>NW_017728921.1:3867207-3890756 GCF_001723895.1 Crocodylus porosus
AAAAAAAATCCAAAAGGGGTGGTAATTTCCGGTTTAATAAATAATTTACATAGTTCCAGTGAGTCATAAAACTTCATTGTCTATGCACATTTATTTACTGGCAGTTACAGCAGATAAACAAGTTTAATTAAATTGTCATTAACATTTCAACAACTCTTTGTTTACAATCAAGCAATCACATACTTCTCTTTCTAAAGCAACGTGACTTTTTCAATTGCCCAGTTGGTTTCCTTTCTAAACGCTGTATTTTGGGCTGTCTACAGCTAAATGCCCAGATGCAGTGTGTGGGATTTAGGTGGTGGTTACTTACAGGTAAAGAAATGCACTTTCTGTGGCCTGGTTCTGTATAATGATGAGCTTATGTTAGATTATGAGGGCGTTGGGGCTCAGTACGGTTATGTAAGCCCAAACTGCAAGCAGCAGGCACGGGGAATTTTGTGGGGATTGGGATGTTAGAATTGACTCCAGTGTGGGTACTACTTACTGAATAGCTATGTCAGAGATATGCTACAGTATAGCTGTAGCTCAGTCATCGCTCTATCTTTGTGCTTTGCTAGTCAGTGGGCACGTCTACACATTCATTAATGCACGGTAGTTACTGCGCATTTAATTTAGTACTTGCTTAACGATGCACTAACTAAATGTGCAGCAAACTTAAGTTACTGTGCAGTAGTGCTGGTGCATGGGTTTTTAGTGACATTTACTGTGCAGTAGCATATTAGCATGGTTTTTGCCTGGCAAGCTACTGCGCAGTGTTGTCAGGCTGCTGCGCATTAAGCGTCTCGTGTAGCTGCACCCAGTGTCATCTGAACATCACTCCTCAAGCAGCCTGGGCACTGGGTTGCCTGTATCAGATGCACTTGTGATGTGTGTTCTTGCAGCTCTCGTTAACCTGTCGAAACAGCTATTTCCAGTCTGTAGTTGCATGGGGAAGGCAGCTTCCTCTAGTAGGTATCAAGGTAGGAGTCTCTTCACATAGATGATGAAGGTTGTCTGGAAACCCTTAAGAACATGGGACCAAAGGTTAGAGCAGAGGGAGCACGGGGAAACACAGTTCCTCCTTTTTTACTAAAACAAGATGAACTTCCTTCCTGCTTGGAGGAGCCTCCCCTTCATCCTCTGGCTTCCTGTAGACAAAGGGAAGAAGGGTGGGGAAGATGGTTGATCTCATTTCCTTTTTCCACTCCCTCACATTATTCTGGCTACGTGTCTCACCCTTGGTGATCTCTGCCAAGTTGCTGATTTTCTGTGGGGCAGCCAGAGGCACGGTGCTCTGATGAGCACACTCCACCTCTCATTTATTTCACTCAAAGGCCCACAATGACGCAGAGAAGAGTTATCGATTTGGTAGCACTGGCAACTGCTGCCGCATGTGATTACAGCAGTTAGTGCCCTGTTCGCTTTCGAGTGCCTTAGTCTGGCTTGTTAAAAGGAGTCTGGAAATTAGGAGATCAGTTGGTGAGGCTGGACAAGCTTGAAATGGCGGAGGGGGGTGATGGTGGTGGAAAAACACATTTGTGAAACCAAGGGAGGGTCTTGCAGCTGGTTTGTCTCCAAAGAGAGAAGATGTCCCCTGTTGGGAATTCTAAAGCAAAGCCAAGACCTGAAGGCTACAGCCGGTGAGTAGGGCTGTGTGAAACAGTGCTGCTCCCTTTCGACTCGAGTTTCGAGGTTTCGACAGAACAGCCTTTTGTTTCGAATTTCATTTCGAGTCAAAACTGCTGTTCGGTTTTGCTTCATTGAAACAGTGAGGTTGTTTCGAATCTGTTTCGCCCATTCGCTACAATGGGGAAGCTCGAAACAGGCAGGCAGATCAGGGCCCCACCCTGGGGGGGAGGGGGGCTGCTGGGGCTGTGCCAGAGTCCTCCCAGGGCTGAGGGCCCTGATCTGCCTGCCAGATGAGGGAGGGAAGCTGTTGCTGCTGCCTGGGACTGGGGAAGGGAACTGAGCCCGATTACTCAGTTCCCCTCCCCAGCGCTAGATCGGGCTGGGGTTGGGAATTCAGCCCAGCTGAGCTGAGTTACCTTACCCAGCCCGATTGTAAGGCTGGGGAGGGAAACTGAGTGATCCACCTCAGTTCCCTTCTCCAGCCCGATTGCAGCGCTGGGGAGGGGAACTGAGCCGGGGCGCAGTTCCCTTCCCCTGCACTGTGACCAGCTTCCCACCCCAGCTGCGGGAGGTGGGGAGAGCCAGGGCTGCACTCCTTGCCTGGCTGAGCTTGGAGCCACTGGGGGGGACAGCCCTGGTTCTCCCCTGTCTCCCATCACCTGGCTGCTGGCTGCTTCGAAGCTCAAAATGTTGTGAAACTTTTGCAACATTTTGACTAGCCTCGTTTTGTTTCGATTTCGCTGTTTCGAGCTCAGCATGAGTCGAAACAGCGTCGAAATGAAATGGCTGGCAAAATTTTTGGTGAGGGTTTTGGGGTTTTTTTGGGTAAAATACATGATTTTGGTTTCCGCAGCGGTGATCTTCCACCTTATAGACTCCAAGACCCATACGTGCTCCAGCTCACTGGGGTCAGTGCACGGGGCTCCAGTGTCACTGCGGGACAGCACAGCCTCTCTCCAGTACCTTGGATGCCTGCCCTTCTGTTGCCAGTCTGCCTCAGCCTTTCACCTGGAGACAATGCTTCATCTCTTCTTCACCAGCTGAGGCTAATTGCTTTTTGGATCTCTGCCTGACAGTCTGGAATGAGCCTAGTGACTCGCATCGGGGTCTCCTGGTATTAGAGCGAGGCTTATCGTTCCCCAGGTAATTCCTTTTGAGTTATGAGAGGGACGGTGTCTAGATAGGTACTAATATTTGGAGCCCTGACCTTTCTTTGGAACTGCCTGTACCGTGGTCTGCCATGTTTTGGCTGGAGATTCAGCTGAAAGAAGCTGCCTTCCTTGAGGTTTTATGGTTTCTTTGCTTAGTAGCAATACCCTCCATATACTCAAAAAATAACTGTGCTGACAAGACCATGGTCAGTGCTGTGCTGGAGCACAAGACAGATCT
The DNA here is from genome assembly GCF_001723895.1 of Crocodylus porosus. Classification (NCBI taxonomy): domain Eukaryota; kingdom Metazoa; phylum Chordata; order Crocodylia; family Crocodylidae; genus Crocodylus; species Crocodylus porosus. Next base: position 3,870,205 of record NW_017728921.1, read on the forward strand.
GTTCAATCCCCTTGCTGAAGATGGCTTTCTTTTTTCCCCTCTCCTCTCTTTTGTTCTCAGTGCTCTGCTCTCGACTGGTAGCTGCCAGCTCTTGGGCAGAGGCAGGAAACTTTTAGTTAAACATAACATGCGAAAACAGTGATGACTGCAAATGTCTTGATCGCAAAGCGAGTCTGTGGTATACCAGGCCAAGGGCATCCCAGCTTTCATGGTACAACTGGCATTTCACTAGAAAGCACCTGGGAATTTTAGATCTTGTTGAGACTAGGTGCCCCCCAAAGCCCCATAAAGGTTGGGGTCTCCCAATTCCCAGAGTAGCACAGCACCACTCAGCTCCCCGGCTTGGCCATGGGTCAGTGCAGTGGCCTAGAGTTTGGAGCTTGGACTGTGCATGGCAAACTGTGCTCTGAAGATCTGGCCAGTTGCTTTGGAAAAGGAATAAGCTAAAGCAGTCTGGAGCTGTCTGCAGGTCTCCCATAATGAAAGAGGACCAATGCTTGCTAAGTGTGGTCATTATTCTGACTCTGCCGTGCTGGCAGCACGCGAGGTGCACTGTGGTCAGAGGCAAGATCTGAACATCCTCCAGCTGTTGCAGGGAGGCACTAGCCCTTGCGAGTCTTGGTGACCCTTCAGACGTGGGTAAATTAAAGGAGCGTTTTACTAGAGCGAGCAGCTCCAATTATAGCAGTTCCCACTATAAGCATTGACAGCTCTGGGGTTAGTGTGTCTCCATGGGGATCCTGGCTCTCTCCCCCAGCCTGATCGGGGCAGCAGGGACAAGGATGGGATTGACCCCATAGTGGTTCATCACGGAGTATTATCCATTGACAACTCCCCTAAGCAGCCACAGTTTGCCTTCAGACTCTTTTCCCCAAATCCAATTGCATGACACTGGCTCTATCTCAGCTGGTCTCCCAGCTAGGGACAGACTACAATAGTCACCGGCACATTGTCATTATCATTAAATAAAGCAAGCAAAACAGGGCTGGAGACACCTCTATTTCAGCGCCTCACTGAATCTTTGGATCATGAGAGAATGACCTGGCGCAGGAATTTCCACCTGGTTACTGCGGAGCGATTTGAATTTGCTCCAGAGGGTATGGCTGGTCTCTGTAAAAACAGCCGAAGATGAGATCACAGGCTGTAACTGCAAGCAAATTAGATAAAGGTGCCATAAACCAGAAAGCCCAAAGCCAACAGACCCATAATTAAACATCGTAACTGAGCATGCATCTGATAACAGAGCTGCGTGTGCGAGGTGCAGGAAATAATTAATCAGCAAGGTTTGTTAAATAAACAGTCGGGCATATGCAGATCTCGATGTAGCCCTGGAAATTAGGTCACTGTAATCAGTTCCTGGGAGAAGAAGAAATTTCACCAAATGTTTTCTCAATTAACGAACTAGAACAGCTTTTGAGTGTAAAAAAACCACCGGAGCCCAGACCTAGATTATTATTATTAAACATATGATGCAGGCTATAGGTTGCTCTTATAAATAGCTTATATTTATGCTGGGCTTTTCATCAGATTCAGAAAGACGCTGAAGCTCTTTGCTTAGTGCTTGCCTGTGCCAAGCCTCTGTGCATATGGAGTTGTTCCTGATGTATTAGCTCCTTATTTGCTCTATGGGCGCGTCTACGCATCAGCGTATGGCGACATGCTGGAAATGCTAAAGGATGTGTATTTAGTACATGTATTTAGCAAATACATGTAAATACATTTATTTATATTTAGTGAATACTTGGATTATGGACATGGAAATGCATGGCTTTTGGAAATGCTAAAGCATGACACAGTATGGGCAGTTACAGCACTGTGCTTGCAGCACACGGCTAGATTGCACTGCTCTGTCACTGTAACCAGCAACTGTGCTGCTGCAGCCATGTAGCTGGCAGAACTGTGTAGACACGCGTGATCACTACATGGCCGTAGCGCGCCGTGCGGCAACGGGATGTGGTGTGTAGACGTGCCGCATGTGTAGACACTCTGATTCCAGAATGAAGTGTCTCCATCGGGGATTAAGGCAGGCCAGGCCTAAGGTCCACGCAACCCCTTGTAGCTGCTTTAAAGAGAAGGTAACCTATTGGATTCAATTTGAATCTGCTACACAGGAGTGAATCCAAACTAATCCCATGCACTGCTGGATTTCCTCTGGATTTCACTCTCATGTAATGTGGAAGATGACTTTGATTGCATGTATATATACATGCCTCTATCTAGCTGACAGGATCCTCGCTGATAGCAGATCATCCCCCCAAGATATCATGAAAGGAGGCAGATCTTCCTAGATTCTCATGAATGGACCAGCTGCTTCATTTCAGCATGGCTAGCCAAACACAGTGGGAAGGGCTGGGCTGTGCAGGGGGGAGAGGGTGAGTGACCTCCTGACTTCTTAAAGGGAATGATCTGTTGTCTGTATGGCGTGTGGGGTTTATTGGGTGACATGGGCAGGAGAACTGACTCCAGTTGGGGTCTTGAATCTGTTTGCCTGTCACGGAGTGTAATCAGCTCAGCCTTTCCTTGCGATATAACTATCTGCAGCTGGCCTTCAGCAATCCATGTTTTGATCGGCCCTTTCTTCAGCATGCAAAGCTTCATGATGCAAAGCAACTCAGCTAACCTAGGGGGGTTATCATAGCATCTAAGGCGCCCCAATGGTCGCAGGAAGGTGCCCTAACGGCCTTGGGACTGACTTGACTTCTTGAGCCGGGCAGACCTCTGTCCCTGGTACTGAGCATGGCCTCCCCATATACACGGTGATTGAAATGTAGATCCTAATAGGGAACAAGTTGGTCTGAAAGCTATTTTTCTTAGTAAAGAGGCCAGTCCATGCACTGTTTTTTGGCTAGTGGGAGTGATGTTTAGACCGAAAATCTCCCTTTAATGAATACATGTTAAAGCTGCTCGGACAGCTGCCCTTAATGACCAAGGTTATTCAGCACTTGGTCCTTTCTACCATAACTTTGATTTCCTATACAGGAACAGGGCCAGGGCCAGATTCTTGGCTGGCACAACTCACTGCATCTCCACTGACTTGCATAGACCTGCATAGTTTTATGCCAGCAAGGGACTTGGCTCTGATTGAATTATTATTACTCATTTTTTAAGCTCTGTCATTTAGGTGTTGGAGGGATCTCTTTAGGATTCTCTACAGCTCTTTGGATTTACACTGTGATCTGTGGGCCAGGTAAACTCGTGGCCTGTCTCCCTCGGGAAGTGAGGGTGGCTGCGGTTTGTCATGTAGCTCTTTAATAGTCCATGGCTAGTTCCATGTTGTACCTGTACCCGGGCTACTCAGTGAGTGGTGATGGCAGGGCTTGTTCTGAGATGTATAATGCCCCATGCTTCACCCTGCAATTTAAGTAACATAATTAAGGTAGGGGATACCCTTATTTAATCCCTTGATGTATTTATATGATCTGAAATGGTGGCTATAAACGTTATTGAATTTCTAGACGTTCACTCCAACGGGCAAAGTCTCTGAGCTCAGTTCTTCCAGCCCCGTCCCCATGTCTAATGAAGTCTTAGTCCCAGAAGTCATAAATGAATGAACTGGGCTCCACTGGGGCAGATGGGGAAAGGGCCAGGCCTTCCAGATGTAGTGTACGAGGCAGTAGCCACTGAGGAAACCTGGTAGTACTCCAGACTTGGCAGTATCTTCTGGCTCAGTTGCAAAATATCTGCTGCTTTTATTTTTGTAGGATGTTTTTAGAAGAGCACTTGCATCTGTTGAATGTTTGTCTGGTCATTTACTCATTTCAGACCATTTGCATCCTGTCAGATGAATGAATGCCAGGCACAATCATTGCTACCCCGTCATTGCATTAAAGGCTGAAAGAATCGCATCTGCAACATTAGCAAACCATGCGAGTCTCTGCTGCAGGCCTAGAAGAGTAGTGTGTAGCTTGCTGCATTGCTTACTTCCTTTTTAACAGCACTGACAAAACTCCAGCTAATTTTCTAAACCTAAACGCAGCCAGAGACCTCAGTTTGTGATCATTTTTTTTTCAAGTACATTGTCCTTGACTCCATTCCTTATTCAAAGTCATGCATGTTTGTTTTTAAATAGGTTAATCTGGGAAAATTCCTGAGATTTGGCTTTTTATTTATTTCAAAACCAAGCCACTTGCATCGCTTCATCTTTTTGGCAACTAGCTAAGCCCAGACTGGTCACTGTGTGAGTAAGGCCTATAAAGCCACAGGGTGGGAGCCATCAACTTGTTCCTGGCTGCTGGGCTTTCAATAAATCAACCATTAATAACCTGCCAGGGCACTTTACAGCATGCTGGTTGATGACAGAAGAGGAAACCGAATTGCCCCAATCAATTGAATTGAGCGTGACCAGCCACTGACTGCTGGGGACTCGGCTGCAGCCCTACTCTGACCTGCGCTTTCTGCTCTGAAAGCACAGCCGCCTTCCCCATGTGCTCCCTCCTCGTCAGCCGTGCTCATGCTTTTCCACAGCGCGCACATGCTTCTTCTCCTGCCTGTGACCCTGGGGACCAGCCCCTGCCTCCCAGTCTCAGCTGCAGCCTCTCTGAGGCTTGCATTCTCCACTCCAGCCTCTCGGTCAACTTGTCTTCTCCCCATGTCCCTCCACTCCACTGCACAGAGTCCCCTGGGGATGGGTTACCTTGTCCCCTGCCCAGCAGTGTCACTCCCTGCTACCCCGGCCAGCCCTCTCCATCTGGAGTGCCAAGCTAGGAGCGCTGTTCTCCCAAAGGGACACGAGTCCTTTCTGGCCCCAGCTGGGGCGGGGGGCTGGACCCAATGATCATGCGAGGTCCCTTCCAGCCCCGGTGTCTATGAAATTTATGAGTATCCTCTTTCTCCTTGTGTGGCGTTGGCTGCAGTAGAGGCGGCGATGCTGGTTCTTTCTTATTTCCTCTTGCACTCGGCCTGTTGGGACCCACTGCTGTCGGCGTGCAGCTGGGTAGCTCTTGCTCCTTCCAGCAGTGGGTGAAGGAGACTAGGCAGTCCCTTTAAATGTCCACTTCTTTCCTAAGCCCCTGGCTTTTACCTCGTATTAAGGTCTAGCAATATATCTCTTGTGGACGGTGCAGGGGGATGGAGCCCCATCACGTCTATAGATAAGAACCAAGCGGATTGCGCTAGTGCAGACGTGGGTCTTATTTTCATTCTTTGTCTGTGGTTTTTTAGCTTGCTTCCTCTGCCATCCTTTTAGCTTATGCTAGCATGCCACTTGCCCAGGTCTTCTTTTGTCAGATGCTCTGTTTCAACACTGAACATGGTTTAACTTTATTGAGCACGAGTACAGAATGCACCCCCGGTTCAGCATGCTGCCCCGCTCTCTCTCATGCGGGGCAGGGTGACGGAGCAGCTAAGGCATCTTGCCGTGGATGGAGAGGGTGGATTTGAGGCTAGCTATGAAGGCTCAGCCCAGTCAACCCTGCTGTAAATGAGCACTAGGTGAAGAGAGAAGGTGGCAGGTAGTGATGCTGGCCACAGCATCCCTGGGTGGCTAGAGAACCTGTCTTGTCCTAACCATGCTAGCTGGGAGGGTCCCTTGGGCTTGGGGCACTGCGGACCTCTGTTCTTCCCTGGTGTCGTGAGCTCCAAGAGTCTGAAAGTCCTTCTGATTTTTCTTTCATTTTGGAAATAAAACTCCATGGTGCTCCTGGTGATGATGCCCAGTCCCAACGTCTCTCAGCCTGATCTCCTGAAGTGCAGACACAAGTTACTCCATTCTGAAACGTCTTCATCCAACCCCTCATATAACGAGGATTCAGATTTTTGCTGAATGGCCATTTCTGAAGCAGTTCTGCATCTGTGTGCTTGTGTTGGGTCATGGCTATAAACCACTTTCTGTGGCCAGATCAGGTGAAAACTGTCACTTCTATCTAAGCCCCTGTACAGCTCCAAAGTGTTCTGGGTAGATCCAGGGCAGACGCATGGAGATGACATTAGCACGCACTAGGAGCTTGAATCCGGTGGGAGACAGCCCAACTGGGAACTGTCCTCAGGAGGAACGTCTGCTTTGACCAGAGGACGACAGCGTTACCAACTCTCACAGTTTCACTGCCACCACAGAACTGGCATTTTCCCGTAAAGACCCAGTTCCTGGAGTCACGTGAGCATGTGACAATCTTCATTTTCTTTTTCGTGTTACAGTCACGATACAAATAGGACTCCAGCCGTCCTGCAGGCTCAGAATCCAGGCGGCCAATAAAGTGCACGCGTGCTTTTTTCTAAGAAGATTTCAGGATTTTCAGGGCCTGACCCAGTCTTGGACTAATTAGGCCCAAATCCCGTCTTATCCACAAGATGCCTCCGCGCAATCCTGTTCTAGTTCCTGAGAAAGCATTCATGCGGAAGGGGCATGGGTCACTGCCGTCGTCTTGAAGCTAGGATGAAGGCTCGTTACAAAAGTAGACATGTTCACGGTTAACGAGCAAGGTGGAACAGGGACAGCACTAGTTGCTGAGCTGTTATTTAGGAGAGGCAGCGATCCTGAATGCGCCAGGGCTTTGTTTGTGCCGCTGCTACCGATGGTTGAGCTGCAGCCCTCTCTTTGCTTCTGCGGTTCCTACCTTTCGTTCAGCCTCCCCTGTGGCCACTGCAGTGGCAGGCTGTCGTGTTTGGCTACGATAGATTGTTTTACCAGCAAAAAAAATAGTATATACCTGCATCAGCACAGGTCGGGCTGTTCCTAGAACATGCCCAATTGTTTCTTGCTCTGAACATTAGTTTTTGGCGACGATCCTGACGTCTGGCCTTGTTAGTCTGGCTGCAGTTCGAGTACGAGATCCCACGTGGCCTGTACCTGAGCTGCTTGTCTGTGAAAATAAGTTAGAGGGGGCGACTTAACCCTTTAATTGCCCCAGGCCCTTGCAGTTCCTGGCCTCTCTGCTGACGGCTCCGTTTGCCAGCTGGCAAATGCTTGCAGGGGTTGTGATGGACCTAAAATGAGTGCATCTGACCCTTGGCTATATTGCAGCCTCCTTTAATGATCACACACTTTTCTTCTTCTAGGGAAAACAGCAGGAGATAATTTGTCCCCAGGCCAACTTGCAAGGATCATATAGCTCCTCCATTTACCCACAGCAGGTGTAATCCTTGTAGCAGGTTTATGGCTGTCCCTGGGGGGGAATTCCTCACAGGTGTCAAATCTAACCTTGTTTTCTTCCTTTCCCCTGGACTTAGAGTAAGAAACTTTCCTGCAGTCATGGCTGGGCACTTCTGCACCCTGGGGGTGTGTGTGTGTGTATGGGGGGGGTGGGTAGTGCCAGTTTTTTGCCCCCTTTTCCCCCCAAGTGGATGCCCAGCATCGGTGCCCTACTCAGGCCCTGTTAGTTATGCTACTTCTTTTCTACCCTGATGAAATCCCTGCTCCAAAGAGCTGAGACACAAACTAGCAGTGAGAACAGGAAAAGGGAATTTTTTGAGGGAGAGAGAAAGTTGGCCGTGTTAGCCTGAGGACAGGCAGAAGGCAGGGTAGATCCGCACTGTATGGCCTAAATAAGATATCTAGAGTGCTTAAGCTCGTTTTTGTGAACTTGAGCTCGTTTCATCAGATGCATCTGACGAAGGGAACTTGAGTTCATGAAATGCTTTTTGAGCTTGTAGGTGGGGGGTGGCGGAAAGAAAACCAATAAATAAATATAACGACCTGAGACCCAAAGTACTCTGTCAGAAGCTCCCTGAACTGGAAACAAATAATATTTATAACTGCCAGACTCACCAGGATGAATATACTGAACAAATTGCTCATGTCATGGTTCTGGGTTGTGGCCAAGTTTGAAGTTTCCAGTGTCTTAATTAAACACGTGCTTTTACGTGGATGCATAATGGATACTTGTAATGCTCTAACAGTTCAAACGCTTGCCCCCCTCGATGGGGCCAGAAGTCAGCTGAGCCAGATAAATCAGGATCTCATGCCTGAATCATGAGAATTAAGTGAAGCCCAAAGAAACCCATTTTTAAAATCAGAAATAAAGTTTACTCTGTGGTGTGGCCTATGCAGTACATAAAAGCACTTTAGTGGTTCACCAGCAAAGGAGGACCTGACTGACCGGGCTGGATAAGGCCGTGTTGCTCTGGACACATCAGAAAGCTCAGCAGATTCCTACAGGTTATGATGGACAGCAGTGATGTTTTGGCAGCTTATAGGGTCCCCCAGCAAATACACATTTTTTTAATGGAAGCTACAGCTGTCACAACAAATGGGAGGAAATCCCCACCCTTTGGACAGTGGATGAAACCTAGCATTTGCATAGATTTCATAGACATCAGGGCTGGAAGGGACCTCGGAAGATCATCAAGTCCAGCCCCCCGCCCAAAGGGCAGAAAATTTTATCAGCAGCAAAGGCTAAAGAGGACATTAGAGTCCATGCTCGTTAAGAAAGATGTGGGAAATGGATAGTCCTCGTTTAAGGATAGTGAGGCTCCGTCCTCGCCCCAGGGGAGGAAGCTGCAGTTGTCCCCTGGAACAGGTCTGCGCCATTTAATTTCACTGAATCGCCCTCCTGGGGACAAGGTGACCAGGACTTCGGTTTACTGTGCAGTGGCTTTTCCTCTCTTCCTCTAAGCAGACTTACATTTCTGTAGTCCTCCAGTGCAGACACAAGTTACAGAAGACGCTGGTTTGAAACGTCTTCATCTGACCCCTCATGCAACGAGGGTTCAGATTTTTGCCGAACGGCCATTTTTGAAGCAGTCTGCAGCCATGCACTTGTGTTTGGTCACGGCTATAGACCGCTTTCTGTGCCCGGATCAGGTGAAAATGGTCACTTCTGTCTAAGCCCCTCCTGCCAAAGTCTCAGGCCAAACTCTGATGTCAGCTCTATCAGCTGAAATTCAGGATAAGTCCATGGACTTCTTTGCATCTGGATTTGCCCCTGGTTACCTGGAGCCCTGAATGCTGTTCCCTTAACATTAAGATGAGCTGCCAACACAAGGCGACTCGTTTCAAGTTTGAAACGATGAAGGGGCTGTGGAGGAGCGAGTCGGTTTTCAAAGGAGATAGGAAATAAACATGCCTCTCCGAAGGTTGAGCTGTAAAATCTCGCAGCCCTTAATTGCAGACTTGTTTGCTTTTTGTTTTCGTGCCGAGGATTTGTATATAAGAATTAGCCCATGTGTCTAATCTGAAATCTACCCACATTCTTTCCAGCCCAGAAAGCTGTTCTTATAATCAGAGCCCAGTGCCCAGGGAGGCGGACACGTGCCTGAAATGGCACTTGTTACAATTCCAGTTGATTTCCTTATGCAAAGAGTCTCTAAACTACTCCATAGTACAGAAAGTGAAAAAAATAAGGCTAGGCTATTGGTTTTATCACTGCAGAAGATACAGGTTGTGTGTTCACGTGCTGTTATGTCTAGGTTCCTGGCCATCCTTTAATTGACAGCATGGCTCCCTGCCTGGTTATGAGTGCTTGCTGTGAGTTCATTATTGCTGATTAAACAGATCTCATGACTGCACAGCACTGCGTTCTGGGTTAAAGTCTTCAGTCCAGGGATGTGAATATCACAATATTGTTTGTATGTACAGCGTCCAGCGCGATGGGGTCCCTGCTAGATTGCAGGGCTGAGGCCTTGCTGCAGTGCAAGCGAGGCTTCAGGAGGGAGGTGGACAGTTTGGAAACAACAAAACTCACAGGGGCCTGGGAGACCGGGTTGGTGAGGAAAGGCTGAAAGAACTAGGGTATTTAGTTGGGAGAAAAGAAGACTGAGGCGGGGATTTGATACCTGAAGGGCGATTACAGAGGCTGGTGATGGGCTTTTCGCCGTGGCTGTAGGGGTTAAGGCGAAGAGCAACAGCAGGGGAAACTGAGGCTGGAGATGCGGAGGCCCTGTCTGAGTGGGGTCAAACACTGGAAGAGGCTGTCCAAAGAAGCTGTGGAGACTTGGAAACTTTTAAGAGCAGGTTGGACAGACACTTGGCTGGGATGGTTTAGTCAGGGACAATCCTGCCTTGAGCAGGGGGCTGGGCTAGGTGACCGCGTGAGGCCTCTTCCAGCCCTGCTTTCCCACGATCCCAAGACTCGGTGCTATATCTTCTTCCCCCATGAGATGAACTTATTTGTGGCATGTGATGCTTGAAGGGCAGAGTTGCTCTCGTTGGCAGAGAGACCCCTGCCTCTGCTGCGGAGGGTGCCCGCACTGCAACCCCCATGTCCTGCATGATGCTATTCATGCTCCTGGTATCCTTTGTTGCTGGGACACGTTGTCTGGTTAATTTGTAAAGGCTGGAGAACGAGATAAGCTGTGGAGCTGTAACCTGCTACTGTGAGAAAAGGGAAATAAAGACACCCTATTTGAACGCACGTGTGCAGGACGGTGGCCTAGAAAGCCAGCTCTGAGAATGAGCGTAAAGTCCGGCCTCCCCCGCACGCCCAGCCGAGCTCCCTGATAAGCGCTCGCTGACCTACAAAGCAGAGAAGTAGGGCTGTGGTTACACTGCCGCTTCTGGATGCTTCCCAGGCTGCTGAGTTTGGGTCCCACCTGCTTGACTCTGCGGGTTTTGTCTCTACCGTGACAGCCCCGCACAGCCCTCCTGCTCTTGCTAACCCACTTGGAAATAACCGATATGGTGATCCTAAAGGAGGAGATGCACAGAGAGTGCATCTCAAACCGGATGCAGAAGTAGCGCACGTGTTCCCTTGAATTGCCAGGTAGCGATGCTGCGGCAGCGAGGCCTTCACTGCCTGTTTCCGGACATCCTGGGAGTTAAACTGAGAGTCCTAAACCCTGTTTCTGAGAATCCCAAACCATCTCACCTGTGACTATTTCAGACCGGAGGACACATTTGGTTTCTCGCCCTCTGAAACGAAACCAAACCTTGCTCTTCTTGGTCCAGTCATTCATTTCTGAAATGCTGTATTCAGCCATGCGGAAGATAGTGCCAATTAATTAAATCAGTAAATAAGTTAGACTAATCCCATTAACCAAAGCAGAGCTATAGATTAGATCTTCCATTGTACTTACTTAAAAATGAGCGCGGGCCGTCTTTTAGGAAATGTATGCTTCTCATCGCTCGCCAAGGATAATAGTTCTGTTTTATAGAACAAAAGTTGCTCAGAAATGAAAAGCGAATGTAAAATAGCTCGTATCTTATTACAATACTGTAATGAACTGGGTAATATGATTGCTTGGTAGAATCAGAATTATTTCATGCTAGAAAGTGTAGGCGCCCGAGTCGCCAGCCAACGGCAACTGTTTTCCATTGCCGCCGACTGCTCTTTGGGTTTTCTCTTCTGAATTATTCCATGTACTTCTTGGGCGGCACATTGCCAACAGCTCCTTCTTTAGCTGAGGCAGCAGAAGGTCCTGAGTCCCAGCCTCGCCGTTGCTGATTTGCTCTTTGCGGCTGGGATCGGCACCATGAGAAAAGTCAAATTGCCAGCCAGGCCCTCGGGGATGTCTGCATGAAACCGTGCAGGTGCGACGCTCAGGCCTAAACCCTGCTAGCCATCACGCACCATCTCGTTCTCAAAGTTTTTGAGGCAGGATTGGGTTTGAGATGACCCTTCCTCCACCTTGCTTGGTCTTGGCATGGCCAGTCTGTCCTGATGGGCACTGAATGACATGGGCCACTGGGAACAGAAGTGAGGCGAGGCAACGTAGGACCCTGAATCGCTCTTTGTGGCCAACTGTTTTCCGCCTTCTCTTTGAGCTTGCAACCCCAGGTGAAAGCCCCCGGCGTGCCATTCCAGCCCCTGAAACACCCACTTCTGCTTTGTGCTGTTTAATGCTATATAATTAGGTTTGTTTTCACCAGAGCTCCACACAATGCCCATCTGATATAAATTACACAGTATTATTTCTCATATCCTGCCTGTAACAATGAACAATCTTTATGAGCCTGTTACCTTCTTAGCAGGCAAAGCATGTCCTGCAAACTGGAGCGCTCTTCTCTCCTCTTTTACTGCATCGATAAATCAGAGCATCTCGGGAAGGGCCAGCTGCAGGTATGCCTCTTGGACCCAGCGGGCCTCAGGGACGGGCTGGTTATGGTTCAGTTTCCAAGCACCTCGTTAAAGGAGGCTGCATGTCGGGCACTCCGGGCTGCAGACAAACGGGTCCCCAAAGCACAAAGCCAATGGCCTCCTTCAGATGACATTATACTTTCCAGAATATTGCTTAATAAAGATGTTTTACAGCTGCTTCTTCACCAAGTGGTCCACAGAGGTGGAGTGGGTCGTGGCCGGTATGCTCATGTGAGGGAGAGAGATGGGGAAAGAAAGCTTGAAGGCAGCAGGTGCAATGGGAGATGGCCTCATCCTTTCGCTGATGCTGGCGGGGTTTATTTTCCACTCGCCATCCTCCACGGGTTTGTTTTCCTCTGCTTCCTTTCCACTCCCTGTCACTTGCCTCGTATCACTTGACTGAGGATATAGCATGCAACCCCCTCTGCTCTATTAGCACTTCTCTCTGGCCCCACTTTTTAAAAAAAATCCTTGCCTGGGTCTCAGCAGGCACTGTACTCATCGCTGGTGCCTATCTTTGCTCCTCAAGCAGAGATAAATCAGGTTTAAAAACCGGCAGAGAACAGTGACAGATCAAATGAAGAGCCGTAGATTAGGAGGTGCTGAGTCAGGCAGGGGCTGGGCTGCCTCACTGATTACCTTCTCACTGAGTTGGGCGCAGTCAAATAAATTAATCTAGACTGGGATGGAAGTGGTCATCACGGCAGATGCTGGAGACTGCAGGAGGATTTCACTGGAAGGGGGAAAGGGTGGAGTTGTCCTGTTTCTGAATAGCAAATGCATTGATTTCTCTGGTGCTGGCTAGCCTTGCGAACGTGCCTGGCTTTTAATGTCCAAGACGTCGCTTCGTCATGGAGCCCATCTCTTCTGGGGGAAAATCTGACTCCCAAACTTTGTGGAAATCTGGAAACTTTTTTTTTTTTAATCCGCTGTCATTAGGGAAGGCTCGTTGCTGTTTGGCAGTGGGGCGCTCTCACAATGGCTGGTGTGTTTTTTCACAAAGCCCCAGCTCCTCAAGTCAAGTGATAAAGTGACAATCACGGGGTTTTATGGAAGCTTGTGGCCTTTCGAGGCCGCAGCACATCCCACCTGTCCGGCAGCCGGGAAGCCAGGAAAAGGATGCACATTTACCATTAAAATAAAACTTCTTGTTTCTGGCTCTTGGCTTTTCTTTTTGGCTGCTTGGGCTTAGCTGCATTGCTTTGTAAACTAGGCTTGGCATATCTTCCATACATCTTGTCTACTCAGGGGAACTGGGGAAGCTCAATCCAGATTAACTAGAGGGATGACTTGAAGTAGATCAGTTAATCCCTATGTGGACACTCTTATTCAGAAGTCCAAAGTGAAGTGAGCTAAATGAACTGAGGCCGTTCAAGCTTGGAATAAGAATGTCCCTGCGGAGCATTAGTGAAATTTAGCTTAATCCAGATTAAAGGTTAATTTGGATTTAATTTCCCTGGGTGTCTTCTGTGGACAAACCCATAGAGTCATAAATGGTGAAGACCAGTAGGGACCACCGTGAATCATGTATTGCAACCTGCTGCTTTGTACGGACCATTGGACTGCCTTGACTTAATGCCTGGTCCACATCCCATAGCGCTCTCCTGGTTTGCCAGACAGCTTGGTCTGAAGCAGGAAGCATTAAGAGATTCCCACCCCAGTCTGGAGTCCCCTCCTCAGTGCTGGCTGTTAAGGACCATTATGGGGAAGCAATAAAGCACGGATTTTTTTGCCATTTGGAAAGAGCAGTGTTCTGCACGAGGGTTAGCTATTCCTGCAAAATGCAATTCTGCTAATACAGCTCAGCCCTGTCAGCCGCCACCTTACCCTGTGGTGCTAAAATAGATGAGCTCCCCCTCACTAAAGGCTTTGCAAGCAGATGATCCCCACAGGGTAGTAGCCACTGTAAAGCCATCGTACCCTTGGGAGGGATTAGATGCTTTTGGATCTGTCTGGAGATTTTATAGTGCTGTCGTGATAAGTGTATCCTATTAATGATGGTTACACCCCTTCTCCATGGCCTGGTGAGTAAATATAATCCAGAAACATTCTCCCTCTCTCTCCACTCAGACAATTGATTAAATCTGACATTTACTCAGAAATAAAGTAAAATATCAGCCTGATGGCCTGGGTATATGTGGGAGGGAGAATAGCTCAATGGTTATACAAGTGAGTGGGGAGCCAGGACTCCTGGGTGGTTTCGTGTCGGGCTCTGCCCCAGTTGGACTGCGTGACCTTAGATGACCATTTACCCAATCCACGTCACCTCTGTTAACTCTCAGCGTTGGCATGTCCTTGGCTGCTGGAGTATGAATCAGTGAATAAAGATGTAGGAGGAGGCATGCGAGGAGCATCTCATACATGCCATTGTATTATTTTAGAAGAGTTAAGCTTGGGGTTGACAGTGAAGACACTATTTGCCATCAAATAACTGGAGATAAAGATGGTCCTTCTGCCCCGGTAGCCAGGTGTGACCACTGCTCTTGGCTCCGGATGTTCCCACGACCCGGTTCCCCAATGTGTTGTCAATATTTAGTTAATATTCAGAAAGCTCTGCAAGACCCTTGAATTCAGTGGGCCCTATAACCACACACTCTCTGTTTAACAGACCTGTCACTCTGCTGCATTCAGCTGCTAAGCTGTAGTTTATGGAGGACATACTATGGTGTCGTACGTTGCCAGTGGCTTTGATAATGCTGCAGAAGAGAGACCCTCGCTGATAGAAAAGCCACCTAAGGAAATAGCTCCGACTTCAGTGGGGAATGCTAGTCTTAGGTCACAAAGTGTTTGGGCACGTTTCACCGTGGCTCTGCTCCTGGGCCTCCAGCTAAGCACGTGCACCATGTTGAGCCTGAAGACATGATCTTTGCGTTTCCTTCCTTGCTGCACTGCAAAGCACTGTGCTCCCATTCAACTCCAGGGCACGATCCCTTCTCTCCCTTTAAAATGGTGGCCTCCCAACAGCTCTCTTTGCTCATGGCAACCCTCCTGGTCCCAGGAGTGCTCAGATTCAAATATTTTTGGACCGTTAATTGTTGCGTTTCCAGTGCTTAATTTCCCTGCATTGCCCCGGGAGCAGTTTTATTTAGCAAAGACAAGCCTCTTTTGTTGCCACCCACTATCCAGGGTGCCAAGTTTTTTCAGATGCCCTGTACTGTAGAGAGGCTAGGACACAGTGCCTGGGTGTCTGCATACGAATGAGAGCGGGAGGGGAGGTGAATAGGCAGGTTTTACTGTATTTGTCATAAATCGCCAGTCCAAAGCTGTGTTTCATGAGCAGGAGGTCTGGCTCATGGCTGTGGGTCCGTGCCCTTCTGTCCTCTGCCATACTCACAAGGAAGCGAGCGCAGCTTTGACTCATGTTCCTCCTCCAGTGACTAGCTCTGAAGGCTTGGTGGGGTTTTGACTCCACTGTCTCTTGGCTTGCTTGTTTTCTGTGTAGGCGGGAAGTGAGCTGGGTGTGGTAGAAGTTTGGATTACTTAGGACCTGACAGCGGGCGCGTCTACAAGAGACACTAGAAGCGGAGTCGACTAATTCTACTGTGCATTAGCGTCACGTAAAAGAAGTGTGCCAGCGTGACAGTGCAGTAGCATCGATTATGGTGCATTAAGCTAGTATCTGTTAGTACAGGTACTAAACTTAATGCACAACAATTACAGCACATTAATGCATGTGTAGACGTGCCCAGTGAGCACCTGTACTTAGGTTTCTTTCTGTAAGATACTGCTCGCTCAAATAAGGACTCCTCATGCACAGAAGGCCCCATGGGATCGAGGCTGTATAATGGAAACACATTTGGCTTCATTGTGAAGGGAAATTTAAAAAGGAAAGGGAATAAATTCTCCGCCTTAGAAAGGCTGGACTGATTGCAAAGGTAGATATTAGCTGAGCTGATGTCAGCTAGCAAGATTTTGAAGCTATTTTTTCCCCCATTAACCTAGATCGTGGGCTTGTACCTAAAGAATAAAACATAAGGTAGCTAATCTTCAGGCAGCAAGGTACCCACCTCTCCCACTGAACTTGGTGGGGGCTGACGCAGGCCGATCCTCCTGAGAAGCAGGTCAGAATACCTTACGTATCGTATTGGGACATGCAAAAATCTCATTCTCATCTCTCAGTCTTCTGGTCAATACTTTTCTCCCGAAACTTAATTCAACAAGCAGAAAGAAGTAGGATCTCTGCATTCATTAGTAAGGTATGAATTTGGGATGGCTGAACGTGAATAATTTCAATTTCTCCTGCATGTCAAATAATTACATTAGTATTAAACCACTTTGTTTTATTGCTGTAGAGAGCATGTGCTAGAGATCCCCTAGGGAGTTATCACCAATGAATGATGGGGTGGGCAGCATGCGTTTATCACTGTCATATACTGGAGACTTTCTTTTCCAGACCTCTTCTGTGATTTGTGGACGAGAAGGCCATAGGGCGAGTGTAAGGAATTTAATAGCTGTTTTCGGTTAAAGAAGCAATCAGCTAATATTTCAGTGATGTTACCAAAGCAAAAAAAAGAAAAAAGAAAAAAGAACCCCCCCCCAGCTCCAGCTCTCTCTTGTGACTGAGTTCACATCAGTCATTTTAATTTAACTTATATAACCATGTTTGTACTTGCAATCACATTGGTAGATGTCATGTAATCTCCATTTATTTTTCTTAGCTTTGGTGCTGGTGGCTTTTATTTTATTATTTGTTTTAATCTCTAGTCTTTCATATGTTTGAACCTCGAGCTTCTATGGGTAGATTC
Source organism: Crocodylus porosus (assembly GCF_001723895.1). Taxonomy (NCBI): domain Eukaryota; kingdom Metazoa; phylum Chordata; order Crocodylia; family Crocodylidae; genus Crocodylus; species Crocodylus porosus. The sequence continues at coordinate 3,886,898 of NW_017728921.1, forward strand.
TCTGAAATACTTGAATCCTAATTAGAAGTGCTAAGAAATGTGTTTTTTTAAAGAGCTAATGCCGCTCTGCCTTTTTCCATGGGATTGTCTTTGACGACGTTTAGCTTCATCTCGCCAAACTAATCGTTCCTTGCGAGATATTAGAGCAGAATGGTTTTGGGACACGATGTTTAGCGCGCTGCAATTAAGCAGAAGGTTGTTTGTGGCGTAAGGAAATAATTCATGTGACTTTAGAAAGAAGTCGAACTCCAGGGAATAGTCTAGGACAAACTAGCGTCTCTGGGAGGCGGGATGTGGAGAGGACAGTCTTCAGACTGGGGGCTCGACCATGCAGAGCCTGTACTCAAGTGGGTAAGCCTTAATGGGCCCATGGAAGAGCTGGCGAGCAGGCTGCTGGGACCCCAGGGCAGACTGTCCTGAGCCAACCCAGGCACGGCTCGTTTTAATCAACGGCAGTGCCTGAGTCAGTCGCTGGGATGTCTACCAGAGTAATTCCTCAGGACCCGGCTGTGCGAGCCTCACGCAGTTTCAGCCTGAGCGAACTGAAGTCTTCTTAATCCACTCTCTGCTCCCCTGCACCCGCTTCCACAACGCCCGCTTGAGCGGCTGGGTTTCCCTTGCTGTGATTTCCTTTCTCTCAGGGGTGGTGGCATCTTTTTCCTGGCTTTCCTTTCACCGCGAGCCACATCCCGCAGGCTTCCCTTGCTGTCTCGCTGCAGCAAGGACTCTTGTGTTGGATGCCTCCATAAAGTCCTTGGCAGGGCAGTTCCTGGTCATAATAGCTGAGTGATGCTATTTGCATAATTTAATATGGAATGGCTTTGGGTTGTTTGCTAGCAGGGCAGGGGTAGGGTTTTGTTTCAGGTCTGGGTTTCAGTCGCATCATGGGTAGGGAGACACCGAGCCAACTTCCAAACTAAATCTCTTGTGCCATAAAGTCTGCGGAGCGACGCTGGATTTATGCTGCGGCGACTTGGGAGTCGCCCCGTCGACCTCCGTGGAGCAACCCTCCATTTATGCTGGTTCAGAACTTGGCCTTCCCCATCTAAGGCTTATTTCCGCCTCATCACTTTGATTATATTAATAAGTGACTAACTGATCTATTAATGGGGGTTCTTTGCCAGTGCTAACTCCTTGAGTTCCCACGAGAATATTAATGGCATTTCGAGGGGCAGAAATAGCTTTGAGTCAGGATTATTGCACATGCTGCATTTCTGTTTTAATTTGCCAGGAGAGCCATACTCTTAACAGAAAACATTATGAGGCCTCACTCAGCATTATGCTATCGGGCTGTGCTCAATTGCTCATATGGCTTAGGCTATGCCAAGGATGAAGGCATTTTATCATTACTGTTGACTGGTTTTATACTAGTTCTAGCTACTCATATTCCAGGAGCGAAGGCAGCCCAGAGAAAGGAAATGTTTGACTCAGAGAGCAACCTGTAGGATCACCTGTTCATCTATGGTAGAAAATGGTAATTCCCTAAACATTTTGGCCGAGAGGGGGTCGAAGATGTTGGATAGCTCTGAGTCCAGCTCCGAACTTTGCCTCTTTGCAAGCCTGTAGCTGTCAGACACCGGAGTATAATCACCGCCTGCAAATGTCAGCGTCGGCGAATGTAAAAATAAATGGGAGAGGAAATAAATAAATAACCCCCCTGCTTTGATCTGCGGCGTGAAACGACAGGCTGCCAAAATGTATTTGCGATTCAACAAAAATCAAGCAGGCGCTTTTTTTTCCCCCCTCTCATTTTTAGCCCGGTCTAAGCTTCCTGAGGCAATGAAAATGCTAGGTATTTAAAACACATAATTGTAGGTAGGCTTTCATTCTTTGAAAGGTGGCTTTGAAATCAGATTTCCAAATCTCTGTATGCAATTTTGATTTTATAAATCTCCCCAGGGCTTGTCAAGATATATCAACTATAAAATATATAAGCTATTGTACTAGCCCCTCCAATTTTCTTTAACCAAATAAAACATGCATTTTGAGCCAGGACAAAATAAAATATTGATTGAGCTTGTATTATGAAGCCGTCAAGATTAACCTTGAATTTTGGAATAATTTCCTTGTTAAAAATGTAAGGGAGCAGAGCGGTCCATTTTCTAGCTCTCCCTCCCTCTCCCCCTCTCATATTTCAAAGCTTATTTAAAGAAAGGGAGAAACCTAAAAGAAGAAAAGTAACCTTAATATAATTTTAACTGGGTGAAAAATCTCACATATTCTTCTTGAACTGGAGCTGTAGAAACAGATGCTTTCTTTTCTTCTCGCCTCCCAGAAATTATGCCAGCATAGCTCCCTTATTATGTCTTAATGAAAACGTCATTGAATAGGCACGATGGGTTTCTTCCCTGAGACCAGTAGTTCTCAACCTTTTTAGACTTACGGCACTGGTCAGTGGGTTGGAGGCACCCTTAGATAGACCGGAGCCACCCTTGGAGAATACCTGCTCTTAGTTTGCCCCGCTTTTGGACTACAGAAAAATAACAGGGTGATTCTTCTGTTGCAAGGATTTCAGAAAGCGCGCAACAGGGCAGCATGCTCCTACCGCTGTGCACTCCCATGTGAGTGCTCTGGGTTTATCTTGTGAACTGTGTTTGCACACCTGCCACTGTGTGGCACCCTTGAAAGGATTTCAAGGCACCCCCGGCTGTCACAGCCCCTTGGCTGAGAATCACTGCGTTAGAGGATGTTTATCCTCGAGCTCCTGCTGGGTACATGCTGTGACTATTTATTTGAATTTTTCTGTGAGTTTCTTTTGCCTGTTTGTGGCACTGTAGTGTTTGTCTTCTGCAGATCAACCGGGGAATTTTGGAGGATATTTGCAGATGGGGAATTCAAAGGGCCAGACAACAGACGAGGGAAATGCATCGAGGTAGCAGGAGTTTGAGGAAGACGTTATGTTCCTCGCACAGGGAGGCGTGGATCCCTGAGTTGCACTTTTTGCATGCCCTTGCCCCTGGCCTGCAGCTTTGCACTTGGCCTGCCCGGGTGCTTGAACCCGTGTGCAGTGCAAGCGGGCTTCGCAGCGCCTTGTGCGTTCCCAGCATCCAGCATGCTGCTGGCCTGCCAGCTCTTGCAAGCATCCCCATTTATCTTCTGCCCCTTCTTGTTAGCCAGGGTCCAAAAGCCAGAGCAAGGCCGTGCCTCTGTCTCCCGGCCAGGAAGCTGAAGAATGTGATCCGAAAGTGGAGGCATTTGGCTCCTTCTCATAAATCACCTTTGAGAAGAAATGAATGGGAAAGGTTCGGACGGTCTGATAGGGGAGGATGGGGAGCAACCTGACAATCACAAACCGCAGGCACTTTTCCTCGGCCGTTAAAACAACAATTCTGATCACCTTCAAACCAGGGCTACGGAGAAGTCTCCTCGGGTGCGTGCAGTAGTGCTGTATCGAGGCGTGCTGCTTAAATGCCCTGCGAAGGCGTTCACCCCGGGAAAGCACGCTTAAAATGTACAGCGCTTCGTTGTTCTGCCTCTGCTGTCTGGGGATGGGCCGTGCTCTTGAGATCGGGCCATTTATTTCCCTGCAAGCACCTGCTGAGTAAGGGTCACACTGTCCAAGCCCCCCTCGTTCCCTGCAGAAGTGGGCTTCCCCATCCCTTACTGTGCCTCAGAGCCTGCAGTGCCGCAGGCCTGGCTGCCTTCATCTCGTTTTAAGAGAAAAACCAGGGCTAGTTCACACAGCATCTCTCACCTTCCTTTCCCCCTGCCTTATTGTATTAACTTTCCCTTCTGCTGCTCATCAAAGCCCTGGAAGGATCTCCTGGCACTCTGGTGTAGTGCCCGAAGACTGGAAGAAGGCCAATGTGGTGCCGATCTTCAAGAAAGGGAGGAGAGTGGATCCGGCTAACTACAGGCC
>NW_017728921.1:3890767-3892858 GCF_001723895.1 Crocodylus porosus
AAATTGGATGCTTATCTTGCTGGGCTCCTATGACCCCAGCTGACTTCCTGCCCTTGGGCAGGGGGCTGGACTTGATGATCTCCCGAGGTCCCTTCCAGCCCTAATGTCTATGAAATCTATGAAATTCCTTAACCACAGAAACTTTCTCTCAAAGTGTTTTTGTTATTGAGGGAGGGAAGGTCTGAGAGCTTTCGGGCTTCTCCTGCCAAGAGCTCACGGTGCATGCTAGCTCACCTGGTAAAAGATGATTCAGTAACGGTTGGTAGGAAACTCCTTAGAAATGTAGTGATCTGTGCATCCCTGCCTCTGCAGTACTGTGTTTGGCAGCATCCTGCCGGCTAATTAGGGGCCCGAGTGATTCAAGAAGGGAATCGAGAGTGTTATGCTCATCACTCCCCCACTCCAGGGGCTGATGAGGCTGCCTCCCCTTTCCTTCCTTTATCATCCCTAAACTTTCTTAGAGGCATGCCGCATCCCCCCGGGGGCATTCTCTGTCTATCTCAAGGAAGCCCATGAAGTTGCCCTTGAGCTCCCAGCCTACTGATGGCTCTGTAAATGGAAGGAGTGATGGGACCGGGAGCCAGCAATGCCCAATGTGTTCTCAGTTATGCTGCTGGGATTGAAAAGAGGCAGTTTACACTCCTTTAATGCTGCGTATAACTCAAAGCATTGGAGGCTTTGGGGTTGGGAAAGGCCTATTAAATCATCTGGTCCATCTGCCAGCCTGGTATTGCTTCTACAAGTATTTTATTGAGTCTAGCATGAAATGCATCTAGAGCCAGGGCTTTGGCCCCTGGGAGACTATTTCATACCTTGAGGACTCTTGGCCAGACTTCTCCCTCCCCGTGTTCTCCTAATTGAACCCCCTCTCTGTCCTTACGTTTGCAAGCTGCTGCCCCGTCCTCCCTTAGTTTTGCTGGCCTAATGCTTTTAATCTCTCCTCTGGTCCTGCTGCCCTATACGCTCCTTTGCTGCTGCCCTACAAACTCACACCGGTTTGCCACCACCTTTCTGGTAGCACAGCCTGAGACGTCGATGGGACAAGGGAACGAGCTCGCTGAGGAGGGCATAGACGTACTTTTGCTGGAGGCTTTCAGGCTGAGACTAGGAAGCACCTGCCGGGGATGGTTAAAGAATAATATATCTTGCATGTAGTGCAGGATGGGGGAGATCCCTCCTGATGTCCTTCCAACCCTGCGACCCTACGTTTCCAGCTGTGGTTGGACCAGGCGAACCTTCATCGCGCTCTGCAGTTGTGCCCCCGTCTTTGAACCCTGGCAGTTTTAATTAGGATAAAGCCACAGACATTTTAGTGTTGATGGTCCTGTTTCAACCATCCGGCTGTGCTGGTTTCAAAACTGATCTGTCTGTTCCCTGGAGGCCTGCGCAGCACCAAAATCAACGCGTGTCCTACTTGAGCATGTTCCTCTGCGTCTTCCCCGGGACTGAAGGGATCGCCGCGAGTGTTTCCGGGTGCTGCTCGTTGCCATGTCAAGAGGCCGAAGGTTTTGCTCAAACTGGGCAGCCACAACAGTGCCTGGGGGTGCTGCCTGACAGGACTCTGCAAGAAGTACCAGGTCTGATACAGGAACAGCCCAGAGCAAAACCTGAGGGCTTTGCTGGCTCGTTTAAATTCACATTGCTTCTGTTCCCTTTGAGGTAGGTTAGAAAATGTGTTTGGAGGCTGGGGCTGCGGAGTCACCGGTCTAGGGGCGACGGGGCCCGTGCAGCGACGCAGCGTGTCTGGGGTGGCTTCCAGGCCAAAGCAGGAATCTGGCTGGAAACCTCTCGGGTCAAAGTGCTGCAGCGAGGAAGCCCACCGAGGTGAAACTCCTGCTTTCCAAGGGGGGCTGGGGGCAGCCAGACACAGCCACAACTTTATGATCCTGATGCAGTGAATTAGAAGTAGTAAAGAAAAGCGGAGGGGGAGAGGAGATGGGGCGAGCCCGGGGTTTCTCCTGCACCTGGCTGCAGTTCGGCTGGCGTTTCCAGAGCGGGGATCCTTTGAGGAGCCGGGGTCGGACTTCTGCGTCTAAGCTCGGCCGTGGCGGCTGCTGAGCCCCTCTCTACCCGCGCAGCCGGGGTGCCCCC
>NW_017728921.1:3893223-3938872 GCF_001723895.1 Crocodylus porosus
GAGCGTCAGCCGCAGCGGAGACAAAGGTGATAACAGATGAACAGTTTGTTGTAATTACTCGTGCCAAGGGCTGGTGCTGCAGCTTGTCTGAAAGCAAATCCTGTCGGGTCGGGCTTCTGGGGGAAGCTGGTGAGGGCAGCTAAGGTTCATGCGCTGCTGGGGACAGGTCCAGCGTTCAGCTGTTGCTGCAAGGGCTGGCTCCTGAGGTCTCCAGTCCGGCAGCCCGCCGGCCTTGAGGCTCGGCCCTACATGATGAATTAGGCACGGTTAAAATGCCCCCTGCACCCCAGACAGCGCCAGCCCAGTGTCGAAACACCTGGGGTCAGAGGCCACCTCAACCAGCGTCAGCCGCGTGAGCTGCCCCTTCCCCATCTACCTTTTGCCCCGTAGCCTGTGTCCCCGTCGTGCCCTGCTCGAGAGAGGAGCAGCGCAGAGATGTAGCCCTGCCTGCTCTGCGGGGGCGGCGGAGAGGGGAGCAGCTGGAAGCCGGGGCAGGGAGTCGTGGGCTTCTCGGGGCATGGCGTGCTTGGGCGAGTTGCAGAAGCCCTGCAGAAAGAGGGGGGCGAGCAGGGCGAGGGCAGCGCTCTCAGACCCTGAAGCGCAGCAGAGCTGGGCTGCGAGTGGCGCTTTGAGGCTTGCGGCATAGGCACGACCTGCAACCAGCAGCGTAGCCCGCCCGCATAACCCTCCCCTGAGCTGTCCTCATCGTGCGTCTGCTCGTGGCTGCCGTGCACTTGGCCCCTCTGCAAATGAGGCGCTGTTGCAGTAGCAGCCCGTTGTCTTTCCGGCTTTGTCCAGGTCTTCCACAGCGGCGATGCTGGATGGCTCTGGGTGCTGCCCCCTCCCTGTCGCCTGCCCCGGTGGGTAATGCCTGCAGTTGTTATCTCGGGAGTGCTGGACATGGCCCTGCTAGCCAGGGCTCTGACACCTCTGCGCACGTCCCCCTTGTAAGAGCCCCCGGGGGGAGCTTGCAGCCGCGGCGCCCGCCCTGGGGGTGAACAGAAAGCTTCCAACCCCAGGCCAGGACCTGGCATTTTGCAGGTGCGTGACGTTCACTTGAGAGTAAAGAAACCGCTGTATTGGGCGCCGGTGCAAATCAGTGGCCTGTCATGGGGCAGCAAGCAGGCTGGTTGTCAGACACCTGGCTTCCATTTTCCAGCCTCAAGCACCTCTTATTCCAGAGCATCTGGGCCCAGACGAAGGGGTTTTGGCTCCACTTCCTGCAAAAAACACGGTACAAGGCAACTGGCGCCTCGCAGGGCTGCCTCGTGCCACAAGCCGTGACGCTCTGGGCATCCTCAACCCCTTGCCTGCGGCGGGAGTTGAAAGTGCTCAACACGATGACGGCCTCGATTTGTCTCTCTCGTACCTGTGGGCGCGCTCCCCGGGCCGTGCCTACGGCAAAGCCTGGCGTGAATTAACGTCGCCTGCCTTATGAGGAGCGGACCAGTCTGGACGCCAATAATATCCCACACTTTGTACCTCATTTACCCTGATTTTTTTTTCCCCCTTTTGCTCTCTTTTGTGATGTCTTTTAAAATTCACCAGCTGTACAAAAAGAGAGGCACGCTGAATTTAGGGGCGTGGAAAGTGTCCATTCCCGTTTTTTTTTTTTTTTTTATTGGAGTATCATTCGTTTTAATGTAGCCTGGGATTTGAGCGGCGCTCTGCTGGACCTGCTGTCGGATCTGAGCAAATATTTGGATCTGTGAGAGTCGCTGCGTGCAGGGCCCAGAGTCCATTTAGATTCTTTCTGATTATTAAAATGAGCAGGAGGAAAGAAATTGCACTTCTCAACAAGTTGGGTAGGAGAGGAAGGGGAGAATCGACTGGGAATATAATTAGGCTTGAGTTGAAGTTTCTTTTGGGGCGTAATGGTCTGAGGAGCTGCCTTGGTCAGGGACGCGAGCACGTCGTCTTGCCTCGCTTGTCCCATCTAAGCGGGGTAGCTGTTGCGGATACTGGCTCCCCACCAGCTTCGGTCGGAAAGGAACTGAGAATGAAATGCAAAATCTGTCACTTCTGGGTCCTTAGCCTGAATGTGATGCAAATCGGTGAGCAATGTTTTGGCAGTTGATGAGTGACTTCACTCTCTTCCTTTTAGACTCATGAAAACAACCATCCTAATGGTTGCTAATTGGCAGTAGTAATTAAATAATCACTGTGGGCGATCTCTGCACAGTTCCAGATCTGAGCTGGAAGGGGGACTGAATGAGGTCTCCTCCCTGGAGGCCGGACTCCCAGCTCTGTCTCCATCTACGCCTTGGTTTCGTAGTCACAGTAATGAAGATGTTAGTACTGGGATGCTGGTGGAGGCTAGGATGACGGGGGAGGAAACCTATTTTGCCTGACCCTCTTGTGCCGGTGGACTGCACTATTGGTGAGTGATGATGGCTGCGACAGGCAGGGCAAACGTGTTCAAAACCCTTTTTCCTCTTGGGTCTTAAGTCTTTTCTCAAAGGTTTTTGCACAGCTTTGTGAGAGGACGAACAGAGATCCCATCCCAGCCAGCATCCCTTCACCCTGCTTCGCTGCCGGCACAAACCCTCAGCTGCTTTCGGGGCCCACGCTCTAGTAAGTCCTTGCTTGATGGCGTTTCCCCCCCGGCCCCCAAGTCTGACGGACTTGGCATCAGTCCAGCCAGCGATGTTCTCTGAACAAAGATTTTGTTATAACTTTCGTGGGCCTGCAGACCTCGATGAACTTTAAGGCAGATTTTAGCATTGCTGGTCGCTGGACAAGGTGATCAGCCCTGTCTTACTGCCCTTTGGGTGCCCGCCTCGATGGGCAGTCATTGCACCGTCAGACTGACCGTTATATTGGCCTTGATGATATTTCTGACTTGGTTTTAATACCTGGTGCACGACAGCCCTGAGTGCCTCTGAGGCACTTCATGCTTTTCTCTCTCTCCCCTCTTTTAATGTCCTTTTTTCTCTGTGGCCCACATAATTTTCCCGGTGAGTGGCCCTGGGCCCGAAGGTAGTTTCCACCTTTCTAGCTAGCCTCGGACATGGCTCTTGTCTGAGAGCACTTTCCGCTGCAGCTGTGCGTTTTGCGGGTCGTGCCAAGGGATCCCTTTTTAAATGAGCTCCTCTAATTACACTTACCAGCTTTGAACGTGCCTTTACCTGATCTGGGCTGGGGACGGGGACACGCCCAAACCTCGTGCCCCTTCACATTTTCACTTTATGCAAATCCAGTGGAAACCCGATTACGGAGGCTTTGTTCTGCTGGGTTCGGGGCTTGTTGTTGTTATATAGTTTTATTTTTAATAAACAAAACCAGCAGTGCCAATTAATTTTCACAGCTCCAGTCTGGTGCTAGGTGCTCGCAGAGCGACTCTGCTCCCCCCCACGGTAATTCTTGCTTTAGCGCATCTGCAGGAGTTAGCATCCCGAGATGTGCATTGTAGCAGTGCAGCGAACTGTTGCTAAGCAGCACTTTAGAGCCGGCGTTGTCACAATAGCTTTTATATAAGTAATTGTAATGCTGCCATCAGATTTAATAATATAATGTAGGCTTAAATTACACTCTAATGTTGTCTGGTTAGAGACTCCCAAGATCTAGCAATCCCAGCGAAGTCCTAGGCAGGCACGGCAGATTTTATTATTTTGTTTTGTTTCCACCCCCCGGCAATTAATCAATAGGAGCAAATCCACACGACGGCGTTATAATGATGTTTGGTTTGTGAAGGAGTTCCTTGCAAAATGTCACCGCACAGCTGAAATGCCGTTGACTGGGCACCACCGCTTGGCTCCCTTTGTTACCTTTGTGTCTGGAGAATGACGGGAAACTTTGAATTAAAGGGGAAAAAAAGGAAAGAAAGACGCCTTCCACATGTAGCACGTTACGTGCGTTGAGTTCAGGGCTGACAGGATGACATCCAGGGTACAAAAGGGGGAGGCTTTCAAAGGGGAAGTTTCCAATTTGCTGTGGCTCCGACTCAGGTTTTGCTTGTGTCAACGTTATTCCCGGACCTTGAATTTGGAGCTGCTCCGGGATAAATTAAGTGTGAGGCAGTTTTCAATGGTTTTATGCCAGCGCCACCGAGTCAGTCTCTTGCCTTTGCACAGTTACCTGTGTCTGCTAGCGGTAGTAGGGTCCGTGAGTGCCCATCAAGCAAAGAGCACTCGAGCTGCTCTTTAAAGGCCTTTCTGCAGACCCTGGGCTGCTGCATCGGGGTGAGCGCTGACACGCAGCGGGAGAGCAGGCTGGGCAGGGATCTGCTGAGCTGCAAGGCAAAGCACACCCTTGGCTTGTTTTGCTGGGGGTGTTCCCTGCGGATTTGGATGGGGAGACGGAGATCACGTAAGGAGACAGGGAGCGAACTTGAATAACGGTTGTAGGAGACTGGCTTATTTAATTGAAAGCCGGGCTTTTATAAAAGTGCTTTGTGAGCAGCGCTGGATTCGCGGCCCCGTGGCTGGACCAGGGAAAGGCTCTGGGCAGCATTTCAGAGGTTTTTCAGCAAGAGTAGCTATGAAATTAGTTGGCCTGTTATTTAACTGAAGTGTAATAACTTAGCCATCCTTCAGGCTTGGAGAATTGATCCAGGCTGGCTGGGCTGTGGGTTTTTATCCAGGTGCTAGTCTTCAGCAGCCCGGAGAAGTAGCTGGCTTTGTATATCGATGGACAAAGCCCTCTGGCTTTCAAGGGTCCTGAGGATGGTGATTAGTAATGGTCATTTGCATTTTTCTACTGCCTGGTACCCATGGAGGAGAATTAACTGCAGAGCATCCCATGAAATAGGTGAGGAAGCCTGAGCCATGGCTGTTTCCCAAAACAGCCACTGGTGTAGGATGTCTGGGTTTCTGGGTTCCTGTCTTGAGACACCTGCCACACAGTTTGCAGACGGTCTGACGGGGCAGCTGAAACCGGGGGCTGCTTCGGAGAGTTGTAGCCAGAGTAACATGCAGGAAGCCAGGGGCACTGGTGGGCCCAGAGTTGTGGTCCTGCGATGCCCAACCCTTCTCTTCTGCTACTGGATCATCCTTTGTGTGGGCATGGGTATATGTGCTTGTGCAAACAAATGGTTTGCAGAGACCCCGCAGGGCATCTCCACGTTCCTGTTTCTGGTAAGGCCAGCCCTCTCTTTGGGTCGTTAGCATCTGTCTTTGGGGAACAGGCCCAGTGCGACGAGGTCCTGATACACGCTGAAGGTTGCTTGGCACTCTGGTAATATAAATAATGATTTTTCGAAGGACTGAGGTTTCAGCCGAGAGCGCAGCCAAAAGAACAGCTCTCTGTAATGGCTTTGTGGGGCTGGGCCATTTGAAGCCAATGGTCTGTAACACAGCATCCCTGGATGGGTTGTTGGCAGAGCGGGTTGCACTCGAGACCTCTCCTGGATCTGAAAGTGTGAGCCTTTGCAGTCTGAGCGAGAAGATCCATCCCTCTTAGTTCAAAGGCTGGCAGGCGCACAAATCTCTCTCTCCGTGACTGTCCAGGAGGGAGGGCCAGCCTGAAGTAGCATGGGTTACAGGTGGCCAATCCTGTCTCGTACTGTGCCTTCTTGCTTGCGCGGGGCATGGCTCAAACCCCCCTGGAAATAGTCCAGGTGACTTCATGGGCATTGGGTCCAGCCACACTAATATGCCGTGCATTATGGATCATTTTAGATGCCCAGAGTTTGAAGTAATGAGCCAGGCCAGGTGGGAAGGCATTGGAAGCCCTTTTGAACACAACCGGGCTTCTGTTTCAGCGTCGAAGGATCATTCAACCCCTCACCAAGCATACGGCCAAGATGGAGCTCATCTCCTGGAAGATGTAGCAAATGATGATGGGGCTGGCCCCATAGTGGGGGAGGTCGCAGTCTAGGCTTTTGGTGCCAATGGCGTGGGAACTCCCTGACCTCAGCAGAGACATAGTCCCAGTTTGCTTTTACGGTCTATTTTAGTATGTCATCTGCACGCAGGCAGGAAACGCTGTCGCTGCTTTGATTTACATATGTGTCTTAGGAGAATGCAATTAGAAGCAGATTGCGACAGCAAAATGCAATAATGGGAAAGCTAGTGAAGGAGGAATACTCGAGGAGCTTCTAAAATGCCTCCTGGAAACACCTTGCCACCAGCTCAAGCAGGGGGCACTGCCCAGTAGTGCATGACCTGCAGGATGTTCGTGGAAAGGGAAATGAGCACGAACAGACCTTGCTCTTAATCTCATTTTATTCTTTTCCATGACAGGGGTGGACTGGGCACCAACACTGGGATTTTCTGTTGAGCCAAAAAGACTCCAGTTCACCCAGATTTGCAAATCCCAGTCCAATGGCTCCTGTGTGTATGTGAAGTAGGCGAGGCACAGGCAGGCAGTACACGCCGTCCATCAACCCCTGACCGGACCCGTCTTCTAGGCACTGCCCCGTATCCCCAGACGGGCAGTTTTCAGGGTCCCACTCACTGTTGCACCCTTGGTCTCTTTGCAGAGCCACCCAAACAGGCTGCCAGCGGGTGACTTTTTCTTGGTGGGCAGAGAAAGGTACTTATCTGCCAGGAGCTGGGCTGAGACCTCCACACACTCATTTCACCTTCCCCACTCTAGTCCTCCTTAACACCGCACTGGAGTTTCCCCTTTTCAGCCTTAAAGGGATTTTTGCCATTTGCAAGATGCTTCACAGCACCTGTTCTTTTGGATCAGTTTTCATTACTGGTGACGCGTCGGGCTCGTTCCAGGAAAAAGAAAAATTGCATTGTCCAAATGGTTTTATTTCTTACACAGCTGGCTGTCTGAGGCCACCTGTAGCTGCCCCTGAAAACACATCTTGCCTTTTAATTGAGAATTTCTCCACTGCTGCAAAGACAAAGCTTCTGCAACAGATGCTTCGGGTCAGCTCTTTGCCTGGTGGCGGCCAGCGCGACTCAGGTGAGTTGGGTTCGGTCTCTGCCTGCTGAATTCAGGAGCTAAGCTGATTTGCGCTGTTTGAGGGTCTGGATGTATGTAAATATATGTTTTAAGAGAAGCCTTGAATATAGCTATGATCCAAAAACCCAGCCTACTCAATTATATAAAACTTTCTTTGAGCTGACATAAAGCACAAGTGATTTTGGCCATAAAGGACTGTTTATTTGAGAAGGTGACCATGGGAAGGAAAACAGGAGTTAGAATAGGATTTTCTTACTGACGAAGCCGGGGATGCTGGAATATGCCAGCCCGCAGAGTCTTCCTTGGGTCTGTTACTCAGTGGGCGCGTCTATACATTCATTAATGCACGGTAGTTACTGCACATTTCCTTCAGTACTTGCTTAATGAAGTACTAACCAAATGCACAGCAACTACAGTGTTATTAGGCAACTGCATGTTAAGCATCTTGTATAGACGCGCCCAGTTTGTGGAATCAGGACTCGCGCTAGAGGTGATATCTACCACGAGTCCCGATTCCTTTTGCCTTTGGACCAGTACGGCTACAACCTGGATACCTGACCCAGTTTGTGGCTACTTCATACAACTCAGCTCCTGGAGGGGTGTCGGATAATTGGTCTTAGGGTTGAGTAGCAGCTGCCTACCCTTTTTAGGGTCTACACGAAACTTGTTCAAGTTCCTAAATCACCTCTTACGTAAGAGAAGCCTTTTGTGTCCCAGGAAACCTAAAGGGTTTTCTTGTTTCTGCCCCATGGCTCCACTCAAAATCTAGGCTGATAGAGGGTGGTTCTTCTACACAAGATCTCGTAAGCATTCATGTAGCTCCTGTATCAGGTACCCTACCTATAAATCGGGGTCACAAACACAAAGAGAGTTGTATCGTATAACGTGTATGCCACAGGGGAGCCACTTCTGCCCCGCAGGCTTGTCGGGAGGGGAGCACATCCTTCCCTGAAATGTATATTGATTTCGAAATGGCTGACTGTAATTGCAACTTTTACTTGCACATGAAGAAGCAGCCGGTGGACTGTGCCTGGCATCCCTTGGCTCACCGCCAGGTCAAATATGACGGATGGGTTGGGTCCAGCATCTGTGGCCTAAACACCTGCTACCTGTGGTGGTTTAGATGATGTGGAGCTTGGATCCGGGGCACTTCCGGTCCTACTCGTTTTTGGGTAATACTGCAGTGGAGGTGCTAGAGGGGTGTGCCCAGCCAGAGGCCCCCTTCCGGTCCTGTCACTGCTCCCCTCCCCGATGGCTTGTCCTGCCTCCCTCCTCTAAGGAAGACGGTGCCATTATGCCATGCACTCTGCGTTTCAGCATGTTTTTAATTGAGGGATTGGAGTTAGATAGAGAAATAACATGGCTTAATTAAAGCAGGATGCTGAACTGATAGGATTTAACCTGATCTCTTAAATAGATTTGTAGATGGACTTGCAAGACTATGGCATGTCTCCTGGCTAATTGGGAGATATATCTTCGGAAACCAGTTCAGAAGCCCTCCGACCAGATAAGACCACGGTGGCATGCACGTTTTGGAGTGTGGCGTGGAGGTGGCTTTCCTGATCCTGCTGCATTGTATTTGGGTAGAGGCGTCCTCCGGGGTGTGGGGTATCATTGTGGCCTGCTCTGCTGGGAGTGGCTTCTGGGCTTTTTCAGAGTGCTTTTAATTTGTTTGGCAGCCACGCTGAGGGAAAAGCTGTTGGGTTAGGGTGGCAGCTTTGGATGTTTGGAGCCATCCAGTAATGTGTTGGCCGTCACCCAGAAAGTAAGCAAAACTGGCGGCTGGCACGAATTTTCGGTATTGAGTCTGCAGAGAGCTCGGGGAGGGGATGGATGTATTAATCCTGAAGCCCCGTTCTTGCCCACTTCCGCCAGCGTTATACAGCTGGGGGATGGACATGAACCTAGGAACAGCAATCTTAGTTCAGCTTTTAAAATATTCTCAGCTTCCTACAAGCTGGTGTCCCGATCTGTTCAAGTTTCCAAACTTTCTTTGCCAAGGGCAAAAGCATTTGGCTCAGGAATCTGCCTTGCACTTCAGTTCATTTGCTTCCACGGTGGTCATTTAAAAATGAAATCTGCCATGGATGCAATGTTGTTGAGTGTGTGCAGATGAATGAATGAAGAGACTTTGAAACCTGCTCTTTGAAACCAGGTTAATCACATCAAGTGTTGTCAGTCTAAAAAATTACCTCATCACTGGCACTGGCAGGTGGTGTAGGAGCAGCAGACTTATTCAATATTTAAGAAAGCTGCATTGCAGAGCTGGGAAGGCTAGGGAAATAGGTTGCCTGTGTCAGTATTTTAGCTGTTGGAGAGGATGTCTGCATACAGTGTGAAGTGCATACGTAGAGTTCTCTGCAAGAGCTCCGCGGTTGCATTGAGGCTCTTCCGAATACCGGGTCTTCTCCTTTTTTACTTCTGCCGTGGTAGATTTCTGGGCAGCTTGTTGCTGTTGCCGTTTTGCTAATCCCTTCACAAGCCTCTCCAGGAAGAAGCTTGCTTGATGCCGGCGCGAAAGGTGCATGGGATGCAGCTGAGGTTTGACGCTGGCCTTCCCAAGATGAGCAACGGCTTGCGTCTTTTGGAGACAGCGGTCCAATTCTTCCATGTGTGACAGTTACTCCTAATTCTGGAAGGGCAAGGGTTACATTCGGTGCCTACCCAAATCCCAGGGGGCGATTAATATAATCCACCCACCTGTTAGCTCAGGAGGAAGCAGAGGGGTCTCGGTGGGGGAGCAATTCACTTGATTTTTTCCACCCTGGTGCTGGTACAGGAGGTCTGGGCTCCCATCCCACACAGCCAGAAAGTTTATTTTTGATGCATTGCTGCTGTTGGGAGCAAGGTGGCATGGCTGGACGTGCTGTCGGCATGCCTGGAGCTGCCTCCGACCTGAAGCAAGGTCCTTCCTGGGGCCTGACGGGCTCTGAGGTTGCGTGAGCGGCCTGGTAAAACTCCCGAAGGCAGGGTCCTTTCCTTTGCTGTCACAAATCAACCGAGGGCTGGATTTGCAGCTGGCCGAGCTCCAGGGATGTCAACAGAGAGGACTCGTTTGCCTCTGCTGAGGTTCTGGCGCCGAGTCCTGAGCTGGGACCGAAGGAAGCAGAAGGACAAACACTGTTTAGCTTTCCTCCTCATCCCTCTGAAATCCCCGCCGTGAGCCTGAATTCAAACCAGGGGAAGGTAGCTTGGACGTGGACATCCTGGTGTGTGTTTGCCAGCAGCCAGCCCCCTGGTTTTTGGGAGAGGCTGAGTGTGGGGGGTGACCCCGAGCGTGTCACCGAGAGCAGGCAAGCCTCGCAGCTTCCCTCGTTAGCAGTTGCCCCGGTGGTGGGGGGTCTCAATTAGAGGAGCGGATGTGGAGCCTGGGAAGGCTTCCGGATCCGTCCCAGCGAGGAGCACGCATCGAGGTGTTTCGGAAGAAGGGGTGTGGGGGGTTGGACCGGAGTTGCGCTCCCCTGTCCGTAGCACTGTCCCCACGCTCAGCGCGTGTGCTAATGACATCTGGGCCGGTCGGGACGGGACTAGCACTCCCCTTGGCCGCGCTTGACCTCAGGGGATGCAGTGCACCGCTGCGCCGTTCCTTCCTTGGGCAGCCCCAGGCGCCCGGTCCTGAATGGAGCGGGGCAGGCACCGCGGAGATGGTGGAGGGCAGGACTGTGGAAGAGCCCCTCTACCGTGGGCCAGGAGAGCGGGGCTCAAAAGACCATGGCAGCCCCCCTCACTCCTGCCCCACAGCCTCTTCCCAGCAAAGGAAGGCGTAGGTGGAAGGTGCGTTTCCCAGTCGGAGGCGTGACCCTGGCACAAGGCCTGTTGCCCATTGCCTGGCGTGGCATCAACCTTGGAAATAACCATCGGCCCATGCTGGGGGGGATTTCTGCTCCATTTGACAGGTGGAGGCCTGCTGAAGTCAGCGCTGACCCTAGCGAAGGCTGAGGCAGGTTTTGTCCCTTGAGATAGGGCCTCCAATAATACAGGGGTGCAACAACACCTCTTTGCTTTAAACCAAGCCTGCTGAGGGCAAGGGCGGTGGTGTGGCAGGAGCAGGCCAGCTTCTGGCTTTGGGGAGACCCTTTGGGTTTTTCTCCATGGGAGCTTGAGTAGCCAAAAATCAAAGGGATACACCTCTGTCCCCCATCAGGAAACCTCTTCTTCTCAGGGAGGTTTAGGTTGGATATTAGGAAGAACTGTGTCACTAAATGCTGGAACAGGTTACCCAGAGAGCTGGTCGAGTCTCCATCCTTGGAGGTTTTTAAGACCCAGGCATACAAAGCCTTGGCTGGGATGATGTAGTCAGGGCTGGTCCTGCTTTGAGCAGGGGGTTGGACTAGATGTGAGCTCCTGAGGTCCCTTCCAACCTGAATTTTCCGTGATTTTATGACCTGCATTAGTGCTGCAGAAAACCAAGGTGAGTGGACTGGGCTACGCCCTGCCAGGGGACTCACCTGTGGACTACGGCCCTTTCCAGAAGCAGATAAAGGTCCTTGGGTATGGAAGCAGCTGTGCTTTCTGAAATGCTTTCCAGCATGCCGTGAGAGAGGCTCTGCTGCTTTTGCTTCAGCGCCAGCCTCTCCAAAGTGGCAAGGCTCATCACACAGGGCAGCAAAACGTCAGGAAAGACACGAAGCGCCGGAGAAATAGCTGAGGTGTTTGGGTTGATAGTCTCTGCCCTCCAGCTTTATAGCTTTTCTATGCGTCTTATGGTAGCTCCTACTAACCGGTCCTCCTGGCTTGGACATTAAGAGCTTGTCAGCAGCAGCCCCCAGGATTTGAAGCCAGGCAACAGGTTTTAGGGAGCTTGGTGAAAAGGCAGAATAGCTCATATAGGGCTTTTGTTGCCTTTCTTTCCCTTTGATGAATGCATTAGCAGGCTCCTGGGCTGTCACACAGCTGGAACAATGTGATACTTGTCTTGCGGCTCCATCTCAGGCCAGGAGCTGAGACTTCACTTCTATTTATGGCTCCGCTACAGCCGGGCTTGGTAACTTCCGGCTTAGTTTTTCCATTTGTAAAATGGACATAATTATGCTTTTCATAGTCGCGGTGGGAAAGTCGTCACTTCCCCAGTTCCCAGGCAGCAGAGGCCCAGATATTTCCTGTTCATGGCAGAGGGAAGATTGCACTTTCTAGGTGGCTGATGCAGGCTTTTTCTGGTGCCCCTTATGTTCGGGGGCTGAAGTGAGACTAAATGTCTTCACGGTTACAAGCAAGGTTCTTTGGGTAAATCTGATATCTTTTATTAGACTGACTCAGATAGTTGGAAAAATTCTTCATTGCAAGCTTTCGGGCACAAACACCCTTCGTCAGGCTGAGGAAGCGTCGGAGTGCGTTGAGATCCTCGGCCAAAAGGTGGTGTAAGAAGTGCAAAGCGCACAGAGGCACACGCAGCAAACCAAGAGTCTCCAGTAAAGAACGGGAAGAATGCGTTTGTCACAATGGTGCCGGACACCTAATATGGAAAATTACGTTTTTTAATGACTCCAGTTCTGGATGAACAGCTCCATCCTCACGACCTGTCATAAATCACCAGCCTCTGTTTCAGAGGCCAGGAATAAAGGCGTCAGTGGGGTGGCGAGAGGCGAATCTTTAAAGTATCCGAGGTCCAAGTTTCAGCCGTTACTTGGTGCGACTGTGGAAGAGTCTGTGCCTGGTTGTTCCAGCGCCTTTTGTGACCTCCGTGGGTCCCAGACCTTGGCTGGAAATGAGGCTGAAACTTCCCATTAAAAAACACTCCAACCTGAAAGCTTGCTTAATTGAGCATCAAACAACTGCTCCTCCTTTTGGCTGGGGTCGGAGGCTAGAGGAGCCAAGCTACGGGGAGAAGCTGGTAGGCTAGCAGGCAGCAGGCGGACCTGGAGACCTCCCACGTGTGCTGTGGACCCGCTGGGTGACACTGGGTTTCAGCATCACCGGCTTTCACAAGTTCATGAGGAAACAGGGCCAAGAGTGTGGACGCGTCATGGCTCTGTGGGTAATGAAGGCCGCCGGCACGAGCGGTTAGGATGCAACTCTTCCATCTGCACGCTCCTGTAGCGGTATCGGTGGAGCAGGACGGTTGTAACTTCAGCCCTGTTTCATCCAGGGATAAAGCTAGAGTGATTTAGCTCCCTCGTGCTGCTACCGGAGCACGCGGCAGTCACCGTAACATCGCAGCAGCCGATGTCGAAAGTTTTCTGTCGCAGCCTAAGGGCTACGCCGTGGTCCCTAATCCAGCCTGATTGCCTCTGCAACACGCCAGTGTGGAGCAGCCTTTGCTGCCATCCAGGAAGGTCTGTATCCAGTTTAGATGCAACGTTTGGGAGGCTGCAAACAAACCCCATGCCGAAGACTTGCTCTGGCTTCAGTTTGGATGGAGGGGGTCTCTGGATGGGCATGTGAGGCCAGATCATCATGCTCTGATGCGGGAACATGTTGGGTTGGACATCTGCAGCGTTGTGCATCTGGTGGGTTGTGGGACAAATCCTTTTTCCTCCACTACCTTGCCTCCAAGGAGCTTCAAGCACACGTCACAGTCTGGTAAATAATTCAGCTGCCCGGTTCCCTAAGACCTGGGAACTGATTATTCTCATTTCTCTTGTGCCGAAGGGTAGGACTGGCCGAAGTGGGTGCCCAACAGGCCACGTGACTTTCTGTGGCCTTAGGGGAGATGTTTATAAATGCTAAGAGAGGAGGTGGCCTCTTTTCAGCTCCGTCGTGGATTAAAGCACTTCAACTTGTCTAAATATTTCATACGCCCCATTGATCGAGACCTGAAATCTGCTTGGCTGGGTTTTCTTGCTTAAGAGCAAAGGCTTTGAAAAAAAATCCTGTTCCAAAAAGCTGCTGTTCCTTTTCTTTGCCCTGTGCTAAAATTGCACAATTGGGCATTAGAGTAAGCAAGAGTGGATGCTGGAAGTAATGCAGCAGAGGTCTTTGCAATCTATTATTTATAGGCACAGAGAAGGGCCTGTGTATACCATCAGGACTGGTGGCTGGGTTGTTTCTGTGCTTGCAGCCCTGGGAAGAGCCATTGGCTGGAACAACTCTAGCGGAAAGTTTTAGTAGGAGAAGGGAATTTTCCTTTTTCTTGGCGGAAAGGTTCCCGGACGGAGACGTGGAGTGGACTTGACTTCAGCTCCCTGCCAAATGACAGGCTTCCTGCCTGATGCTGGACAAGGTGCTTTGCTTTTCTGTGCCTCATTTTCTGTTTGCAGAATGGCACTGATAGCATTTCCCTCCTCCTTGTGGGGAGAAAACCGCCAACATTGGCTTTTGTGGACCAACTGGAGAGAGTCAAGTGGTGGGCAGCAAAAATAGTTAGGGGGCTGGGACACATGACTGGTGGAGAGAGACCGAGGGAACTGGGCTTATTTAGTCTGGAGAAGAGAAGACGGAGCGGGGATTTGAAAGCACCTGCAAGTCCAACTCCCTACAGGGTGGCTCCAAAGACGATGGAGCTGGACTGTTGTCAGCCCATCCTTGTCCACCCATGTAGGATGCTGCCTCATCCTTTTGATCCGGTTGGTGATGGACAGAACAAGGAGCAACGGTCTCAAGTTGCAGCAAGGGAAGCTGAGGTTGGATATTAGGAAAAACTCTCACGAGGAGGGTGGTGAAGCACTGGACAGGTCACCCAGAGAGGTGGTGGCATCTCCATCCTTGGAGGGTTTTAAGACCCGGGTAGACAAAGCCTTGGCTGGGATGCTGTAGTTGGGGCTGGTCCTGCTTGGAACAGGGGTTGGACTAGATGTGATCTCCCGAGGTCCCTTCCAGCCCTCATTGTCTCTGATCCTATGATGGTAAAGTGTTACAACCATCACAGATCCACTGCAGACTTGTATTTACTTTGATTGTTAATAGCCTGGAGTGAGGACTGCTTTGTTATAGATGTGTAGCACCAAGAGCCTCAGGGCTAGGCGATAGCTTCTAGCCCTACTGCAGTACAAATATCAATAAATAATAATAATACTTAATACCCGGGAGGAATTTGTTGCTGCGCCGCAGATTGCAATGGCAGCGAAGGTGCCGTTAAATACATTGGTTTCACGCCGCTGACCTAGTCCATCGCGTGCTGCTGTTCGGGTGAAGAGGAGCAGTGTACGCAAATAGCAGGGCATTAATTATCTGGATGAGAGCTCTTTGCGTCACTTTAATAGATGTGTCTGTATGTTCACAACTGGCGGTTGCTTTAATGAAAGAAAATGCCGAGATCTCCAGCCACGTCTACAGAGAGGGCTGCTAGCTCCCGATGAAAGGGAGCCTTTGTTGTGGATTGGGTTTTAGTTTGGGTTTTTTTTCCTTTTAACTTCCTCAGTCTGAAAAGTTGCCGTTTCTTTCGGCTCAAACGGTCCAGGTTCAGAGGCGATGCTGACCGCTGTATTTCTAGTGCTGCCTGCCTGGGTCTTGCATGGCAGCTTCCTGGACAGACGACTTCTAATTTTTCCAGTAGCAAAACTTTCCTTCCTGAAAAAGGCCAAGTGTAAAGGTCTCAAGCATGGGAAACAGTTGGAGCACCCCTGTGGGATTCATTTTCTACACAATCTGAGCACTATAACGCTCCTGTTTTAGTTCTGGGGCCTGCATTTGCCCCTCCTCTGCCAGAATTGGATTAGGCCATTAAAGGAGCACTGGGGTTTAAATGCTGTCCTGTATTCCTTGAGACACAGTGCAATACGACCATGCTTAGCCGAGCAGGGAGAAGGACCTCCAGATCTGGTCACTCACCCGTCTCCAACTCAGACACAGTTAACAGCTCCTCGCCCTCCGCATACAGCGGGTCTGCCCCCGTGGAGCCCGGCCCAGACTGCGAGCAGGTGTGCGTACGGGATCGGGGTGTGCGGTTGCGGGGGAAGCTGGAGAAACTCGTTGTCGCCCAAAATCAGGCCACTGGGGATCACGGGCATCTCAGCCCTGAACATCTGCGCTCTCATTTAACACAGGAAAAGCTCCGGTTCTCCTGAACGAGGCCCCTTGGCCATGCAGGATGGAGACCACCTCCGGTTTGTTTCTTAGGGGCCAGCCGTTTGCAATGCCCGTCTCACACTGTGGTTGTTTTTGGGGGGTAGCGTTCAGCAGCTGGCTTCGCTTGCACACCGGTGGCTTCATCCGCAGCGGTCTCGGTCCCTCCCAGCAAAATTGGTGCGACTCTCCTCGCTGGATTCAGGCCATGTCTGGACTGCCCTTTGCCTTCGTTCTGACTCGTGAAGCCCCACGTCCTTGTACCTACCCAGACTGAACTAGCTGGGAAAGGACGGCGTAACTGCTTGGTTCCCTGCTCTGATGGGACTTGGGGGCTAGCGCTGTCAGGAGGGCGGTCTGCAGCCGTTAATGCTGTCATAAACAATCCATGCTCAGGGCGAGAGATTGCTGGCTTGAGTGACACCGCCGGCGAGCTGTCCCGCTTCAGCTGAAGTGGGTTTGATCGATTCAACCGGGGGGAAAAAAGCAACCAAATAATAATAATAAAAAAAGAAATACCAAAGCCACTCCCCATAAGCGTACAACTCCTGGCTTTGGAAAGATTTGGTTTGAAAAGGCAGGATGCATGTGGGACACAAGCTGATTTAATTTTCCTATCAGTAGAAGCATAAACATACCCAGGATAAATTGCCTTCTCTCACAGATACGTAGCAAGACTCAGAGAGGCCAAGACTTATAGCATTACGCCTTTGGGGGTTAGCCAGGAGATACTCCGGGAGAGCATTTAGCAGCAAAGGTTACAGTGGTCAAAGAAGCTGTTTTCTAAACTTCTGTAAGCCCAGTAAAAACCACTTTGGCCTGGCCTCTGGCCTCTTTCCTGTAACTTGCAGTAAAATCTGTGTTCCTGCCTGTTTGCGGTGCCTGTTACCTTTTCTTTTTTCATTTTATTTTGTGCTTGATTTGGTGTGGTAGAGCCTGGCCCAGGAAGCGTGTGTATGAAATGGGGTGAGATGTTGCTGAACATTAACTAGCTGGGATGTGGGCTTGTAAACTCTTTGCCCAGTTGAATATTTTTTCTTCATCATCACTGAGGTCTGGAGGTCTGAGTGAAACCCTTTCTGTGCGTGAAGGATGAGGCCAGATCCTATCACAGGTGGCAAAGCTTTGACAGCCCCATGCAACGTACCCATCACAAAGCAAAGTCATTCGGTCCGAAGTCAGGGCATGTTAGCGGGGTTAGATGATGCTGTTTCCTATTATGGAGGGGGCCCTTGCTGCCCTCTGTTTCCACGAATCCCTCTGTCCTACCCGGCCAGCTTTTTGATGCTATAGTCAAAGGGGCCACCTCCTGCCATTGCAGCTGCAGCAGCTGAGTCTGCACCATAGCATGCGGGTTATAAAAATGCTTCTGCCCCACTGCAGTGCTGCACCGCATGGGGAAAGGCCAGGCGCGGGGTCCCTGGACTCTCTTGGACAACCCACCCGTCCTAAAAGAAGGCAACAAACCAACTTGGGGGTGATGGGATCTACCAGGACTCTGCCCTCCCGTTCATATTAACATATTTTCCCTCGTGCAGTCGCTAGCAAGTGAACATCGTAGTTCTTATTGAGATGAGGTGCGAGTCCGTCCATTACATCATCTTGGCACCAGGTGGGTGGCCAGAGCCAAGCCTCCGTAATCCCAAATAACGGAGTGAGATTTCCATCACGCTTGGTTGAGTGAGGACCAAAAGGGCTTAGCAAAGAATCCAGCAGAGAGGCTGTCTTGCAGGCATTGTCAGTGGGTACAAAGCAAAAGCTGTTTCCCCACCCACTACCCGCATCTCTATAAAATGCACCTAGGCTTCTGCATGCAGAGACAGCCGTTCCGGTTCCCATTGGCTTAGTGAGAGCTTGGCTTTAATTTGGAAAATTAAATCGGCATCCCCTGCTCCGTGCAGCACCCGGCTGCTAATCAGGCGCTCGCTGCGGCACGCAGGGAAGGACACGGAGTCTCTCGTGCCGGAGAGCTGGCAGCTGCCGGGCTGGCAATGGCTCCTGCTGCGGGGCAGCGTCCAGCTGGGATGAGCTGAGCATCACGCCTGGAGCCTGGCTCCGACCTCCATAGGGGCAGCAGTGCAGGATGCACCAGAGCAGGCCCTCGTCCCTTCTCCCCTCCACTCCTCACACCGGTGCATTGGCTCTTTCCTTTGGCACGTGCGACAGAGGCACTAGTTAAGCCATACGAGAGACACTCGTCAGTCCAGCTGCCCAGTTTTTAGGGTGACAGCTTAATTTTAGGGGGAGGGCTGCATGTTTCCTTCTACCCACGTGAGCATGGTCCATTCTTGGGATTTGGATCAAGCCACGTGATGACCAGGATTTGCCTTGAAGTCCCAGCTCCTGGAGTCCTGGGTTGAAAGAGGGATATAAGAAGAGCAAAAGTCTCTGCCTCTGAAACTGCCCCCCTTGAAAACCTGGCCTGCCGATGCCCCCAGGTGGGAAGGCCGATGCAGAAGAACACGAGCTATTTATTCTTTTTAAAGTCCCATGAGTGTTGAAGCTAAATTTGGGGTGGATTTGGGGTTTTCAATCCTTTGGGACAGGAATGCCTGTTCCTGTTGCCATCTCTCCATGCCTGGCTGCTGTGTGACGAGCTGCAAGACCCTCAGCTGTTAGGGACCCTCTCCCCACTGCACTGGATGGTTGTACTGGTGCCTTCCTCCTCATGCAGCTGGAGTCACAGCTCTGGATCTCTCTCGATCTCAGCAGTAGCATGCTGCATACATCGTCCCGCGTGCCCCGGACCGTGGGGGTTAACCAGCCGCGGCAAGCATCGCCGCTCTGGGCGCTGCAGGAGACGAGGTCTTCCTGGGCCCTGCGGGGGCTCCAGAACAGGAAGCGGGGATCTGATGAGGCTAATGCATTTGCAATGCTGATATTAGTTTATCCTGGCAATTCCTGCCAGGCTGGATTTGCCTCGTTTAGCTCCTTGTGGGGCTGCCGTGGTTGCCTGGGAACAACCGCAGGCACCAATCGAGAAGCAGAATCCCACCAGGGAGGAATTTGTAATGGGCTCCACAGCTGGATCCTTTTTGCCCTGCTCCCATTCAGGCTCCAGCCTCCCAGGTGCTGCTGGATGAACGCTTCCAAGCGGGCAGCTCGGCATCCAGATCAATGGGGCGGGCCAGGCCGTGGACAGGGCGAAGTCACTTCCCCCTTCACCGGAGCAGAGCGGAGCTGGTGGCAACTCTGTGAGCTCTTGCCGTGTCCCTATCAGGGTGTTTGCAAAGCTCTGGGAGTCATGTGAATACTTCTGAATCTCAGCTTTCCTGAAAGGGGGTGGATAAAGGTCTCTTTCCCTCCTGGCTGCTGAGGGAAGCTTACAGACTAGGCTCCAATTAATTAATAGATGCAATTAGGCGGGAGGCTGCCCATTTTCTGCCCCGCTGCCAGGGGGCCATCTGCGGCTCCATTCCTCCCCTACACTGCAGCCCAAGCCTTGCAGACGACATCCTGATGTTCTCCTACGCGCCCGTCCCCCACGATGGGGCCCAGAGTCCTGCTGTAGGACCCCACCTGGGTTCCTCCCTTCAGGCAGACTCTGCTGCCGTCATACCGGGCCCCAAATCTCCCTGCCATCTGTTCCCCTTCGGGTGTGGTCCCCTCACTGGGACCTTTGGCTCACACTAGCCCCGGCACACCCCCAGGCCAGTCGGGACCCCAGGCCCCTGGCTTTTGGGTATCCCTCTCGGAGGGCCTTCTTGCCCTTCTGACCCTGCTGGTCCTGGCCCCCGCCTGGGCCAGTCAGGGGAGGCTCTGGCAGGCCCTGATGTATCACCCCCTCTCTGGGTCCTCCTCCACAGATGTGGGGAGCTGGGGTTACCTCATACCACGACTGGTGCCTCAGGGTCTCACAGGGGACTCCCGCCCCCCCCGGGCAGCAGGTTGTGGTGCTATGACTGGTGTTATATTCGACCCAAACTCTGCCTCCCCACATTGGAGGACTTAGTGGGGTCAGGACTCGGCTCTCTCTCTCTGGCTGAGCCCCCTCTTCCTTCACTGGGGGCTCCACACGCTGCCCCCCTCACGCTGGGGGCTCCACACTGCTTGTAACACCCCTTTTACTCGGGCTCTTGGGACTCAGGTGGCCGTAGCTGTGTCTGGCCCCAACTCTCCTCCTCGGGGTCTCGAACCCCCGCAGGGCTCAGGCAGCCTTGGCCACACCTGGCCTCCAACTCTCCTCCTTAGGGCTTGCACCCCCACAGCTACCTCTGATGGACGCGACCCACCCGAGGGTGAGGGCTAGGGGTTAAGGCGCCGGGGTGATCACTGGCCTGGCGTTTCCTGGGGGCTCCCGCACCACTGGGAGCCCCGCCAGGCCAGGCCGCCCGCTCCCGGCAGCGTGCAGTTTCCGGTCGTACCCAGGACCAGGAGCCTCCTACCATCCCCCACAGCTCCTCCCGACGAAACTCGGCAGCCTTCAGGCCAGGCCGTGCTGTTGCCTCCCTCCAGCAGCCAAGCTGCCTTGTTTATATAGGCAGCCCTGAGCCTAAAATGGCCGCCCTCCTCAGGCACCTGGAGGCCTGAGAGCCAGGAGCAGCTTCATCCTGGGCTGCCCAGACCCTGTGTCCACCCTCCATGGCTGCAGCCTGTGTCCATCCTCCCTACTCTGCTACGAGCCAACCTGCGAGAACCGATGTGGGTGTAGTCAGGCCACGGGACGGTTTTGTGGGCCGCCCCTGCATCCAGACCAGGTACTCTCGCGTTTCAGAGCTGCTGTTTGTTCCAGCTATCCCCCAACAGAGTAGGGGGAGCGGCCCAGGACACGCTATAAGCTGTAGTTATCTCCTTTTAGACCAGCGTCAGCGGGAGGTCGAGTGACGCAGCAGGTCGGTGGGCACCGCACCCAGGCGTCCTGACTTCCCATCCGGTGTCTAGCCCGTATTACCGCACCGTTGCACTGGCTCTAATTCGGTGGGGCAAGCCTTTCTCTGGGTGCTGATGAAGCACGGCGCGTACCAGTAATGCTAGATAAATAATAAACAAGAACTGGTCACTCCAGTCATTTCCTACAGACATTACACCGTGGGGAGAGGGGAGGAATGCAGAGCATTTATTAGAGCTGTTCACTGCATAATTTACCGCTGTGAGAATTGTTTCCTTGGGCGACGATTAATGTCTGTAGCCTGCCTGGAGCGGTGCGCGTTCGGCGCGGCAGGTTGGCCCCCCGGCACGCATCTTGGAGGCTGAAGCGTCGCTTGGGCGCCGCGCCGGTGATGGCACAGCAGATCCGCGCGGGGTAGCAGCCGCAGCAGGGGCTCATGCTGTTCGTTTAGGTGCCAGTTAAGACCAGGGGGATGGCGACCTGGGTCATTGTGGATGGAGCTGCCTGGCTCGTTGAGGAAGTTAAATGTCCTTTTAATAGTTTAGTGATTTAGCCCCAGTGGGTCAGAGGGACTGAGAGAGGCGGAGTGGGAGCGGGCGTTAGGTAGGCTCATTTATGGCTCATGGGCTGAACCTGTGTCAGTGTCTCTTCCACGCTGCGTCTGGTCCTTGCGCCTGGGTAGTGGTTTAACTGGGGGGGCTCATGGCCTGGGTCGCGCCAGAAGGTATCAGAGAAGTCCTTGATCCCACGGAGGCCAGCTCCATGGGTGTCTTCCCCTGCCTCTTGGTATATGGGCACATCCGGGGCCTTTCCGGGCAGGGTCAGATGGATAGGTGAAGGTGTAGTGAGGTCAGTGGGGTAATTGGGGGGCTGCCCCTGGATGGCCTGCGCTGATGGCCCAGGCAGGTCTTGACTCAGCGACTTGATGCCTGCTGTGATGTGTGTGGCATTGAATGGCGCGGAGGATGGAGCCCAAAGGGACCAATTCTGCTCTCAGTGAGACCCGGGCCCCTCTGACGCTCAGAGATGTATGGGAGGCGGTGGGTAAAGCATTTGGCCCGCACAGCACAGGCAGTGGCTCCACCGAGCCGGACCCTCAGGGGACATTCACACGTGTCTGTTAAGAGGTGGGACCCCGAGGCTGTTCACGGGGGGCTGATGAAGCATGTACGGCATCGACAGCATCTGCAAGGGGCAAATCCACCCTGGGGCACAGACTCCCTGGAGCAACACCACAAGCTTCGTCGTGGGCTGCCCAGACCCTGTGTTGCGATGGGGACTGGGAGATGAGGTGGCTGGGATTCAAGCCACCTGGCAAGCTGGGTCCTGGAGGAAACAAGGGGGCTGGGATTCTTCCCCAGCCCTGTAAGCATCTCTCCACATGGCTGGAGGGATGGGGTTGGAGAGATGGGGCCAGCTAGTGCCAGAAGCAATGGGTGATGCAGAGCCGAGAGGCACGTGGCGAATGCTGTTGGCACAGACAGCGTCTACCTTGGTTAGTTGTGAGGCTTGAGATGAGATTTGCAGCTGGCGAGTGCACCGGCCCCATTCCCTCCCCCACGCCGACGGGGGCTCTGCAGAGATTTCTATCTGCTGCAGCTGGGGGAAAGCAGTTCAAATGCAGGGGCTGGGAGCTATGCAGGCATCAGCGACCGTACAGCGAGTGCAGCCGGGAAGCCGCGAGCCCAGCGCATCGCCCAACGCCAGCAACGGCCTTCTGAGAAGCGCGGTGGGGGAGAGAACGGTCTGATGTAACACGTCTGGAAGCAAGGCGCTATATCAACTCCTGCTGTGAGGGTGAGTTTAGGGTCCTGAGTGCCCACAGAATATTTTCTTAGGGAAAGGAAGCATTTGAATCCACTCTGGAGCCTTTTGGTCTCAGGACTGCAGCAAAGCAAACCCCATCAGAGATAACTTGCTAGCTTGTTTTGTGTTTTTTTAATCTCCCTGAACCCTGATTTGGTGCATCTTTCCTGCTCAGGTGCTGTGCAGACAGCAAAGAGACTGTCCCAGCTCATAGATGCCCTACTGGTTTTTTTTGGGGTTTTTTTTGGTTGTGTATCCATCACACCCATTGTGCACCAGTCATTGCCAGGCACAGCCTCCATGTGTACTTTGCAGGGCAGATAGTTTCCTTTTAACTTGACGGGCCTGCGATGAAGAAGCAGCGTTAAGAGTTGCAATTAACATCCCGGCACTGGAATTGCTGCTTTTTCTGAAAAGCAGAAGGCAGGGTAGATTTGCACCTTATAGACTAGTTAAATCAGAGATATGTATCAGAATTGCTTGATAAAAAGGGGCTCCTGTCACTGCCCACAGCTTCCCCATGAACGGTGTAATGCAGGGCTCTGATGCCCGCTGATCGCTGGGCACCTCCTTAATGTTATTTCCCTGCTTACTTGCATCTACATTGTGCAAACCTGCTGAGTCAAATGCTCGCCTGTGCCAGAACTACCGGCTGGCCCGGGTTACCCCAGTGGCTTTCACTTGCCTATTGACAAACTGCCCATCAATTGGCACTTCCCCCGGAGAAGGGCAATGAACCGGCAAACGCTGGGATGATTTATTGGGTGTTGGTTAATCTCTACATCCTTGTATCATCTTCCTTCCTTATTTGCGAGGCTCTGTTTCACACATACACGCACATGCATGCATGCACACACGGGTGTAAACACATGTGCACGTACACACATGCACGAGCTAGAACAAATCTGGATGTCTGATGCAGGATCTCTTGTAGGCTGATGTTGGACTGCCTCCCTTCGTTATTGCCCTCTGGCTTTCCATAGGTCACGGGTCAGCATTTGAGCAGAATAGGTAGGGGATCTATCCTTTTATTTTCTCCCTTTATAGGCAAGCCCCTGTGAAGCTGAGATAATAAAGGATTTGCTTGCCGTACGCTGTGTCTATTTGAGTGGTGGGGGTGCTTTGCAGAGACCAGCTTTTGTGTTATTTCAGCTCCCTAAATGGCTTGAAGAGGGGGAGGAAAAACCTCGTGGAAACCAGGAATGCAAACACTTTGCACAGGTACCGAGAGGTGTGTTTTGCTTCCACTCCTGGGGAGCCCAAGTACATGTCAGGGCTGTCTGAGCTGCCTCTCTGTGTTCCTGGCCCTCTGCTCCTATTTTCCAGGCCTGCGCTGTGGCCTTTGCACCCCACTTGAGTGGCCCTCTCCAGCGGGGTGATACCTGCAAGGCTGGTGGATGTAGCTGCAGTTGTGATTTCAACCTGCTGTGAATCAAAGTGCTCCAGAGCAGCCCAGACCTTGGGTGGCTAAATCCCAGTTGCCATTTCCAATTTGACTTTCCCATGTTAGCAGCTGTTTCCCCTGCGGTGAGCCACTCACGCCCTTGAGCCACCCGGCAGCCAGTCACGCCACTTCCAGTAGTGCCTGTTTGCTATGAAAAGAGACGGGCTGTCCCTCACTCTAGTCTCTGAAAGGAGCTTGCCAAAAAAAAAAAAAAAGGGGCCCCAGGAGCTGCTTGGGAACGAGCTCCTTAAGTGAGAATCCGAGGGCTGGAAGGGATATTGCAGGGCACCTCGTCCAAGCCCTGGCACCAATGCGGGTTTGCACTCAACGAGCTGATTTCTGAAGGATGCATGCTTTTGGTCTCGAATGACCCAGTAATCCAAAACAAAGGTCACATTATTGCTGCGTTAGGAGCGATAGATGTGGTTTTGTATACGGCTCATCTCTGTGCTCACGTTATTCTGGTCTAGGCACTGGCTCTCGACTGGCACGGTAGGGTAAAACCATCCCTTGGTCTCTCCTGTTGTTCCTCCTGCCCGAATGACACCATTTTTCACGTGATGCCTGATTTGGCTTAATGGAGACCTGACAGGGGGCAGGTGAATATTGACCCACTGCCACCTTACGCAGGAGACTGCTGTTGATCCACATCAGCCTTGCTTTTAGCCCAGGAGGGGGCACGTATTGGCACAGCAGGCCCTCTACATGGCGCTCTATTTGAGCGGGTGGGTGTCTGGAAAGAAAAGATCAATGGGAAGATCAATGGTCATTTCAGTCAGTCTATGGCTGCCTTTCCAGAGGAGCGAGTCTAGCGGTCCTATGTCATTACCTGAGCACATGGCAAATTACGTCGCGTTGTCTTCGTAAGTGTTTCTTGCAAGTGTTTGGCAGAGCTGTCCGCAGGGAAAGCTCAAGGAAAGAGGAAATGAATGTTGAACTTGTGAAAGTAGAAAAATTGTGCGTGTGTGTTTTTTAACGAGACATGCCTGCTTCCTTGAAAAGGCCAGGCTATTCCGGTGAACTGTTGTTACCAGAACGCTTCGTTTCTTTTTCTTTATTGTCCAAACATGGGGATTCAACATTTTCAGAGCAGAACACGTCTATTCTTTATTTTAGAGTGATTGTTTTCTTTTAAACGAAAATAAAAGCCATGGCGTTTTCTAGCTAGAAAAACGACCAACCATTAAAAACGGGGATGAAATATTTGGGCTTAGGTTGCTTTGAACCCAAACACTTTTTGTTTCTTGGGGAAGATTGGTGTGTTTTGTTTTCATGCTTTTCTGAACAGAGAAAAATAAGATCATGGGACTTTTTTTTTTACAAAATGGATAATACATTTCCTCGTGTGCTCTGGAATAATGGGTTAGATAGCGGGCATTTGGATTTGCTATTCCCTGAATACTCTTACCTGCAGGTGTTTCTGCGCTGGTGTGTTTGCATGTTACCTCTACTCTGGAGGAAATCAATATTCTGCCTCTTTCCTCTCCTTTGCTTTTTGGGGAAGAAACTTAGACCCCAAATTTTAACCCCTCTTTTTTCCTTGCCCTTTATTTAAACGAAAATGGTAACATTTTACTTCTTGCAACTGGATGTAGTGACAGGGCGGAAGCTACAATGCAGCGTCTTAGTTGTGCAAAACCCAGTGTCGTGTGCTTGTTAAAGAGGCCGTTTGAACCAAAATCTTTCTGTACGAACAGCATCTCGAGCCCCTTGTTTTTAGATCTATGGAAGAATTAGCATTGCAGGCTTCATTTTCAGTACAGCTCTAAATTACGTTTTTATGTGCCAAAGTGAGATTTATGGTAGATTAGAGTGACAGAAAGCACATCAGTGCTATCTGTATGTTCAGTGGGACAATATCGTGGCTGGCATGGATTTCCTGGACTCTCCCTCAAAAGATTGGTGCCGCCTTCTCTATCAGGTTATTTTGCTGGTGACTTATGGACTCTTGTTTCTTTTTCCAGATTGCCTCAAGATTCAGCGATGACAGATACAGTGTTTGGCAGCAGCACTGATCGGTGGATGTGTCCAAACGACAGAGCAATGTCTCTCCGAGCCAAGTAAGGGGATGCTTGCCTTTTTGGGGGGTCAGTCTAGAAACATTCATGGCTTAGAGAAACATATTGCTGAAGAAATGAATCAGAAGGATCCAATGAAATGGGATTCCTACGCTGCTTTATGGGGTATATTCTGTTTCTAGTCTGTCAAGGCAGAGCTTATATTAAGCACATCACCCTGGCATCCTCGTGAGATTGATGGTGCCCTTCTGGATTTGCACCCATACTACTAGGGTGAGAATGTGGCCCTCTCTGTGCTGAGGTGTCCGGGAAAATCTCCCTCCGTTGCTAGTAGCCTGGTTACTGGTGTTCTGGCTTTATTGAACACCACGTTTTGATGCATCTAAACGGCTCTGAACAACATTTGTTAACTTTATTTATTAAGCTTTGGTAAATAATGCACTGATCCATTTGCTGTGGAATGAAATCCAAGTAATTTTAATTAATATGTATTTGCAATGTCTCCCTTAGAGCTGTAGAAATGATTGGCTTCTCTAGTGTCTATATTTCATAGATGTTAGTGGGGCTGACTGTGCTGTGTAGCAAATTCATTGATCAAAGAGTCATGCGAGAGACATCGTTGAACACACTTGATTTTTCATTTTCTCGGGGAAAAATGCTACTCTCGTTCTGTTGCCAAAAGAAAATGGTGAATGGCTTTAATCACAGCTTTCCTCAGACTAGGATAGCCCTGGCCAAAATTTCTTCCCAAGACCAACTTGGCCTTGCTAGCCAAGTTGTTTTGAAGCATTAAAAAAGTGAGTTGATAACTGAAATGCTGATTCATGCTACATTTTTTCACATTGAAAACGTCCAGCTAGAAGAACAGCGTGGATAACTTGGTAGTAACTAGGGTAGATTTTGCGGTGAACTTTATCATGGGAAAGTCTTACGGCAGTCAAAAGACCAGCCTCTGGAAGGACAGAAAGGTTTGCTTAGAGACAATAATGAATGGGAAATGAAGATACTGGGAGGAACAGTCTATATCTTGCCTCCCCTTTTGGAGTTTTACTTTACTTCTCATGCAGGAAGAGTCCTTCGATTGCTGTTATTTCTTTGTACCGTTCTAGTCCCTCCAGACCTCAATGCGTGATCGGGACAGTGTGGCATGAGCACCTGTACACCCACGTCACAAAGATTTGTCCTGACCCATAAGCATAGGTGATGAGTCCGGATCCTGCCAGCGGTTATACACAGCTAGCGTGCTGAGCCCTCTCAGAGCTTTTTAAAGTCAATAGGGCATAGCATGCTGCCCAAATGCAACGAATTGCAGGCCCGGAGCCTTGTCACATCACATGAGACCAGCGGGTGAAGCAGTAAGCAAATGGGGAAGGCAGCAGAAAGCAAGGTAGCAGTGAACCTGTTGGTTAAATTAGCAGGCAGTTATGTGATGTGTTTGGACCATTGAAAAGTGGGCCCTTGGGTCCTTGGGCAATGCTCCTCCTTCCCACAGACTTCACTCAGGCCAAACCCTCCCATGTCTTCCTCATGTGCTTGAAATTTTGCCTGTTCCTGGAGCCGGGGGTGGCCGAGGGTTACAGTAGGGCTGGGGTGCGTGGTACTGGCTGGAGATGGGACTATGGCTCCTAATGGCCTTGACCTAAAGTCTCCCAAAGCTGGGAGCTGCCTCTGGAGAGAGACAAGTCATCCCTAAGAAATCACCAGCAAAACCAAAAGCCACTGCAAGGAGCTGTTGCCGTTGCTTGTCTCACCTAATCTTTACTCCTTCTTTCTTTCTCCCTTTCTCTTTGTGCCGTCCTGCAGTGAAAAGGAGCAGTAAGTATCCTGCTTGTTTTTTTTGGCCTGTTATATATTGCTTGCTACTGCAGGCATTTTGGGGGGCTTTGGGAGGGAAGGCATTGAAAACCCACTGCAAATACTGCTCAGATGTTTTGAACAACTTGGGTATTTTCCGCACGACTTTGGCAGCCTTCCCAGATGCCTCTGCTTTGTCCTGCCGTTCACCAGCTATTGAGCAGAATTGCAGACTATAATGTGCATGTCCTGCATCCCCAGATGCTTATATATTTAAGTACTAATGACCCTATTAAAGAAGAGGTAGAGAAATGAACAGGCAAAGACGGGGGAGAAAAGAGAGGCCTTCATGAGGCTTGGAAAGAGATGACAGGCTGGCCCTCGGGTGGGTGTCAGTTGACATAGCCTCGTGGACGCCAAGGAAGTCCTGTGTCAACGCACACCACCCGAGAGAGTTGAGGAGAGAAAGATAAAGAACCTGCTCCCGATGGCGTGTGCTGCAGAGGAGCAATTGCGTGGCTGGATGGGGAACGGGCCAAGGCTGAATGAGTGGAAGGATTGAGTTAAGCAGGTTTGGGGGGTTTGGTTTCCTATCCTCCTCCTCCTCACGAAAACTGATCTGAGCTGCTTTGACTCTGCTGCAAGACACGCTGAGTTGGATAGAGTCCCTGTCTTCTTGCGCGATTGTCTTGCCCCTTTCTATCTGAAATCTGGGCAAGCCATTCTGACACAGCTGAGCTCAATCTTTTTACCTGTGCCCATGCAAATGCACAATGCCCCTAAAGCCAGTGGGGAGATGCTGTTTTATGCTGGTGAAACAGCCAAATTTGGAATGAGAAACGTCATATTTATCTTTGACAAGGACTCTGATGCTTCAAGGACCAGCTGTCTCTGTTAGTTGTTGATCCCTTCCAGTATAACCTCTGATTTACCCGCCTTTATGGGCTGATGCTGATGATCCCCTTAGGGTGGAGCTGACACCAAAAGTGGCCTGTGGCTTTTGAGGCACAGTATTTCTTGCCCTTTAGTCACCTGAAATGCCTCTTCTTGTACTGCACTGCCAGCTTTATTGGGTGCCTGGGCTGGCCAGCTTGGGTCCTGGTAGGAGTCCAGTCCTGGCCCTGCAGAGCTCCTTGCAGCCTGCAAAACCCTGCGCAGCAGAGTTGGTACTTGGTCACTGAGCCCAAGCAGAAATCCCTGCGGGCACAGGTAGACGGTGAGCCAGCTTAATGAGCCCGTGGGTGTGCAGACACAATTTGGCAGTCACAGTCATGACTGCAGCCTGCATGGTCCCTTCCTGGCTTCTCCCTCATCGCTGAGTTGTCTTCCTCTTTGGTGGGTCAGTGTTTGTGCGTGTAACACGGCTGGTGTAAATGTAGGCCGGGGTACCAGCAGGACCCCTAGTAGAGAGGCAGCTTTCTTCCCCAGCCAGTGTAGGAAGCATCTCCTCCTGATGCAACAAAAGCAAAGCCACCGGAAGGACCCTTCCTTTGGTAGCATTGCATCCATACCACGCGTTTTGCTGGCACCTCTCTGCCTCGTAGAGAGGCTCAGGGGGGTGGTTTCACACCCCTCGCTATGCTGGGAAAACTTTGTAGAGAGATTCGGCCTCGGGCTCAGTGAAGGGGACCTGAGAGGCCTGTGTGGAGGTAGATAACCGCCTTATCTGTGGGTAGGTGAATTCTGAGCGATGTATTAGGAGCGAGAATCAGCAGATGTCTGCCCTAGTGCGGAGGAGACAGGCGGGATTAATGGCTTTGTCTGGCGTGTTCCTGTCAGTCAGGGCCAAGACGCTGGAGGCGAGACAGGAGTTAACGAATATGAATTTTTCCTACCAAGCGGATGTTGTTTGGGAGGCTGGTAAATTCACGCTCATTTTCCTCTAACAATGGCATTTGTAATTCTCCTCGTTTTTGCGGCTGCCTGGTCCTACCGCGAGGTGGTTACATTGCTTTGATTTACCAGGTACTTGAGCAGAGAATATGCAGAGTTGGTGTAATTGGAGTCTCTCCCTGGTCCCCTCCTCACTGGCCTGATTAGCGCTCCGTTTCTCGCAAGGATTTTAGTTATTTCACTGCGTGTTGCCGGAAATGGAGGGGTGGCGGAGATGTTTGGTGGATCACAGAATTGCAGAGGCTTCAAATTTTAGAAACCAGGGTCAGATCACATCACGACGCCCTCAGCAGGGGTCTGTTTCATTAGCAGAGAAGTTCAGCACTATAATGATAGCATCACATAAGCTGAAGACTTAAAACAGGAGAGAGATGCCCATTGGCCAGGAAAGACATGACTTCTTTCTGCATAAGGACCATGCCGCACCGTAATACCGTACGGCACAAAGCTGCTGATCCCGTTGGCATCAGAGGCAGAGACCGTGGCAACTCAGCAGGATCATGGAGGGAGCATTTATAGAAGAAATAGCTGTTGCTCAGCTGCAAAATCCCCATGGGCCTCCATGGGCAGGGAGAACACTTGTGTGGTCTGTGCTGCGGCTATCTCCGTGGACCAAAGGCAGCTCAGCCAGCTGAACCCATCTGCTGCGCTCTCTTGGAGCTGCATGGGGAAAGGGAGAGTCGTAGCAAGTGTTAAGGCTGGGGAAGGGTCTTGGCTGGGCCGTGGTGGCCGGTTAATTAGAAATGCCCACGCAGTTAAGTCCCTTTCGCTTTCAAGAAGGTGGCGGCAGATTGGCACGTGGTTCTGGTCCTCTGGGATCTAAACAGCCCTGAAGCTCGGTATCCAGAGCCAGACCTGAGACTTGTGATGTGACTCCGGTCTCTCCTGTTGTGCCGAAGCAACCCCCACCCAGTCGGGATGCCTCTGGACTTTGATGATGTTCAGCTCAAGCTCCAGACTTGGGTTGTGTGATTCTGCTAGGACGTGGGTGAATCTCCTTTGCTGGAAGGTTTTGAAGAGTGACCTAGGCAGCTGCTGGTAGGAGCTGACCCTACCTTGGGGCAGGAGGATGGACGAGATGGCTTCTCAAGGTCCCTTCTATCCCTATGGTCCGTGATCCTACAAGAAGCCTTCCATTCCCAACATGGAGAAGAATCGGTAGCTTCCCCAGGCCCAGGTGTTCATTGCTGCGCTTCAGGATCCAGTCAGATCTGCTGGTGTCTGGATGGAGCGTAAGGGGTCAGCGTCCACAAATGTCTTGGGACCAACCCAGCCGAGAGACTGCCGTTTCCCCTCGCCGCATTGCCATAGCCGCTGTGGGCCAAATGGAGTTCAGCAGAATGGTTTTCCATCCGAAAATTCAGTTTTGCTGAAACAGGAATGTTCCAAGGGAACGTAGCCAGAATGACCTGTTACAATACTTATATTTCCTTTTGACAATGCCAACCTGCTTTGATTTATTTTGCTTTGGCTCTTACAGAACAGTACAGTGCTGTAGGTTCAGGTGTCGCATATTTAATATTTTATATCATTCTGCCATGATGAGAAATACAGGCTGTTTACCTTATTGAACCCCAATCCTTGTGGGGCTCCAAGCACGAATTCTTCTGTGGTTTTCATCTTGCTGGACATTTGAAAATGTTTGCCTTCTATTCCAGTATGGAAGGAGTGAAAAGTCAAACCACTGGGATTTTTCCGTGGCATACAAGAGCTGGCCCCTACTTTATAGGAAGCAGCTTCCCGGATGCTGTCTGCCAAGGTCCCTGACCTCCCACCCATGTTTTCCTTCCCACTGGCTGCCTGTGCTTCCCGACGGTTGGTGGGTTTAGCTTTTTCCGTCACTCTAATGGCAGAAGCGCCCCGAGCCTTGCACAGATGCTGTCCCTCCTGTCTGCCTCCCTATATCCACATGCAGAGAGGGAAGCTGTAGCTCCGTGGTTTGGCAGCTAGAATCCTTTGGGGAACTATTTTCCAGGCCTAATCAGCGCAGGTGCGCTCCATACCGAACATTTGCTCCCACTTTGCTCAGTCTAGTTTTCATCCATCCCTAGGCAGACCCTGGCTGGGAGCTTCCTTTGGAGGATTTGGGTTCCTAAGCGGTGCATCCGGGCTTTGAGGCCAAGTAGCACATCTGCTGCACCTTGCCCACCCCCCTCCGCAGAACCCTACGGGAGGATAACGGGCGGTGCATTTCCCCCTCCAGCAAGGCGTTGACGAATGGGAGGCTTCTTAATGGAGTGGGGAAGATCTGCAGGCTCACATGGTGCTAGGAGCCTGCTTTGTAACCATTTCATGGATTATTCACTCTCCGTTAATCAGCACTGTAATAGCACCATCCCTTTCAGTGACAACTTGGCAGGGGCTCCCAAAGCACGGCCTGTCGCTGCAGTAATAGTACAGGGCTTTGCAATCGGGGGTTAAATCCAATGCCAGTGATAGGACACTTAGTGCAATGTTGACAGATGTTTTTCTTCTCGAGTCCCCCAGCTCCGCTCGATGGTTATTTATTCCACAAACGCAGGGAAGCAGATTGCACGGGAAATGGCTGGAAAGCAACTCCTGCTGGACGAGATGGCATTGTAATAGCGTCTGATGCGATATCAGCCTGAGCGCTGGGAGCTGGAGCGCAAACCTCCTGCCTCCATCTTTCTCTCTCAAAATCTACTCGTTCCCCTAATTAGCATTTTTAGCAGGTTGTTGGCTTTTGCTCGGCTCTGCATGAATATACATGAATATGGGTAAGCTGCTAGGAAGTCCAACTAAAATTACTTGGAAGTACCGGGATTTTTTTTTTAAAGGGTGTTTTTGAAAAGATGATACAAAAATAAGGAAAAATCCAAGTCCAGTGATATGTACTCAAGCAAGTGGCTTTGCGTGTAGGGCTGCTATTGGATGAATGAAAGGACGCGTTGTACAGCTCTTCCATCTAGCTGGCAGATCCAGCGTTGTGGGGGCAAGAATAGTGTGGAAAATGGAGCTAGATCATTTGTTTGCTCCACTTGGACTAATGGAAATCTGTTTGAAGAGGAAATTGCCTTCCTCCATGTGAAACAGGCCTCCTCCGTTTTTACTTAAGTCTTTTTTCCCCTCTGCGAGTGTTAATCTTTGCTGGTGATAAATTATATGCATGTCACCCACTCACCCTGTTATATTTACTTTTTGTGATATGCAAACGGCACTTGAAGGACCTGCTAATGTAAAACTGTGACCTTCCGGAAACACCTTCTGGCAGCGCGTGGAAGGCAAAGGTCTATTAGCATGATGTCACCGCAGCCTTGAAATAACTTATCGCAAAGTTTAAGTTAAGCAAACGAGGATCCTAGGTTAATGTGGCCAAGCCATCAACGTCCACCCATATCCCCTTCATATGTTTTTAAAGGAACAGCTCAGATGCATTAGGCCTCATTTCTGCTAAGTTGCATGCAGGATAGTTTGAGTTTTTGCACTGGGAGTCTGTAGCACAGGGTTACCAGACCTGATGATTCCCTTCCAAGTGGTGCCTACCTTACCCCCCAGCTGCTTTTCAGTAGGACTGTACCCTTCACCATCCTGAATAGGAGTCTCAAACTGTAGGCTCAGGGCCTTTGTACACACCACGTTTTTTGCCCTTTCTTGTGCTGCAATGGCGTCACCGTTTGCATGAGTGAGTTTTCTGGACACTTTAAACTTCTTTCTGGTGCATTAAAGGGGGACTTCCACAGTCATTTCACAGATCACTGAGAGGTTGCACAATGGGACTAAAGGCTGAACGGGGGACCAAAGTGAAGTTAACCTGGAATAAGTGAACCCACCATGTGCCCGGAAGGATTTGCTGTCTAGACAAAGGCTTGGTCTAACTCCAAGGGCATTTCCTTCATCTGGAAGCTGTGAGGTTGCAGGGGAACGTAACCAAAATGTTTTCATTTCCCCAAATCAAGAGGAGAACGTGGTTTTCTCCTATACTTCCCATGCACTTGCTTGAGTCATTTTCTGCCCTTACCCCTCCATGATCTCAGAGGCTAGACCCCCAGCCTCCCCATGCGCTGAGTGCTGTGTGATGGCCAGGAGGTATGTGCGGCTCTCTCATTCACCCGCTGCTCTCCCGTACATACTCGTTGCAAACAGCAGTGTCAACAGGATTAATTTCACACATAAGGGGAAAGCAAATTGCATTCAGGCAGCAAATTGCATTCTGCAGTCTCATTCCACAGGTTCTGCAAGACTCCAGCGTCAGTCACTCAAAGAGGCTTTTATCGTCCTTGTAAAAGCCTGTGCGCTAGGGGATGGGGGAGAGGATCTCATCTGTGTGGGGCAAAACTTTGTGCAGTGCCTACGTCCTGGAAAGAGGCTCAGGATGTGAATTCTTCAGGCCTGTTCCATTCCGTGTGATTTAGAAACCTGGGTTATGTCGAGTCCTAGCATCTCGCTTCATTCCTGTGGTGAGGGACATGGGTATGTTGCTTTGCATCCCTTTGTCCTCCCCGTCATGCTTTGCTCAGGTAAATCCACTGCAAAATAAAAATAAAAAAACCCCGTTTTATCTCTGAAATGCCCAGGATAGCGATGGACGGGGGCTGAGAGAGAATTGTAACGTGTTTATGCAGCAGTATGGCAGGGAGGCGATGATATAGCGACATCCCCTTCTTGTGAAGTTACTGAGCATTTAAAGCCGAGGAGGAGCACACTTCCAGGATCTGGGTTTGGTTGGGAGAACAGTTAAGTTGCATTTATCATTTTTGAAACACTTCTCTGATCACAAGAGCAGAGGATTAGTAGGTTCTTGAATACCCCAAAGCAAAGGAGCTGACAGCTGTTACAAGTGTCTGACACCTGACGAGGGGCTTGTCGTCTGTGGTTTCAAGCCCAGCTGCAGTCTTCTTTTCAAGGTATAGTTCCCCCTCCCCTCCCCACTAAGGCAGCTCTCGTCCCAGGACAGGAGCAATGATCTACACAGGAGGTAAACTTTCAAAGCAGTGCTCGTGGATTTAACAGAGACTCTCCCAAGCCTATGATCTGGCCTGTGACTTTTACTTGCTTGCAGTGCACCATGGTATCTTGTGTAGGAGCTGGCTGTGCACAGAGCAAGCTCCCTTCCACCTCCAGCGAACCTGCTGGCATTTAGGGGAGGTATTTTTCTGAGGCAGCCTTTGCAGACTTTACTCACACGACTCCCCGGTGCCCCCATTTCCAGGGCAAACAAACTGCGTTTGCAGAAACCCCTGCAATTCCCTGGGGAGATGGTAGCCCCTGGGCATGGCTGAACCACGAGTGCATTGGGACATTTTGCAGGGGTGTTGGTTGTAGGGCACAGGCAGACAAGGGTCTTTGGGTAAATCCGATATCTTTTATTAGATCAACTAAAAGAGCTGGAAAAATACTTCTTTGCAAGCTTTTGGGTGTTTGTACCTGAAAGCTTGCAAAGAAGATTTTTTTCTGACTGTTTAAGTTGGTCTAATAAAAGGTATTGGATTTACCCAAAGACCCTTGTCTGCCTTGGGACATTTTGCGAACCTATCCCTTGCCTCACATCCATGGGATAGGCAAATCCTTAGCACGTTGCTGGATTGGACCCTCTACTTGTTTAGATACTCCGGTGAACTGTCTGGGAC
This sequence comes from Crocodylus porosus, assembly GCF_001723895.1. Classification (NCBI taxonomy): domain Eukaryota; kingdom Metazoa; phylum Chordata; order Crocodylia; family Crocodylidae; genus Crocodylus; species Crocodylus porosus. Next base: position 3,928,393 of record NW_017728921.1, read on the forward strand.
ACAGTGTCTTTTTTCAATTCATGATGCAGATGAGGCCAAGGGGTGGGCACCGAGACTCATCTCAGCGGGGATTTATATGCGACTCAAAAGGGCACGTCCTGTGCCGTCTGCCTGACTGGATTTCAGGAGGAGAGCGGCATTATGCAGAGCTTACGGCTTGGTGTCTAATCAAGATGTGAGAGGTGTCGAAGGGGCACTGCTCTGCAATCTCGCAACGGGAAGTTTTCATTTATTTTTGGTAAAGCTGGTCACCGAGCGTGATTCTTCACCACCCCTCACCTCCCCCTCTTAGCTATTTCCACTAAGACCAGGGGCAAAAGGAAGGGGCGCTGAAAAGCAACCCCTACACAATAAGTTTTCCGATCCCAGCAGGTTCGGTTTGCAAAGCTGATTTCATTTCCCAAAGATTTCCTTCCCCTTTGTGATATGAAAGGAGAGCTGAAGGGGACACCTTGCATGGAGACCTATGGGATACCTCCTCCAAATGACCCCCTGCTGTTTGTCAGCCGGGCTGCCGTGACTGGAAAACTGAGCTTGGAGAAACAAAAGAGGTTTCCAGACTTCGTTTGATAGCCATTCAGTTAAAAAAATCATAAGGAAGATGGGGAAGAGTAGGAGAAAGTAATTTTGACCCTGCACCCAGTGGCATGGATTGAGCCATGAGAACAGGATGAAATTTTACCTGGCTGAGCGATACTCCAGCTAAAGGTTTCCCCCCAAAGAAACGTGCTATAGATACTTTCAATATGCATCCATCTCCTGCTGTAATAAGGCCCCAGGCAATTAGCCATTTCAAACGAGGCATATTGCTCTGCTGGTGATGCAGGCAAATGAAAGCATGAGGCTTTTGTCTGGGCTAGGGAATGGGTTAATGGCTAGTCCTTCATTAAACGTGAATTGTGTGAAGGATCTCACGGAGGCTGACACTGCTGGATCAGGATGGTCTCAGCTTCGTTAAAACTAATGAAATCAACTACTTTAACCTGCCACGGTGTCTTTAGTTAGCTTCCTCTTGTGCAAACCAGCAAAAGAGGGTTGTGTAGAGGAGCTTTGTCTTAAGCCTTGTCTTAATAATGGTCTGTCTTTTCCTTCCCGAAGCAGAAATGGGAAATGTCAGAGGCAGGTCATTTCTTGGAGCATTTGGGGGGGAAAAAAAGAACACGAACACTTTCCAAACATTGACAGCTTTATAGAGCTCCTCATATTTTAGGTGCTCATAATGTGAATAGCTATGGTGGAATTGGGGGAACAGAGACAGATGTGACTGGGGAATATATCGGTGTGCACCAGTTTTTTTGTGCAGGCTCCATCCCCGGGCCGTCTGGGCAGACAACGCCCTTTGCAAAAGGAGACTTGTCTTTTTCCTGCGGAGTCTCCATGTGATGGTGGTCCAGACATTATTGATGTGTCAAAAAGTAGTAGATTGCAGCGGGGAGGGAACGGGGAGAGTCTAAATGGAGGAGACGTGCTTCCCATCTTCCTTCTCAAGTGTCAACAGGCAATTTCACACCTGTTGATGCAATTTCCAGGATGGAAATAACAGCTGCTGATGGCTGATGCTGCTCCCGATGATCGCTTAGATGGGCTTTAATTTGAAGCAGAAAAAATGGTGAGATGCTTCTGAAAGGTCTGTCAAAGCAGGGGTGTGAAGCATTGCGTGTCTGAAGATGAAATAGAAATGTTAGGTGTGGAGAAACCTTAGCTGGAAGAATCTGGAAGTCCAGTTGTCATTAGTCTGGCTGATTACTCAGTCCTCAAGGTGGCTTTATCACACAAACTGCAGGGTCTTTCATTGCAGCATTCCCATAAGTGGCCTCTGTGTGGTTCAATAAGCGACCTGCTGAATTTAATACATGAGCACTATGAACAACAAGATGGCAGGCCATCTTCCAATGAACTGTGTTGCCCTGACTGTCAGCGGCGTGTATTATCCGCAGCATCCATCGACTACCCCGGAAATTCCCGGTGCTCAAGCATCGGACCTCCTTACAGAGAACAAATGTTATGCCCAAAACGGCACGAGTATCTGAAACCCTTGAATGTGTCAACTTCCAAAGGGTCAGTGCAGCTGTGCTCCTCATACGACGTCGAACCACGGAGAAGTCAGGTTGGAAGGGACCTCCAAAGGTCACTTAGTCTCCTAGGATCTCCCCTATCTAAGCCAAGTAGGGACTGCTTCAAAGTGCAATTCCTTTTTTATCCTCATTGATGCCCTGGCCTCTAGCACGGAAGTCCACCCTTCTGGGAACCCCAGTCCAGCCCAGCGATCGCGATGCCCACAAAACGTTTTGGGTAAACCATGCTGGGCTGTGTTATTACTATGAACGATGCTACCATCTCACCTAGTAGACTTAACTGAGGAGCCATTGTATTAGATACACAGACACCTTTATGTGAACAGAGCCCAGCCCTGCCTTGAAGAATATAGGGTCTGTGCATTGCATATTAGTGGTTTTTTATATTACGGGAGATGTTGGGATACCGGTGGAGACCTAGGACCCCAGTGCTCTAAGGAGCGCAGGGACAAGCCGCCAGGCTCCCCGCTCCCAAGAGATCACACTTTGAATGTCAGACAGGGCTCGACAGGTGTCCCAGACAGACAGATGAGGAGGGAGAGAGTGGGAGGGTGAGGTAATGAATAGAGCTGGGCAGGAGGATGGGAGTCTTTGCTTCCTACCTGCCTACCCCATGCAGGCAGGAGTGACTTATTGGCATCATGGCAGGGGGTGGCGCTTGACTGATTGCGATAGAAAGCTCTTCCCAGGCATGGCAACTCAGCACGTGGGTAAAGCCTATAAAAGGAGGGAGAAGAGGTAAGCAGGGATATGATGACACCAGTCCCTGCTTGCCCACTGTCTGAGTGCTGTTGTGGTTGCTTCAAGGGATATTTTTGGGGTTTTTTTTCTTTTGGGCCCAGCATCAGTATAACCCAACCAGCTCTGGGACCCTTCCCCCTGACTGCCCCCATCTCACCACCTTCCCATGCATTGCAGAGTCCCTGCTGGGTGGTCCGTACGCGGGAACCAGCCGGAGCGACCGCGGACACAGGAGGAGCTGACGGATGAAGAGAAGGAGATCATCAACCGAGTGATAGCTCGAGCAGAGAAGATGGAGGAAATGGAGCAGGAGCGCATCGGGTAAGGAACCGACCTCGGGAATCATGCTGCGAAGCCTCCATCCAAGATGCTGTTGCAAGCCAGTGTCTGGGTTTTGTTGGGTTTCCTTGCTGACCGGGTAAAGCAGAGCTGAGAATTAGGGAGAGGGTTCAGGAATCTCAGCTCAGCTCTGGGTGGGAACAGGAGTTGGCTGAAGCAGAGCTGAACCAGGAAAACAGGAGTGTTTTTATGCAAAAAGGTTTTTCCAGCTTGGTGGGCATCAGCGCAGGAGAGCGGTTGCTTTGCTGCCACAGGCAGCTTTATTAGGTGCGTCTCAAGTGGGTATGCAAAGCTTCATCACAAGAAGACTGATTTCCTCTGGGACGGCCCACGTTCTAGAATCCAATTACACAAACTAGGGTGCCTTAATCACCTAGGCTCCGGCAGACCTTGGACTTCTTGTGCCGAAACGAAAAGGCCCAAATCATTTTAGCTGCAAAGTCCATTTTCACCCTTATTTGCTGGCTGGTGCTGCAGCCTGCATGAGGGTCTCCCTTGAGAGGGGAGCCCCAGCTGTGCAAGCTGCTTTATTAACACATCACAAGAGACCGGACAGTGCAAATAAGGAAGGCAAAAGGGAGAAGGGGTGAGTGCAGGGAGTCAGGCCCTTTGGAAACGTGAGAGGGGAAAGAAACGTGCTGTAAGGCCGTTTTTGCTGAGTGGCTGCATGTGCCGTGCTTTTTTTTGTGTGCTGTAATAGCCTGCTGGCGCACGGCTTGTATTTTTAGCTGCTGGGAGGGACACCTAGGTGCCGGGCTGGGAATTCTCCTTATTAAATAAGGAAACAAAATAAGGAGTCCCTTGAGTTGTGGGAAGCCGGAGCCTGCGCTTGCCTGCAGAACAGGAAGGGATGTGGAGAGAGGCCGGGTCAGTCTCTGAAGGATCGCCACATCCCATCCTGTGCCGTGCTTCTAGTGGGCGCAGTGGGAGGTGCAACGGTGCTCAGCCCCAACCTCCTGCTAGAGCCCCAAGCGCTGGCAAACCCTTCTGGGCTGTTCTGACCCACGTGCGCCGGGCGGGCTCCCACAGCATCGTGGTCAGACAGAGTCGCCGTCAGTCTGCAAAGAGACTTCCCCCGTCAGGTGCCCGTGGGGCTCCTCCAGCCGGTGGCCAAGCCCTTCGGTTCCTACCTGCCTCCAGTCTATTTACATGGAGGTCTCGACCTCCATTTGTGGCAGCAGCGACATCCCAGGCTGGGTTGTTAGCCTCAGGCTTGCAACCTCAGACCTCTGGGTTGAGAAGCACGACCCTTTGCTCCCTGAGCGGGAAGCCCCGGCCCCATTAGCTTGGCACCGTCAGCCGACTTGCAATCCTCTCTCTAGTTTGGAGACTGGCTAGCAGCTAACATCCCACGCCACCGAGCGGGCTGAGGGGGCCAGGTCCTGCGTGCCCTGAATCGCTCCTCTGCTGATGCTGGATGGACCGCCTTTACCCCAGCACTGCTGAATGCTGAGTGTAGCCCCTGGGTCTGGTCTGTGGGATTCGGTCTTCTCTAAGGTTGGTGTCAGGGAGCTCTGAAGGAGTTGGCAGTCCTACTCCCCACCTCTGCCCCCTTTCCCTGGGCAATGGAGGGCCGACAGCAATGCCAGCAGCAGGCCCCTTGGCCCCTCCTGTGTGGCGATGCAGATGAGGGGCTGGGAGGAGTGGACATACCTGCAGGGAGTCTCCTCACCCTGATCCATGCCCAGGACCACTGTCTGTCCTGTGGCGTGTCCTCCCCGTGGGGAAAGGGCAGGATATCTCCTCCATGGACAGGTCTTTAGATCCATCCCACCCGTCTTTAGACCCATCCCACTGACTAAAAAGATTTTAGAGCTAGGGTGCATAGTGAAATCAAACCAGACCTCGTCGCCTGGGCTCTGGCACCCTGGCCAGCCCACGGAAGCCACTGGTGGTGACGTCCCCGTGCTCACGTCTTGGCATTGCGGGGGAAGAAGGGGGCTCGTAGCGCTTCATCCGCTGCATTGCAAACGGACCCCCGCGATTCATTCATCCTCACGTCTGCTCGCTAGCCCAGTCTGACGGGAGGGAGGGAGGGAGATGGAGAGCATTCGCTTGACTAATTTTCCAGCCAGCAGCTACTGCACTGCAGTCTTTCTGCGAGGAGAGAGACTGAAATAAGGCTGCAGGGGATCTTTTAAAACTGGTGTTGTTGGCCAGGAGAAACCCGCTAAATTAGGAAACGGTCTCTTGCTCACCCTGGCATTAACCCCAGTTTCAGCCTCTTGCACTCTGTGCCTCGTTCCTCCCCGGCCTTTGGCGCTCCGGGGCAACTTCAACATTTTCGGACCGCAGTCTTCTGCCGGGGTGTTGTCTTCGGTGCACAGAGACCTAAATAGGCTCTGACATTGGCTGCCGTGCTCCCCCAGCATGCCCTCATTAATGCCAACGAGCGCTCTACTGCTACCGCTATTTATTCACTTCTGTTAAAAAAAGGCCATCTTTTCCATGAGCCAGTAGGCAGTATTGCCCTGTGTTGCCTTAACCTGGTGTCAAAAAAGCACAGCCTGTTTTGGTGGAAAACTTAGAAGATGCATAGATTCGTAGCTTTTAAGGCCCCCCAAAATGGGAATGTTATGCCACCCGGGTTAACTCTCCATGTAACACGGAGAAGACCGTTTCAACCTGTTACCCTTGTATTGAGCTCAATAACTTGTGTCTGACTGAGCCGCAGTTTGTCCTGTCTCATTTTGAAGACTTTAAGGGATGCCAAATCTACAAATTTGTGCCTAATTTTGATTTGGATTTGTCTGGCTTGGACTATCAGCCATAGGGTACCACCAGGTCCCCAAAGAGCAGCCCATGAAACCATGGTTAAGTGGCCCACAGTCAAACCAGCCCCTTCTCCCCCTTTCGGAGGATGAAGAAGTGTGGGGGTCCATGAGACAATTCAAGTGGTTTGTTGTTCACAAAAGTTTGGGGGCTGCTGGGGTGAAGCCTGTGCGTGCATCGCACTGCGAGGAGGGAGACAGACTCAGCCCGAGCTCTGGGGCCGTATCTAGCACGTGTGTGTGTGTGCGCGTGCGCACCATTGCCCTTTATTAGGTGGGAAGACAACTGTTCATGTACCTGGGGCAGGTGTATCCAGCACAGGGTTCTGATTATGGAGCAGGATGGGGTTTATGGAGCAGGAAGGGGTTCCCAGCGGAGACAAGAAATTGTGGCAGAAGCGGGGATTGAATGATCTGTCCGAATGCCTGATCCTAGCGCTAGAGAGCAAGACCGTCTCGTCTCGTCTCCGAGCGTGCACAGAGAGCAGGTCACTCTAATTTGTAGCCGAGCAGTGCAAAGAGCAACCTCATTTGCTTTCAGTCTGGGTGTTTGTTGCTTGCCTCGTAGAAGGTGCCCGGGAACATCAAAATAATAATTATTTGGTATCATCCTGCTCCATCAGTGACAGCTTTCCAGAGGGGATTGCTCTCAGCCTATTTGTCTAGCAGCCTGTCTTGCTGCTTCCAGTGCAGCAGGTAATTTTATTTCAGGCAGCTACTGGGTTTTTTTCCCCCTCCTGTGGGGTGGGAGTCAGGCATAGCTGGAATCAGCATTATCAATTGTCTTGGAGAATGTAAAAACTCCCCCCGGTTGTGCACTAGGCAAGTTGCTTAGTAAACAGGTACGTTTCCCTAAAGGGCAGCTGATTCATTAAAAAAAAAAAAGGCAAAGCAGTTCTGTCTCCCTAAAATGGAAAAGCAGATCATGGAAATTGAAAAGAAATGAGTGATGGAGCAATCGTGTGCACGGACAGCGTAGCCAGGGCTGCGCGTGACTCAGCTGGGAGCAAGCTCCTGTTAAACTTGGGGCTGCTAATTTGAATTGCAGGGAAGTTGTAAAGATGTCAGTCGATCTCCCAACTCTACTGAAGACAGAGAGGCATCCGCGTGTGCGTGGGCACGGGTGGATGTGTGTATATGGGGAGAGGGAAGAAAGGATGGGAATCCTGAATCCTGAAGTGCCGAACTCGAGAAAGCATGAAAAATGCCAAGTTTCTCATGCGGAAGAAGAAAGTACACTCAAAGACCTGGCGGAGCAGCGTAGGGGCAGCCATCTGTCAGACCGGCTTGCTCTGAAGAGTGCAAAGCTGTGGATACAAGAGTCCCTTGTAGGTGGTTAGGCTTTTTTCTCTTGGCCGTGTCCTAATTGGAGGATAAAAGGCCGGCTCACCCGAGAAGCCCTGCACCGTTCGCTCGTTAGCTCGCTGCAGCATGGGGGGTTCAAAGCAGTTTAGAAACGAAACCCAGATCTGTTTGCTGGGACTGCTGGATTTTTCTGTCCCTTCCCTGGAAATTTCTGCAGAACGCCTGGGTGAGTGCGGGGCAGGAGACGGGGTGAGAGCTCGATTAAAGGGAAAATACACAGCAAAAGCTTATGGTCCAGTATCTAGGAGTGATGGTGTGTTTTTCCACCGGGCTCAGCCCACGTCAGACCTTCCAGAAATTTATCTCCAAGCAAAGAAGTGTCTCCTCCTTTCTCTCTCACCTTACTGCATGACATTTTGCATGTACAAGAGAGACCCTGATTTTCCGGGTCCCTGATCTCCAAGCTCCTGGTGACCCCACAGCCCCACAAAAGAAGAATTGCCCTCTTTAATATTTACCCCTCCATCCCCCTCCCTGCCTTGTTTGCCAGCTGGATTTTCTGGTATTGAGCTAGAAGATCTCTGCCACCACAATGGTGTTGCTAGAAAGGCTGGTTTTGGGAAGCACGGCAAAGCTTACGGCTGGCCTTTGGTGTGAAGGGCGGTCTTCATGAGCTGAGCTGGACTTTTCACCATCACTGTCCACGTTGCTGATGTTCAGTTGTCACGAGCTCTGCGGGGAGGTTATCGGATCATTTCCCCACCCCGCCTGTGCTGTGTCTCCCCTCTCTCTAATCGTGGCAAACTCCCTTTGGTTTTGGTAGGTCTCCAACTAGCTGGTATCCTAGAGGCTTTGAATCAACATTTGCTCAGCGAAACATGTGCAATGTTACCTGCTCAGCAGGAAGCCTGGGAAGCGGGTCTTTCGTATACAGAAACAGGCCTCTCTGCACATGAAATAGTCATTGCAGGCACATAAAAGCGCTGAAGCTCTAATGAAGGCATCGTTGCATTGAATTGATGGACTATTGTGCCTGCTCGCTGGCAAGTACACACGCTTAAATATTGAATGTGCCTTCTAGGTTCATGATCATTCAGTACTCAAGCCAAGGAAACTCTTTGTCGTTAACGACTATATTTGATGAATTCGGCCTCTCCATGCATATTCTGTGAAGCGACTGTATTTTTTGGCCAACTCATTCATGTGGTATTATTTGGTAAACAGCTGATGCAGCCACGTTTTGGCTCAGCGGTTGCTCACCAGTTATTCAGTGGGACTTTGCTCAGAGTACTTGCTATTCAGGCTGCTTAACTATCAACACTGATGGTATTTTTTGCCCTGGACTGGATGATTTTCCGAGCTACAGAGCCCTTCCAAGATGGCTGCCTGAAAACTTCCAGTGGAAACATCTTATTCATGCTAAATTTTGCAGCACTCTCGCTGCCCACAAGTACTCTAACAGCTGAGCCCAGAGCAAATCCCAGTGATTGTGCATAGCGAAGCAAATCTGAGGTGCTTGTTCCTAAAGAAAGCTGACAAACTTTAAATTTTTTGGCAGCATTCACCTAGCTCTGTCCATTACCGATGCAATGAATGAGTCTTCAGTATGCTGTATTTTAGGTTCAGCTTCAGTGACAACGATCCTGCTTTAGTTGTCCCATATTCCTTTTACTTCAGCAAACTCGGCCGGTGTAGAAACCCTTAATTTTGTTTAGTCAGCCAAGGTAACGCGAGTTGCTGATCCTCATTCATAAAAGGAAGCCAGAGGACGGCGTCATCACAAAGGAATAGTTGCGCAGGCTGCTAAAATGTTAGTTGCAGCTGACTGGCCTCCTTGTATGTGCAGAGGGAAGTTTGCCAATCTTTTTCTTTTATTGGCTTGCAAAGCAAGGTTGGGGTGGACTGCACCTTCCTCTGTACCGGGGTGTGCGGCCCTCGACCTGGGATCTTTTGAGGGTGTATTAACAACCTTTTATAGGAGCAGGACGCAGGCTGCCATGATCCCCCTGCTTTACCCACAGCAGGGTTGGGTGTGGTGTCTTGTCTTGTGTCAGGGTTGACGGTAGACCCACAAAGAGTTTAGACGCTGGATTTGTGTGGGATGGTTTGGATAGGGATGATCCTGTCTTAGGCAGGGGTTGGACTCGACGGGACCTCTGGAGGTGTCTTCCAAGCCTGACTTCTCTGATTATGTGGTCTGTAGATGTGAGGCAGTAGAAACTTGGCTAGTGCGGATTTCCATCTCCCCGAGGATCAGCTTGTGTGCCGGGCAGTCCCTGTCCTTTGCAATGACTTTTAATACTGGCTTGATGCTTGTTTGCTATGGGCCAGCATCATCTCAGGGAAGAACAATGACCAAAGGTTGTTAGTGTGTACCAAAATGTCAGGCCTTGGAAAGCTGGTTGGAATACATTTTTATAACGGCCCCTGAATCCCTCCTCGGAGGTCTCTGACTTGTTCAGCAGTCTCTGTCTTATTCTCCAGGTCTTTAACCATCACTAACCTATATTCCTTGTGGCTTGCAGGAAGGAGGATGCATGGTGTGATTTTTAGGTTCAGATCTAAGCTTGTATCCTGAAGGCAGACCTCTGCCGCATGTGGCTCCTTTTGCAGGACTGGGGACTTGGTGTTGACTGCTCTCCACCGTCATCCCCCTGCTCAACCTTAGATCTGAGCCTTTATTTTTTGTCCCATCTGTACTGGCCCAGCTGGGTCAGTCTGCTCAGGCTTGTGCTCTATGGGAATCCAAGTTGGATAATCTTCATAGTGGCCCCTTCTAGCCTCAAAATTGTACAGTACTGTACTGTATTGTTATAGAGTCACTCCAACAATAATCTCACTTTATAGGGGGGCTACCAAAAAGGACAGCAAGTTGTGATTCCCTTCATGATCTACCCTGATTTTGGGAGAAGTCTCTTGGGACACCCTTGTGTTCTCTAAAGAGGAGCTCCTTGCTCCAGCTAAGCCAGTAGTTCAGAAGTTGATTTTCTAGCCGTCAAAGGAAATACCTGTCTCATTAGCCAGTTCATTAAATATAGCTGAGGGTTTAAATAAAGCACCAAAAAAAAAGGGTTTCTGAAGACCAGTGCCCTTCAATATGTTACAAAGGGACAGCCCCTACTACTGATCAAAGGGGAAAGCATCCAAGTCAATGCTTCATAGTTTCATAGTTTCTAGGGTCGGAAGGGACCCGAGCAGATCATCAAGTCTGACCCCCTGCCATGGCAGGAAAGAGTACTGGGGTCAAAC
>NW_017728921.1:3938883-3988703 GCF_001723895.1 Crocodylus porosus
GAGCCTAGTTTAAAGCCCGCCGGAGGAGGACCGCCAACCTAGAAGAGAACACATGCTTACCTTTAGGGGAAAGGTGGAGCCCGTCGCACCCCAGCATGTCTCTCGTCGTGATGTGCCGGTTGTGGCTGAGGAAGCCAAAGCCCTCCTCGAAGCACCATTTCTCCTCAAAGCACCATTGCTTTGTAGAGCAATAATGGAGATTATTGCTGGGCTGTAATTTAATAAACACGGAGGGTCCTAACTCTTTTTGGGGTTAGAAACCATCTCTCTCTCTCTCACTTCCCTGCCACGTCCCATTCTTTCTTCATTTCCCCTCCTCGCATTCACACCTAACTTCTTGTGGATTATTTATTTGTGAGGCTGCTTGGAGCGCAGACCCATATCACCGTTGTGTATCAAGAGAAAGGTTGTTGACTAAAATCTCACATTGAATCCAGCTCAAACTCATCTCAGCCACAGACTATTTTTAGCACCAGATTGGATGAAGGATTTGGGAATATGTGATCTGGATGCTTATTAGACTTGTAGGAGAGGGAATTTCTTTTGTCAATGTCTGAGGAAGCAAAGAAATTGGAAGGATAATAGGAGTTGAAACATGATCTTAAACAGTGGTATCCCTGGAGCTCTGTCCAAGGACTTGAATTTATGAAAGGTTTTACAACTGTTGCAGATTAGGCTAAATATCAGACCCAGCTCTTAGGAAAGGGATGGGAGTTTTGCAAACCAAACGGTCCATTGTGAGGTGGTGCAGTGGGTCAGACAAGCATGGAGTGGCAGGAAAGAGCTAGGCTTATTAATTACTTTCCTTAGGATTTGTTATTTGTGTGGAGCTGGCCTCGTGCATGGTGCTGCACATGCCTTAGGATGCATGGTACCTGCACCAGCTAGCAGTCTAGGCAGACAAGCAATGTAGAACATACTGAGTACTGTGGAAGAAAATCAAACCTTGCCTACAATAGCTGTAACCCCGTTTTTACTCCTGAGGTGGGTCACAGCCTTTCTCCCTCAGTGGGCAGTATATATTTGCCTTGGCCTAGAGATGTACAGTGTTTTTCGTTGCCTCGCTTGTGGTCCTGAACCAGAGTGCCTCCAGGTTGAGCCCTTGTTTTGCAAGCTCATCAGCTCTATAATGCTGTCTTTTAGCAGCAAGCCTTGGTGCCTACTCTGGCATGTGGGTGCACCCATTTCCCCTTAGGAAGGAGGTTGGACTGGATGACCTGTGGAGGTCCCTCCCAATCCTACTTCACTTTGATTTCTATGATGGTTTCCATCCCTTCCTTCCTAGTGCTCCAGGACATCATTGGATTGGGACAGCAGCTCTAGAGTTTGAGGGGGCTACCAAGACAATAGGCCTACTAAGGCAGCGTTAGGGCTGTCTCCTCCACACGCCGTTCTGCCTTTCCCCCATTGAGCCATCTTGTTCAGTACTGACCAGATGCTTCCTAGGTCGGTAGACTATAAAGCCAAGAAGAGAGGTCTAGTCTGAAGCCCAGGCCACGGGACCTCTCTGAATGAAATCCTCTTCTCTTACAACTGGAGAGTCTTTGTTTTTTTGTTGGTTTTTTTTGAAAAAAAAATTTAAACGGCTTAAAAAATTGGTTTTGATGGAGAATCCCCTACAGCCATTGATAAAGAGTTCCCATAGCTAATTACCTGCGTGTAAAAGCTTGCAGCCTATTTCCGCTCTGAGTTTGCCCCTTGTCGTTGTTCTTGCTATTCCTCTTCTTCCAGCTCCCTTCAAGACTAACGCAATGATTTGACTCTGTCGCCAGAGTCTCCACAAGAGCGACTCTGTCACCAGCCATCTTCCTCCAGGAGGGAGGAGTTGCTTCGTCTGGCTCCTTTTTAATTCGGATGCTTGTTGCCCGCAGTCACATGTACAAATTGCTGAAACAGATGGTGGAAACCAATGGGGATTAAGTCATTAACCTTGGTGACCAGAAGCGAAGAGGCTCTTTGGGGACTGCAGTGTTGTTTCTTTCCTCTTCACTGTTTTGGCAACGTTCAAAAAAATGGTGTGATGGAAAGAGGCAGCTAGAGAGCTTGCCACTTATAAAAGAGAGGCTGGCAACTCATGTTTGGAAGTCAGCTTGCACGTACTTCATATTTTGGCAAAATCGCACTGTTATTTAGCAGACCCGGGTGTGAGATAGGCGAGCCAACACCCCTTCAAGAGCACGAGAGCTGAGCCCTTCTCGGCAGCTCTGCGCTAACCCTCTGGCACGAGCTCCCGTTCGTTGTGAACCAGGTTAGTGTCGTCTTCACAGCGAAGAAACTTAATGGAGAAATCGGTCTGAGAGTTTAGTAATTAAATAAGATCTAGAGCTGCAGCTTTCCTTTATACTTGCAGATGTGTACCTACATGATAAAAATCACCGCTAAATTTGTATCCTGGTTCTAATTAAATTTTTATCTTCAGATCACATTTTAATCTTTTTTTTTTTACCTTAATGTTACATTACGTTTAATCTTCAAGCCTTTAATTCACATGGGCTCATACTGGTTGCAGCAGTAACTTAATTCTGCCCCTTTTTGTGTATTACTTTAATTCCCCTGCCCCCCCCTAATTTTTTTTTTTAGATCTCTGCATAATCCCTGCACAACCACATTCCCATAAAATCTGCTGTGGTGGAAATGTAATTGTGTTTTACCCCATGCAATCATGATCTTTATCTCGTGATTCAGGTCTTTTCTCCACCCCCCCCAGCACCACCATTAATGTGGCAGGCTGCAGCAGACGTACTTCTGGATGCTGTTTAAAACCCATTAGGCTTGTCTTAGTAAATTCATTTTTTGTGGCACTACAATAAATATTTAATCACTGAAAACTTTTGCATGCATATTTGAATGTCAGTCCTTGTTTTGCAGGGGAGTTGGCGCTTAATGAGGGTTACGCTCTATTCACCTTGTTGAATACGGCTTGGCTTGTCCTGAATAAAAAAAAGCCAGAGGAAAAGCCTCTGCAGGTTTGGTGCTATGGTGCTGCTCTCATGTACCGCAGGTGGAGGCATGAAGTATGCAGAGAGCACAAGCACACGCGTGTGTAACCTCTGCTTCTGCATGCGAGTTCAGTGTGAGCACGAAGCTCCCTTTGCAAAGCAAGCGGGCCGTCTACCTAGGCATTTATTTCCTGCTCATCACTGTGGTATTGGGGAACAACCAAATCTATCTGGCATCTCTTTCTAACTGGGCTGTGAGCTGTCAGCTCAAGGGAGTGTCAAAGGTTGGTCTGTGCGAGGTGTGGGTGCCTCTTGGTAGGCACATAACTTAGAAGACATTAACACAAGCTTTTACCGCAACCTTTTCAGAACGGTAGTGCTGACGGGGTAGAGGCGATAAAAGAAAAACGGTGTCAAATGCCCCATCCTTGGCAGTGTTGGCTGTAGCCGTGTTGGTTTAAGGACATGGGCAGACACGGTTCTTTTATTAGACCAGCTGTGAAAATACCCATTGTGCCAAAAGAAGACACAAGCACCAGGGACTGCTATAGTGTTTCCTACAGTCCTAACGTTCACCCCATATAAAGTGAGGTTATTATTGGACTGACTCTGTTATTTAGTTGGTCTAATAAAAGATATCACGTTGACCCAAAGCACCTTGTCTTCCTCCTTGGCAGGTCATTGCTGTGCTGAGAATGGGGTCCTTAAGTTATCTCATAAATCGGAGTCATGGAGGGCACTTGTACTGTATCTCTCACCTGGGTCTAGATAATCTGGACGTGCCGACACATGCAGGGGTGAACTCCTGGAGTCGGAGCCGGCCGTCTAAACAGCCTGTCACAGCCTCCGAAGGGGTGTGGGTGGGGTATATCTGAGGACAGTGGATTGTTATAGAGTCGTTCCAATAATAATCTCACTTTATATGGGTTGAACGTTAGGACTGTAGGAAACACTACGGCAGCCCCTGGTGCTTGTGTCTTCCTTCCACCAGTGACTAGTGCCTGACTCGTTCGTTAGGGTCTAGTTAATGCTCTTCCTATAATCATTCACCTGCAGACCTGTCTATAATGCTTCCTACCCCTTACCTACAATGGGCCATGCAGCAGGCGTGTGATTACTGATATGCCGGCGTGTTTAACTACAGATGTTGATAGTCATAAAGTTTATTTGTTGCTTTATAAAATGAGCCCTTTAGATGCCACAGTGATGGGCTCTTTGGAAATGTGCATCGTGGTAATTAAAACCCAGCCACAGTATTAGAGGTACTTAATAGGAAGAGATTAATTGAATGGCTCATTTATATGGGCAGCAAAAATCAGAAAGAGAAACAAAAGACATCTCCAGGAGAAGGGAGTGAAAGCCTTCAGGAAGTCTGAATGCTGATTCATAGCAATGAATGAGAAACAGAATGCCATTATCAGAGCAAGAGTGATAGAGTAGCAGAGATCCCTTGCAAAGTGAAATATCTTGAAATTAAATAGCATTAGCTGAATGATATTGGCTTCAAATGTAATAGATGGAAAGTGTGAAAAAAGGAAGCTAGTTTTTTACAATATAAATCTCTCTGGCTGTTAGCAGTGAAACCAGTCAATTTGCATCAAATCTGTCTTCTTTGAAATGTATCGTATTTTCAGTTTCTATGGCAGAAATCTGGGCTTATTCCTGTCGGGAGACACCTGGTCAATTTGCTTCAGCTTTGGTCAATGCCTTAGCATGGCACGAGGCTCATATTCAGCTTGTTCTCATCCCATTTATACCTGTGGTCTTTTTCTCTTCTTCTTACAGGAGTTTAAGAGTGGTGTTGTAGCTGCAACAGTCCAGAAATTATGCCAGGATTTCTTCTTGTCATCCGATATCAGGTTTTGGTGTAGAAAATGGGGTGCAGCCACAACTTGGCAGAGGAGATGCTTAAGTAAAGTGCTCTCTTTTGCTTTCATGGACTGGTGTGGATGGGAGTGTCTCTGGACCAGTTTGGTTGATCCTTCAGTAGAGATGATAGTCCAAGCCTTCTCATGGGGATAATATGTCCTTTTTTTATCTGTCTGTGGTACTTGCAGGGCCCTCAACAGTATGGGCCTCATGGTCCATATTGTGTGTGTCCACTCAGCATCCCTATGAAGCAGGGCGGTGCCATTACCTCCGGCTATCTGACTCGCCCACAGTCATGCACAAAGTCTATGGTGGAGCCAGTTCCTTAATCGCCGAGCCATCCTTTCTCTCAGGAGTATATCCGTGCCAGGCAGATAGCCAAAAACCCAGAGCACAGATAACCCAATCTAAAAAGAGGTCACCCCAGGCTTAAACCAATGCAAGAGAATCTGCATGCAAAATCCCACCACTCCAGTGGAATTAGTGCAGCTCGTTAAGCCGGTTTGCACTCTTACGTAGCTCTGGCCTAAAGTTGGTAGACATAATGGAGCGGGGCATGACTTGACAGTCAACAAAGCCTTTTCCCCAGGTGTCAAAAGCAATCAAAAGCAATCTATTGCAGTTTAATTATAGCACGTCTTTCTTACAACAGCCTCACAAAGCGCAGCAATGAAAATGAGGTGTGTAAGTAAACGGAGGCAGAAGATAAGGGCAAAGCAGCACAAGGACCGGTAAGTGCCGGCGTGGAGGATTTGTGGTGACAGGTCCCTCGGGCAGGCGGTGTTGCGTGGGGTGGGGGGGGTGGGCAGCCTGCGAGGCAGGGACAGCTAAGGCAAGAGGAACAGGAGGAAGGCAAAGCAAAAGGGACCAAGATGGTTTAATCAAAGGACTTCACGGGGAGTCCTTGAGGAGTGATTGTGGAGCAGATGTGAGAGTGGATTTTCTGTGTTTCCTGGAAATGCAGGTGTTAGGGACTCTCACATGCCTCTGTAAATCATTTTTCCCCAGTGAAGGGGCAATAAAGCAGAACAGGATCTGGTTTTCTAGTGCGATGTCTTTCTTTGATCATCTCCAGTTACTCCAAAGGGATTGAGGGCTGAGATAAGGTGCAGAGCCCCTGCTGCATTAATCAAATCCACCTGTGTTCTGTATCTGGCTGTGATTAGTTCATATTCATGCACCGTTTTGGACTTGGGATCTGTAAGTGCTGCTAGCCTGGTTGAGGATTTGGGCTGGGCCCTGGGCCTGAGTATAATTGCCTCCTTTGGAAGGCAGGTGAATAACCGTGCATGCACAGGTGCAGGGAGAGCTCGTGGCATTACAAACCCTGCTGCAACCTTATATTCTGTGGATAAGGAATGAGCCAAGTTTATTATACAATCAATATTGCAATAAGATGGATGCTTCTCTTCTTAAAGTCATCTCATTTGTGTCTCTGCACGCGCATTATAGTTTTTACACTATTAACAAAATAGTCTATATTCTTTGTTAAGAAGTCACCTGTGAGAAATGAAGGTTCGCAGCCAAAAAAGACATTACTTGGAATGAAAGGATTTTTGCTTTCTTTTGCAGTTTCTTTGAAGCTGCCACAATAAGGTTTGCTTGGGCATGCAGATTTTCTCCATGGAAGTGGGCCCATTTCTGAGCCTAGCTATCTTGGCATCAGAAGATGCAAAAATATGTCCTTGCACTCGGCTTTGCTATGAAAATACTGGTCTTGCCAAAGAGTTTGCTCCTAGCAAAGGCTTCTCCATTCAACCCCACAAAACAGCAGGTGTGTATTTCAGGAGGGATGGCATGGTTGTTAACTACAGCATGCTTTCCCTGCGGGAAGTACTAGATTTAATAGAATAGCCATGAATAAACCACACAGTAGAATGATGAAACTTAACCGCTTAAACAAAGATATATGGTGCTTATCATAATCGGCAAAATAATGCTAGGACCACACATGTTAAACACTGAGATTCCTGGATTATCTGTTTTTTTCATTCACTTGCCACAATTTCATTATGCGCTCCAGTGCCCTGCAAAGTGAGTTTACAGGGATGCTGCTGCCTGATCGGGTAGGAATTGCCATGGAAAATTTCATTTAATTGAGGTAGGTTTTAGGCAGAGCCAACTTGCTGTTTCCAGAAACACAGGCAGAATAGTTTTTGATCTGAGCTGAGTAGTTAGGGCATGATCCGGTGCCCATGGAAATTAATGACAGCCTTAGCTTCTTCTTCTTCCTCTGAGTTTTAAGTGTACCGGTGTGAGTTGTGCATACTGAGATGTCTGACCTGCATCCAAAGGCCAACTAGCCTCTTTATGACTTCGGAAGGAGTCCTGCATGGGTCATCTACAATATACTCACATGCTAGGTCCAGAAGGGGCTACAATGCAGCGCCAGAAGGAGCACAGCTGTATTCAGTTGGTATGACAGTAATATTGGAAAACTGAACGTAGCCATGCTAAGTAGCGGTGCTAAGAGGCAGAGCTAATTAACCTGCCCGTAGTACCACGTGAAGGTGGCTACACAGACTAGAATGAGAAGCAGGGTAGACCGTCGATGTCTTTGGAGGTCTGTAGGGCATTAAGGATTGTCCTCTGGATTTTGCTTCTGAAAGGCAAGTGGTATAATAAAAGCCTCCTTTAGAAATAAAGGCCTCGCAGAGAAAATAGTTTGCATGGGAAGGGCGGAGCAGGGAGTGTCAGGCCCACCAGCTCCAACCAGAAAATTGTAAGCACAGAAAAAACCCAGGGTGCTCGATCCAGACTCCCCAGTGTTGAATGGGGATTCTGCTTTTGACTTCAGCGCCTCTGGGATGTTTCGCCCAGCTGTTTCTAACACCTGAATGCATGGCTGCATTCGACTTGGTCCCAGCCCTGCATTTTGTGCCTGACTGAAGGGAAGGGAGAGGTTCCTGCTGACCTCAGTGGGTGTCCAATCAGCCACTCAGGAACTGTAATAAAATGGTGTCGTCCATGCGGCATATTGTCTATCTCTAGCTGCACAGTCAAGGGCTATTCCTTTTCTCAGCATCTGTATAAAATAGAGGCCTAGCATTTCTCTCTGTAGCACACAGAAAATGCCTGCGAGGGGTTCTTGGCTTCATGAGGTGAGCAACCCATGGTGTAGGCATGAAATCCAGAAGCATAGTAGGCAAAGGTCTCCCCAGAGTTTGCCTAATATCGGGGCTCTCCTGCCAGTGGCCCATGGGCAGCATGCAGGGGTTACAGTGCAGCCCCTGGGCTCTCGCCCGCAGGCTTCTCCCCACTGCTGCTCCCGGCTCCTGCTCCCTCCAGCTTCCCTTCCCCTTCCCATCCCAGTTGCAAGTGGTGCAACGGGGGGGACGTGCGGTGTGCTGCATCAGACATATCCGTGATCCCGGCCACTGAGAAGTGGGACAGGCCTGCCTTGGATGCATAGGGCTGATGGACTGCTTCTGAAGGATCCTCAGGTGCCAGCCGTACAACTGACTTGGATTTGAATCTGTCATAAGACGTGAAGGAAAATATCTTTTACATGTCTTTTTTTTTAAATGTCTGCTCTTTTAGCTGCCTTGTCAGATTTAGGTCACACTCCAGCAGGCCCCCAAGCGTGGGCTTGGTTGTCTCACGTCCTCTCCAGTACGGACGTCTCTTTCCCCTTTTCCCCTCCTCCTTTTGAAGGGGATAAATAATGTTTTTTTGCTCCTGCTATTTTAAAGCACTGGGTTTGAAGCAGTTCCTGGCACAGCACCGCTCCCTTTGCAGACAGGTTGCTTCACCCTTACCGAGCGTGCAAGCTGTTTTCACGGCTGTGGTTGTTTTGGCAGTTACTAGTCGTGGCTTTTAACCTGCGCGGTTGGCAGATGTGCTCGCACAGTTGTGTTCTCCGGTGGGTCTGTTCTTTTTTTTGCATCTCACTTAAAAAACGTCACCATTGCACTAGAGTTAAATGCTGTGTTTTGGCTTAGGAAACGAGAGAAGAGACTGATATATGAAATCTCGTCCCCAAAGGACACCGAGGTTTTCATCTTGCAACACTTTTAGAAGCTCTTGACAGAACAACTTGCCATTAGAAAGTGGAGTTTCGCTGAAATGAATCTGTTGTGTGGAAATGTGCTGATGTTAGTGAATTTTTGCGTCTCTTTTTTTCTTGTTTGTTTGATGAGAAGAAATTGAAACATTTTGTTCTGTTGTTGGAGACGGGTTTCATTTCATGTTGATGGTATCATTCAGATTCATTGAGTTTGAGCTTTAAAATATTAAATTCAGTCTATAGCTAATATGGTATTTAATATATGTATAGTTAATAATATATTTCATTTCGATGCCAAGTTGAAATTCATTCTCCCATACGGTATTGGAATCAACTAGATTTGATTTTTATCTGGCATAACTGCACGCTGCATGATGGAAAAAGTCGGGTGCATCTGGGAATGCGGTAGCCCTGTATCCAGGGGCTTATCCAGGTTTATCGATGCTGACTAGCCGGGCTAATCACTCTGAGCAGCATTATTGGATGAATGAGCTGCAAACACCCATGCGCTCTCCAGATGTTCACAATGCCACAGCTGTATTTTTCTCCAGACAGTCAGATGAAAAGATAGTGAGAGGTGACGCATTTTCTTTAGGTGTTAATTAGAAAGTAAAGAAGTAATTATCTTTTGGAGTGACGATCTGTTGGATGGTTTTCTATAAACTGGACCAGATTTGGTCTCGCTCCATGGAGGCCAATGGAGCCTCACCAGGTTACGCTGCCGTTCTCGCCAGATTTGACATGTCCCATCACGTTGTGCAAAAACTAATTGTGCTTTTGTGTTAGATTCCCTTTTCCGCAGCCCTGAGTGTCGGGGGGGTTGTCCTATGCCAGCAGTAGCACTTGTCGGTGCTATTCATGCCCTGTGCTGCTGCCTTTTGGTAAGGCTGGATGCAAGTGCTCAGTCAAGCGTTTGCCAGGGAAAGGTCTTGGGGCATAAGGATGCTTGCACATATAAGCATGTTATGTCCAAGACTGTTTCTGTAAAACCCCTGCTGTCCTGGTATTTCAGGGCTGGTGAAACGGAGAAGAAACCTTCGTCACCTCGCAAGGATCATCCTTGCAGAAGCTGTGAATGCATCCGTATTCTGGGTTTACTCCATCCATTTCCCTGTCTTCTTTCACTCGTGTCTATTGCTTCGCCCTCCTAACAGATTCCTTGTTGGATGGAGGTACGGCCTCTGGGGAGGACCTGATCAAGGAGAAGGGCCTGTGTGCCTGGCCCCTGAGCAAAGGAAAGGGGGTTTGTTGTGTTCCTCACTGCTACGGCATCCCCAAAGACACAGAATAGCTGAACTCGAGGGCAGCAGTGTCTGCCTGTGCTCTGTGTCCCAGGGAGCTGGGCTGGCTCACACCGTTGTCCCAAGAGCTGACGTGCCATGACAGTGCTCTTGTGACCCCGTGTCGTGTCGATCTATGTGCAGGCGCCTTATGAACCGCTTGGAAGACATGCGCAGGAGCGTGGCGGGGGACGGGGTGAGTCGCTGCATCCTGTGCGGAGAACAGCTGGGTCTCCTGGGGTCCGCTTGCGTGGTGTGCGAAGACTGCAAGAAGGTACGACACGTTCTAGGCAGAATTGGGGGATGTTGGGTTATACCGATGGGGCAGCCTTTGGTCGCCCCGTGGGACCAACTCACTTAGGCTCTATTGACCTGTATTGCCTTGAGCTAACTCTTGAGGTGGAGACTCTTAAAGGCAGTTAGGGGATTTAGACACGACCTCCCACTAGTTTTGGCAGAGGAAGCGCATCTAACGCCTCTTGCCAGCTTTGAAAGTCTGCGCCTTGTCTTTAGGGTCTCAGGGTTCCCGTCTGCATTGGGAGGGTAATAAAATGCACCCACCTCCACAAAGCTTTGTGAGGATTCACTAGAGCTCAGAAAGCCACTTGGAACATGCTGGGTTTGGTGCAATTATTGAACCCCTAGTTAAATCGAAAGCGATGTCTCTCTTCAGTCCGACTCGTTGCATTTCAATGTAGCAGAATAAATGCTCAGCAAGCAGTCCTGCTTTGCAATCATGGTCATGCCTTATTTCAGTCAAATAAAAATGGCGGCAGCAGTCCAGGCTTAAATCCGACTTCCCCTGGATCATTTATGTTGGTGCTTGGGAGGGTCCTTTTAGATCCGATTTAGGTGCAGTTTTAGGGGTGAGTGCAGGCGAGTTTTGCGGAGCTACAGCAAGAGGTAGCTATTCTGGACGAGACATCCCCGGTGGTGCCCGACTTGCTGCAGTGAGTCATCATCCTCCTATGCTGTGGGCATGTGCTCTGTTTCCTTCCCAGAACGTCTGCACCAAGTGTGGGATTGAGACGACCAACAGTCGCCCTCATTCGATTTGGCTGTGCAAGATCTGCAGCGAGCAGAGGGAGGTTAGTGATTTTTCCCCGGCTGGTGTAGCTCCTGGGTTGCTGCTGCGGCACTTCATGCGTTATCTCCTGTGGCTGGGATTCCCTGGTGCTGGGCTGCTCCGCGAGTCCTGAGTCAACAGGGGCTTGAAGTCAACGTCATTGCTTTAAGCATATTTTGCCATTAGCCTTCAAGAAGGTAAGACAGGGTACTGCCGTGCTGGAGCTGGGCTCTTAAAACATTCATCCTGAGTAGATTGCCCCAGGCCTCCCAGCAGGCTGCAGATAGAGGCCCTTGCCACACATTACATATATTACGCCATTCACTGGTTAATTGTGTAAGGCGTTTAGACCAGCCACGCTTGCAAAGTAAGACTGGCCACATGTGCGAAGTAATTATCATGCACTTAAATGGTTAATTGTGCTATTGTTTTTGGCCAGCCACAGGTGCAAAGTAATTATTGCTCCATAAAAATGTCCATCCAGCTATAAAAAGAGCCAAACAGGCACCAGGTTCGTGCTTGAAAATGTGCAAAAACTTTATAGCTGGTTTTTGTCCAGCTTCAATTTGAATATGTGGCTGGGCCCTTAGAGGTAGGGCCAGCTTTCCCCCCCAGCCATTTAATGCAGAGGGTGGAGTAGGTTTTATCACTCTATCCCGTATCCTGCCTTAATTCTGTGGGCAAACTCCAGTCAGAAGGGGAATTGCTACCAGCAGACAGGACCTTCCCTGTATGAATAGGGCCAGCCTTTTTTTTTTAATGGGAAACAACTACTAGATCCCCCTCTCCCTAAGAAACATAGCCTCTTTTCTTGTTATAACTGTGGAAAAGAATATATCCTCCTGTCCTGTAGAATAGTTCATAGCTGCCAGCCCCATAAATGCTTGTTTTGCCTTGGTACCATGGGTTACAATTGAATTGGTCATTCAGAGATATTTCCTTTCATATCAGGCTGTAGTCAAGAGCGGAGGATTATATGTGCTGTGTAGCAAGATGCTTGTTTAAAGGGAGAGCTAAGAAGGAGTCTGGCTGGACTTATGGGGAGAGTTTGGTGACATCTGGAGTAAAAGGAGCCAGTTATTTCTTGGGTAGCATTTGGTGGAGGCGATGTATCCTAGCTCACAGTGGGGCGAGGTCCGTGTGGGTGGGTTGGGTGTCGGGGCTGGAAAGGCGTGGGGGAAGGGGGCCGGCTATGCTGAAGAATTGGAGAATGAGTTCAGAGCAAGAAGCCACAACGTGAACAGGTCAGAGAGTCAACTCCACGCCAAGGCTGATTATGCAGAAGCTCCACTCATCACCAGTGGGAGCAGAAACCAGGCCCCAAGCCCAGGCAGAGAGCTGATGAACCTTTTCATGGGGATGGCTATTTGCAACCTCATTTCAGGGAGAGAAAGAAGAAAGTGCCGTCCTCCTGAGGGTGCCTCATTGCCATCTGCCTCTTCTTCCCCAGGTGTGGAAGCGCTCTGGGGCTTGGTTCTTCAAGGGCTTGCCAAAGCAGGTGCTGCCGCAGCCGATGCCCGTCAGCAAGAGCAAGCCGCCGCAAGCTCCTAGCGAGCTGGCCTCGTCTGAGCCGTCCGCTCAGGACCCGAAGCTGTACTCTCGCACGCAGAGCCGAGGTAGGGGCTGGGTTCATATCCTCCCATCTTGACTCCAGTCCCTCTAAGTTGGGAGAGTCCTGGGCCAGCACTGGCAGGACAGTGTGGTGATTTGTAGCATCCAGCCCCCCGTGAACAGGCCCAGCAGGAAGAGCACGGGCCCGTTGCCATTGTAGGTTATGTCTCCTTATCCGCCCACAGCTTTTCCTTCTTTGGGGGGGTGTTGCAGCAGTAACCCTCTCCCCCTCGACACCCAGCCCTTCTACTGGGAACGTCTGGGAGGTGCCCAGGGAAGGTGAATTATTGTGAGCAATTTGGCATGGCAGCAGTTACAGAAAAAGAAACCCCAGCGAAACCATCTAGACGGAGGGGATCAATGGGCTGTCGGAGCATGCCTGCAGCAAGCCAGCTGTCTGACGCGCGGTCTCAGGAGGCCACACTAGGTTTTGTTTCCATTTTGGTGATGGGCTTTTCAGGAAGGATATGGGAAAGCGATTCCTTCTGCCCGCCATCATGCATTCAAAAGCGTCTGCTCATTTAAGTGCAGAAATCTCCCTGAGGCTGAAGATTTCTGCTGGAGTCCAGCGCGTGAAAATGAAGACCTGGGAGCAGAGGCTTGCTCTGGAGCTGCAACCCTCATCACGGGGAGGCGCAGCAAAGGGGTGACCCCTGGGGATAGGCTCTCCCAGGACCTCAGCAGCATGTTTTCACTTGTAGCCTGAACCCGTGGGATATTTCTTCACATAGTGGAGACAAGGTTTCACTGGTTTCCACACCTACTCTGGTCTTGGCTAGGTGCAGAAAGCCTTGCAGACTCCCAGAATAGTAGGGTCAGCTTCTCCAACCTCAGCTCCTCTGCCCATCAAGCCCATATTGCTGCAGGATCTGTGACATATTGACTCCCTGCAAGTGGCAGACGGTGCTGCCATACGCCTGGTCCCAGAGAGTGGGACGATGGACCTTTACTCATGTCCCAAACTGACTGAAGGAGGTGCTCCTGCAGCACTAGGCAGGGAGGGGTGCAGTAGGGTGCCTGCCACCGATCCTCTGGCTGTGTCGGTAGAAATTTCCCCTCTGCTCATTGCTACTTGTTTGTGTTTTGCAGGTCCTGCGGACGCCGGGCTCCCCACTGAGCAGGACTCCTATGGTAAGAGGGTTAATATCATGCATGGCTGCTCTTTCGTGCTGTTTGCAAGGCTGTGGGGGACAATACCTGCCTGGAAACCTGCTCCCAGCAGGAATTGGCAAATTGCAAATGTGCTGTTTTGGGCCCAGCAGCCCCTCGCAGAGCCTGGCTGGGCCTTGCTGTGGACTAAAGAGGCTGTTGACTCATGGCACTATTGAGTGCTGGGGAGATGTTGGGATTGCATCCACAGCGATGGCTCAGATTGGGTCAGGGCTTCAAAATTCAGGTCTGGATCTCAAGTCCTAAAGTCTGGGAGAAGTTTGATTGGGGGGTTTTGGACTGAACTTATGTCACAAGAGTGCTAGATTTCTGGAGCATCCCTATAATCTTTTAGTCGTCTTCTTGCATAACACAGGCCATTAGACTCCATCATCATAAAGCAATTACCAACATGAAGAGGCAGAGTGCTTTCTTTTGCCGTTTTTCTTATCCAGTGCCACCGGCTAGGCCTGTAATTTACTTGTGGGAAGCCTGTCGCATCGCAGGATTTCTTTGCGCTCACCCACCTTGCAGGAGTTCAGCTATTCTGGTGTGCTCCCACCTCCCGTACGTTCCTCGGTTGAAATGCTGTAATTTAACGAGTCGAGCCAAATTGGTTCTGGAGGTGTTATTTCCTCATGTGGATTCACATGTTCTTCACTGTGTTTTCAGGTTATTTGATTTGTGTTATTAAAGAGGGTGAGTTTGCAGTGGGTGAATGCCATTCCCTAGGGAAGAAGAGGTCAGGCCACAGGCTTGGAGGGCTGCTTCCCTCCATGGCTTTGGGAGGACACTTAAGATAATACCTCCAAGCACTGGCATGTAATTATCCCCCAGTGTTGGCTGGTCCACAGAGAAGATATGAGCTTAACACAGGTACCAGCTGAAGGTGTGAAAGGCTTATCTCCCTAATGTGGGAGTTTTGGGTTCAAACTCCTCTGATTACTGGTACGGACAGTTACCCTTCATTTTCTCCAGCTGCTGAAAGAGGGTTTAACTAAGCCTATGGCTTGGGTAGATGAAGGACTATAATACTTTGATGGTGAAACATGCTTTGCCGGTGCTAGCTGGAGTTGCTTGAAGAGCCATGGTGGTATTCACACGACTCCTCTGTACTGGTTTGCGGTGAGTTTTAACCTCTCACGGGCCATACATCAAATAGCCCCAGCCTCCTGGCCTAGGGGCAGGTAGGGGGTGAAACCGTTCCTTGAGCCTGCTGCATCCCGGCTCCTTCTGGCCTTGCTCCACATCACACTGCGCTCCCCTCCTTGCTGGGGGGCCGTGAGAAAAGTCCTCAGCTCCATTTCCCGGCTGGCTGCTGTCATGGCCATTTCAAGAAGACTTGCAGTTGGAATAACAGCCCCCTTTTGCATATCTGAATCACTGCTTGCACCTTGTAGGATTACCTGACACCCACATCATCGCCAGATCCATCCCTCATGATTGAGGCTGTCAGGATGATGATTAGCTGGCTAGTGGCTGCGGCTGCAGAGCGGCAGATGGTAACTCATCAGCACGGCTCCAGCCGGCCGAGAGCTGCTCCCTGCCTTTGGCCACCCGCGCAAGAGCAGAGCCCGTACCACCCTGTTGCTGCAAACGCTCACCTTTTCCCTTCCCCCACAGGCGGCTCAGAGGAGAAGAGAGCAACAGGCAGGAAGCCAGGTTTGTCGCTGGGTCCGTTACTGCCCCCTCCATCTTCCCTCCCTTCTTGTATCGCCGAGCCAGAATTTGTGGTGCCAAATATAACGGAGCTGTCAAATAGCTTTCAGTAGCTGGGGAGGCTTGGTTTATTGGTTACTGAAACCGGGCTTCATTTCTGAAGGCACATATCACCCCGCAACAAATCCACCGCTCCCCGGGACTTTGCAGTCGTTCCTGCGTGGCACACAGCGATAGCTCGGGATCCCGTGGTGGTAGCAGGGCAGAACTCAGACGCTCCTGCCACGAATTCACAGGCTCCCGAATACATAAGCTAAAGCAATTGGCTGTACAGGGCTTTGGACCTGCAGCTGAGCCATTCAGATCCCACCCAGTATTGTGCAGCAGTATGCATGCAGTCTAGCCTTTTAATTGCATGAGGATTGCCTGTTGCTTGGGGTACCGTGACTGCTGCCTTTGCACCAAGACCAGGCTGAGTCTTTTTAATTTGAGTTTCCTTGTGTTGGTTTCTAGTGAAAGCCCGGGAGCCCAGCCATGATGCTGAGCGTGGCTACAGTTCAGAAGAGGAGAGCCCGGCTGCCTACAGAGGAAGGAAGGGGATGAGACAAAGACCAGAAGCAGGTAAACCTGGGAGCAAGGACTATCCCAGGGAGCGTGGCACAGTGATGCACCAGAGAGCATCCTCTGGGGCATGAGGAGGTCCTGTCAGCAGTGAATATTTAGCTATCTTGGGCTTGGGGTTTTACTGGTGCTGAACAATAAGCATTGTTATGTTAATAAGCATTCAGAGAAGCTTATTAAAGCTTCTCTAAATGGAAGGGCAGAGGAGCATGACAGCCGGCACCTGGGGTGACCCCAGGAGCATCGCAGAGGGGACTAGTTCATTAGCTCTCACTTGCTGACCCCCAGCTGGGCTTTGCTGATGTGGCTGGCCACAGGCTTGATGGTTCAGGACGCTTCCGATGTCAGCAGGGCCTGGTTTCGTCCCACTTCTTGGAGGCAGACACGAGCCAGGTCACCATTGTCTCCCTTTTGGAAGAGCAGGGAAGACAAGACCTTGGGGGTTGTAGGTGAGCATTTAAGAGAGGCTCCAGCTTACACTTTGGCTTACTTACAAAGGCAACAAGCACCTCTGCTCCCACAGGAATGACATGGCGTTGGGGCTGGTTGGCTTAAATCAAAACCAAGCCTGCCGCTGATGAAGCACCGTTAAGCTCTGTAATGGTGTCCTTCACCATGCACAGTAGTTGGGGAGACCATCTATGTAGTCCCCTAGTCCAGGGGCTCCCAATCCATGGTCTGTGAGACCATGGGAAGTGGTTTGCACATTGCATAAAGTCCCCCCCTTTCAAAAGTTTGATGATAAAGGTGCACGGTGATGCACAAGAAACTTTGAGGGTTGACGGTGGCCTTTTGGACCAAAAAAGACATGGGAATGGTTGGCTCAGACATTGACCCTGTTCAAATATGGCTGCAACTTGTTCCTTTTCCCTTCCAGTGGAGACAGCGTCTTAAACACCCTTATTTTATTAAACCGTCAGCTGCACCGTGACTATGTGGCCATTTATCACCTTTCTACCCGGCTGTTTCTGGCTATCAGCGTGCTCTTAGTATGCCAATGATTTTCCCAAGGCTGGCCTCTGTATATCGTTTATCAGGCTGCTATTCTTGAGTGACAAGGCTCCCGCTGTGTGAGGCACATTTTTCCCCACAATAAGTACCTCTGCATTTACAAAGCAGCCCCTATCTGTTGCTAAACCGTCTCCTTGTGCGAGGTGACCCTGACAATTCATCCAAGGGTAAACACACCATTTATGTCCTAGGAAAGATTTATACCTGGCATCTCCGGCAGGAGCCAGGTAAGAGCTCAGCCCTTTTGCATTACAGCTGCGTGTTGCAATTTATCAACAAGAAGATACCGGGATGCCAACAAGTGGGGCTGTAATTTATCTACTCAAACCACCGGCACCAGATGAATGGCAGCAAAAGGCAGAGACAGTGATTGTGGTCCCCTCCTTAAATGGAAGGTGATAGAAAAAACATGTTGCGCCTCCTTATTGCAGATAGTCAGGTTGTAATTCTGTTCAGGGTCTGATGCACATTATAGACCCTAAGACTTATGGTTTCCTGTCTTTGCTTCCCCATTTCCTTGCTGACGTGGTGTATTTCTCTCTACTTCCTATTGGTTCTTTCATTCCCTTTTCCCATTAGTTTGTTTCCTCTGGATCCTGGGTAAGATCCATTGTGCAAAGTGATTCCTGCATCCAGGTGGACTGGGATGTGCAGCTGGTCATGTACCAAGTGGTATGAATTTGGGTGACTCTGCTAAGGGCTGACTCTTGCTCTGATGCTCTCTCCCCTGTACCTTTTGGAGGTGTTCTTTCACTGCCTGTTTGAATCCCCTGGGTACTGACCTAGAGGTACCTGAAGCCCAGGCCAGTGTCGGCAGCAGGCCTGAGTTTGCTAACCCATGCACTGGTGTTATAGCCAGTCTCGTGTGTTATATGGGTGCAGCCTCCCATTCTTTGAGCGTCGGGCTTGTTGCTGTGGTAGGTTTCTTGTGGCGATGTTGCTGCACGTTGTCACCAGCATCTTTGTGACTTGTGCAAAAAAAGTGCCCCAGATATTGGTGAGGCAGTCAGCCCCCCTTTCTTTAGGGGCACCGCTTAGAAAGTGAACAAGAGAGGAGCCCAGAAACAGAGAACTCAGTGTGGGCACCAGCCTGCTGCCTTCAAAGGCGTACTCCTCCGCTCTTCCGATCATCTCCAATAAGATTAACCCATAACTCATTGGGTGCCCACTGGGCCCTTTCTGATGTCACCTGTCCTGGCCATTTCAAAATACCGAATCCTATTTAAGACCTCTGGCATGGAGTGAAGCTAATGGCAGGTGAAGACAAGGGAAAGCAGCGCTTCGCCTGGGAAGACAGCCAGCTCTGGGGACAGCGGCAAGTGGAGCGAGGGTCTGTTAAGAAGTTGCTTCTCTCCGGATGTGTCTAACGACATGGTTAGGCTTGAGACACATGGCAAGGCCATCTGCTTGGATCTCATCACTGAAGCCAGCTGGGTTGCATGGATCTCCTGCCGTTGGCTTTCACCCTCCTGTGAGAGGGGATGAGTCATATGTCATCCCGCTCCTCCGAGGTGCCGTCTCCACCGGCCGCCTTCGCTGTGCCAGCTGCTAACAGCTGCCTGCTTTCTTGGCTGGCTGCGTGGGCTTCATGGCTCCAGGAAACAAATAAGCAGATGTTGCTGCAGAGCTGGGTGACATTGAACCGGGGGTACCTGCAGTGGGCTTGGCGCTTCATTTCCGTGGTCTTTTCTGTGATAGCCCATTGCTGCCCCATTCCCTCGGCTGGTTTCCATTACTCCTGCGCTTGTCAGGACATCCTGTGCTTGTGGATGAGGCTGGAAGCTGCCGTTCCCCAACACCGTGATGGCTTCCTAACCATCATCAGAATGGGGAATAAAAATATAAGACCCCCAAGCTGGATGACTTCCAGTGGGCTCCTTTCACTGCCGATGGCGATAACGGAGCAGGGGGTGGGTTAGAAACGGGGCAGAGACGAGCGCCTCTCACTGTCATGGCTCGTTGCTGTTCTTCCAGGTGGCGAAGCGGTGGCGACTGCTCCTGGGAGAGGGAGCTACCCTGCTTTGAGCCGTAAGCCATCCGAGGCCAGAATGGGCCCCAGTGGTGGCGAGTATGCCGGCGGAGAGCCTGACCGCTGGGAGTACTCTGCGGACAGCGAGGTCAGCCGGAGCCCCGGAGGTGAGAGGAAGCAATGGAGAGTCGAGGTTGTGTGTGTGTGGGTGTGCAGGTAGGTGTGCACACGTGTTTGTGTATGTCCCAGTCCACTCTAGTGCCCGGGTTGCTGGACCAGCTAATGGGAGGTGCTAATTTGGCTCAAGTATTGGAGCTCTGCCCTGGTGTTACTGAATGGCCTGGTTTTGCACCCCAGTGACAGCCCATGATGCACCAGACATGTGGCTTCAGAAGGTTCCTCGTTTGCAACCATAACGAGCTGAGGCAGCTCCAGACCGCTGCACAGGGTGATTGCAGAGCTCCCTTTATCGAGGCCGCGGCACTGATTCTGCCGGGTGATGCTCCACGAAACCTGAATGTGCCCCATGCCGTCGTCAGCGGTTCCACTAAAACCTGATGACGGACAGCTTATGCCTGAGCTTGTTGAGGACAGAGTCCTCTGTAGGTGGCTTTGTAGGCTGGAAAGCAGCTTCAGAGGCTGCCTTTCAGCTGAGAGCTGAGCTTTGCAGATTTATTTTGCTAAGCCACACACCACTGGAGAATATCCAAGTCCTCGGTAATTCCTTGTATAGGAAAGGAACATTTAATAGCCCGTGGATGGAGGTGCCAGTCATGTCCTCCCCGTGGCTGGTGCCAATGCAGCCGAAGCTCTCAGTTGCGTCTGGAGCAGCCAAAGTTGCAGCAGCTGGATTTGAAGGGTGTGGATCGGTCTGCAGGCCAGGCAGGAGCCAGCAAGCCACCGTGCTGCGCTTTCCCTGTTCGTCCCTCTAGCAGCACGGTCTGGTGGTGGTCTGCCCATGTGAAAAACCATCCTGCACCAAGGCATCCTCAGTGTGCTGTACAAGGGTCTCACTTATCACACCCACACTTCCCACAGGTACTCCAGCCCTTACTGACCATAAGGTACAGCAGTCTACTGGCAGTTCATTGTCTTACTGAGCCACAGGCTACAGGGACTGCCTCGGGAGACCTGGGCAAGATTGTCCAGATCACACCTGCGTGCATGTACCCTTTGCCCCCAGGGAGTAGGTGAATATGGCATAAAATGTCTTGCATCGAGTGTGACCATGCAAGTGCTTAAATGCTTCCCCAAACAGGGAGGCTTTCCTGTTATAGTCTTCGAGTCAGGGTGAGGACACAGTGCCCCGTGTGATTCACATCACACCCCCGCGCTGCCCTTGATCGTGACCTGAAGAGTGCTTTTGGTTGGGGATCATGCATCTCTTACCTAGAGGTTAAAAGAAACGGGGAACAATGGATTCTTGCCTAAAATGGAAAGCACGGGTATTAATCAGGACCTGCTCACGGTTATAATGGGAGCAGAGGGAGCTAGTGGGGGAGCCTATTTGTTGTCGAGAAAGTGCTCCCTTCCACACGCTGCCTCTCCATTTGCAGCGAAGATCGTAACCAGGCTGGAAAACAGAAGGGCGCGGGGGCGATCAGAAGGGAGCAGCCCCAGGGTTTGCCTAGCTCGGTAGTCTGCATCTCTGACTTCCCATGGGTACACCAGTGCTAGCAGCACTTGTTCTGCTAGCTTGCATGCTCGGTTGAGACGGCTCTCGGTACGTCGTACATATTGACACGGAGCCTGTATGTGCCTGGAAAGGGACTGATTGCAGGCTGGGGCTGGCGAGCAGCTGAACACTTATCGTTCCCGGCAGCCTGCTTTTCCACCAGACGGCAGGTCCAAACGAGCCTCAGCCTCCTGCCACGGCAGCCCGTTTTATGTAGCACAGCTCATCTCCGCCAGCGACAAAGGAGAGCGCCTGCTTTTCACATCCCAGGCAAGCCGACTCCAGCTGTGCACCAGACACGGGAGCTTGTTTTCTCACCTATAAATATAACAGCGCAGAAGCCTGGCTGAGCTTTTGCCTCTGGTGCTAGGGGTCTTTGCAAACCTTTTGCGTTTCATGTTGACAGTGCTGAGATGCCCACAGCTCCCGTTTTCCCGAACCCGTGGGGGGGCTTCAAGCTCTCAGCACTTCCTGACCTCCCTATTCTCGGAGGTGAGGAGGAAGCAGGCGCTGACCTGTGTGTCGCGTGGCCGGGCTGGTTTCGTGCTCAGAGGTGACCCAGAAGCGTGGAGGTGTCTGCGGGAGAAAGGAGCTCTGCCTCCTGCCAGGCTGCGGGATAAATGGAAACCTTCCTGGCAGTGGGCGTTGGAGGAGGGGAGGGAGAGACTTAATAACTTTTAACAAGGCTCCTAATCAGTTTGTTTCCTTGTCAGTTCATCCCACGCACACCGATGCCCCATATATCTGTTTCTGTCTTTATTCCCTTTCTTCTAATTATAGCTTACCCAGTTTCCCTCCTTTCCAAGCGAAGGCTGTTATTCTTCTATCTTCTGCACAGCCCTGAGCTGAAGCCGCTCTTCTCCCCGGCGTGCCGCCGCCCAGCAGCGAGCGGTTTGTTTTCCTGCAGCGGCTAGGCATAACGAGGCTTTAATTACTTCACCCTCCCTCTTAAGGCACATTTCAAGTTAGGCCCGAAGTTAGGTCTCCTGTTCCTGTGGCTGCGTGAGGCTGGGAGGCTACTGGAATGGGTGTCATTTTGCTGCAGGAGGGAGGCTGGGGCTGGATGAGTATTTTCAGTAGCACAGGGGATGGATTGAGATTATGAATCCCTTGGCCAATGGATCTGTATGAAACCCTTGGCTTCCTGCTTCCCAGGAAGACTGAGCCATGGCGCAGGCTGGCTCCTGGACCGGAGACTATATAACTTTGCTCCTTGGCTTTGAGGGGGTGACTGCCGGTAAACCGAAGGCGCAGCGTGTTCACGCAGTTTTCCTCTTGCCTAGTTATCTCCTGTGTTGGGTTAGGCCTGCTCCGAACCGTGCTGCACGAGGGAGCGATGCAGCCCCAGTCTTCTCTCAGGCTCTTTCCTCTGACCACCCCACCACTGATGCGGCAGCAGGTGGGAATTTGGGGCAATCTGCTGTAAATGTGGGGCAGCAGTTAACTGCTTCGTGCCTCCTTCTGCTGCCAGCGGCGGTGGACCACCTTCACAATGCACTCGGAGATGCTCTGGTGATGGGAGTAATCCTGTACGTGGGGATCCCAGGGATCTAGCAGGGGATTGTTAAGCTTTACTTACTAGACTTTGCCTGCGGCGTGTCTCCAGCTGTATTACTGGCACCCTTGGTGGGGTGGGGGGGGGAATCTCCTCTTAGGAAATGTTCTTTTTAGGTGTGAATTTGCTTTCTGCATCTCTGGGCCAGGTGTGGTGTTGGGGTGACCCTCGCTTCTTGCAGCGGTGGCACCGGAGGAGAGAGGCTGATGCATCTCCTCTGCAGAAATGAATGGGTGGGCTTCAACCCCTGGCTGGCACAAATCCAGCAGCCTCCACTGGTAATTCATGGAGCCACGCTGATTTACACCTGCTGAGCGGTTGGCTGGTTGTTTCCAGCCACCGCAACCATGGCTTTTCCCCCCACCCCCCGAGTGACTTGCATCTTTATCTCTTACCGAACAGCTGTTGTGGCTCTCCCGCTGCCAGCTTTTACACGTTCTCAGTGGCCCTTTGCTCCATGGTGATCCGTTGGAAAATGAGATGCCCCTGCTCCCCTTCATTGTTTCTTCTCCTTTTAGGTGTGAAACGGGCCAATTCAGTTCAAGGCTCCAGGCCGCCTCCTCCGGCTGCCAGTCCCAGCCCTGCCGCCCAGCCAGGTACGCTTTGGGGCACGCGCTGGGGGCGTGAAAATGGACGTGTGCCAGCGGCGGGGGGTTCCCATTTGGCTTCCCTGCTTGCTGAGGGATAACTTGATAACTCTTTATCCCCCAGCTCCTCCGGCAGGCAGCAGACAAGGCCCTGGTCCCGGGGGTAGATTTCCCGAAAGACAAGGTAAGGAACCATAATGGGTCTGTGCGATGCGATGCCCTGGCTCGGGGTCGCTCTCTGCTAACCCTGAGAGGTGCTTGCTCTTCCCAGAGGTTTCAAAGGCAGGCGACAGGGAGATGACGGGGGATGCCAGCCTAGCCCTGCCCAGGAAGCGGGGTGCCTCCAGCGGCAGAGCATTGCTCTCGGGCATTTTGGTGTGTCCAGTGCAACCGTACTGGGAGCTGCCTTTTTCCTCCACCGAGGCAAGACCCGTTCAGACGGTAACGGACTTCCCCGTCAAGATAACCAGCTGGGAAAAGGGAGCCGAAACCTAGCCCTGGGAGCAGCTCTCCCTCTCTCTCTGTTTAGCCAGCCTGCCACATACCACCCTGATTTATCTCCCTGCACAGCTCCCGTTTCTTTCTCTCTGCCCGGCCGGGCTGATGGATGGCACGGCCGTGTTGCAGTTAAGTGACAGGCTGGGCCCGCTGGGCTCACTTTCTGAGCTATTTCGCACCCATGTATGATTTATTTAAAGCTTCGTTCTTCCTCTTTGAGGGCCACCTTCTGCTTTCATTGGCTCTGCTGCAAATCAGCGGCGACGTGAGTGATGCCTACGGGGCAGCTGCCGATTTGCACCCGTGCAGAATTTGGCCCTCAGAGCATTAAGGGGAGGAGGAAAACCGAAGCTCAAATGGAAGTGAATGTCTCTGCTCTGTTGCTCCTCCCGGCACAGGCAGCCGTGCCGTGCTGGGATGCCTGAGTGTTACCCACAAGTATTTCAAGCCCGTTTCCTCCAGCAATTCACATTGCCAAGGTGCTGCTGTCTTCCCCCAGGACCTCCCTGCCAAGATCGGAGAGGAGAAGTGGGTCAGCTGTCTCCTACCTGCACTTCCCCGCTTTCTTCTTGCATGAATTCTTAGCCATTGGGGAATCCTGATTGAAATATAGCCTCCCTAACACCTTAGGCTTAAATACAGGGCAGAGGAAGCTGAGCCGCGGGTTATCCAGAACGTGCCTGATGAAAGCAGCGCACCCTTCTGCATCGAGCAGAGCAGAATAGCCCTGGGGAGACGAGAGGTCCCTTGGCTTCCCCTAATGCACAGGAACGATCCAGGCTTTTTGCTCCCGTTGGATGTTTTCTCCGTTGACTTCCAGCTGCCGACGGTGCTGTGATGCTGGGGCGCATGCATGCTCGGCCGTGGGTCGCAGCCCGGCATTTATTGCTGTGGGGAGGCTACGTGTGTGGGGGGTGCCCACGCTGGCATTTCGCTGGTGGCTTTGTGATTGGTTTGAGGGGCTGGTTTTATTCGGGGACGCCAGTCGTGTGCGAATTATGATGACAAGAGGTGGCTTCTGTCACCCCGAGCTTTCCAGGCCTCTGTCAAATGCTGCTTTCCTCCCATGCAGTGAGCCAGTTGATGGGTCCGCTTCAGGCCGAGCCTGGCTACTCGGCAGGTGCTGCCAGGGACGAGAGAGGAGGTGGAGGTGGTTACCCGGGGGCCGTGGCGAGGGAGGAGAGGACCGCGCGCCAGCCGGCAGCGTATCCACAAGCAGCCGCCGTGCCCGTGCCGCCCACCCCTGCCCGTCAGCAACAGCCACCTCAGGATGAAGAAGAGGATGAAGCCAACAGCTATGATTCGGATGAAGCTAGTATGTAGCCTCATGCGTGCAACCCCGGCTCTTTTCTGTCGGGCAAGCTTTGGGGCTGATCCCTAATTGCCGTTCTCCTTGCTCTCCTGCTGCCTCCCCCAGAGCCCCTTAATTCAGGGGGGCAGCAGGAATGGCTCGATAAGGGGCACGGTGGGAGCCTGGTGGTCTGTGGCTGGCCGTGAACGTCCCTCACGGGGAATGGTTTTAGGCCTTTCAGCTGCCGTACACTTGTGACCGTTTCCTATTTGCCGAGAAGCCCAGAAACGCTGTCCTTTGGACGGCTCCTGTCGGGTTCCAGCCGTCCACGAAGTGCTTTAAATGTCTGGTAAATAAAGTAATCGGCGGGTGGGAATTGGGCTATTGCGTGACTCCATTGGCTGCCCCCCCCTAAAATAAAAATAACAAACTGTCCACCAAAACTCCAGCCTTTTCTGCCCTGAATAATTCATCAGTGAGGAAAGAGCCCGAAGACTTAACTTGATGCAACTTGATTTGAACCCTTGGAGCAAAGGTGGACGGTGGGAATGGGACCTCTACGGCGGGGTCAGGATGGAGGCACAGAAGTGCTGCTGACCTCGGCGCTTGCAAGGGTGGGGAGCAGGGCTGTGGCTGGAGCCGGGAAACTTCCCGAGTGCCGAGCTCCCGTTGATTTCAGTCGGGCTTAAATCAAGTTTGAAAACCAGATTGTTGGAGACCATCCTCAGCTGCCTTAGTCCCTTGTGTGAGTCCTTGCTTTTGAGTTTAAATTGGAAGCTTGTTTGAGGCATCTGCTTTAACATTTGGTCTTGTTCATCTAACCCCTCCTGGGTGCTGTAGCATGATGCCTGGATGTGTTTTTTTAATGTGATGCAACATGGCACAGAGGCCTCCGGGAGGGTCAGGCTGCCTAAAAGAGTGGAGCTGCCTGTTGGGAGAGGTGTTGTAGCCGGCATTATCCAAAGAAGTTGTGGCAGGGACATGCTGGGGAGGTTTGTACACATTTGGCCAAGCACATGGGTGGGAATCTTTTTGACAAGGGTAAAACAGGATTGATATAGGCTGGGATTTTGGAGAGTCAGAATCAGTCCCTTTGCTCTGCCTGAATAAGAGAAGTCCAGGATGGCTAAGATTGCTTCAAGGCAGGGGCTCAAGCTTGGGTCTCCCCAGTCATAGACCATCACTTCATTGCCTTCTACCAACTCATGGGCCTTAGGCTGAGCCCAGAGCAGGCATTTCAATGGGGTTATGACTTAAGAAAGCTCTGGACGGAGGTGTCAGTCTTATTCCAGCACAGGTTGCAACTTCGAACCCTCGGGCATGGAGGCAATCCTATGAGCTGGAATTGTCACTTTGCCCCCAGCTGTGGTGGCACAAACTGCTGGCTGCTGCCTCTCCCCCGGGTTTCCCACAGCCCGACGCCCCTGCAAAGTCAGCTCCGTCTTCAGAGGATGGTGCGTGGTGAGACCATGCCTGTGAAAGCAGGTGAATTATCCACGCGCCTCTGCTGAAAGGTGCTCTGCCCGTGGTGCAAGGGTTGCAGAGAGTGTCCTGCTGCGATTGCTAGCAGGGGTGGATGAAAGAGATGTGTTGGCTTGGCTGGTAATAAAGCACAATCTCTTTTCCCCTCTCTTTGCTTAGCCACATTGGGAACGCTGGAGTTCAGCTTGCTGTATGACCAGGATAACAGCTCTCTGCAGTGCACTCTCATCAAAGCCAAAGTAAGTGCCTCCTCGAAGGGGAAGACTCTGCCCATTGCGTTGATCTTCCGGCAGCATCTGATGCAAGATCGTACGTGCCTTGCTCTATATGCATGAGGCAGCCTCCTCCCTTGGGAGAGCATGTTTCACAGGCTCTCACCTTTATTTTCACATGCTTCCTGACGACCAGCTTGGTTTTCAGCTAAGCAGGCACAATGAAGCAGAAGCCAGCTCCACCTTCTGCTCCTGAGTCTCCTGCGCCGGAGACCCAGACCCAAACCCAGACAGGTGCATTTGACCTGCATTTCTGTAGTGACTGGGGAACTGAAAGGCCACGTCTTTTCCTTAAGGATGACTTGAAGATTGTCCGTCCTCCTGGCTCACAGGAGATGTGGGAGCAATTTGGCCTGAGGTGGGCACACACTTTAAAGGTGTCTCACGGCTCAAACAAAATGACTGGTTGCAGAGACATGCCAAAGGCAGGGGCTGTTCTGCATCAGTGGCAGGCCACGTTCCTGTGGGGCTGTTGCTCTAGGAAGTATGTGTGACCCCCGCTTCTGCCATGCAGCAGGAGGCTTTTAGGAGCAAGTGGGGCAAGCAGCAGGGCTTGGTCTTGCTCTGCCTGCTAATAGTGGGAAGTGGTCCAGCTGGGACCTTCTCCTGGGATAAGTCTGTCCCTGGCATTGTTATAACTTGCCTTTTGTCATGAGCTTGAGCATCTCTTTTGCATGTGACTGCTATGGAAAAGAGGGCTGCAAAGAATAGCTAAGTTAGCTGATGTAGGGCTGTTAGGTCCCTGAAATGCCCCAGGGAGGTAGGCAGTTGACAGTGTGGTGTGCCTCTGTGGTCAGAGATGTTTTTAGAGGGCACCTGAGAGAAAGCGGGCGAGTATTACCTGCTGCGTTTCAGCCGATAATGGAAACTTCAGCCTGTTTCCGAGGCCCCATGTGCCTGGAACTAGCATCTTGCATTTGCTCTCAGCCATGCTGGAGTCTCTTGATGTCCGCTGTGGATCGGTGTGCCTCTGAGACCCACAGTCCACTGTAATTACGCGCCTGTTTGCTCAGCATAATTGATTTCCCACAGCCACCTCGGGGGTTTTTCAAGGTTTTCTCTGCCCGGGGGCCGCGAGGTGATTATAGCAACTGCAACTATAACAGTCGCTTGACTCCCACAGCAAATAACGGTGGGGCTTCGTTCCATCCGGCAGTGGGCCCTGGGATGGAGGCTTTGCCAACCGAGCGGGCACCTCCCACAGCAGATGAGTGACGACTTCAGCCCTTTCCTCCCTCCATTCGTGCTAGCAGGGTCCCATGCCACCATGGATCATAACCCCGAGCGAGAGCTGCAATATTTAGCTGCCACTGGGTGCTGAGGCAATGCAACGTCAGGTTCAAAGTCATGTCCAACCATGCCTTAAACCTCAGCCCTCACTGCAGAGCGGACACGGCTGGAAAAGCTCTGAGTTTAACGGGACAGGCTCCCGTCAGAAGGCAGATCTCAGCGCGGTCCTTAGTGCTAGTCGTCGGGGATAACATATTGTGTTCGTAGTGCTAGGGCAGGTCTCATCGGGCTACACACGGTACAACACACTTACTCTACGTATCATCTTATGGGCTATGTCGTGGGAGAGGGAATCCCTCGAGCACGAGATCTGACGCTCACCCTTTTCCCGTGTCCCGCAGCAGTGAAGCGGGTCCCATAGGCATGCCCCACAGAGGAAACGGCACCACCAACTCAGAAGCAGTAAGTGCCACAGCTCGAGCCCTGATTTCTCAAGAGCAGCTGGCAATCTGGGGCATTTACTTCCAGGGGACGGTGTCTCGCAGGGCAGGTGCCAGCACTTCCAGAAGACCCGGTGCCTTTCAGGGGACAGGCAACCATTCTTATACTCGCAAAAGCACAGACATGGTGTTACAGCCTGCCTGTGCCCCGTAGGACCCCAGTGGCTCTCACTGAGGGTAATCAGGAATAGTCCAGTCCTGCAGTGGGGGCATATTGACATTCACATTTCCCATCTGCTGTCAGGAGAATTGCATCAATTCCTCCGCCCCCAGAGGCCACTTATTCCCATTCTTAGATGAGTAAGTGGCAGTGAAGGGTGCAGATTCAGCCCGTGTTGAAAAGGTCACCAGGCGTTTCCGGGCCATGCATCATTTCATGCAGTGCCACCGCTCCCTGTGGCTTCCCTTGCTTTGGAAGAGCTCTGCCTTCATAAGTTTGCAGGAACTACTGTCTGGGTGAGCTGGGAGGTGCGGAGAGAGGTCTTTCCTCTTGCCAGCTGCAAGGCACATGCCTTGGGCCAGCTCTTCGGCACCCCCGACCCTCTTGCGTGGAGGCAAACTCTCTGTCCACATGGGACGTGGCTTTGTTGTTCTGCTGGACAAAATTCAGGGATAACATGAGCATATCTGTTGAGTCCTTTGTGGTTTTCAAGATGCATTTGTAAGAGCTGACTCCATTTTGCATTTGGATCTTGTGCATTGTTATTCAGAACAAACGGTGCTGTTCTTTCCTGCCCATTATCTGCTACCTCTGTTAATCTATATTGCATAAAGCATTGCTGCTAAATGCTCCCCCGCGCTGCATTTAATAGCGACTCAAACCCTGTGTTCTCTTTGTTGTCTTCTAGGGCTTAAAACCAATGGACTCCAATGGCTTGGCTGATCCCTATGTCAAACTGCACCTCTTACCGGGAGCCAGTAAGGTAACACCTTGCTTGATTGTATTATGGTTGAAATTAGGGATGAAAACATAGCTGCTTTATGTCAGAGCTTTTTTTTCACAAGCCCTCTCAAGCACTCCAGTGCCCAGTCCGCATGAAAACAAGTGGGAACTGGCTTTCCAGATCCTGGTGGTAGTTTTGGAAATCTCAGTGTCCAGGCCTTAGCGATATTTCACAGGGTGAGAGAAGCCTATCAAGTGGCATCTGCTCTGGTCCCATAATTGTCCAGAAGAACCGAATCCAAGCAACCCCCCTCTGTCTTCACTCAGCAGCTTGCACTAGTTTTTCTGCACTGATCTCGGCATGCAGCTGGGATCTTGCATCAGTGATGGTCCAAAACATCTGATGGCAAGTGGCGCTCGTGACTCCAGTATCTCTTATGGTGGACAGTGCTTATAGACCCTGTGCAGCCCATACTGGAATAAGAGAAGCGTGAGCTGCAGGAGCTCGTTCGAGATGAGCCGCACTTAACATGCTGCTCTTCTCTGGCCTTCTCAAGAGTTCACAAGGACTTTCTAGGGGCACTTCCCACCCAGACGTGATCTAGTGCCTTCTCCTGTCTGTTGATATCACTGGGTCTATTTCTGCAGCAAATGCTATGGCTTTAAAGAGATCCAAATTTGTGTAACCTGGAAGGGAAGCAGGCAGGGTGCTCAAAAACAAGGCGGCCTGCGTTAATGCACCAGCGTGGCCCGATGTTGAGGGAGGTCATCATTTTTGGTTCTGCCGGTTTCCAGCAGCTCCAAAGAACTGAGCGTTGCACAGGCTATACCGAGAGATTAAAATCTAGTTCATGAGCACGGAGGAACTTCAGAGAAGGTGACATTGTTAGTGCAATGCAAAACATCTGACACACAATCTAATTATTACCGGAGTCTGAAAGATCAATTTACTTTGAAGTTACTGCGCGTTCTAATTAGAGCTGTGAAAAATATCCATCGAGTGAGTAAACTCCGGTTTTTTTTCCCTTCATCAAAGAAAGCTCTGTAAACTCTCACTCCCAGGAATTAAATTCAGCGGAGAAAACTTGTAGGAAGAAACGAACGCTGTTGGCCTGCTGTCGAAAAAGATAGATCTCCTCTGTTTGCTCTGGGGATTCAAGGCTTTTCTCTTTCCCTGCCTGAGTTTTGCTTAGAGCAAACCAAAGCCTCTAACAATAATGGTGATAAAGAAAGTTTCATTTACTTTTCCTCCTGTACTTTGGGCTCAACGTCTTTCTGGCCACCTTGACTCCCAGATCACGAACGCACAGGAAATCCAGCAGACAGGCTCCGTCCCTCATGCAAATGCAGGGCTGGCTGTGGCTGGGTCTACACTGCAGTCACAGCGGAGACTGCAGTGGAGTGCAAAGAAGCAGGATAAATCAGCCTGATCTGTGCTGCTGCAGCTCGACTGCTCCCGGTGCCCTGGCTGGCTAGTTTAACGCTACCTTGGGCTCCTCTGTGCTATGCTGCAGTTCCTTTGGCCACTGCTTTGCAGACATGCCCTGTGACCCCGGTGTGTCCTGTTGTTCTTTGTTTCTCATCATCTTTCCCCAGACTTGCAAAGAAGACCTCCCTTCAGCAGGGAATTGTCAGCTTTAGGTGGCTC
Organism: Crocodylus porosus; assembly: GCF_001723895.1. Classification (NCBI taxonomy): domain Eukaryota; kingdom Metazoa; phylum Chordata; order Crocodylia; family Crocodylidae; genus Crocodylus; species Crocodylus porosus. Next base: position 3,969,685 of record NW_017728921.1, read on the forward strand.
TGTTAATCCAGGGAGTCATTTCTTACACAGCAGGAGGCTCTGCTTTTGCTCAGCCCAATGTGCTCCCTTAGCATCTAGGAGTGCCACTTCTCCCATGGGTCAGGTATCCAGGTTGCAGCTATATTGGTCGTATATAGAGTCATATGTATATAGAGGCCATACATAGGGGCAAAAGGAATCAGAACTCGTGGTAGAGGTGGTATCTTGTATTAGACCAACTAGATTTTTGCAACAAAAAAAAATTGCAATTAAAGAATTATTTTTTGCAAAAATCTATTTGGTCTATACCTCTACCACTTCTCCCATGGAGCATGAGAGGACTCCCACTTTGCTAGCTGGAGAGCAATTTTATTTTCTGCTTTTGCCAAGGGACAGAGGCACAAGAAAGTTCCCACTTGAAAGCATGCACTTCTTTGAACATACTGCAATCATTCCCCAAAGGACTGTGTACTCCTACCATGGGGTGAAACCCTTCTTCAGCCCTCTGAGGAAGGGAAATGTGTTTAGGTTGAATTCTGATCTTAAGTGAGACCACAAATTGAATGGAGATTTTGGGCTACAGACTGTTGGAAAAAAAAGAAGGTAAAGGTATTGGGTGTGGTCCTGGAGGAAGCTCTGTGGGTCAGCGGACTTGGCGACCGTGGTAGGTCTGAGTAGAGAGGGCTCATGCGTGGAGAGGTCACCGCACGGTTGGGTCAAGCTCCTCCTTGTCGGCAGGGTGCGTGACTGCCCTGTGTTTTTATTCTTTACGTGCAACAGTCAAACAAATTGAGGACCAAGACTCTGCGTAACACGCGGAACCCGGTGTGGAACGAGACGCTGGTGTATCACGGCATCACGGATGAGGACATGCAAAGGAAGACGCTCAGGCAAGTGGAGGACAAAACCCCGGTGTCTTATAATGCACAGTGTGTAAGGGAGGAAGCCTTTTAAAGGAGGGAGAATTTCACCCCAGAGCTCCCAAACCCAATTACCTTTGCAAACACTGACGCGACGGGTCAGGGATAGATCTGGCCAAAATTGTCCTGCCGGCAGGAAAAAAAGATGGCTTGTCAACATCAAAGCTTTTCACATCAGTATGTTGATTTTTTGATGAATCATTTTGATGGAGGAAACTTTCATATATTTCATCCAGCATTTCAACTTGCTCTTTTATTTTGGATTTGTGCCTTGTCATGTTAAAGTGACTGTTTGATTTGCCCCAGCGCTGTAATATAACGTGTCAGCCTTATTGTAGCAAGCGAGTGCGTGTCCTCATATACAATGCACAATTCCCCCCCCTCCAAATCCAGCTGCTGGAAATTGGTTTGTGCATTATATGTGAGGAAATGCAGCCATAGGAGTTTCTGCCTCTGCTACAGTGCTGCGGGTCTCGAGCTGCTGGCTATGGACACTCGCTCTTTTCTCCGGCACGTTAGATGGTTGGGAACTGGGATCTTTTGAAATTGCTGTTCTGCGGGGACTGCCCAAATGTGGCCATGCTCTTCTGATTCAGAAGACGGTTCAAGAGGTCAGAAGTTCTCATACAAGGGAAGTTCCAGGTTTCTTGGATCCCGGCACTGAGGTGGAAGCTGCTAGATACGGCAGGGACCTTAGGTGTGACTTGCTTTCTACCTCCCTGCAGGCTTTGCTTTCTAAAGTGTAACATGGAAACAGGAGAGGTGTCCTGTGGACAAGTGCCCCACATTCCCACAAGTGTCAGGCAGCAATGGTGTTTTTGCAAGGGAGGTTGCACTAATCTGAGCTGGGTCGCTCTCTGAGCCATTCACTATTAAAGTCTCTCTTTCCTGTTCTGCTCAGGATCTCTGTGTGTGATGAAGACAAGTTTGGCCACAATGAATTTATTGGTGAAACAAGATTTTCTCTGAAGAAACTCAAACCCAACCAGAAGAAGAACTTCAACATCTGCTTGGAGAGAGTAATACCGGTAAGATTTGTGAAGCTCTGTTATGCCGGGTGCATGATCTAGCACGTGTTAGGCTTTGGGGGGAAGGTGTATTTGCTACTCAAAAGGCTGCATCTGATCCTCACAGATATTTGGATGTCTGAAATAAATGGAAGTAAGGCTCCTAAACACCTTTGAGCACCTGGGCCCTATGAATGTCAAGGTCTCCAAGGAGTTGTTCACAATCTCAGAAGCCGGTCCCTGATCTCGGTCCCAGCCATGTCAGTCCGAAATAACTTCACTGGCAGCCGTCACTGGCATAAGAACTTGGCCCGATGCGTGTCCTGGGCACAGACATGATGTGCCAGCTCCTCAGTGCATTTTGTCCCACAGATTAATGCATCTCTATTTTAGAAGCTGTTAAAAAAACCAAGCTTCGTAGTGATGCAGATGGAGGAAATGTTTGGTTTCCAGCCCACGTGCTGGCTCCGAGAGGCCGTGCTGATTCTGCGGTAGGCGGCTGAGCTCCATTGTGACAGCTGCATCTTTCTTGTGCCGTGTCTTGATGGGCATTGCTTCTCCTGCTGCTCCTGAGGCATGAACACAGTATCAACCTGTTGTTCCTTTGACCCATAGCAGCAGAGCAGTTGTTGCAAACCTGGAGCCGTGGGGGCACAAACACCCCGAGCGAGGCTGTAGTCGAGCTGGCTGGGATTATTTTGGGGCAAGAACAGAAACTTTCTATGGAAATGGATTGATTCTGCAGGAGGGGTTTGCTGAGATGGGTTTGGAGGTTCTTGATTAGGAGAGAGCGGTGGCATAACAGCACAGACTACCCTGCAGCCTGGCAGGTGGATGTCCCGTTAGGATCATTGGGCACCTGGATTCAAGTCCCCCCATCTGATTTGAAGGTGGGATTTGAAACCGCATCTCAACATCCCGGCTCAGTACACCGACTGCTGGGTTATTGTCTTGTCTGGGGGAGCTTGTTCTTGCTTTCACGTGAACGGTTTTAAAGATCATTTTATGCTCCAAGACACAATGACCAAAACTCCTCCAAAAACCCTAAAAAATAATTCACGAATTGCAATTCTCTTTTTCCAACCAGCCCTTAGCGTGTAGCTGCCTGTCTCCTTCACATATACGAATGTTAATACTTTGCTGGTGTCTCTAGCATTGGTTCTTGCAATAAATTAATTTATAGGAGGGCCTAGAGAGGCACCACATACCCCTGGAGACCTCTGAGAGCTTATGGGAATGAATTCCCATTTCCATCTCTGGAGATCAGTGCGACATGTGGGTTGGACACATAGGCCGCCAGCAGCTGCCTCCTCTAGCCTGGGCAGTTATTAAAGGAAACCTTTGTCTTTGTTCTTTCCTACCCCCAGATGAAACGTGCTGGGACAACCGGCTCGGCGCGTGGGATGGCGCTATATGAAGAAGAGGTAAGAGGCTGCACTGTCCTCACCTGCACTGCCTCTGGGTTGCAGGGGGCTGCATTTGCCCTCCTGATGGTGCTCGTGAGCCAGCAGTGATGCTTTCCAGCTTTGATCCTGAGGCTTCATGGCTGTTGGTTACACGAAGAGGGCAGCGATGGGGTGAAGCTCACCCCAGGACTGCTCTGCTTTTCTGTGCTCGGCCATGGGAGTGAGAAACACTTCCGCACTCAGATCCAGCTACCCTGGGGTGGGACCCAAGGTCATTCCTGGGACCCAGATTTCGCCCTTGGGAACTACCCAAGTCAGTGGGGGTAGGGGGTATGTCTGTCTGCATAGATCCAGTCGAACCGTGGAGATGTTGCTGGAATCAGAAATGAGTTTCTTTGAATACTTGGCAGAGCTGGAAGACTCCAGCTCTCCCCCTACCCTCCTGTATCCTCCCTGCTTTTGCGTTTCAAATATCTAGTGATAAGTGGGAAGGGTTAGCAAATAACTATCGATTGATCAGTTCGCTCCAGGCGACTCTGACTTCGGAACGAGGGCATGTTTCTTGTGAGATCCCTCTCCCCTTTCTGCCTCTAGCACACCTGCTTGCAAAATGAGCTTTGTGATTTTAGCCTTGTTCCAACCTGAAATGGAGAATGAAGCTTTCAATGTATGAAGATCGGTGGAGCAAAGCTAGCTACAATAGTCCTGGATGGGGCCTGCTGAGCTAACGCCCGTCTCTGCCGAGCTCAAGCTTTTAAAGCTTTATCAAATAGAGAAAAGATGACAATACCAACAAGTACCAGAATAACTGCAGCAGGTTTTCCTGCATGTTACAGTCCTAGGTTTTTAAGCACTGCCTTCCTCTGCAGTCTCATTTTGCAGCCATTAAAAGCTTTTTCTGGGTTCATTTCCTCTTTCCTATGCATTGCATGATGCTGTCCCTGCCTGCTGGATTCCCAGCTGGGGCCTGTCTTGTAGCCAGGGCCCAGATCCCCAGTCCTTGCTCAGGCCTCTGGCTTCCTCTTGCAGGTAGAGCGTGGCAGCGAAGTGGATGAGCGAGGCAAGATCCTGGTGTCTCTCATGTACAGCACTCAGCAGGGCGGCCTGATCGTCGGCATCGTACGCTGTGTGCACCTGGCCGCGATGGACGCTAACGGGTACTCGGACCCCTTCGTCAAACTGTGAGTGGAAGCAGAAGGGTGCCAGCATTCAGGAGGACAGATGTTAGGAGGGCAAGAGGCCAGGTCTGGCTTATAGCACAGACACTGTCACGTAGTGCTGGAAGATGCCATCTCTGTTTGGAGCTAGGAATATCACTGACCAAGCCAGAGCAGAGCACAGTAATGGGTGGGTGAGATGCGTTATGTTCAGTTTTGTCCTAAACCAGCAGCCTCGCCAGCTTAATTGCAACTGTAGGATCTTTGGGCTGGCAGAGACGTGGCACATCAGCCTGTGTAACACGGCGCTGCCCCTCCATACCTGATACGTATGTCTGTGGGCCATAGAGGTCTCTGCTGCAGTCGTCCCAGTGGCCCCAGCATATGTGAGCTAGCTTGGCCCTACCCAGGTCTGGCACTAAGAGCTGTGGCATTGTGGGTTCAACGTGAGCTTGAGGATGTACTTGAGATGCAGGGCAGTATAGCCCACAATGAGACCTGTGCAGCCCCAGCTAGGGTGCTGCCTGCACCCGGCTAGCTCAGGTCTGCCTACACGACGGGGCCGTGACTGTGGTGTCAGAGGCGTGCTCCAGGAGACAAACAGATGCACACACCCTTTCGATGCATATCACACCCGGGGGGTTCCAAGATTTGCTTCTGATTTTTGACTCCATGAGGCCCCTCAGTATGAAACAGCTGTAGCAGAGAGGAGGGTGAGACTTGAACTAGCAGGACCCATTTCTTCTGACAAAGGCGTGAGTTGTAGCCATCGAGTCATCTTGCCATTAGCTGGGGGCGTGGGGGGGCATGGCAGGTGCCTGTGGGACTTGCACCGCAGCTCCGCTGCCTGGGATCAGACTCGCACACTGGCTTAGCACAGAGCCACCAGCGAATCTGGTGAATGAATGCAGACGTGGGGGTTTGCTGCACTTCACATCAGCAATGCCTCAGTGCCTCTTGAAGTGCCTGAGCTGTTTCGTAGTCGCTCACCTCTGCGGCGGCGATGGTTACACCGTGCTGCACGAGGCAGGGCGAAGAGTGCTAGCGGTTCGCAACCCAGCTACGGCGCAAGGGCGGGTGACGTGGGAGTGCGTTGCAAACCAAGAAGTTAAGCTCTTGCCTTTTCCAACCAGACCTGGCCTATAAACCTGCGCCAGATATTCCCCACATGGTCATTTCCTGTATCGCTGCAACAACGATGCTCCCCCACCAAATGAAAATGAAAACCAGCAGTAACTCCTATCTGCAGTGATAGTCACCTTTTTTGGTGTGTCAGAGTTGAATATTTTTTCCTCCAGTGTTTTGCTACTTGTTCTCCCCCCTTGCTTCAACCGGTAGAAGATGGAGTTTTCTTTGTTATGGTATCCAGTGAGGATTTAGTTATGACCAACTGTAGTTGTGGGTTTGGGACTGGATTGCTAGCGTAGGGCTTCTAATCCTTTCTACGCTTTATAAACAAAATTACCTCGTTCAGCTTGCTTATCCGTGCTTCGTTAAATGCTAATGGATTATCTTTACTATTTTTTGCATAAATCTCTCCAGACCAGTTGCTGGTTGTGCTCTCAGTGTTGAAATGCTCAGCAGGAGAGGCACAATGGAGCAGCTTGCCGTTAAGGTTGGGAGTCTGGGTGGGCACTGTATAGCAGTAAGGAATCTGTCTACTCATTTTCAGTGCCGTGAGTCTTGTAGCTCATAGACCTCAACAGCACGAGTCAAACTCTTTTTGATTACACACGTATTTCAGATTGGGCCTGTTTTGCATTTTAATATGCCTGTAGCCATTTCTGTTATAATTGCCTTTTCCGTTAAAGCGCCTGGTGAGAAATGCGCAGTGCAAATAAAATGAATGAATGCAAGCGCTCACGTGAGCTCGCTGTGCAGCAGAAGCCGGGGCTAAGATCCAAGTGGTGGGTCTGCAGACTATGCGAGGTAGCTTGGGAAGAGAAGCTTGAAAAGCGCATGCTAAGTGCACCACTTGTAGGGAGATTTCTGCTGAATCCAGTGCTCAGTGCTACATGAACCTCTGTAGTGTTAGTCTGGAGTCTGGGAATTTTACAATCGAGTGTATTCACTCATTTTGTGATTGCGGTATAGATGTAGCTTCCTTGGCTATTGTACTTCCGGTCCAGAAACCCCTTTTTGTAGCTTGTGAGCTGGTTCCTTTCATTCATTTAAATTTCTAAGATGCTTTATGTTGCTCCTAGTTGGCTGAAGCCCGACATGGGGAAAAAGGCCAAGCATAAGACGCAGATTAAAAAGAAAACCTTGAATCCTGAATTTAACGAGGTAAGGACAGACATCCGCGCGTTTTTTTTAATGGGCCACGCTATTGTATCTCGCTGTGTATGAGGATCTGAAGGTGAACTCGACAAGCTGCAGTTGCTCTTTCATGCTCTTTGCTTTCTTCAAACTGTTCGAGGATCTTTTGGAAATGGATGAGGACAAAGTTAATTAAAGCCTGAGAGTCAGGATCTGGGCTAGTTCAGCTTCTAATTTCCAGCTTCATCTTCTTGATAAGGAAGACATATGCACGCTCAGTTGATCACAAGAATTTAGTATCCTCTTTCCCTCTGTGAAAAAGGAAGAGTGATTTCAATAACTCAGGACCAGACACTGTAGATATGTGGTGGGATCTGGGTACGTGGTGGGATAATATTGGCGAGGAACAGACCGAGAAGCTGCTGCCACCCTTTAATTGCTTCTTGCTGTAGCCTCCTACTACTGGATGGAGTCATGTTCAAAGTGTCGTGGGCACACTACAGGTAGTCTGGATGATGATGATGATGAAGCTGATGATGTAGTGAAAGGTCCAATCTGAACAACGAACTCAGACCCAAGATGTTTGCCCTCCCATGGGACTTGGTCCAGCTAAGGGCACTGCATGCTTGTCTCCTGTTGGCTTTGATGAGAGCTGGGGGTACCCAGCTCCTTTCCAGTCTGGGTCTCATGCAACTTTTGTCCAGTCTGCGCAATTGCTTTTGAAAGGCAGCACTATCTGCTTGGCCGTTCGGGAGCTGTGGGCGACCACGCAGTGATTGGAGCGGGGAGAGCTGGGCGCCAGGCCTCTGGGGGTGACCCCCTGGCTCTGCTGAGTCTGTGCCAGTCGGTGTGTCTGCATCACTCCTGGCCCAGTTCTCAACTTCCCGTTGACTTCAGTGCTAGTGCTGCCATGCTCAGCACCACGATACGGCATGCTTTTGGCCCTTCTTGGGTCAGTGCCTCTATAAATAGCCCCATGAGAGGTGAGGAGTGAGCAGAGTCCTGACCCTCTAGACTGTACTAGAGGGACAGTCGTAAAGGTTGCGCCGTTCCCAGAGAGGGGAGATTGCCACCCACACTCTGGCTGCTTGTGTTTCTGTTTCTCCCTCACATGACAGGAGGGGCCTGGCCGGTATTTTAAGAGTAAGATGGATGCAAACATTGCTTGTGTATTTGTGAAGTGCATTTGGACCTGAGGTCTTTGCCGCTGCAGCCGTGTGGAGCACAGTTCCTGCTGGCATGCGGTTCGGTGTCCATGATGCCAGGACGTTTCTTGACATCCATTAACAGCGTGTCCTTGTGTTTCCTCTGCAAGCTGGGTTCTGGGCATGAATCTTAGCACTTTGTCCTTTTTCCAGGAGTTCTTCTATGACATAAAACACAGTGACCTGGCCAAGAAGTCGCTGGACATATCGGTCTGGGATTACGATATCGGCAAGTCTAACGATTACATTGGTGAGTGGAAGGTTTCCAGCCTCTGGGATGATTCGTGGGAAGCTCGCACTCTCTCAGCAAACCCTTTGAGGTCACCCACGGTGTCTCGTCGTGGGGCTGGGGGGCCAAGTTTCAGGACTGACCGCAGTCGGCTTGCTCTGCTTGTAAGCTTGGCAGTGGTCAGGCTTCTGGGGCTGACTCCAAACTGCAGGCACTTCTGCTTGGAAGGGCGCGACATTCGGCGTATGAATGCATCCCTCCCTTATAGCAGCTCTCTTTAAACATTTGATGCCTTCGGTGCTTTTAAATGACTCTGCAATGCCATGCCCTGAGCTCCTCTCCGGTGCTTGCAAATGTAAGGCATTCCCTTGTGCAGCTGCAAGGCAGGACCGTCTGGGCAGAGGCTGTGACGCACGACTGCACCACGCCGTCACACGGCAGACCTGGGGACAGGAGCGGGCCCTGTGGACTCTACCTGGTGTTAACTGTGGGATCCCACAAGGATGTTCGCCTGGTACAGCCTTGCTAGTGTCACAGTCTCCACAGAGGCAGGCGTGTCACACGTGGGCTGCTGGGGGAGCAGTGTTAGCACAAACGTGGCAATGCAGGGGTCAGCAGGTGCCCGGGAGAGTTTGTGCCTCTGCCGCCCTGTCTGCACTGCTGTTACCCATGCTGGCACGAGGAGCCTAGCCCAGGTGTGCCAGGGGCTCACCAGCAACTGGCAACACGGACAGAGCCCACGCGGGGCCAAGACCACCGCCTCCTGCATCACATCCTGGGGCACACGTGTCGCCCCTCCTGAGTACATGTACCCCTTGGCATCCCAGCAGGCCATGCGTGTAGGCTGAACATCTCCAGCTGCTCCCCAAGCCCCAGGGCACCCCAGTGCTCCCTTCCTGCTGGCATAGGCCAACAATAATGGGGCAGAGGCTGGAACAATGTGGCGTGAGCAAGTTACACCATTTGCTGATGGTGACCCGGACTCCAAAGACCAGGCTGTGCCCTCCCTGATCAACAGGCTTTCCCTGTCTAGACCAGTGGTTTTCAACCTTTTTTCATGCGCGGACCCCTAAAAACATTTCAAAGAGAGGTGCGGACCCCTTTGAATTGTAACGTGTGGGTATTCGTGTACATTTGATTCATCACAGCTATCTTTCATGGACCCTTTAGACATAGTCTCTGGACCCCCAAGGTGCCGTGGACCACAGGCTGAAAATCACTGGCCTAGACGGGTTGAGAGAGAGGGGTGGGTGGAGGTCCTATTGGGGTTTGGGCATCCATGCCTGTTGGTCGGTGCTGCGTTGTTTTTGTGTGCAGCTTTAAATTGGGGGGACGGGAATACAGGGAAGCCCAGCATCATCTTGAAATATCTTGTCTGCTTGCTTCCTTCCAGGTGGGTGCCAGTTGGGCATCACTGCCAAGGGAGAGCGCTTGAAACACTGGTACGAGTGTTTGAAGAACAAGGATCAGAAAATCGAGCGCTGGCACACTCTACAGAACGAGAACCACATTGCCAGCGATTAGGAGTCTCTCGCCTTCCCCCCCGCGCAAGTCTGTCATGAATCCCCCCCGCTCTCCTGCCAGCTCGCCGTAGATCCCCCGTGTCTGTCCTCCAACACATCTGCGCCTTGCGTGCGCATCTTGGGATCTCCTTGATGCCAGCGTTCGCTCTGTTCATCATCCCCCTTCCAAATAACACCCGGATCTTTTTTTTATAGGCAAATCCAGCTTTCTTTCTTTTTTTTCCCCTGACCAGCGACGCATAATTCTGTCAAGCAATAGTCCCGTGCTGTGCGTTTCCATTTGTCTCTTGTTTCTCACTAGTCTCACCCGCCTCGTACAACGATTGCCTTTTCTTCTTGTTGAAAATACATGCTTCTTGAGGTGTTAATCCACCTGGGCACGCATTGCTCCATCCTCACTTTTACCCAAGCCTTTCATTTGTATTTCTGCATGTGTCCACCTCCTTCCCCTCCTCCGTATGTTCTCTGTGTTAACTGAAGTCCTTTTAGCATCCGTTCTGGTCTGGAGGGCTCGCAGTCACGGAGCCTACTGCATTATATGGCTTTCAGCACTGAGCATGGTTGAAAGGCAGTGTCACAACACTGGGCGGTCCTGTTCACCTGATATCGATACCTCAGTTGCAATAAGGAACAAGGTGGTTCTGCTTTGGTTTTGTTAGAAACATCACTAAGGAACTGCATTTTCCCCGTCAGGCCCGCAGAGGTAACCCTGAGAGTACTAGCTATTTGGCCGAATGGGTTCATTTTAGCAGTGTTGTAGCGCTAGCAAATTGTGTGGCACATGCTTTTGAGTTTCCACAGGAAGGATCCTGCAGTATTATGTCACTTAAAAAACCCCAAACCTGCAAATACAGATCCACAATCATCTGGGAAACAAGAGAGATCTGGCTTTACTGGACTTTTTTTTTTCTCCAGATGCAATTAATTTTAGAGCTAGAAATGTTCCCATTCGCTCCTCACCCCCTTCTTTTCAACTCGCGACTACCTCCCATCCCACTCCATGATATAGCAAATAACTACGCCGAGGGCAGAACTGGTCATGCCTGTGTGGGGTAACACTGTCTGTTCCATCGTGATTTCAGATGGGCTCGTCTCACTGTGCCACGCGGAGGGGGGAACCGTTTCCCAAAGAGCTGGTGCGTTCAAACATTGTCTCTCTTTCTTTTCAAGTATCACCATTAATGAAATTACCCTGGACAGGTAGAGGTCTTCCAGCTTCATGTTGTGTTTTTTTTTTCATCCTGATGGGCTTCTTTGTATTATGCGCAAAAGAAGCATTTATTTTCTTTAACCCGTGCTTAATTTCTTGTCTTCAGCTGTTTTATTTCATATCAACAAAGGGAGAGTCAACAAGCTCTTGAATTGATACTGATGTTTTTTGTACCCTTCCGCGGCCCCCTCTGTTTTATGCGACCTTCGAGTGTAGCACCGTCAACGTTAGCACAAGAAAACACTGTCAGTCCGCTACAAACTCAGCATGTCAAACAGAACTGAAAACCTCCGTCCTCCCGCGCCGCCGCCTCCGGCGCCCTCTCGCTCTAGTCTCAGCCGTGGTGGTTTTGTGTGGTGTGTCCTGAAGTTGAACTGCACCTTGAAGTCATTAGGTTTACTTTTATTTATTTTTTTTACTTTGATGGATTATTCTCCTCTCCTAGACTTTTTTTTTCAGTGGGGTTTACTAGTCCTAGGAGTTTGCTATGAACATCTTTCTTAAGCTTTAACTTCCACAGCTAGAGGGAAAGCCGGTCCTCTATCCCGCATGGGCTGTCGCCATCCTGTTTCGCCCGCGGCGTGCTCTTCTCAGCAGACTCGAGGCTCCTTCTCCAGGACTTCCCCATGTCGCAGGCTGCAGGTGCAAGTCCCCGGGTGTTTGGGAAGAGCATCGCTCGATGGGATAACCTCCGTCACTACCGTCACGCCGCTGTGGGCTCTGTGCATGATGTCTTTAAGCTGCTGTTATGGTTTATGGATTGTTTCTTGTCCTCTCGTGTAGTGTGATTCTTTTCCGCTTTTAAGCACATAGGTGTGTATTGTTACCGGGAGCATTGGCTCCTGTCTTAATTTAAATGTCTCAGACAAAATCTAGATGAGTACTCTCTCTCTCTCTCTCTCTCTCATGCAAGCTCTCTCGCCGTCTTTTCTCAAGGTTAAGAGCGATCAATATTGTTTGCCTTGTTCTGCGAATGCCAACGAAGGCCCACTGCTCCTGTCTCTAAAATACTGCAGTCTGCTCTTGCTCTGCATTGGTCCCCAACCAGCCCTGCAGCGACGCCAAGCGCTGTGGGCACCATCGCCCTTAGCAGTCCCTGTCAGCCGGAGGAGCCGTGTCTCTGCGGGAAGCTGAATTTCCCCTGCCTGTGACCAACCCCAAGCCATGGGCCAGGGTATCGCTGCTCTCAGTCCAAGCCCCGCAGCGCACAACAGTTGATGATGGTCACATTAGGAGGCGCCAGGTGTCCCACGGTCTTCAAAGCCGTGGCTCCTTCTGCGATGGCCTGGACAAACCCTCCAGTTGTGTGCCCCTTCCCGTGGACTTTGTAGCCAAGCAAGCTGCTTGTTTCTCTTGCTTGCTCGCGGGTGGTGTATTAACCAGGCCCTCAATGATACAGGTGAGCATGAGGGTCAGCTTTCTGTTATTTTCCCTTTGTTTTGCATTGGCAACTGTTCCTTTTGGCCCTGCTCTTCCATGTTACTGTCTCCTTTTCGTCCTCAAAGACATTTTCCTAGGCCACAGTTAGGATTAAATTGAATGCAGCCTGGCATGAACTCCATTCATAATGATAATAATCAGAGTAACCTCCAGCAGTAGGTCACCCTTCATTCCTCCCCACCTTCCTTCCTCTCCAGAGCATCTTCTGTGTCCGGGTCACTTGTTTGTTCACTCAAGACACCTAGAGGGACATTTGCAAAGGGCGTGATGGGCCCTGTGCCCACGGAAAGCTTAAAGGACTCTGGTTGTTGTTCTCTTTCATCCCTAATAGCTCTCCTGGAGTCTGGCACTGATCAAAATTGAATCCAAAAGTCCCAAGTTACGTCCATCACAGTTGACCTGGGCTGAGGATGGAAACTAGAATTGTTCTTTTTTTTCTCTGACTATTTTTGGGTCTTGGCCGGATTTTGCCTTCTCCCTACCATCGTGCCATTGTTGTGAGCGGTTCGTTCAACCGCTCACTTCTGAAGTCCTCTAAGTCTTCTGAACTAGGTACGTCCTTCTCTGTCAGTTCATCCTTCCTTCCCCAGCTTCCAGGTTTGGTGCAGGTTTTTCCATTTTACCTGAGAGAGACGAAAAAACCGACTGTAACCAGGGCTGACTTTTCAAACTTGGAAATAATGCAGCATTCATTTGAGAACGGAAATGGCCAGAGGTGTTCACATGACCTCCCCTGGCCCTGCCAAGTCAAGCACTCTTCACGCAGGGTGAAAATCAGGTTCACAGTTTTTATAGTGGCATAGCATGAGGTTTTACACGTTTTCTTCTAGCATTTACAGCATGCTTAGAAATGGCACAGTACTTCTAAGGTGCGATGGTGCGAACTTGGAATGGGGACGCTCCTTCCAAATAGGACAATAGTAAAAAATATCAGCAAAAAAGGGCAATCAAGCAATGCTTTCCCTTCTTAAAGCTACCTAGCGGCTGCGCCTGCTTTGTATAAAGGCACGGAACAAGCAAACAAAGGTTGACTTGACTGTGGCAACTTCTCACCATCTCCTCTCTTGACAGGCTCGACTCGTCTGCTTTACTTTTGAAGGAATTCTAGTCGAGCCGTATCCTTGCTCAAAAAACAAAACCAAATCACCGTTTCCAACACAACTTTCTGAGTATTGTGTACCTCTCATCCAGCGTCTCCATCCGCCCTGTAGTTTCCTCTGACTTTCTGTTGGCAATCTGTGACCTGAACTATTTTCTTTCCCTTGTAAATAAAGCATGCACTTAGAGATCGGGAATGGTGCATACGCCTCTTCTACCAGTGTTTGCAGATTAACTCGCATGCAGTGATTTTACAGGCAAAAATACCAGTTTACAACTATTAAAAGGAAAAAAAAAATGTAACACAGGAACTAGAACTACAACAGTCTTCCGCTGCATGTAATACCGACCTCTTCTCTTGTCATGTGATAGCCAATAAAGTAAAACTATTGAAAGACAAGCACGTTTCTTGGGGTTTTTTTTTCTTATGATAACATGAGTTCACAGGAGAGTGCACCGGGAGGGACAAAATGATGGAACCTGCAGCCGGCACGAATCGGTGTTGCCACCTTGACGTCACAGGAGCTGTGTTGGTTTAGATCAGGAGAACTATCTCGAAGGATGGGAACCGGTGGGCTTGTTCACTGTATACTCAGTAAAATGCCCATGCTTGTGGAAAGGGTGTGGGCCAGAAAACAGTTGCATGTGTTTTCTTGCATATCACGGGGAGCTTTATTTCAAATGCTACTAGGAATTTGAGTGCACATGACATGAGAGAAGTACAGCAAGAAATTGCTGACCCTTTCCAGGCAAAGCTAAAAGCAAAATCTGCTGCAGGCTTGTAGGGAGCAGAGCAAGGAGTATTTGATTTCCTGGCGGGTGCTACTCAGTGGGCGCATCTACACGTGTGCATTTACTGCGCAGTATGGGCACATGTCTACATGTGCACACCTGTACTGTGAAGTAAACATGGCAACTTACACCAACTTGAGTGTAAATTTGATACCTGCCTCAGGCAGGTATCAAATTTATGTCTGATTAGTTACTGCGCAGTAGCACATGTAGATGTCTTACTGCGCAGTAACACTGTGCGTGTGGACTGACTTGGGACTAACTTTAGTCCCAAATCACTCCACACACACAGCGTTAATGTGTTTTAATAATGCCGGCACATGTAGACAACAGCCTAGTCCTGCTTATTGCGTGGTAACTTACTGTGCAGTAAATTTAAGTCGGCGTAAATGCACGTGAAGATGCACCCAGTTACTACAAGGAAAGATCTTTTCTCCTTTATGCATTTCTCCTTCCTTCATTTCCACTGGGGAAAATCAGGAGTAATGGCCACAAACTCCTGGACGATTGTTTCAGGCTTAACACTAGGAAAAATGTCTTCATAGTCAAGGTGTCCAGACTGTGGAATAAGCTCCCTAGGGCCAGAGGTGGTGCCACCGACCCTGGAAATCTTCAAGAGGGGACTGGACGGTCACCTCGCTGAAGTCACCTGACCCCAGTTGTCTTTCCTGCCTGGTGCAGGGGGCTGGACAAGATGCTCTACAAGGTCCTTTCCAGCCCCTGACAGTCCATGAATCGATTCTGCCTCTCAAAAACAAGGTGCCTGTTTTAATCTGAGGCCTGTTGTATGTAGGAAAATATGGTAATCTGTGCAGAGGATGAGTTAACAAGCTTAGGACCATTGCAGATTCAGCTTTGCACGTCCCGGGAACAGAGAGAGAGGCCCTCCTCTCCTCAGATATCTCACCCTGAAAGAATTAGATCGCAAACCTCTGTGCCAAGGCTGTGGGAGGTCACGGTAATTGCGACAGCAGTGAAGGGGAAATGCTGTGCGGGGTATTTTTGCTCCCTTTGGGAGAGGCAGCGAAGGAGGGGTTTGATCCACGGTCGTCCTCCGTGCCAGGCAGGTGACTAAGGGCTGCTGTGGAGTGGGCCTCTCTTGCCTGGACAGGATTCAAGATACAGGGAAGGGGACCGCAGGCCTCTTCTCTCCCCAGGGCACTGTGAGTGCTTGGGCACGACAAAGATGTTGGTCCAAGAGCCTTTTGTTTCTCCTTGGTGCCCTGCTCCTCAACCTCCTGGAGCAGAGGTGGCTGCAGGGCTGTGCCCCAGCCCACCGTGTAGCACGGTTGCTGATGCGGATGGTAGGACACCGCGATGCCCCCACACGCTGTGTTGCATGGAGTCTTTCCCAAAGAAGCAGCCGTGAAGAAGTGATTGGAGCCGGGTGTTTACCCAGTCCAGGCTGATCACGAGGCTCGGGCTCTCCCAGGCCAGGGGTACCTAGGGTAGCTCAACGCATAGGAGCCCAGCTTCTAGTCCCGGTTCCCTCCTCAGCCAGGCGACTGCACACATCTTACCCCCTCAGCACCTTGAAGCATGCCCACCTCTGATTTGCTTTGCCAATTTTGGAGCCTACTGGGGAACCCAAGTCTCTGCGCTGGATAGGGAATATGCCCCAGCACCCAGGCTAGGGCATTGCTCTTGGTGGCATGGCCCTTGGCGTACACCGACTCCATCGTGTGAGCTTTACAACAGGGTGGCCAGCGTTTTGCCGCCAAAAGGGGAGGAAGGCGGGCGTGGGAAGGCAACTCTGCACAGAGCCACCTTGGCGCGCACCTCGAGTGAGTCGTGGGACAGGGAGGGGAGGCCGGTTCCCTGTGCTCAGCCTTGTCGATCCTCAGCTCGTGCCCGGCCGGAGGGCTGCTCGAGGACATGGGTGGCTCCTGTTGCCAGTTTGCTCCGGACAGACAAAAATAAAAGACATGCACAACCACCAGCGTGTTGCCGTGTTGCCAAGGCCTTTGCATTGAGATGAAAAGCTCATTTGATTTACAGCAATTAAATGCACCGCATCATTTCTCCTCCCGCCCCCAGCCCGCCGCCGATAGCCATCAGGTCGCTGTGCGCACGAACGGGTGCTGCTGGGCGAGGTTGGCGTGTTGGGGCACCGCAATGAAATGGCTTGAACTCTTATTCGGCGGGTTTACTGGACGCAAAGGTATTCGTGCCTCTGGTTTGCTTGGCTCCTTTCAGCCATTTGTCTTCTGTGGCTGGTGAATAGCAAGTCACAGGTTTCCAGAGTCTGAATGAGTGCTTTGAAACCAGACCATTCCCCAGCTGGCAGTGGGGAGAGTTTGAATAACAATAAAAGGACCAAGATGCCATTCACAGTCTGATTTCAGGAGGAGGAAGGAAGCCTTTATTAGGGGAACAGGTGGCAATACCTGCTGTGTCTTGCATGAAACGCTCTGCTATTGAGGTGAGGCACGAAGGCGTCTTGCTGGAAGAATAATTGAGATGCAGCTTGACTGCACATGACGATACACGAGTGCCTGGACTGGAGGCAGCGGTTCCACACTTGGTTTAAGGGGTGCAGGAAACCAAGGCTGCCCTCAAAAAGCTGGAATGATATTTTAAAGACCAACGTTTCATGGGTATTAAAAGGGTTCTTCACGTGGCTCCGCTGCCAACAGTTGCCGTCAGTAGCCGGTCGAGCACGTGCCCTTGTTCCCGGCCGGCCGTGTCCTGCGTTATGCACCCTCTCCCCGCACTGAACCTCTGCGGCTGGGCCGTAACACCTAGTCCTTAGCAGGAAAGAAGTGGTGAGAAGCGGTGCGGGCTGGGCATTTCAGAGGTGTTCAAAATTTTCTCCCGGGCAGGCTCCCCGGGGTCTGCACAACGTGGTGGTGGGGGGGCATTACCCTCGCAGAGGTCGAGGTGCACTCCAGTGCAGGAGCTGTCCTCTGCTGGTAACGCGCTCCCCCAAGGCTGTGGTGGCGGCACCCTGCCCTCTGGCTCTAGCCCAGGTCCACACACGGAGATTTAGGATGTGCGGTTGTGCTACCCACTTTTCTCAGCTCCAAGCAGCCGTGAGCAAAGACACCCAAACCATTCACGACCTAGGACTGCGGGCTTGGACGGGGCCTGCCGGTCCACTCCATGTTTGCAGACCAAAGAGATCATCCACGCTGGCCATACAGCCACAATCCCTCCATATCCACGTGTGTGTGTGTATGCATAGATGCACATCTATATAGGCGTGTGTATATACATACACGCACGTGTATGTGTGTATCGATATATATATCTCTTTATATGTGTATATATGTATGTGTGTGTATATGTACACCTCCAAAATTGTGTGCGTGCGTGTGTGTGTGTATAATGTGCATGTATAAGTGTATAGATGTGCATACATATATATACACACACGTGTGTGTAGAGATATATGTATGTGTGTATACATATGTCTGTATATGTAAGTGTAGGCACGTGTGTGTGTATAAGTATATGCACATGTATATGTGTACACACACACACACATATACAGGTGTATACCTATATACACACGTGTGCGTATAAAAACATATGTATGTATGCAATGCAGGTAGGAGTGTTTGTGTGAGACGCCCCACAGCAAGGCACAGACAAAGAACTGCTCAGTGTACGGGGGATCGTGGTGCTCGGCCCCGGTCCCTGCCCTCACGTAGAAAGCTCAAGGAAAGGCAGCAGCTCCTCCAGTGCCAGCTCAGGTGCGGCTGCCCACGTCCCAGCCTTGCGGGAGCCGCTCTCCTTCCAGCGGGCTCCGAGTGCCATCTGCTGGGCTCAGCCGCAGCGAGCAGCTCTCGCCTGCAAAGCTAGCTGTGGGCCCCGGCTTGGCAGGCCGCATGCTGCAGGCAGAGCTCGCCGGGGCACCTGGCGCCCGGAGCCAGCGCGGCGACGTGAAACCAAGGGCTGAGTAAAACCAAGGCAGCCGTGGGAGACTCGCAGGTCTCGCAGCTACTGTCTCTCAGCCCGAGCCGGGCAGCCAGGGCACTGGCCGCTTTTGCTCAGGGACGTGCCCTCCTAAACCCCCTGCTTTGAATGCTGCTGCCCTGCCCCGCGCCCAGCGCGGGGCATAACGGGCTGCCTATGCAAGGCCCTTAGCCTCAGTGGGGTAGACGACTTGCTTTTGCTCGTGGGCCAGGCCAGTGAACCGCAGCCGCCGGGGAAGTGGAGAAAGCCCTGCCATGGTGGCAGGCTCCCCACCTCCATGGAGCAGAGCCCCAAAGGCCCTGAGCATCCTTGCAGAGCTCATAGGGAGGGAAGAGGCGTCCAGAGTGGCCTGTTAAGTAAGGATTTCACTGCCACGCTGCTGCCCGGGGCAGGGCCAGGGCCAGGCATTGCACGAAGGACAAGAGCTTGGGTGTGCGACTAGCCAGTGCTGACGCCCGTCCTTCCACCGTGGTGCAATAGGCAACACTTGGTACATGGAGTCACTGGGAAGCACACTGGTCGTGTGCCACTGGGGCTGGGGATGGCATAGGGGCACGGGCTGGCGTCTGCCTGTTCCTGGGGGACGGGGCAGGACTGGAGCCCACGGAGGATGCTGTCTCTGGCTTGCAGTGGGGTGGGGATACCCCTGTCCGTGCACCAGGCCCCTGCTCCGGAGCGGGAGAGGGGGAAGCCCTTTGACTTCCAGAGGCTTAACTGGTGCCCTGGGCCGGCTAGCAGAGCAGCGCCTGCCCATTGCATAGGCTGAAGGGCCAGCCAGGCACGGAGGAGGCATCACGGGGCTTGCCTTTGCCAGTGCCCATCCCCTCCCACTGCTCCCGCTAGCTGCATTCAGGTCTCCGGGGCACGCCGTGCGAG
>NW_017728921.1:3988803-3990395 GCF_001723895.1 Crocodylus porosus
GTGCAGGAGGGAAAAAGAGCCGCGCTCTTCCCCGCGGGGACGGCACCAGCGCATCCGCGGTGGGGGCAGGGAAGCGCGCGGCCCCGCAGGCCTGAATTAAGGGCTGTGCAAAGCTTCAGCTCATGATTCGGATGATTTGGAGGCTGAATCTACATAGCGAATCGCTGGAAGCTTTAGGCTTTCCGAATCGGTTTGGAAAAGATTTGGAGATCTGGCCATAGGGTATATATAATGGGGAATCAATGAAATATGTATAACTGTTGTCTTGTGGCTGATTCAGATGAAATGTGCAGGGATGGTAGCCGCTGCTGAGAGCAGGGTGCGTGCTGGGTTTCAAGGAGCCCGGTGCAGGGGTTTCTGGGCAACCGCGCCGCAAAACTTTCTGAAAGCAAAACTCGTGTCACGTGTGTGTTAAGCCACAGCGGGGTGCAAACTGCAGGGGCGGTGGCTCTTGCTGAGGCCACAAAGTTCCCCCGAACCCCTGCACCGATCTCCTTGAAACTTGGCAGGCGTCATGCTCTCAGAAGAAGCTACCAACTCTGCACGTTTCATTCAAATTGGACAAAAGACAACAACATTATAGATATCTAATTGATTCCTCATTATACTGTACGGCTGAGTCTCCGAATTGGCTCCGCATCTTCCGAAGTGATTCGGCCGAATCGAATTGGAAAAACAATTCAGATCTCCAACCCGAATCACTGGCATCCGAATCGGCCGAATCCGAATTGAATAGTTCCCTAGTCGCACGGGCCTGCTGCCGATTTGCTGTGCAATGCCCCCGCCTGGAAGCCAGGGCGAATGCTCGGGGGCTCGCGCGCAGAGGAGGAACGAATTGGGCACCGGGGAGAAGGATTTTCCTCCGGGGGGGCACAGAAGAGGACAAAGGAGGCCTCCTTGGCCAAAACCTTCCTCCAGCTGCAGAGAGGCTCGGACGTCCCTGCTTCGCCGGCAGTCGGGGGCCTGCAGGGCCGATGCCGGGGGGAGCTGCCAGGGTCTCGGGCTGCATCTCCCCTTCACGCTGCGTTTCCAAATCAGCCCGGCTGCAGGAGCACAGAGCGCCGCGCGGCTTGGATGGCACAAAGACAAGGGGGGCTCAGCCTCACGGCAAAGAGCCTGAGGCCCCTGGGGAGAGACGGGCGGCTTCCCCGCCCCACGCAGCCCGGATGCCGCGCGCCCCTTGCTGCGGGGTCCGTGGGATGCGAGACGCTCGCCTATTTTCTGCTGTCCCCGCAACCAGCAGGGACCTGTAACCCGAGGGGCAGCGCCCGGGTCATGAAGCAGGCTGCCACAGCGGCTAGGCCTGGAGGCCGGCCTGCGGACACGCAGGGCACCGTCTGGGCGCGCAGCCGGGGAGCCGGGGAGCGGGCTGCCAAGCCAGCGGTGCAGCCGGCCGGAGTCGGGAGAAGAGCCGCAGGGTGGCTCGGACCGGAGGCTCCTGGTGCGTTTTGCTCCACGAGGCCAAAGGGGGCCTGGCTCCTGGTCTAAGCACTCGTTTGGCAGCACAGCGTCCAACAGCTGGATGCCGATGGCCGATGGAGTCGGCGGGTTTTCTACCGCGGCAGCAGTGACCCAAGGGGAGGGCTGGATTC
>NW_017728921.1:3990495-4019557 GCF_001723895.1 Crocodylus porosus
CGCTCCAGGAATAACAGCTCCAGAGCAAGCCAGAACGGCCCCGCGCCTCGCTCGGGGTTTTTTTGCGCTCATGGAAGTTTTTCCCAAGAGCCGGAGAGAGCCAGGAGCTCACGGGGCAGCCGGTCCCCCGTCTCCCAGCCGCAGGACGGACGTGGCTGCGCCCTGGCCGCGGCGCGGTGGGAGGGGGCCGCGCTCCGGCCCCACGTTAAACCATTTTTTAAAGAGCCTGCCCCAAAGTCTGCAATGCGTCAGAGGGAAAACCCAGCACGGGACCGTGGCTGTCCGCCTGCAGCTCCCCAGGAGGCACAGGGCTGGGGCCTGGACCTGACCACCGAGGGCCACTGGTTTCTCAGACCAACACGGCTCCCAAATACATCCCTGAAACATGGAGGCTGCTGAGTTGTAGCCGATTTTGGAATGATAAGCTTCATTGCTACGTAACCAAGAAAGCGTCCTACCCCTCCCTGTCTCTCCGCCGCCTGACACCACCAGGGAAGAAATCCTGCCGTATCTGCACATCGGAGAGCAAGTCACAGACATCCGCCTTCAGCTTCCTCCGCGCAAAACGAAGTTGATTTTCTACCTACGGGGGCTATTCTCAGCCTGAAGAAGGGTCCCGAGCCGTGAAGCGAAGCCCTTTGCATCCTGGCCGGCTGGGAAACCAGAGGGCGCTTTGGAGAGGCGACGTGTGCCCACGAGAAACGGGACGCGGTCCCGCCACGCTCCGCGCACGTCCCCGGCAGAGCGCGCAACGGGTGGCAACAGCTTTCCGCCCCTTACAGGCCCAGCTGGATTTCAAATGCAGCCTGGATGCGTCTCACGAGCCATCTCCACCCTGTTTCTTGGGTATCATCGCCCCACCTGGCTACCTCCTGGTCTTCCAGGGAGCCCGGCGGGCCGCTAGAGCATCCGCACGTGGTTTGCTCATGCTGCGGTGCTGCGGTTTAGGAGCCCGCCCTCTGCAAAGAGCTGTGTTAACGAAGTTGTTTGCCAAGTTTATGAGCAATAAATTGCCTTGGTTTCACAAACCCAAGAACTTCGCTTTGCGTGCGTGAGCGCCGTGCGTCCGTGAATCACCCGGCGAGACATTTCTCCTATTTATGCAACAACCCCTGGGGCTGGCGTGATGCAAAGCCCCTGCCCAAACGGCTGGTGCGACCCACCACGTCTCTTGTATTGTAGGCAGCCTGGCCCCGGAAAGCTGCAGAGCCCTTCCCGAGGGCTTCTGGAGCCCGAATAACTAGCGAACAGCCAGCGCTTGCGCACGTCGCAGCAGCCGACCCGGAGTTCGTGGAAAAGGTTGAAACCAGTAGCAGCTCTTCTGTTTTGAACGGCCTTGCAAGGCACTACAGAGAGCACTGGGTTTCTGCTCGCGGCGGGGGGCAAAAGGAAAACCACCGCTCTAAAACCAGTCAAATGTGAAGAATCTTCCCTAAAAGAACACGCCTGTTAGTCAAGGCCTCTCCAGAAAGGCAACTACGGCGCGCCGCACGCTCCCCTCGCGCTCGCATAAATAAAGAGGGTGCGAGGAGCCGCAGGTCGGCGGAAAGCCGCGCGCGAGGCGACAAATGCTCGCGGCAGGAAGAGGGGAGGCGTGCGTGCATACTTCTGGAGGAGTCCGTCTGCTGAGCGCCGCCGTGCTCGTCTCCCTCCGGGGTGCGCGAAGGGCGGGATGAAGAGGACCGCGGTGAGCGACGCCACGAGGAGTCACGACCCGTCTCGGGGGCGCTCCTGCTGCCCGGCAATGGGGAGGGCCAGCCCCGCACTTCAGGGGGGCCCCCAGATTTCGCAACAGATGTCCGACTTGCTTGTAAAGCAACAACGTGAAGCCTCCGAGGGACCCCAGCTGCCTCGTGCCCAGGCCCCACGCCCCAGGGTGCCCGGCGCAGGCTGGCAGGCGCAGAGCCCCGACGGGGCCGCTTCTTCCAGGCGCTCGAGCGCGTTTGCCTTCCACATTGTCCCGGCATCCGTCTGGGTGCGGGACAGCGAGGGCGAGAGAGACCCCCCAATCGATCACGCCTGCGCGCAGCGAGGAAAAGCGGGGACACATCGCGTCCTCCGGCTTCTGCCGCTGAGGCTCACCTTTGCTCTGGAAAGCTTTGGTGGTGGGAAATAGTTAGGTGGAAAATAACATTTCCTGGCAACGTCCGTCACGCCCGAGCTCAGGCTTTGACCGGCTTTCTGTCTTCCAGCCTGAGAGATAGTCACTGATTTTTTTTATTTTGTCCCCTTTCCTGCCTGTTGCCTCACGTTTGCACTGCCGACGACCCGAAGAAATCTTAACACGGCTTTTGGAAACTGGCCTTTTTCCCCCTTGCAGCGCCCGAGCGTGAGTTCGGCGCATCCCACCCAATTAAGAAGCTGCTCCGTTTAATTGACGGCCGGGCGGCACCGGTTGCTGACGGCCCGCTGGGCCCTGCACAGCGAGCGCTCTTCAAAGGCAGACCGGAGCGTTTCCAGCACAAAACGGCGGCGCTTTGTTCCCATTAGATGTACCCGTTCAGCGAGGGCCGAATCCTCGTCTCTCTCTGAGAAAAGATCCTGATTTACCCGCGGCCGGCATTTGCACGCTCTGCTTTTGCAGGTAGCGCGCCTGTTTTAATTACACCCCCGAGCATTTGAATCGCGCTGCTGTTGCAACGAGTCTCCTTGTGCGCTAATTAGATTTAGACCTTCGGCACAATCAATGGCTTCTCATCGCGGTACCGGCCAAGCCAGTCACGACCAGTAATTTACAGCTCTAGTTGTTCCGAAATCAATACAGATTTGCTCTTCATTGAGAAGGCTGTAAAACAAGGGTGACAGCAGGCTTGCTAAGCAGCTCGCGCGGAAGCGGATCCCTTGCTGGTTTTGGAGGGGGGCCAGCACAATTAGACGGGAGCGGCAAGCGGAGCGAGACGAGCCTCTCCGGCTGACTGAGCACCGAGTTTAAGAGCTGCCGAGGTGCTGGCTCGGTGCGCGCCTTCTCCCGGAGCGGGGTCTGTGGAGGAGCCGGCCTGCGGCTTGCACTGCGCGAGGCCGGAGTCGTGCACGATGAGCATCCTTCCAGCTGCCTGGCGAAGTCCTGCAGCAGTGGCTTGACTTGAGGCACGTTATTGAGCTGTAATTCATTCCCGGACGGGCTCCGGTGCCTGGTCAACACAGGAGACAAAGCTGGGACCCGAGCTGTGTGCAAGGCTGTTTGGGCCTTGTTTAGTCGATGCTCCTGGTTCAAGACGGGCCACGTTTCCAAATGCCGTGGCATGCTCCATCTGCCTGCCGCTGCCCTCTTACAGCCACATCTATGGGAAAGCCCAGCGTTTCGGGCGCGCTGTTATATGGGCAGAGGCCCCGGTGCCGGCGAAAGCGCCCCGAGCGCTTCCCTGGAGCCCGGGGGTCTTTTTCCTGTCTCAGGTTTTGTCATCGCAGAGCTGTTACGGAAACAACCGGGAGCCGCAGCGCCGCAAAAAAAGCTGGTGTTTTCATGAAAAACCCCACCTCTCAACCGTCCCCCATTTTGCCTTTAAAAGAGAAATTGCCTCAACGTTTAAAGCAGGTTGAAACAAAATGCTAGTAAGTGGGAGGTGTGCGCAATGCTCCCGTTGCCCCTGGAACATGGATGGGTTCGTTTAATTAAGCTGTTGGTCAGCTGGGAAGGGAGAGCGCCTTGCTCGGAGCCTGCCGGGCGCTTTGCCCCTAGCAGGTCCTTGCTGTGCCCACGAAATGGCCGAGAGAGGTAGGGCTGGAAGGGGCCTCGGGAGGGCATGCAGTCCAATCAAGAGGTCATCTAGTCCAAGGTCACGTCACTCCCGAGACAGGCCCCTCCAGGAGAAGAGGGGCAAACCTATGCCTATGGGCTTCTTCCTACTTCCATAGTCTTCAGCCACGATCCTGTCCCCTGCCCAGCGTGGATGAAGGCTGAAGACCGGGGACCTCGACTTGGCCCAGACCTCACCAGCCCATTAATGCAAGTGCTCACGTGACTTGAGGAAAGGACACAGCGGAGGTTTGATCTCGGAGGTTTTAATCCTCTTCATCTTTGGAAAACTAAAAAGGTTAAAAAAACAAAAAACAAAACCCCAACCCAACCCACTTTTACTATTTAACATTTCATTTAAAAATAGAAGAGCTCAAATAAATAAATCCCTCTTCTATCCTCTTTAAAGCTCCGCTTTTCCAAAAGCCTGCAGCCAGAAATCTCTTTATCTCGCAGGGCACAGCTAACGACATAATGATGAGCTCGGATCAATGGCTTTCCTTCCGTAGGTGCCCAGCCTAAAAATAGCCGGTCTCCCTTTGTTTCCGAGTGCTGCTCCGCTCCCCGGGGCTGCGACGGCCAGGCGGGCCGCGGACGGCTTGCACGAGGCGCTCGGGCAGTCGCCGGTGCTCGGATCGGCGGCTTTCTCGGAAGGGACTCAGCGGCCATCGTGGCGGCAGGGTGACCCCTTTGTGCCCTTGCTGCCCTTTGCTGATGGGCCACTTTTAACGAGCGATGCTCAACCAGAAGACTGGATTCTTCCTGCGTGTAGTCCTGGCTGAAACAAGGGTCCCTTTCCCTTCCCACCCTTTGGCCTCATCCTACAGGGAGAGGTCAGCGTCCTTGCCGTATGACACAAAACCCCCAAAAAGTAGATGTGAGGCTGAGCCGTGACATTTGGAAGGACCCCGGATACTCTGGGGTTCAAACTGGGGACTGGGGTGAGCTAAAACTTTTAACTCCCCTGTGAAATCCTGATAGCCCTGGGGGTCCATTAGGTTGTAGGGTTAAACACATGAACACGATAATGTCACCGTAGGGAAGACCAACATTTAGTCCCTTGACCCGGGGATGTGGCCTCAGCGTTGTCTAAGGTGGTGATTCTCAACCAGGGGGCTGCAACACCCTGGGGTGCCTGGAGATCCTTTCAGGGGTGCTATGGGTGGCACGCAAGGTCATCACCGTATGCAAACACGGCTCACCAGAGATTTCAAATAGGAAACCACCGTGTTAAAAACCATTCGGCCCTGTTGTAGCCTGCCTGCAACAGAAAAACACTGCTCCGTGATCTTTCTGAAGTCGAAAAATGAGGGGAAAGGAAGAGGCGGTCTAACAAGGAGGGCCCCGTGTCTAGACAGGTCGAGAGTAAGGTGCAAATGTCAACTGGTGCAAACTTCAATCGGTGCAACCCAGGGCCGCGTGTGTGAGGGATCTGGGCCCTCGCGCAGCTTTATCCGCGCTAGACGGCTGGAAGCGAACGCAGCAAGCGTTTCCCACTCGGAGAAACTGGGGATGGTTTTTCAGAGCTCCCTCAGGCTTCCCGAGGGCTCATCATTTCAGCTGGGAAAAAGACAAACCAGGCTGTGTATTTTAGTGCCTAAACTTGCATTTAGGGCGCCTGTTTGTCAATCTCGGTAAAGAAATTGTGGAGCGGGGGGAAAACATCCCTCCGAGGGCCATGGCTTTTCTAGGGTGAGATCCTTTCCGAAGTGGGAATTGTAAGCAAGAAACAAAAATGAATGGCACTCCTCTACGCTTCAGGAAATCTGACTGTGTTTTTGGCCCACCCCTGAAATGGACGGCGCCGCGCAGTTTTAGGCGCCGCGCCGCGCAGGCACGCCTCATGTGGAGGGCTAAGTCATCCACCCGTGTTTTTGCATCCAGTCTTCAAGAGGGAAAAAACCGGACGTCAGTAAATAAAGCATCCCGAAGTCAAAGATACAGAGGACGTGCTGCACGCTGAAGGAACAGGCTCCATGGCATTTTAAAATGGTCTGAACGAGCATTTTTCAGGACCCCCCTCTCTCCAGCCCTTTGGCCCACGTAGGGTCTTGGCGGGTGGGAGACGGGGAGCAAAGCGGCCTCTCCTGGGTGCTGCGTTTGCTTCTTTTCTTCCCTCGATCCTGTCACCGGTGAGAGCTCTCCTGGCGGGGTGGTTGCCCAGGGCACACGACTCCGCTCGCGAGCAAGCTCCTCTTCATGCGGCTGCCGCCCGCTTAGGCTGGTCGGATTTAACTTCTGACGCCAATGGTCCATATTGATCTGCCCGAATGGCACTGAGACGCTGACCCATGGTCAACTTGCGAGCGCCACAGAACAAAGCGGCATTCAGCCGAGGCCACAGGGGACGAGTAGGGAGGAGCCTGGTCAGCGGTAAAGATGCCTCTCTAGCAAAACAGAAAAACGGCCCGCGAGTCATCGAGACCGGAGGTGCAATCCCTCCTCGGTGCCCTGTGGAAACGCAGCGCTCCCTGCCCGAGGGTGCTCGTTCAGTACGGGCACCTGGAGTCTCTTCCAGGACGATCTACATCACTTCCGCGGCTCCCCTGAGCAAGGACTATGTGGGTCTCGCCTCCCTTCGCTCGGAGAAGCAGACGCGCATCACGAGTGTCACGCAGCCCCAGAAGGAAAAGGGGGCTGCGGGCATCCTACAGCCTGGAAGGTGCGTGTCTGCATGGTTGCAGCAGAGGCCATGCTGCGTGTTTAGGTTCCACAATGGGCACGTCTACACGTTCATTAATGCGCCTTAGTTACTGCGCATTTAGTTTAGTACTTGCCTACCTAAGTACAAACAGTTACTGCACGGTACTGCCGGCGCACGGTCATGTCATGGCACTTACTGAACAGTAGCCTGATAGCACTGCACTGTAGTGCATTAGCACGGGTTTTGCCCGGCACGTGACTGCGCAATGTTATTAGGCTACTGCGCAGTAAATGTCTTGTGTAGACGTGCCCGGTTTGACTTCATTATGGGCCTCATGAGCACAGGGGTATTTTTTAAAGCTTCGAATGGTGCACAGTTCCTGGCCCCAGTGGCACACCAGAGTTGTGCATCTCATATTGTCAGGCACAGGGATGCAACCTTTGGCAAGGCTTTTGACTCCCTGGCGGGCATTGAAGTGCCAGTCAGCAGTTCATTACAGGATTGGCGCTGAGCTCGGAGATTTATGCTGATGTTTTCAGCTTCCCCGGGGCTCGTTTCTGCCCGGGTTCATTTGGTTCCCATGTCAGAAGGGGCAGCTGGACCTCCGTGCTGCTGTGCTGGCTTTCAGGTGCTACCTCGGAGGTAATGGCTACGGTGACACTGTGTGTGAAATATGGAAGCACACTTTTAGCGGCTGTGCGGGTTTCTAAGACTTTCCCAAAATCCAGGATATAAATATCAGGCTTTTTTATTGCAAGTGGCATAATAGGACTATAACGTATTGCCGTCAGAAAGCATAGCATTCAGCCACGACCATAAATCCCAAATTCCAATTGACTCCATATGCATTTAAGCAAAAGCCAAAGGCATGCTCACTGTTCACCCGCATAATTGGACTAGGGAATGGGGTATTTTGATTAATCACATTTTGAATATTAACTGTGTATTATGCTGATTTTATTGTAAATATATTCCGGATGCTCTGCATGTGTACCTGTCTCCAGCTTATAGCATCTGAATAACAAATGGTCTAGACACTGTAGTATTTGTAATATTCCCAGATTAAATTTACAGTGCCTGGCTTTCTTCCCCCTCCTCGGAGGAAAGGACCTTTCGGGGCTCCACAGCACGGTACGAAACGCAGCTCGCCGTCTCGGAGAAGCCACGCAGAGAAATTATTCTTCTTTGCAGGATGGTAAAATGTGCCCGGCACGCAACGCAGCAGCAAAGGGTGCTGTAGCCTCGCTGTTGGCTGTCCCTTTCAAGGACAACAGCTTACCACTGCCAGCCTCTCATGGAGCTACTTTGGCTCAAAAGTGGTGGCGGTCTGGGCTTTGCTCTGGCAGGTCCTGGCTGCAACCCTGTGGTTGACCCATGAATAGCCCTCAGGCAAGGGCATGCCCCCCCTTGAAGAGCTTACTCTCTGGCTGCATTCAAGACTGAAAAGATGGCTGTAGCCACAGGAACAACACCATGGACCGTGCTAATTTTGCACTAGTTGATCTATGCAGGCTTGGATTTGTGACATGAAAACATCGTTAGCAGGCCAATAGCATTTCATCATAAACACACCATCAGGCCTGATTTTCCACTGAGCCACTCCTTGATCCGGTAAAAGCTTCACTATGTCACCTCTCTAAGATACCATTCAGTGCATAACTTCAGGGTTACTGCAGAGCAAAGGCTCTGTCCCATCCCTGGGTGGTTAAGGGAAACATGGGAGATTCATCACGTGTGAATCACAGCAAACCTAATGGGAGAGCTGCACCAAGATCAAGCTCTCTCCCTGCCTGTGCGATGCCGGTCGTGGGGCTAGCGCGGCCCCACAACACTAGGCAACATCTGCTCAAGCTTGATGGCAAGCCAGCATTTCCTCCCACGCACGTACTCCCCTCAGTAATTAAAATGTGCATCCGGCTGACAGCGACAACGAGGGCAGAGTCAAATCTAGCTTTTCACTTGTTAAGGACCAAAAGTTTGGAAGGGAAACGGCGTGGGATGCCAGGCTGGGAGAGGAGAGATGTGGTGAGTAGGGTGGAGCATCCCCATCCCATGAAAATCACATTTCAGCACCTTCTGCCCACAGGGAGACAAAACAGAGCCGGAGCAAAGGCACGGCATTGCCCAGCGATCGCGGCATCACCCCGAGGCGCAGGCTCTGGTCCAGGCTCTGCTGTTCCCAAGCGTCCAGGCGAGCCGGTCACAATATCTCCAACGACGTTCCCGATGAGGATCTCGTGCAAGCTGACACATTCCCCATAGAAAGGCTTTGATTCAACGAAGCAACATTTTTTACCGAATATAAAAATCCCTCTGTTTTGCTGAATAATTTCTGCTGGGCTCTGAACATAGCTGAGGGCAGCCTGGCAGGGCTACAGGTTTCTTCCCCAGGATGTGAAGTCTGACAAATGGCATTTTCCATTGGTTTAAATGCCGCTGAGCTGGATGGAGATGAAGCCTGGGGAGGGTTTTGGAGGGAAGGGAGCACGGTGGAAAGCAAGACAAACACGCCTGCATCGGACGGCATTTGAGGCATAGTCCCAGGTCTCTGCACTGTGGCTGGAGCTCAACTTTCTTTCTTAGGACTGTATGTTTTACATGATTGTAATGAAGCATCCTTACCAAGCCCTTATGGAGACAAAAGTTGCTATAAAGCCCACTGAGTTTACCTGCCTAATTTGCTTATGAGTTTATCTGGCCCTGGGCCCAAATGCACGTTTGTGCAGATCCGCGGAGGAGACCAAGCTGGAGGTTTTCGTGAAGGCCACATGCCAGGAGTGCAGGAAGTAAAGAGGTCCCAGCTCTGGCCCGTGCCTGGAGTTGCAGAATAAAACGGCACCGCCGCAGGTGTTCAGGAAGTGGCACGCACTCCCGGTTTGGTGAGTTTGCACGGCAAGATGCAGTCAAGTGACCATCACCCCCGTGCTAGGGAGACATTTGGACTGCATACGTTGCAAGCAGCCCATGCCCGTCTCTTGTTCAATGCAACCCGCATCTGCATGCTCGGGCGTCACAAGCTTAACGTTCACTTCCAATTGCTCCCCAGGTTCTAACAGGAGCGATTTGCTCCCTTCTTCTCTCCAGCACACACATTGGTGCCCATCGTGGGGTGAATGTGAATGGCTTGATGTGGAGAAAAACCCCAGGACCAGGCAGAAAAGCCTTTTCATTTGACACTCTCAGATCTCTCCTATTGTCGTCCTGCCATTGCAACGCGGCGGCAGCAGTGACCGTGGCTCAGCACATTGTCGTGCGACTGGAGTTTAATACGAGCTGGGAATGGATTAGCGCAGATCCCGCCGAGTGTCCTAGCAGGAGGGCTGAAGGCAGCTTAAAGCACCGCTACCTTTGGGTTTTAACTGCGACCCTGCATCGGTAGTGGTCTGATGCCAAGCGCTTTTATGTCTGAACCTGAAGAAAACAGGCAGCAAAAGGCAGAGCTTCGTTCCTCCATTAGCCTCCGCGGACGTTGGTGAGTGCAGCCGCCGAAGGGAACGAGAGCTCAGCGAGTGCCTCATCGTTGTGAGCTGAGCTATGGGTTCAAAGCTAAGCCAGCCCAGCACTCACAGCAAGGTCGGCTACTAGATGAGGCTTAAGTGCAGTTAGGTGAGCCTCTCGGATGCTTTGCCAGTGAGTAGTTGGCCCCGCTGCTCTGCTGGGCACCCCAGACCCGCGTGGACTCGGCCTAGAGAGCAGACCGACCTGCCACGTCGGCAGCGGAGCAAAGCGAGGAAGCTGGAGCGCTGCTCGTGGATGCGCACGCACACCACGCGTGGACCGGGGAGGTTTGGGACCAAGGGACTGCACACGCCTCGAAACCCCTGGGACATGCCAGCCCCCGCATCTGCATGCAGCGCGGCACCAGGCAGCCAGGCCTCACCTGGGGATCGTTTCTGCACCTTCCACCGAGCCCTCAAAGCCACGCAGCCGGCTCTGCCGGAGGCTCCGAAAGGCAGGAGGGACCCAGAAGCGCGGCGCTTGGGGGCCAACGGCATGGCGGTTTATCCCCCCAGCCTGGCCCTTAAATACTTAAGAGCAGAAGAAAAAGTAATATTTCTCTTATGCAGTTGGGGTATGAACACCTTGATATATGCATCTATTCCAAGTTTGCTAAATAACTATACGTGCATAACGTCTGGCCTCCATACTGTTCCTAAACAATTCAAGGCAAAATGTTCTGCATCGGAAACATGAGCTTCGATGGGATCGGTCAAACAGGCCATTTTCTGTTCCCTTGTGGGAGTGGGCAACTCGTCTGCTTGTGGTGCTAGAACAAGCATGGACTTCAAAGCATTCACGGTTCTCCTCCCAGCGTGATTGTCAAATAATCCGTGTTCCAGCCCAAAGTCACACCTGTAAACCCGTTGGCTATGATATTCGCTGAAAGAAAGGCACCAAGAAATGGCCAAATAGAGAGAAAAGGAAACAATCCAACCAAGTGTTCACAGGGAAACACGTACCCTTTCACTCCCAAATGCCAATTTAAAATTTCTAATTCATATTAAAAAACAAACAAACAAAAAAACTCTTCAGTGGTCAGTGGAAATAATTGCAAGATCCTGTAGGTGCATAAATGACGTGCATCTTCACTTTTGCTGTGCAGCCAGTATCTATGCATTGGTGTTCGGCAGCATCCTCCTCCTTGAACTAGGAGCTGGGCTTGTCCTTTTTTATTTTTAATAATATGGAAGATGACTTGAGGAAGACGTTTGCATCCCAGCAGCCTGCAGAGCTGCCAGGTCTTGCTGGAGGGGAACAGGACGGTGCAGGGTGATTAACTGGGGGCTGGAAATTCAAGTGCAAAGTGCCTGCCCCGCTGCGCCGCTCCGAGTCTTCCCGGTGCAGAGGAGACAGGCGTACGGCGGGATATCCGGGGTCATCTCAGCAGGCTCTTTACTTGATTCATTCATCTCACCTCGGGGTGCGGTGCGACGCCCCGACTCCCTCGACCCACCACCTGCTGCCTCCCTCTCACGGACCTGCGGCCGGATGTGCTGGCGCGTACGCTGATGCTTCAGCGTTTCTCCCGCCAAGGGAAAGCCGTCAGCGTCTCCAAGTTGTGACAGATGGAGCCGGCGCCTGCCAATAATTTATAGTTAACACAGTGGAGAATGTAAAGCTGGAGCAAGAGCGAGCCCCCGGTGCGTACTTCGCGTGGGCCAGCCAGCTTTGCATGCAATGAGTTGGGTCTCCATAAGAGTCTCTCTGTTCTTAAGGTATGGGGATTTTTAGAGGAGACTCTATATTGATGAAGCTCCCGCGCCTCAGGATGCCTTCAACAGGGAAATAAGCCTCCTTGCACTTTTTGCATAGATTGCAAGGCCGGAAGGGGCCTCGGAAGATCGTTGGGTCCAGCCCCCTGCAAAAAGCAGAAAAGATGGGCGAAGCCCCCACTTGAGACAGCAAAGGAGGTAGCCGAGACCTGGACAGAGACGGCCAGAAAAGGGCCGTGGTTAGCAGAATCATGTAAAAGGGAGGGGCCCTCTAGTCCAGGCACCCCTCGACCCTGTTTTAATAAAGGAGGCATTTCAGGAGGAGTGATGGGTTTGAAACTCTGCTCGTCCAATAACTGCAGCTGAAAAGTCCACAGGCGATGCTTCCTTTCACCAAATGATCAGCGTTTGCTGCGGCAGCAGATGCGGGTGCAAGGCCTCTGGCAAGAAGTAGCTTCAAAAGCCACTTTGGGGCCAGATCTACGCCGGTTTCCACCAGCTGAAGGTGGGGCCCTTCATCTGAGCATCTCAAAGCCCAGTCGCACAGAGTAATTATACTGCTGTGTTACAGGGTTATGCCGATGCTGTCATTTTAAACCCCGTGACAAGCAAACTCTTTCATTAAAGCTTAGAAGATGACAACGGCTCAGCTCCTTTTGCCTTGGACTAGCAGCAGACAGACAAAGCAGTTACATTGCTTTACTCAATGTGCGATCTCCTTCTTCCGCCTCATTTTTTAACCGTGTGCCTTGCTACGTCTGTCTACGGCCAGTAAAACCCTTCCAAATGCAGACAGATCCACAGCACGAGGACTGGAAGGGACCTCAGGTCGTCACAGCTAGTCCAAAGCAGGTTGCTCGAGCCGGGATGCTTTCTTCATCTGCTCCTGCTTTTTCATGCTGGAGCACTCGCTCTTTTCAAGCAGATTTTTGTTTGCAGTTCTGCATTTCTGCTAAAACCTCCTAACAAATCTGAATGAGTGCGCTGCCCGGGGCGGAGATTAGAGAGGGATCAGCATTATTAGGAGACTTGGGAGTACTTATGACAATGCTAGGGCAGGCCCTTGGAGACACCCACGTGCCAATGCCCGGATGGAGAAGAGCAGCAAGGACTTTCCAGTGGCAGCCGGCGTTCCTACGGACATGCCAAGGACACGGGTTCCCTTCCCAAGCCACGCTGGTCGAGCTCCCTATTGCTGGCAGCAAAGATGTGCTTGCCTAATCAAAGGCGCTTGGCGAGGCACTGAAAAGAAGAGCGGGCCGCGCTATAATCTTTCGGTTAGTCTTATTTCGGGCTGTGCACGGGTCTGTGAAGGGAGGTAGGATCACTGCCGTTCCTCCGGTCCTGATCCTTGAGGATGTTTCCTTACCTCGAGTCTCTCTGGGGTTTCACTCTGGTGCTACTCAGTTCCTTCCTCCAAGGAAAGATTTTTTTTTTGCTTCCTTTTGCTTTTCAAAAAATAAAAAATAAAACGTGTGTTATATTTTGGTGCATATTATAGGTGAGGCAATATGGCGATTCCTCCCTCTCCCTCCAACCTCCTTGTGCTCCTTGCCATTCCCCTGGGAGCCAGGTGCCTGCTGGCGATCACAGGCGCGGTCTCCGAGGGGAACTGCTGCCTCCGTCCCCGGGAAGCAGTGCAAGATGCTCTGCATCTGGAGCACAGGGGTCCTGTAGCCAGCCCCTGGGGGGTTTCACAGCTGTATTTTGGTTGCATTTCTCTGCATTCACCCAGTAGAGTGGATTTTGCTCCATTCAGCGTGGGCCAGTGCTGTGGGCAATGGGAAGCCATCCCCTGGCACAGAAGCAGGGAGCACAGGCTTTGGACCTTACATCTTTTCTTCCTCCCACCGTGCCCCCACCAGGGAGGGACCCTAGGTGCTAGCCGGCAGCATTACAATGGCTGATGCTTTTCCCACTGGGGTGTCAAGCATGAGTTGGGGCAAAGGTTTCCCCTCCCAGCTCTTCTGACAGGAAGGCTTGAATCTGCCCCCTAGCTGCATTTCTAAGCACCGGGAGGAAAGAGAGCTGATTGGATGCTGCCCCCGACACAGGACGGTTTTACAGTGTAGACGGTGCATGTACTACGGTTCAAAAGAGACGCCGCGCTTCTGAGCCCCGTGAGGTTCAGCTGAGCGCAGAACGAGTGAGCTCAGGTTATGGCAGACACATGGGCCAGCAGAGCCTCCGCTCAGGCTGGCAACGAGAGGAGGATTTTTCTTGCCTTCCTTTCCGTGGTCTGCGCCGTCTTCCTCTGACACTCCTCCTTAGCAGAGGTGGTTAATTTTAGCGGCGGCAGCAGGACTGCTAGTGAGTGGGCGAGGAGGTCACTTGGAGCCAGTCGACCGGAGTGGAAACATTAGGCTTTACTGAACGCTCACTTTGAGTTAAGCGAATTGGATTTCCATTGTGCTGAAAGGCTTGTTTTAACGTGATCGGCTGTTAGAGAGAGGTCCAAAGAGCTGAAGCGGCAATCTGAACTCTTCCCCAAAGAGCTTGAACAGGAAAAAAATCCTGCTCGGATGGGACTGAACTCCGCTTCTGTACCAAAGGGCAGCACGAGACTTCTGCGGTGCTAGAGGACACCTGTACACGGCACGAGGTTTCAACCTAATTAACTTAAACCAGTTTAGAAAAGTGGTTATGATCCTCTGTGCTGGCTTTGGCATGAGGGCAAATTTCAAGTCTAGGCCATTGTATCCCAGCAGTATCTGGCGTGTTAAGGACTGGAAAGCAATGCTGTCAGCTGCAAGGCATTATCCCCGTTTTCATGACTGTCCCTTAGGTTCCAGGAAGGGATTTGCTTCTGCAAGTGCAGGTGGATCTAGTGCAAAGGCTGAAGGAAGGGGGAGCAAAGCGTATATCGATAAGGGGAAGGGACTGCAGTTGGGGTGAAAACCTGGGAGTATCCCCCTGGATTTGGGTCTTGAGAGTGTTTTTGGCGTCTGGGTCTCAGTTGGCTTTGTCCATGAGCTGGCAGCACGTGGATCACGGGCACGTCAACACGTCAGATGCCTCAAGTGCGTATGCATGTTGTTGTTCCATCTCCAAAGCCAGCCTCTTCTCTTTTATAGCTCCCCTTGGAATAAAGCTTGCTACGTTACTGCTGGGAAGAGACTGCTGGTCGTGCTGCTGGGATGCGAGCGTATGTGCCAAGTTAGTGCTTCCAGCCAGCGCAGACCTCACCCTGCAGCACTGCCCTTCAGCCGGCAGAGTTCAGGGCTGGGGACATCTCCCTGATCAGCAGAGCAACCCAGAACGATGCCTTAGTGCAGGAGTGATACCCGTGATTATCTAGGAGCTGGTCTCGCGCGCTGGAGGTAGGTCTGAGAGCACCGAGGTCACTGCTCTCCATCTTCCCTGGCCGTAGAGGGGGCGTCTTCGCACAACCTTGAGGCCGAGTGTCCTTGCAGCCTGCCACCGCGCTGCAGGCAGCGATGTATACGTGGAGCGCCGCGCAACACAACGTCTGGCCCGCGGGGAGATGAACAGCACAAGGCACCATATTTAGCAAATTATAAAGTGGTTTAAAAAGAAACGCCTGCTCCTCCTGAGCTGGGCTTTTATTTAAGACTCAAAGCACAGCCTGGCTTTTAAGAGAGGGGCGGGTGGGGAGAGTGTCTCTTGTGGTTTGTAATGAACTGCTGAAAGCAGCCAGCGTCGCCCCAGCCAGCCCAGGGGAACAGAACCAGATTCTCTGGCTAGCTTTGAGCAGGAGCAGTATGGCCACGACTGGGAGGAGAGCAGGCTGCTTACACAGAGGCAGGCTACTGCTGCGTTGAACGACCAGCACAGCCTCCATCAGCAGAAAAATCTGGCCCAGCCTCTTCCTCCGCCCTGTTCCCCGTTCAGCCAGCAGGCGCGGGTGCTTTCGTTGCAATGCACCTTTACTAGCAATAAGCTCTGAACAAACTTGCTCCGGCAAAACCATGCTACTGAGCTCTAGACGATCCTGTGGTCGTATCAGAGATATTAAGTGTTGCAAAAATCAGGCTGTTTGTTGGGTCCAGCTGACTGCAAGGAAGGAGACTGCTCTTGGGGAAGAAATCTCCGAGCTGCCATAGTGGCAGGAGCACCGACGGGTCCTTCACGGCCCAGCCCTTCCCTTGGGTCAAGGGCCTCATGCTACGTTTCTCCGCAGGTGCAGGCCGGAGCGAGTGGTGGCTAGGGGACCACTTTTGATGTCCGTGTAACCAACAGAGAGGGACAATGCAAGGAGATTTCCATTTCCAATGCCACCTTCTTCTGAGATCGGGTAGGGCAAGGCTGTTTTCCTGAGACTGGGACTGCTCGGATGCAAAGTGCTTGTGACAGGCCAGCACTGCTCCTTGTCAGCCCCTTCGAGCTCTGGGGAGTCTTAAAAGCCACGTCTTTGCGGGAACGCCTCCGTCCCCATCGGGTCGGAGCCCTGTTAGCCCGTGTTAGCCTTGGCAAAGGAGCAGCGCGTGTTGCCCTTCAGCTTGCGTGCCTTCACCCATGCCAGGGACCCCCTTGGACAGCCGTCATCTGAGCTAGTCACCATGTTTCCCCCCTCCTGCGACTCCATCCCACCTGCTGGAACGGGGCCACCGAGAAGGCCACGGTGGTCCCCGTGTCGCAGCCCCCTGGGATGTCACAGCAATGGTGGGGATAAAGCTCGGCACCGCCTTCTCTAGCAGCACAGATCCCCACTCCTCGAGCTGAAGCAGAGGGGGTTTCGTTCCTCCGAGATGTGTCCAAAATTTGCTCTTGGCAACATGAAATGCTGCTGTTTCACTAACACGAGCGGTGGCCTTGTGGGATGCGGGACCCTCGAGTACTCCTTTCACTCGTGAGTAGGTCTGCGGGGAAATCCCTGAGCCTTGCACAGAGGATTTCCAGCTCTTCTGGCACTAGGGAGCGGGGCTGGGACTATCCAGGGACCGTGCCCTTTTGCTTTGCGTTGTGCCGCTGCAATCATCTTCAGGCTCGGATGCTGCTGTCGGCCTCCCTCTGCTCGCTGGAGAGCAGCCCGTGACTCAGATGCTGCATAAAATCAAATGTCAGTGAGCAGACCTTCCCTCTCCCTCCTCCCCAAATAGTTTTCAGCCTGGTACTTTCAGCTGTGCTTTGCTAGGCTATTAATAAACCTCATTTCTGCACCTTACCCCAGGGGGACCATGTCGGACACAAAAGGTCTCCGTCCCCCACGCAATCACGGATACGGAGGGAACAGGCGTTCTCCGGATGCAGGTAAGAGACCCGAGATGTCCGCCGTGCAGAGGGGGAGCCTGCAAACCCCTTTTTACTTCCAAAAAGGTCACATCCCTTCTTTTTTCCAGTGTCTGAAGAGAAGGAAGCGACCTCAAAAGTGCTTTCCAAATGCCAGTGAACTTGAGAAAGGAGGGGGAGGAGAGGAACGGAGGCCTCCACGGTGAGATGATGCAAGTGCCGGCATAGCAACGCTTTCAACCAACGCAGTTTTATTATTTTTAAGTAAAAATATTTATTTTAAATAGAAACTTGTAACTGCTTCATCAGAGGTATATCAAGACTCGCTGCTCTGAATCAGCTCTGCCTGATTCAGCAGCATGAGTGTTGTCCGCCGTATGAAATCTGGCCTCCAGATATTAGAGGGGTTTTAAAGAGAGACCGAGCCTCGTGAAAACCAGTAGCCTCGGCAGCCGTAGCCAGTCTGCCGTCCATGTACAGAACAGACGCAGCAAAGACTTGTTTGCCTATGGCTAGGGAGAGATGCTGCATTTATCCCTGGATAAATGCTGCCCGTGTTTGTCCTGGAACAAAAATATCCTGGGACTGGCGTCTGCACACACGGCCCCTCTAATAGGGTTCAGTGAGCAGCTGACCGCAGCACGGCTTTCCTGCCACTGAAGCAGTCCCGGGATAGCTGCACGGACATATTTTGCAGCGTCCCGGGATAAACTTTACTACCTCTTAGCCAGGACACTTTTTTAGGATTTGTCCCAGGACAACAGCCAGGGATGCTTGCATGATTGCACTTTGTTCCTGGATAGTGGCTTATCCTAGACATAGCTCCTCAATATTGACCTGGAGGGAGGGAGGGAAGGGACAATCTTCAGAGCCCATTACATCTGAGTGGGGAGGATCGCTCTTTGTCGGGGGCGGTTAGCGCCAGCTGGGATGGAAAGAGAGTCCGGCAAGGCAGATGCAACCACCTGCTGGCAGCAGGAAGACCAGTCCTTATCCAAAGTGGACACGAACGGTTGCAGCCACCTCCTAGTGAAGCTTAACTTTTCAGCTCAGCCCCTAGTAGCTCATGCGTTTGTGCCCAGGGGATCCCCGGCTCCAGGTCAGTGTGCTGGCCGTGAAGCTGGCATCACACAAGCAAGCGGCATCTTGCAGGACAGGGACCACGAGCGACTTTTAAGGCTTCTCTCCCCACATATCCCAGTGCAACTCCTATTGAAAGCAACAGTGGAAAAGGGAAGGAAAAAGAAAACCAGACGTGGTTAACCGAGCGTGGTCTACCTTCCAGAAAGCTTACGTGGAGAATCGAATTGGTACCATGCCACAGGAAGGTGTTTTATGGCATCAAAGTGTCCTGCTTTGCTATTGTGGACGAC
Organism: Crocodylus porosus; assembly: GCF_001723895.1. Taxonomy (NCBI): domain Eukaryota; kingdom Metazoa; phylum Chordata; order Crocodylia; family Crocodylidae; genus Crocodylus; species Crocodylus porosus. The sequence goes on from NW_017728921.1 coordinate 4,008,652, forward strand.
TTGAAAGCTCAATGCGCGGCTCGATGCAGGTTTAGCCTTTCATCTCGTTGTGAACAGCTGAGCTGGAGATTTGGACTAAGTCTCTCTGCTGGATGCTGCTCCGGAGCCGCTCCCCGTTACGCGCACGCGCCTGCAGCGGCACGGCGCTCTGCCGAAGGATGCCGTTAGATTTGCATAACGCAGTTGGGAATTGCTCTGGGTGATGGAAGAGAGCGCGGGGATTGAGACGAGCTTTCTCCCGGATCCCAAAATGGGACCAAACTGCTGAAGACTTCAGCCAATAACCTAATGCATTTCAGAGCAGTTGCAATAGTTGATCTCCAGGGTCCCTTCCGTTGCATGCCTTTGCATCTCGGGACTACGATACGGTGAGGATCTCATTTACATTTAGCAGCGTACTGTTGGCCGAGGCCTGGGATTCACAGGCCAAAAATCGCACGCGGCGTAAGCTGGCATGGCCTCATTTCTGCTTTCACCAGGGCCCCGAGATAATTTATGATCATTCGCAGAATTGCTTTTCCTACGGTTGCAGGAGTTTGGAGGAAACAGAGGGGCAGGCGCACCAGTATTACTCCTACCATCCGCAGCAGCACGAGGCTGATCCCAGGCTCAGGAAGGGAAACTAGTGAGGGCCTAACGCTACTGCAGCTTGTCACCCCCGATTCAACCATCGAGTCCATTGCCCCTGGGCAGCTCTGTGGCATGGGGGACACTCGTGACAGCCTTATGGCGGGGCAGGTTGAAACCCCCTTTGGCAGCCCTCTCCTTCGTCCTCTGGCTTGTCCCTAGAGGCTGCACCCTCCAGCAACGGCCCGCGTTTCTAGTGCCTGCAAGTCGAGCTCTGAAAACGTGCTGTTTTTCCCCATTTCAACCAGGCCCCATTTCATTTTCACTCCCGCGTGGGCAGTCCGTCTCGGGAGGGTTTCCGCAAGCCCCAGGAGACTGCTACGGGTGCAGTCGCTCGCGAGGACCCAGCACCAGCCAGCAAACGGGAAGGGCGGGATGCCGACAAGTCACGCACTAATTGTGCCTGGGACATTCCCGGCTACGTCACGGGTGGTTTCTCCTCCAGTGACCCCATACTCGTTGCCCGGTTGGAGAAGCCTCCCTGCTACGTGGGTTTGGATGCCGGGCTCAGCGGAGAAGTCTCCGGTAGGCATGGCGGCGATGCTCTGAACACACCTTGGGAGGAGGGTGGGGAAACTTCTGCTGCCTGGGAGCCTCCGTGCACGCTCACGTGCAACCCTCTCACTGCTGGGCACTGATCGGTTGCCTCTAGCGTCTCCACCTTCACGTGCCACCTGGCATCTCGGCAAATACAGCGGCTCCAAATCAGCTGCTGAGGGAGCAAAGCGAACGTGATCTTGAGTGATGGAAAAAAAAAAAATTAATCTTAAAATCTGTTCGAGTGGAGATCAGACCGGCTGCTACCTGCCTTCCTCCATGGATTTCGGCATCAGTGCAGTGCAAGCCCAGGGCACTTGAGAGCACGCCAGAGAGAGAGCGAGAGGTAAATAAGGTACAAGCCCCCGCGCCTGCTGCCTGCTTTGCCAAAGCACTCAGGCTAATGAGTCCTGTTTGACACGCACGCAAGCCCTTGCTTGCTTTATCAGCGAATGTGACCTGTTTGATCTGAATAATTCAGTGTTATGCAGCGGTTCCTGTTTCTACTGAGAGCGCAGGACTGTCAGCGAATGTTAACTAATCAGACGGCGCAGAAGGACGAGGGCTATTTCGAGTCCAGCGCGGGGAGCCCAGAAGACATAAATCCAAAGCACGCCCAGGTCCCCCCGGACTTCTCCTCCTTCCACACGGGAGCAAAACCGCGTGCTGCAAACCTTTGGCCGTCAGAAATCCAGTTACAAGATGCAGGGCTGCGAGCCAGCACAGTACGTCTGAACCTCGCTGTCTTCCGAAGAGGAGACGCGACTCGTAATGACCTACTTCGATGCCTACGAGGCGAGGCGCGGCATTTTAAGGCAATAAACATCATTCAGAGCCTGGCAGGAAAGCGGGACTACTTACCGACTCCTCCCAGGTGCCAGAGATCCTGACAGTGAGCGATGGAGACCTTCACACAGCCCTTCCCCAAGCCAGCACGGACCATTAGGAGCTGCTATTGTTTTTTCATACCCAAATTGCAGCCTGGCCGCTGGATGACATTACAGGCTTCCTAGAAACCCGGCCTTCGCCAGGGGGTTTCTTCCAGGAATCCAGCCTAGCAAGGACACGGCAGAGCCGGGTGGCCGGGGAGAAGTGCCTGGACCTGCGGGCAGGGGTGCCAGCCGGCTCAGCTGGGGTCTAGGCTTTTAGACACGCCAAGGGCCAACCGCCCGGGTCTAGCCCTCTTGCACGGTCGTCTTCAGTGTCCTCTGTGAGAAGGGTTGCTCAGCTAGGCGGGAAACGGCCCCCTTTCACGTCAAAGCGCAAACAACCCTGCCGCCGACAGCTCACTTAGGGACACGAAAACCACCCCGAGCCTAGGCGCCGTGTTTCTCCTTCCGGCACGCCGAGCCCGTTCCAGCTCTCTGCTTACACGGCGCGTGGGGGAGGTAACACGAGGCTCCCGTAGTGGCTTTTCCGTGCTCCGAGCGTGCCCTACGTCTGGGGCGCCGGATCTGCTGGGCACCCGGTGCTTATTCTTGCGCACGGGGGGAAAGCCGAGAGGCACGCTGAGCACGCCAGCATCAAGGTTGTGCTTTAAGGGTGGGATCAAGTCGTAGGCACAGACCCTTGTTCGGCCTCCCCTTGGCTTTACACCCGTGGGTTCATGCAAAGATGTCGGGGCTTTTTGCAGAGGGTGGACGGGGCCTGCGTGCGACTTCAATCAAGCCCTCCTTGCAGGGGAGGCTGTCTAGTTGCTCACCTCCGGATGGAGACCGTGGACCTCTGCCCCTTTACTTGCAGGGACCCCCCCATCAGCAGGATGTGCACCCCCCCTCTTCTGGGCTCCAGCACAGGGCCACTGTGTTACGCACGGTCCCCTCCTTGCTCTCCCTACCTCCTTCCTACCTTCCCGGCATGGCAGGAGCCCTCTCTTTGCCTTGCTTCTTCCAGGAAGGCTCCCCGCAGCGGCCAGCCACCGCTCCCCTCGCCGCCTCTCGGGCAGGTCTTCCTAATTGCCTGCTTCACCACAGCTGGGGGGTTCATCAGGCCCCTCACCGCCCTTCCCAGGCTGCTGCCAGGTGAGGTCCGTGCCCCCACCACGACGGACCCTTGTTTTCCACGAGTACCACGGACCTGAACCGAGGGACTGTAAAAGCTGCACGACAGCCTTAAGCGTCAGAGGGCTTTTTCAGACGCAGCCACTTCCGACTCCTGCCAGGCAGACTGGTGCCACAAGCTTCCCTATTAAGCCTTTGGAAAGACCCCAGTGAAACTTTGACCCCTGCAATACTTTGAGCACGGATGCATTGCAATCCTTCTGCACTGGTGCGGGGTCTGAATCGACTTGAAAAGAGCAGCTGAGAAGCAGGAATGGCGTTCAGTAGGTAGGTAATCCCCCATTAGACAGCACGTGCCGTTAGATAGGGAATGCCCTTAGATCGGTATCCCCTATTCGATCGGGAATGCCGCTAGATAGGTGTCACAGCTCGGAAAACACAAGAAGCAAGGCTGGAGAGTCTGTCGGGAGGAGAGCGGCTTTGCGCTACAGCTGTCTCCTTGCAAATGAGTTTTATTTTGCAGTGACAGTATTGAGTTCAACATGGTGGGGGGCACCATTTACAGGCTTCCTTCATCAGCTCCGAATGGCACTGGTTGCTTCGGAGCCAGATAAATAAGTCACGTCAAAATTAAATGAAAAGCAACAGGCTGGAATGAAATGAGACAGAAGCCATCCATATCCTTTAGTACGTCGATTTTTCCACGACTTTAAAAAACAGTGTCAGGTCCGGTAGCTGAGGCCTATGCACTGAGCCAGAAATGTTTCACATCAAAGATCATCAAATGAGAATTTAACACTGATAAACATCCTCCTATTAGAGGAGCCCTACCTCGCGCCTTTAGCGTTATCTCAGGTTACTCCGTAATGCGGGCTGATTGATCCATCAACATTAATGTTCCATTTTCTGGATTAACTGGGCTGTGTATGAAATAATTTACCGAGAATCATTAACCTAATGATATAGGCTTTCTATAAACTGCTTAGCCTGGCGGTGGGGGAAATAGGCTTAATGACTCCAGATCGAAAAATCACGGCAAACCCAGTAATTAGAGCTGCAGGTGGGTCACTGGAGATCGGCGCGAAGGTGAAGCAGCCTTCAGGGGCTCACCTGAGAAGGCCGAGAGCTGCCTCCCTTGGGTAAAGCAATCCAGCATGGATGAGTATTTCAATCTCATCCGGTGGCTTTCGCCCAGAGTCTGGAGGAGAGAGATGCTCAGAGCACAAATTTGGAGCTGGAGCGAAATGCGAACCGTGGCGGCAGAAATCCCGTGTGACGCCTCGGCCGGTCCCACGTACGGCCAGTCTCGGGGCAATACGCCGACTCTCCCAGGCTGGTGTCCACACAGACGTGTCCAGGACTCATTCAATACCTCTGTGTACGGCCTTTCTCCATCCTCATGTCAAAGAAGGGTCTGCCTCTGGGCTCCGCCAGCGTCCGTCACTCTGACACCTCTTAACAAGCGACAAATCACACCGAGGACCGCGCTACTTTTTTCTGGAGATCGCGCCAAACCTCAGCTGGAAATCTAATTACGGAGCCTTCTCCCAGAGTCCGAGTTGGATGACTGCCCGGAGGAGGCCTAGATGTGAAATAAGACGGAGGTAGAAGTTCAGGGCTTGACTGTAAAAGAAAGCCATTTAAAAGCCCCAGAAGAGCGAAAAAAAAATGCTTGAACTTTAAATTCCAGGAGCAAACTGTGATGCCGCGGTGAAAGGCAGCAGGAAACTGAGAACACAAACCCAGCTAATTCAATACCGCTGCATGGAAGTCTTTCGAGAACCGTGGGCAATTGTTTTTTTTTGTTTTTTGTGGTTATTTGCCCCAAAACTGGCAAATTTCCTGTTTCAAGGGGACCAAAAAATATCGGAGCAAATTTGGCAAATAACATCAAGCGCAAGCACCTCCTCTGGACACTTTTAAGAAATACTTGGATGCTTATCTTGCTGGGATCCTTTGACCCTAGCTGAGTTCCTGCCCCTGGGCAGGGGCTGGACCCAATGATGTTGCAAAGTCTCTGCCAGCCCGAATGTCTATGAATCTATGAATCAGTGGGGAAAAAAAGGAGAAAGGGGAGAAATTATTTCTATAAACAGCTTTGATTCTTCTGAAATGTTTCAAAACCAGCAGGGTTTGGTTTTTTTTAAAATTAACCTGAAAATGAAGCTGGGGGGTGTGTGGTCAAAGAAAATATTTCAGGGTGTCCTGAACCTATTAAATGTTTTTAGTGCTGCCAATTTCCCCCCTTCCCCTCCTGATCTGCTTAGCTGCAATCCTTATTTGCTATGTGGAGGCCCCCCCAGAAAGGCCAGCCTTTACTTTGCTCTTTACTGGCTGCATTGCAAGTCACTCCTCCAGCCCATGTGCGACTCGCCGTGGTGCTCCGCGGAGGAGCACGGCACTTCAAGGAAGCATGAAGTACTGATCCTTGCCTGCCGAACCTTGAAATCCAAGGGCGCTTGTACACGTGACAAAGGGCCTAGTTTTGCGCGCTTTTTCCTTCCTTCTAAGTAGCTACAATTGCAGTGAGGCTAGTAACCATCACACCGACTCTGCTGATGAGGTTAAAAGCCGAGGACACTGGGGAAAAACAAATGCAGCTGGAGGGGCGTTTTCCAGCTTGGTCCGGTAGGAACGTGCGACAGCAGGCATATGAGGCCAGTGGCAGAGCTGCCTGGAAGCAGCCGGGTAAAGCCAGGGCGGGTTGTTTGCTGTAGGTCCGAAAGGAGGGGTGTGACAGCACTATCCTGGGGAAGCGTGCACAGCTGCTGCCCGCATCGGGCCTCTCTCATTCACCTCCCGCTTCAGTGGACTCCCGAACTCATGCAAACTTTATCAAACTAGACCATGAAGTTGCAGCGCTCTGTGCTGCCTGGGATTCATGGAGCCTGGCAGGGTTGGCAGGGAAGGGAGCAGAGCAACCCGCTTCAGCAGAGCCGGGAGCTCTGGGAGTCTTAATCAGCTGGTAACAGCCCTCCAGGGCAAGACCTGCAGTTCAGCTCCCTCTACTCTGCTACCAGCAACTGGAAAGGAGCTTGAGGCTGCTAATCGGGTTTGGTTTGGCACTGAAAGAGAAGAGCTTAAGCAGTTTTTCCAGCATGTTCAGAAGGAGATTAACAGCATGTGACTACATGAGCATCGCAGCAAGCAATGCAGCTCGCATGAGCTTTCCATCCCAGCACGGGTGTGCAAGGAGTCAGGACTCCTGGGTTGCACTCCTGGCTGCACCAGGGTGGATGTGATCCTTGGATGTTCATGGAAAGGAAAACCAAGCGGTGTCATAGATGTCATAGACATCTATTTTTCCAAAGAGCCTTAAAAATCGTGCGCCCCAGGCCTCGCACCCCTCAGTCACAAAGCAGATTATGAAAGCAAGCTAGTGTGAGACTAATTTTGTGGGCATTGCGCCTAGCCTAATTCACTGCAACAGTAGAGAAGTTTTGCGGTAACAAAAGATGCTCAGGGAGCCCGTTCCTGGACACTGCGCCTTCCTCTCGCGCCCACGCTGCGTGAGGCCTCTCGAGCCGCTGTCGGACAACGGATACGAGAGTCTGGAGACGTGGGGGTTTTTGCCCCGAGATCTGGAAATGTTTTCTAATGAGACCAAAGAAGCTCGGTCTGCTCGGCTCATCCAAGAGGGGACTTGGTCACCGTTGGCAAGTGCCGGAGATATCTGAGGGTAGCCAGCTCTTCATCTCTGGTGTGATGAGACCTGGGAGGAAGAAGCCCCCAAGACGAATTCGAGTAGGAGTCAAGGGACCGCACGAGGCGTGAGGGTAGATAACCGGCTGACCAAGGAGCATGGCAGCTCCCATTTGCCGGGCAGTTGCTGTCCTTGTTTTTCAGAGGGACAACCAAGGCACAGGAAAGATTAAGGATGTAGGGGGAGGAATTGAACCCGTGTCTCATCAGACCCAATTAAACACCCTGCCCAGGCAACCTGTCCTCTTAGACCGAAAACGCAGAGGATGGGAACGCGGGTATCAACCACCTTCTCCATCCCTCGCCCGGCCTGGAGGTCCTTCTTCCGCTCTGAAGCGCTTCCCAGACATTAACTGATGAAGTCGCCGGCTCAGCCCCCCAAGGCAGGAACTGGCCTGATTTGAAAGGACGGGTCATCTGCATATTTTGCCGTTTAGTCGGGAAACGCGACGGAGGCCACTTGGGCGGCGGGGCTGCTTCCTTATCGAGAGAGGCTGGTCGTGAATCATTTCTGGGCTTTATGGAGGCCTATAATAAGGCAATACGTCTGCTTGCTTTCCGGGAACTGCAGTCTGTGAGAGGGATCTGATTAGACTGGTCAGCCGTGATTTATGTGGGCGCTAGGATTTCTCTCTGCTTTTCGCTGCCCGGGACTGAACTGAATCTGGAAGCGTTTCAGCAAGAGCAGCTGCAGCGATGCGGGGCGCTCCCCCGATGCGGGGCAGAGCGCCCTTACTTCCCACCGTGCCCGAATGGCGCAGCATCCAGCAGGATACGGCCCAGCAGGCTTGCCAGGTTTTGAACCCTGTTAAGCCTTTGAGGGTCGGAGACCTCGCACGATGGACACAGAAGGACCCAGTGGGGATGAAGGGTGGAGGGGGTCTGCTTCGGGGTTTCGTTTTAAGGACTCAGAAAGTTTCGGCGTCTCACCCAGTTCCCAGACCCTGTTATTCAGAGCAGGGCCTCTGGAAAACAAGGGGAGCAATTTAGTCCTGAGCTCGGCTGCCACAAAGCGGCTGTACTGCTGGCTCGAATGCAGCTCTCTTTTTCACCTCTCTGGCCTAGGGGACGAGCGTGAGGCCGGCGACAGAGGGTGCTCGGTCTCCTGTTGCTGGACTGACCCTTTCGGAGATGAAAACAAATTGGAAGAGGTCAGAGCAGAGCCGAGGCGGCGCCGACTTGCACGGGGAGCTGAAACGGCCGTTCATTTACTCCAGACGGGCCCGGGGAAATTGACCTTTTCCGTTCCCCCGTCCTGCGCTGAGGGGATCAGGACGCTAAAATCAGGCCTAGGAAGGATTCTGCATCCGATGGCAAATGGAGACGGTCGGAGGAACTTAATTCGACGGTTGCTTTTTACACCCAAATGCTTCCCCAGCTCCTTGAACCCTCATCTCAACAGGATCCATCTAATTTAGCCCTAATCACATCAACATCATTAAAAATGTGCCTGAAGCTCTATTCGAGAAGATGGGACGAGAGCCGGTTACGACGGAGAGAGATGCAAATGTGCTAATGGCATGTTAAAAAGATGGAAAATGTGATAAATCCAAGAGCAGTGAAAGGGGAAAAAAACAACCTGTCTTGCATGTAAATGTGCTGTTGCTGCCGTTTCCTCATGAACCGCGGCAGAGATCTTACTAGTGACACACGGGGCTGAATTCAGAGGTGCTGTCGAGCCAGCGTGAGTCATGTCTTGGCAAGTCAGACTCCGGGAGTGTGAGGATGATATAATTTTATGCCGATGGCCTGGGAGCGGGGAATGAGCTTGAAGTGGCAAAGCCGTTTAACAGGGGGCTGTGAGAAGGAAAGGGGGAGAGAAGTGACGTCGTTGCTTGCCTTATTTCTACTCAGATTTGCAGTTTTAAGCATCGTCATTGGTTGAAAGTGCTCCAGCAAAACTGGGTTTTTTCCTCCCCCACGGGAAATGGGGTTATCAAATAAACTCACATTTTCATACATGGCTTCTGGTTCCCACGTTGCAAAAGATGTGGGTGTTTTTTTCAATGCAAGTCCAAATTCCCTGCTGAAGACACCCCCGTGCAGCGACCGGCTGCGGTGATGGCACCTGCTAGCACACGCGAACACGTGGCTTAGCACCGGGTAACTGCAGCCGTCTGCTTTCTCTCTGCATCGGCCCCAAGAGATGTGCCTCATCTTTGCAGGGGCGAGAGAGGTCGTTGGGGAGATGCAGGGAGCGGTAGGAGGTGTCCAGCCATTTAGCAGCATCTTTCTGCACTTAAATAACTTGAGCGCCAATCCTTCTTGGTCCCTGCACATTCACCGCTCCTCTTAGGAGGTCCACTTTGCCTGCCTCTCCTGGCCCGGTTCCAGCCTTGCCTTTGATTTAGTCTAGAAACTGAGTTACGAACGTATGAAATCGGTGTCCCTTGGGGAGGATGGTGTATGGTCTACAGACCAACCACGGTAGGCAGAAAGAGCTAAATTCACAGCTCCTGGTACAAGGCCTTTAGCCGGAGGTGGGACGTAGCAAGAAAAGCAAGGGCTCTTGTGAGTAAGTGATGGTGAGCAATGGGACCAGCACCCGCGTATCTTGGCTGAGAGCGACAAAGTCCAGCGTCCCTTCATCGGCATCGTGGCGCTGCTCCAGCCAGCAGAGATATTGCAGCCACGCACGAGATGGGAATCCAAACACCTGCCCAGTATTTACAACAAAGCTGAAATTAAGGCTAAGCTGCCGTCTGCCTGCTCCGCTTGCACAGGCTTGGAACTGGAAGTATCACCTTGATGCACGTTCAGACTCGGATTTGAATCAGGTTTTCCCTGTTTAGCCTTTGCTTTCTACTAAGGATTGTTATTAGGAACGGAAACGTGGCATGGAAAAAGGGCGGCTTCTCAAGACGTGGTCTGGAGATGTGACAGATAGTATTTGAAGTCAGGGTTTCGGACGATGGAGCTCGCTTCTTCCATTTAAAGACACGGGGGTTGCTACTTACAGCTTGGGAAGGTTAAGGACATTTCAGCCGGGGTTGGGTGCCAGGGCAGAAGAACCGGTTGCAATTATTTACTCTGACAAGCTCAGCGACCTTGGTGAGTGACTCCCATTCTCCCTGGCTTTTGTGTCCGCATCAGGCCAAGACAAGCAACGGGAACGTCGGAACGAGAGGCCGAGCAAATGATTCGTCACCGGTAATTTCTTCAGGGTGTGGTATTCCTCTTTTGCTTCGTCCACACCACAGAAAAGCCCTTCCTTGCTTGGACTCGCTGTCCCACCTCATCTTCTGCAAGGGTTGTTTGCATGGTGGAAACATCCAATGGATTCGAGTCCCAGTGTGCTAGGCGCTGGACAAACCCACAGTAAAAGACGGGAACTGTGGTCTTAACACCATTGACCACCTTTCTATTATGCTAGTTGAATGTTGATATCTACTCTGGTCCATTGTGGTTGGCCCATCTCAGCCACTTGACGCTGTCTCTTGCCCCTGATTGGTTACTATTAGAGGTGCTGGGGGACATATTAAGCACTGCAACCTAACCTATGGGAGGAAATGCTGACCTATTTTTTAATGGGACTTATCCCCTATCTTCCTCGCTGGCTGCCTTGGTGTTGTGTGCATAATAAGCCTTGCCCTCCTAACGGAGGAGGTCTGGTGAGCCGGGCAAGCATCAGGACAATTAACATGCCATTAGCAGCGCAGATGCGGGTGGATTGCAGACTGCGACGCTCGTGAAAGCCTGACAGGGGAGAAGGCCGCTGCCAAATGAATGCGCCTCACCCCTTAATGGTTACGGAGCAAATCACACATTGCAGCTGTTAGCGCAGCCGGGCTGGGAGCCGTCTGACCCGGCCACCGCACCGTGTCCCGGCGGCTATGGATGTCTTACAGAGATATCCACAGTGGCGTGGGTGTGTGGGGTGGGGCGGGGGTCGCCCGGATGAGAACGGGGCAAAACTTGCACTTCCCCTTATCCCAGAGATGCTGACATTTGCTTTTCATAGATTTCATAGACATCAGGGCTGGAAGGGACCTCGGGAGATCATCGAGTCCAGCCCCCTGCCCAAAGGGCAGGAAGTCAGC
>NW_017728921.1:4019568-4027977 GCF_001723895.1 Crocodylus porosus
CAGGCAGGCAAGTGTGCCCTTGGGGGCTCTTCCCTTGCCCACAGATTGTGCCAGGGCTGGGGCAGGGGTGGGCTCCCTTAAGTGCCTTGGTCTGCTGGCTTTGCAAGGGTCGCTCAGCAGGCCAGCAGTGGCAGTAGTCCTCCCATCCCCCAGCGGGCTTAGTTTAAAGCCCGGTGGAGCAGGTCAGCCAGCCTGGCTGAGAAGAGCCTCCTCCCCAGGGGAGAGAGGTGGAGGCCATCTCTTCCCAGCAGCTTGCTGCCTCTCGCCAAAGAGCGGGCTGTGGTCGTGGAAGCCAAAGCCTTCCCGATGACACCAGCGCCGCAGTCTTTGGTTGACTGCGTGAATCCTCCTCTCCCTCCTCAGCCCATAGCCTGAGACTGGGAGGATCAACGAAACACTTTCTTTTGCTTTGAAATGAAACCCCATTTTCTTTTATTCTGTTTTTTGTGAAACGAACATCCATGACAGTTTTGCTTAGGAAGCGATGATCTGTGGGCTTGTCACAACTGAATGTGCTCCCAGGACCCTGACTGACTGACATCAAGGGGACTCTTTCCAATTTCACTACAGTTCACCATGGAAGAGCAGCGGATCAGACCGTGGCCCACTGGAGCAGCCGGGCTCTGGGCCAGCTGGTTCCCCAGGCCAACCGCGACCCGGGTTAGCTGGCAATGGGAGCAAGGAAGGCCTAGCGCCTCCAGTTCTGTCTCCGTCTGCTTCGTTCGTCTGACCTGGTGCTGCCAAGGTCCAACGAGCTGAGCGGGCAAGTAGCAGGAAGCCTGGTTTCCTGAGGCATCTTGCCTGGCAGACAAGTTGTGAACTGTCCGAGCTCCATGGAGAGATTTATCGCGAGCAAAGCGGCCCGACAGAAAGCTTTCCATGGACGGCTGTTTTCCAATGGAAGGGAAAACGTCATCTGACACTTCCAACCATTCCCAGTTTGGGCCTGTATTTGTCAAACGCTAACGGCTCAGTAACGTGCATTGAGCAAACCATGAAAGAACGACGCAGATAGAAAGTCGGAGCTGGGCTTCCCGTCCGAGGTGCTTTGTGCGCTGTGGTTGACCCCCAGGTTACCGTCGCATTGCTGGCTTTCTTGTTTTGCTGGGCAAAGTACAGCATGGTTTTCAGTGAGGAAGACATGGAAACAGGCAGATAGAAAGACTTGACACTCGACAGGTATCGTCACGTGTACAAGCGCCCTTACAGTGTATTTCAGCCCTGCCATAATAAGCACCCTGGCTGGGGTATGGCTGGCCTACAGACCCCAAAGGATCGTTCTTTGGAGACTGAACTGCCTGGAAGAGCTGTAGCAATTAGATGAGTGCCTGAAGTAGGTGTGTTGTACCCCTCTGCAGCCAGAAACAGAGCACAAGAGCCCTGCAGAAATCTAATTTAGTTTTAATACTCAGACCTTGGCTTTAGAGTCACACAGGGATCCTTCAACTTTTATCAGCTGCAGCTTTTCACAGAAAATGTCACCAGAGGTTTCTTTTCGTGCATACACCGGGCCTGTCTTTCCTATACCCACAAATAATGCAACAAGCGCTGCCTCTAGCAACGTGCACAGAGGTGCCGAGTACCTGGGGGGCCGAGGGCCCTGGCCCCGCTCGGGAAGAAGGCTGTCACCTGAAACACGTAAAACTTTCTGCGTGTCCATCATCTTACGCCCCCTCCCTTGGTGCCTACGGCACTCACTACATTTCTGTTTCTATTGAACTACAAGGTTTTTGCCACAATTCACCCAGGAATGTCTAAGTTGCTTTGACTCCTGGGTTAAACACTGACTCCTCGCAGCTTTCCTAAGCCAGTCAGGTTGGAGAGTCACTGGGTTATCATCAGGTGCCCATCAGCTCCCATCAGACAGTCTGGACTGTGCTTTATAGCAGCTCCTGCTATCTCCAGCCTCCCCTGTGCCTCGGCCCCAGCTTGACCGTCTCCTAACATACTAGCATGGGTTTTGTTCACTCGGAAAAATAAAAGCCCGAGAACTTTCTTTTTCTTCGTGCTGCAAAACAAAATTTCTGCCGTTCCATGTGACCAAGTTAACGAGCTGGTGTCTGAATAAGAGGGCTTTCTATTTAATTTGCGAATCATCTTAAATAGGGCTTATTTTTCTCTTTAACTATAAGGAATGATTTTGCAGAATGCAGCCTAACGATAATGAATAATATCATCAGGGATGTTTAGTTCGGGTATTAACAAGCTAAAGAAGAAAATGGGTACTGAACTTTCTGGAATTACACCCACACACGCACGCACGCACATGCGCACCGAGAAGACGGACAGGTTTGCCCAGTGGCAGCGATACACGGCAGCCAAACGATTCCCACAGTAAGCCGTACACCACCGGGCTAAATGAAGATGCACAGACTGAAAGTATAATTTATAGCGGCTGGAGGCTAACACGAAGCATGGAGCTTCTTGAGTCTATGGAGGAAATAGCGGGGTTTCTTTGTACAACTCGGGCTCTGCTTGAAGGCTGCTCCAGTCTGGATGCTCAGACCACAAAGCCTTGGTATAAAGCACGATTGAACCTTAAAGGAAAAAAAAAGATCTTTGCCTTTCACCAGCTGCATCCATCCCAATGTGTCTTTTTCTTCCTAAGGCGTTTAAGATGGTTGGTAGTTTAGAGAAACGCAGGCAGAATCCTTGCCCCTCTCAGAGCAGCCCCTTGTTATTGCAGTTTAACAGCTGGATTACTGCTTGAATTCCCAGTGTGGTCTTTAGCCAGCTGTGCAGCTCACAGAAAGAAAGGGCTGCGTAATGCCTTGCTGCAGATGGAGACTGTACTTTCCAAAAACACGCTGTGCCTGCATTCCCGGTGCAAGCCGCTAATGCTCAAGGGGTGAACGTTGCATGTCTAACTTGTCATTTCCATGTGCAGTCCAGGTAAATGCAAATGCAGATTATACAGGCAATTGGATGTACAAGCTGTCTGACTATTAGGGCCCACGTTCCCTTTAAAGGCATGCAGCTGCAGGTGCTTGGCTATTCCTGTGGGGTACAAGTGTCTATATACTATATTGGCGTGGTGTGCATGCACACGTATGTGTACACATGCATTTTGCATTAAGTGGTCGTTAGATAAAGTGCCTAAGTAGCACTGGGGTTCAGGCCAGAATCCAGGATTTCTTATCCCCAGGAAAGCCCCCTCGCTGGGCTAGAGAGAGGGCTCCGTCTCATTTGTTTTTCTTCCAGCCTTGGAGACTCCTGTATTTCTTTCTTCCGAGCAGCACTTAGGCAAAACAGGATCTGGGACACAGCGTGCGTGTGTGAGATTGGGGCCTGTGCTGAGCAGCGATGGGTTATTTGACAACGCCTCGCCGGTCTGCCGGTACCCAGCCCCTGTTGGCTCAACCCAAGCTCTGGGGACGGCATACAGCACGGAGCTGGTTACTGGTCCTGCCGTCTTGGTGACTGCCCGGCCAGGGTTCAGAGACCAGACCCCAAACTCCGTGCCGGCTTTCGACTTTGAAGAGTCGTTTGGCAAGAGAAGAAGACATAAGAGTAAAATTTGGTGTGGAAGTGGGTCCTCCAGATTTCACAGCTGACCAGAGGAGGGGCTTCCGGTTATAATAAGAAAGGATCCAAGAAGAATAAAGAGCCGGAGAAGTTTGGCTCGATCATAGGGATTAGAGATGGGGACAAAACCTTCTGGGCCTTCCAGTCCCTCTCATTGATGGTCCTGGGAACAATCTCCCATTGCTGGGGAAATGAATGAGACAACTTCGTTAACAGAGCTCTGGCACCATTGCATGAGGCGTAGCTAATTAATACTTCGATCAAGGTGAGAAGGGGTGAGAGCCAGGACTCCTAGGTCCTTTCCTTGCCCCGCCACAGACTTCCCAACAAGCCTTGGCAAGTCACCGCGCTCCTCCGCAGCTCTCCTGCCCCGCCGGCCGAGCAGGACGGGGATTAGGCGTCTGAGCTCATCCCCAGCATGGGTCCTTTGGGAAGCGGGCGCGTAGGAAGGGAGATCTGACAACCAGCGGGCGCGTTTTGCAAGCTGCTTTCACCCAGTGCTGAGGCTACAACTCAAAATGAGCCTTATGCTAGAGGGATGGAGCAGAGCCAGGGGTGGGGCAGGTGTCACGGTGGCCTTTATTGTTATCAGGACTATTTAGGACACATGTGGGGAGGTGAAATCCTCCACCTGCCCTAGCCACAAGCCGTTTGGGTCTGCTCCTTGCAGCCTGCCCTGCCCTGCCAGCCCAGGTCCAGCCTGGAGGGACCTCGGGCTAATCCCCTGGAACGATGTTGGCTTCATCTCTTCAAATGATGCCACGTGACACAAACCCATGCCATATGGGGACCATGTGCCAGGACGAGGGAGAAAACATCCTTTTGGGGCCACAAAACCCAGTCTCACCGAGTATTTTTCAGCTCTGCTGAACAGGGCTGTCTCTCCGTAAGGGAAGGGTTTGGGGTCCTCCGGCCCGCTGGTGCCGAGAGCAGAGAGGCCAACAACCCTCTGCGCGGGGGCTGGGAGCCAGCGCACCTGGCATTCACTCGCAGTGGCGTGAGCGATAGCGAGGGATGCGGTGATGGGTGTTAAATCATCGTAATGGCGTTGTTGTTCTAGCCCACGTTCCCGGAGAGATTTGATAAATGCAGGTGCAGCCTGGCTACCATTTAGGGACCAGAAATGAACCATCCATCCACTTCGCAAAGGGCAGGCCGGCGGCTCCATCGCATTCGTGCTCACTCCAGAGGCTGGCGCTCCACAGACAGACTCGTGGAGCGGCTTTCTGGGCAAGAGCGGGGGGCCCTGCACTGCCGCTGTGTTTGGATGCCACGCGCGAGTGCTGCACTTTGCTGGAAGACATCAATATGCACCCTCGGGTTCAGATACCGAAGGACCAAATTTGCAATCAAAGGGGGGGAAAAAAAACCAAACCCACCCCAAAACCCAAAGCTTTGACATTTCCATCTGAAAGCCCCAGTGTGACCCACACATCGTTCAGATTCCCAGAGCATCTGAACCGGTCCTGGGGGTCGCCTCCAGAGCCCTCCATCACCCCGAGACGCCCCGCACGCCCCATCCCCAGAGCCCGTCTGCAACATCGGCGGCTTCTGGGAGCTCTGCAGAAAGCGTCGGGATGCCACGAGGCGTTTTAATAAGCTCATTGCATGAATCAGCAACAGGCAGAAGTGAGTTCGGGGAGAAGAATTCCTATTTGTGTACAACCATTGTGCCAGGCAGCAGTGTTTGACAAGGAGCTACGAACGCGCCGAGGACGGGGGACTGCCATCGGCCTCCAGGTCTATGCCTTCCTGCAGTTTTTATGTCTGAACTGGAATTAGCTTTGGAGCTGGAAAAGCACTAACCTCTGATAATTAAACCCAAAATGTGTTGGATTTGACATTAGGTGTCACCTATACACATATTTAGTCCCCAGCCCTATTATTTTAAATGGATGCAATTATTCATCTTGCAGTCTAATATATTTTTGGTTCTCTGGTGTCCACTAGACCTTAAAGCAGAACAAATGCTTTAATAAAATCAGGATATTGCTTCTTTGCAGCTGGAACATTGTACTATTAGGAACTGTAGTGAGTGGAACAGGTTGGAGAATCTTTAATAAATTATTGCCTAATATTTCTTTCTTGCTACACATATATGATTAGTAAATGTTGTCTGTTCGCTGATTAACTTTGTTTATTTCTTAATTAGGTTTAGCTTCATCTGTCTTGTGGTTAAGAAATAATTGTTTGATTAATGCGTTTGAATTTACATTTTCATTAAGCTCCTGAATAAGTTCTGTACCAATTAGCTGCAATGTAACATGCAGATCGGGGACATTAGAATCACAATTTTAGTCCATTAAGTAATAACTGTTATATTGATTGGTGATAATGGAGCACAGATAGTAAATACACATTAGGCTGAGTTACAATGATGTGGTAACGGGTCGCCTTGTTGGGAAAGGGAACGGTGGTAGTAGAGGATGCTGCCTGAAGCATGGGCTTTCTTCTCTCATCCTGGCTACATTTCCATAGGATGTCATGGAAATTGTCTGTTTGGGCAGGGCAAGGCCACTGCAGAGGAGCTGGGGGATGCCTGGCCTTTTCCCTTGCCCACCATTCCCAAAGCTTTCCAGAGGGAAAGCTTGCATCGCATGGCATTGCATCCAGAGGGAAAGCTTAGGGAACGATGTCCCTTCATCTCCCCATCTTATGCAGCCAGACTGTCTGGGCACAGCCGAGTCCTAACTTAGCAGGACGGGCCATGGCCCCATGAATCAAGTCCGTCACCTGCCGCAGACCATGGCAGAGGTTGACAGCATGGGTGAAAGGTAGGGACAGAGGTTGCGAGAAGAGCCTGGCCAGAAACAGGCAGCTTCTGATAGCGATCCTCTCCAAAATGCAGCGACTCCTTGCCATGGGGATGGAAGGAGGTGCGTTGGCAGTGGGGCACACGACACTGCGGGAGAAGACGTGAAAGCCTGCGGTGTCTGAGCGATGGCCTTCAACCTCTGCTGGGCAGCTACCTTGAGCAAGAAATGCCGCACGGGCAACATGGCACTTTGCTCTCTCCCACACGTCCCCGTGGGAAGCCACATCTTTCCTGGCCTGAACAGCATTGGAGCATCTTGTGGGCTACGTATTGTCCGGCAGCCATGGGTTGGGCACCACCGCAGCAGAGGTTTGCCTGGTCCACTGGATCAGTCGTGAGGTTTGATTGGGGGAAAGTGGAAAGGAAGGTTGCAATGACAAGGCAACCTCAGGGCACGAGCTCGTGACCTTAAATTATCAATCAGTTTTGCTTCCAGCAGGGCCGCGCGCTATACATTTGCACATCGACGGCATGTTTTATTGCAAACGCTTGTGCACCTGCAAGGGGAAAACCAACCTCGGCGTCAACACGTGCCTTGCTTGTCCTAAATGAAAATGGGATTCGGTAGAAAACAGGCCCGTTGCAAAGCAAGAGGAATTTCTCGGAGCTATTCCCGACACCCTCAACGGAGGAGAGCAAACACAAAACCCACCACCAAGGCACCAAACCGAGACAACAGGATAAAGAGAGCATCTCAAAGTCATTCTCCTAAGGAATCCTTAATTGGGAACTAACTGGCTGGCCCTGCCTGTTCTGCTATTTCTGAAGTCAGGCTTTCTTCTGTCAGCTGATAGCAATTAAGTGGCTTTAATTGATTCCCTCAGTTTGGGGCTTTTACATGAGGACGTTATATTTAGAAGCCGCCGTACATTTTCAGAGGGACTAATGGGCAGGTGAGCCGGGGCAGGCAAAGCCAGAACGCGGCCTGCGTTTGGGGGCCAGCACAGATCACTTGGCGCAGGAGCTGAGGGGCTGAGCAGGTTGGTGCTGGTCACATGAGACGCACGTATGGGAGCCGTCGGGCGAGGACAACTCTCAAAGATGAGCTGCCCCCAGCGCGTAGCCGTTAGCAATCTGCCAGGCAGGCTTTTGCCGAGCAGCGAGCAGAGAATTGTACGCATTTGCATCGAAACCCCTTGCGTTACAGGCAGCTATTGGGATGGCTGCAGATAAAGGAGCACCCGCGTCCCTCTGCGGAAGGGAGGGAGACGAGCTGCTCGGCCTCAGTGAACTCCCAGTGATTTCAAAAGCCTTAGCTACTCAGGGTCGTTGGCTGTACCCGTGTTGGCAGGCAAGCTTCTTTGGGTGCATGCGATATCTTTCATTAAACCAACTGAGAAGTTGGAAAAAATTTCTTTGCAAGCTTTCAGGCAAAAGTGCGTTTTTTTGGTGTGTGCTCAACAGCTTGCAAAGAACTTGTTTTCCAGTTGCTCAGTTGGTTTAATAAAAGACATCACATCTACGCTCAGCTATTCAGCTCACGCTGCCCTCCCCAGCTGCGGGCAGCCTGTCCGTTCCCCCTCCTGCCTGAAAGAGGAGATCGCTGGGCTGGGTTCAGCCATCTTCCATCTCCAGGTCGTTGCTGTGTGTTGGATCAAGGCCGGCTTTGCACGTATTTGAGCCCCCCCAAGGGAAAACCGTGGGCGTGCCGTGCAGTGCCGATGCAGCGCCGTGCGCCGAAGCAGGGTTAGAAGCTGCGGGGAACCGGAGGACAACACCGGTGACCTGCTCTGCCACCACCAGCAGCAGCCAGGATCGGCTTCCCCGATTCTTGCCACAGGGAATAAATCTGGCAATGTTGCCGTGCCAGAGCCTATTGCATTTATCAGGTTGGCTTTTCCTTAGGTTTTATACCGTTAATCAGTGAATCCTTCCTGTAGCTCATGCATGCTCTGTCAACAGAGGACGGGATTCACCTCCAAGGAGGATTACTTCGCGCTGGTCCGGTCCTGCAGGGAGCAAACCAGGAAAGCCAAGGCTGCAACTGAACTCCAGCTAGCTTCAGGCATCAAGGACAACAAAAAGTCCTTTTTCAGATATGTGGGGAGCCGGAGGAAAAGCAAGGGCAA
>NW_017728921.1:4027988-4059613 GCF_001723895.1 Crocodylus porosus
GACCCCAGCTGACTTCCTGCCCTTTGGGCAGGGGGCTGGACTCGATGATCTCCCGAGGTCCCTTCCAGCCCTGATGTCTATGAAATCTATGAAACAGCTCACGGACAACAGGCTGTGAACACGCATCATCTGCGATTTGGACTGCTAGCCTCTGCCGGGCACAGAGGCCACGGGGGCGTTGTGTTCAGACCTGCACCATTTCAGCATCAGCCTCAAAGCCGGGCCTCTGGTGTCGGCATTGATGGCGCTGAAATCAGTTATCCGTGACTCCTCTCTGATGTCAAAGATCCCCTGAGTCTAGCAACTTTCCTGCCTGTTCCTCCCAAGCCTGCTTGTGAAAAGCGGATGTGAAAAAGCTGTAAAGAGAGATGAAGTGAATCGAGCCTCTAATGGGAATGAGGTTTTGAGGCATCTACCTGGGTCTGGTGAGCACTTTGCAAAGTCCTTGCACTCCTGGGGCTGCTGGCCGTGTTTGTACAAGTTACATTCACTTCACTTTATAAGCTTTTAAATTCTAGCTAACTAATACCCAGCATCGTAAACGTTGCAAGAAGAGGACTGGGAAAGAGTTCAGGATGAATACAGTGGGAATACCGTCTAATTGCATGCTGCCTTTATGATTAGCCCCGCTACAGCTGGATTCACCTGTGTGGTGCATTACTCCAGAGCTTTTCGAGGAACTGCACAGAGTGATAGTCTAAAAGAGGTTTTCTACAAAGGCTTTTCCTACTGATGTAAAGCTTCACGCGCTAGCTGGGCACAGTGCTGTGATGAGCAAAGGTTCAGTTCGGTATCTGAAAGTGACTCGAAACGGCCGATCTCGGGAGAACGCATTCCCGTATTGATGCCCAGCTCTTGCTCCTGCTGGCTGCGCTACAAATACTATGAAAACGACTTCTTTGGCCATCGTCTTTCAGCCCCACTTAGAAGGGAGACCGCCAACCAGTCATCCAAAGCCATTTCCCGCTGCACCTGTTCGTGCCGTGACGCAGAGGTCTTTAGTCAGGCGCCGAATGGTCTTTGTCCCGCTTCGCTGCCCACGAGACCGTGCAAAGCACCCGAGTTGCACGTCCACCCCAGCTGACCCTAGAAATCTATGGAGACATGGAAATCCACCCTATATTCATCAGAAAAAACCCCCAGGCTTGAGATTTCAGAGGCTGAGCAATTGCAGACAGACCATGCTTGTTCAGACTTGTCTCTGCACAGGCCTCTCTGGAGCAGCGACTTGTGATGAATGAAGCTTCAGCCAGACCTCTTCCCTCCAGCGTCTATAAAAATCTTTATTACGCGCCGCTTGACCCTGGCATCTGCGGCACACACCTCCCTGGGGCAGCATAATACTCAGGTTGCTGACAGGTGAGGAAGATACTCCATTAGCTTCCCTCAACATCTGGGGAGTTCGGCGGTGTAAAAGAACAGGCCGTCCCGCGACCACCCCAACTCCCTGCCTGCGGCAGGGTCACCCCTATCCAAACCAGCCTGTACATTGACTGTCACGCTCATACGTTGGCCACGCGACTGGCTTGACGCGGCTTCGCTGGCCCTCTGAGGCTTAACGCTGCTCCTGGCGTGAGTCAATCTGATACCTGGGTCAAAGACGCCGGGATGATTTTCAGCCTGAAGGAAGGGGAGGTTTCTTTTATGCAACCCTCTACTGCTGTGATGATTGCCCTCCATCCAGGTTTGGCAATGCTCAGCACAATATTTAAGCGACAGCTCTGCTGACGTGGCCTGTGGCAGGGCCTCTCCTGAGCCCTGATGCATGAAGCCAACAGCCGTGCGTCTGGCTAAGAGAGGATAGAGGTTTGCTAGGGCTGGCTGTGATAGGAACTATTTCCATTCAGCTGCCATGGACTGAAGGAAAGAGCTGGGTTTGCTGTCTGCCATGCGTGGGGAAGAGCCACATCTGTCGTCCTCCTCTGCAGAGGCCATCGGCTTTGGAAGGGACCTCGTGGTGAAGCCCTTGGGTGCAAAGTCACCATAGTCCTCCTCCGTGCTGGGAGCTCGGGGAGGGACGCCCTCCCGGCGGAGCAATGCAGCCCTTTGTGCCTCGAGACTCGACTTTGGTGCAGTTGTGCAGGCATCCCAGGCAGGTTTTCGCTGCCTCTGGTTGGCGTCCGTCGCTGTCGGGGGGCATCCGCGGGGGAAGGGGAAGCAGAGCAGCGATGCTCAGAGCCAGAAGCAGGCGCTTCTTTTTCTAGCTTCAGCTCTGTACTGTTTGCCTCGCCCGAAAGATGAATCAAAAGCACCAAGAATGATGGATTGGGGTGATTTCCAAAGCACTGGAAAATAGTGTTGGCCCAAAAGTGAATACACGTCTGGTGGATAAAAGATACATCATGAGAAAAAGAGCATCGATCTTCATCTTCCTGCCAGCCCTCCGCCACGCCGGGGCCATCTATTCTCTCTCTCCCTCCCACCCTGACTCCCGCCGGAGCTCGGCTGCTCTTCTCTTCTAACGTCATCAGCAGGGCTCGAGAAAACAGGCCTCTTTGTGCCAAATCCCTTTAGCCCCACCTGGCTTTTTTGCTTAGTGCTCCAGAGGTCTGTGTTTGGTTCACTCCCGGCGACATAACACTAGAAGAGGCCTTGACTATGGTCTCCAGTATTCACAGACATCCCTACCTTGCAACTGGCCCCTTACAACTTGGCACACAGCTACCAGGCACCACGGCAGAGCCCCCTCCAATGTGCCAGGGACAAAAGTGGGGAAGACGAAGGACTTGCCACTGGACTTCATCCTTGGTGCTTTAGGTCCTCGGGGCATTTTTTGTGCAAGAGCGAGGACGATGGGCAGCGGAAACCTGCAGAGTGGTTGGCTTGTGAAATGTGGTCACTGGTTTCGAGCTGGGAGGGGAGCAAGCAACCTTGCACTTCTCTTAACTGCTGGTGCCTTCAGCTGGCTGCTCGCTCTGGGTTGCAGCGGTTTACACCCCGGGCCTGTTTCAAATGCCTCCACCCCCACCGAAATCCAGTCTCATCCTCTACTTGGTGGACTCCTATCTGTTTCCACGCTCAGGAGGACCTCTGCTATCTCGACTTGGGTCAGGTCCTTGCAACGACTCTTAACTCTGTTCTTTCAACTCCCTACCCAGCATCCCTTATGCTAGATTGAAAAGCAACCGGGATTAATACGAGATTTCTTTTCTCTTTAGTGTCTTTAAATGACATGGGGTTGCCCATCTTGCTGGGGTTATCTGATCCCAGCGGTCTTTCCTGCCCAAGTGCAGCGGGGCTGGACCCGATGATCCTAACAACTTAAACCAACTCAAGACCTGCTCTACTTGCTGCCAGGAATATGAGGATACACCTAGCCAAAAAAAAGAAGAGCAAAGCCTCATGAAAAGCCTCTGCAGAGAGGCGACCTGTTGCACACAGCCCTGCAGACCAGCTCCAAGTTGCGCTGGATCGCCAGACGGCGTAATATCCCGAGGCCCAGACGCCCCCCGCATTGCAGGGCTCTTGGCAGAAGTGCATTTGAACCGCTACCAAAATCAGACTGTTTACCAGCGAGGGGAAAAGCTGGGGAAATCAGAGCTGTAAGCCAGACTAAGAATCCTATTTATTTTTTTAATGCCAGCGATCAATTCCCTCTTACCAGAGGGGACAAACCAGTGCAGATGATACCGTATGCTCGGCTCATGTGCAATAAAGAAATGAGGAAATGGAAACAGCACAAAGCAAGGAATAATACAGCCAGATTATGCGGCGGTAGGAAGGCCAGGCTGTAATGGACACTGAAATATGATCACCAGCACCCAATAAAAATTGTTAGATGAGCTTCTTTGAGCAATTGCCTTATTAAACTGTAGCTAACGGTAGCTGTAGGTTATTCAGCATCATTATCGACGAGTTCTGTATCGATCACCCAGGACCGAGTAAGCGATGCATTGCTGTTGAGGGAACTGCGGCGCCGGGTCACCGCGAGCACCTTTCCACTGACAGAAACAAATTAATTGAGACTCCCAGGCCAGCCAGGGGACAAGTGATAAATCACCGGCTAATCAATGTATTTCCATGGGGGGTGGGAGAGTGGAGTCCTGCAGGGTCTTCAAGAAGGACTATTTCTCCAGGATGCACCAGATGTTTGTGATGCAGAGATGGGCTTTTCCCCCCTCGGTAGATCTGGCAAAGTTGGTCCAAGAAACCAACTGACTCCCAGACTCCCCATCGAGTTGCCAAAATCAAATCAAATCCAATCTGAACGTGTTCGTAATGGCCAAAATCCTCACCATTTTTGAACGAGCTTTGTTCAAAGCTTTCAGTTTGCACTAAAAAAAATGTTCAGCTTTGCAAAAAGCGGCTATGGAAAATCCAAAATACTTTGGCTTTTTTTTTTTTTTTATAATTATGTCTTTTTTGTTGTTGAAAAACCTGCAAAACTTTAGCAGAAAATTTAGAAGGGGAAAAAAATAGCCAAGGGATGCCTGCAAAAGAAATAAATGAATAACAGGCAGGTTTTGAACAGCTCCAGAAGCTGCCGGTAAAGAAGAGAGGTGGAGAAAAGCCAGGCCCAGGTCTGGAGGGCTGTGGCATGTTAACCCGCAGGAAATGATGTGAGACAGGAGAGATTCCCCACATCTCTCCGGTACCAACCAAGGCCTGCGCGTCGGAGGCGAAGCTGGGACGTCTCCTGATGTTAGCAGTTCAGTGTATCACACAGCCTCTTTGTGATTGCTCCAGAAAATGTCAGAGATAGCTGGGAAGGGAACCCCAGCAGGCCAGGTTGGAATAATGGCAATAGCGGCAAAAGTGATGCCTTTAGGTCTCCTCTCTCCCTGCAGCCAGGAATCGCACCGTGCCCTTCACCACCGAGTGGGCCATCTTTCCAAGCCAGGGGGTTCCCCGATGGAAAGTTTGCTTTAAGTAACATAAAGGCCGATGTTGTTGAATACTTCCAGAAGTCAAACATTGCGCTACACGAGATGCTAAATGCCCATCGGGCTAATTCTACGCTGGATCAGTGCGGCTGGCAAAAACCATGCTTAATGGGCTAGATTAGTCCAACGAGCATTAAGCGTCATCACAAAGCACTAATGCGCAGTAGCGCCGATTACGGTGCATTAAGTTAGTACCTGTTATTACAGGCACTAAACTTAATGTGTTGCAATTACTGCGCATTAATGAATGTGTAGATGCACGCCTAGTTTAATCAGCAGCCATATCTTCCATTGGAGGGGCGTGGGTTTCCGGGTGCCCTGTATAACAGATATACATGTGGATAGGGCCATCTCCATTGGCTCTGAGTTGCAGCCATCTCTGGGGTGAAGGGCAGAGTCATCTGTTCCACTGAAGGGACGGGGGGAGTCTAAATGGGGGAGGCCGGATCCCGTACCGGGGTAGGTTGGCATTCGAAACTTTGACTTCAGTGGAGCCGGGTCAGCTTACCCCGGCTAGGAAGCCATAAAAGCCTGGGCTGAAGAGTGCTGGGGGCTGAGTTTGTTCCCCACCTGCATCACGGAGGACGGCATGGAAATGCAGAGAGGCCGTCGAGAGCTGCTTTTGTCAAGCTTGCGCTCTCTGTATTATTAATCACGCGGGGTCACTTTCAGCGCAAGACGAACTGCGAAGCGCATTGATTGCGCTCAGTCCCTCTTCCCCCGAGCTCAAGCAGTGATCAGTAATGCATTATTGATCACGCACCCAGGAGGACCGGCCATACAACTGTAGTCTCTTAGGATTAATAAAAACGTAGCTCTCGCTAAGATGTAATTTCTTGTGTCGTCTTGTGTTGCTGCGGCTGAGGCTTTGCCAGGCCAAGTTTATCCCTCCGCTCTCCTCGAGGACTGCATTTGTTCCCGCTGTGTCCGATACCAGGCAAACACAGATTTAACAACCGGCCTTGCAAACAAAGTTAGCTTCCGTGGGTGCGAAAAGGGAGGATTTTTCAGACGACTTCTGCTTACACTGGGCCGTCTGGTAGGTGTTTCGGGCCAAGGCCGATCCACCTGGGACTGTGGGAATGCAGCTGGAAGGAAAATGCCTGACGTTTCCCACCCTGAGGATGGCAGCCCTGTATTGCCTCTTCACAAGACCCCAGGCTGAGCCATTTGCACAGCGCCTTGCGCTATGCAGCGTGGAGGGGATCTGAGCATCGACCTCCCTGGGTAGGGGCCTGTTGTGTCCTCGGCATGGGAGGAGAGAGCAGGTTGCGCTGGCTCTAAACTGCAGAGTTCGGATCGTCCCACGCAGGTTTAGTGATGCATTGAAGAGGGGTCCTCACATCACATCCAGATCGGTGAGAAAACTCCCCGCCTCGGTCAGCCCTTTGGACAGGAGGGGCACGGCACCTTGCTGGAGATGCAGCCCCAAGCCATGCTACCCCAAGTGACCTACAGGCCTAGATCCCCTTCAGCTGCAATATGCCATGGATGTAGTACAATGGCCATTCAGATGACGGCAACTGGGGGCTACCAGCTGGGCTGTTCCTCCACTTTGCATTGGAAGGAGACTCTCCAGTTTCTCCCAGCTCATAAAACACCCCCACATCCTGCAAGGAGATATATGAACCCCAGTGGAGTCAGTATGTGATAGGATATATTACCAGCAACATGTGGAAATGGAGCATAAAGTAACGTGCGATGGGAACAACTCTCCTCAGATACCTTAGCACCGCGTGCTGCTGCAGTGGAGCCCATCTAGAGGATACACTCGGGGCCTGGGGCTGGTAGGAGTTAGTGGCACATGCTACGCTGAGTCTGCTGACCCTGGCCATCACCCCGCGGGCGCATGCTGCATGAAACCCATAGTCCACTCATGCAAAAGTCTGGCTACAGTCACAACAGGAATTTTGCCCGAGTTAAGAATGAGTGAAGAGGTTGGTGTTTGGCTCAAGCTACGTGCAAGAAACATTTCACCCAGTGGTGAAATGCAGCTGCCTCTGGGGTGGCGCTTGGCAGCTGTTTCATGCCTCACAGCGACGCGATGCACTAGCACTTTGGCCAGGCTGTGCAGATCGCCGCGTCTGACGGCCGAGGGGACTGTGGGAGGCAGGACCGGCTTCTAACAAAGGCTGGGGGCACAAGACAGGAAGGGGCTGGCTGGCAGAGTGGCGGCATGCAAAATCAGACCCATTGCAACATGCAGACTGGAGTGCTCCCCAGAAGCAGGATTGGCTGCGGGCACTGCGGTGAGCATAGCTTTCCCATGGCTGCTGGTCCATGACAGAGATCCGGCCGGGAGAGGCCAGGCTGGCACTGATTCCCTGGGTCCTTGGCTGTGCCAGCAGCTTCGCGCCTCTTCTGACGGAGCCTCCCTTGGAGGCCTCCTTCCCGCCTGCAGAACAAAGCGAGCACCCTGCGGGGGCACTGCGGACCGCAGAATGGCCCCACCGGTGCGCCGCTTCCTCAGCCGGCTCCGTGGGGAGATTTCCCTCAACAAAGGGCGAAGCCCTGAACAAAAATGATGTTTGCTCCCACCTCGCTTAGAGCCAGAGCTTCCAAGGTGGACCTCAACGGGGGCGAGGTGGCGAGGTACCCCGAGGGGCTGTGCCAGGATGATTATCCTCCACGTGCAGCTGGGGAAACCGAGGCGTCAAGAGGCAAAGGGGGCATCAGGCGTATCATCCAGGTTCCCTGGCCTCCAGTTTAGTGCCTTTCCTGATGCCTCGTTTAGGCATAGAAATACCAACAAGGGCTGCCTAAGGAGACCCGGCACTGGGGAAAGTGGTTTCTGGGCTAGGATTCATTAAGGAGAAAATCAGTGTGTGTATGTGTGTGGGTGTGTGTATGTAACACAATTAATGTAACACCTGGCTCTGCAGGTATTTAATTAGCATGACTATCCCCGGCCCCTTTGGAGGACAGGCGTGCGGTGCCTGCTTACACAGCGGACAGTCGGAGACTCCCAACATTTCCTTCCTGCTCCCTGGCTTTCCACGTCCGCCCTTTCCCCATACAAATAAGCCTGGGGCTGAAATTCAGCAGCTGTGGGTGCAGTTTCATTCTTCCCTTTGACAAAAAAATGTAATTGCTACTTCATTTTGTAATTTTTTTTTGCCCGGTGGAGTTTTCCTGGCTGTTCATCGGCAATCCACCGTAGGCTTTTGTCATGCTGGAGAATGGCTAAAAGATTCATTTTTTTAAATACAGGAATAAGTGGACCTAGACTTTATGCTCTTTATTCTCCTCTTGATCCATTAACATTAAGAGGAGTTATCTGCATATGTCTCCCAGGCATCGTTTGCAAGAGAGCTGCTCTCACACCGCGCCGCTCGTTTCTAAATGAAGAATAATAATAAAGACCCCTGTCACTCGCCATTTGGATCAATGTAATGGGCCAGACTCTGTCTTCTGATGGGAACGGGTGCAGCTGAATTGCAGCCAACAGCATGGCAAGATGGGCGCGTGTGACCCAGGGGCGGGGGGAGGTGGCAAGGGGGCTCGACATGGTTGCAGCTGGTGACTTTCCAGTGTCCTTTTCTAAGTCAGGATGGTGCATAGTGGTCAGAGCCCCGACCCAAGTCCCGTCTCCTGGGCTTGTTTTTTTCTGCCATCGCTGATTCCCTGTGTGACTTAAGCAGACTTCCCCAGCTGGGGATAAGCATCCCTACCCTGCGGGGTATTCAGCTTCAAGTCCGAGCGCCTCACGTGCAAACTCTGTGGTTGGCATGCCCTGAGCAAGGCGAGGTTTTCTCTTGTGCAACACGCAGCGCGCCCTGCGCCCTTTCCACCTCTCGCCTCCTCCCGTGGTTCTTGCTATTATATTTCAAATTACTAATCGTTTGCACCGACTAATTGTTCTCCACTTCCCCCGTCAATAGACCGTCATTCTTACTGCTCAGCTGTCATTCCAGCTCCCTGGCAGCTTTAGTTCCAAATTTTTCTCTTTCAGGGGTTGGCAGCTCAATTGTCAAAATGTGCTCGGGGCTGCGTGTCTGCATATAAATTCTGGTGCACCGGAGACAATCCTGGGGTTGCAACGCGAGGGGATTTGCTGCTTCTTCCCAGAGCCCTGAAGAAAGAGCTGCTTTCTCGTCCGACACTAACAGGCAGAAGGGGAAGGTACATTTGCACCTTATAGACTAACTGCATCAGCAACGCACAAGCTTTCATAAGCAGCGGCTTACTTCCGCAGATGCTATGAAGGGACTGCCGGTAATGAATATGAATAATGTCCGTCAGACTGGCCTTTCTTTTCACTTCAAAGCCAGCCTGAAACTTTAAGAATTTGGCATTTTCTCTGAAATGACTCTCTGGTTTCTAACAAGAGCTCGAGTACTGACATGAAAAACATTTTGTTCCTGTGCCCGTTAGCTTGAATAAATTACTCTGCCTGCATCCTCCAGCAATGCTGATTCCGCTGTGTGATTCGCTTTCAGTCCACCCACCCACAGAGAACTTCCATGGACATGATTGGTCATAATTATTATTTACTGTGCTCATTATCCACAGATTAAAGTGCCCTAAATATGCCTTGGCAGGGCAGAAAGTAGGAGCGTGGCAGGAGGCTGGTTACAGACTAATCGAAGCCTTAAATCTGGATGTCCCAGCTTCCTGGTCTCAAAGTGAGGTCGCTTTGCTTCTCCCAGGGCGCATCCACATGAGACGCTTACTGCGCATTAGCCTAATAACACTGCGCAGTAGCGTGGCGGTTAAAAACTGTGCTAATAGCCTACGGCACAGTGTTATTATTAGGCTAATGCTCAGTAAGCATCCCAAAATAACTGCACGGGTGCTACTGCCCAGTAGCTGCGGTTACTGCACATTTAGTTAGTACTTTATTAAGCAAGTACTAAACTAAGTGCACAGTGTCTAAGGCACATTAATGATTGTGTAGACGCGCCCCCAGTGCAGATTGCAAGTGGAAGGGCATTTCAGCTGTAATCTCCCTCGACTGCCAGGAGGGTGACTGGCTCCATCAGGGAAACTTGGGGATCTGGGACAGAAGTTCAATAACCGATTTAAGTTAAACCAGCTAAGTCTGATGCTACATCCTTCCAGGTTTATCTTAAACTGGCTTCAGCTGTTTTGAAAGTGGTTTATGAGCATTGACCATCTGTTGTGTTAGAAATTTGAACTGGTTTCTGATCACTTGTACCAGTTTAACTGCTGTCCCTAGCAGGTGGATGAAGTCAACAGGGGAACATGCTCCCCTGCACTAGAGAAAAGTAGGGAAAGCGCACAGCTTTCCAAGCAGGGGATTTCTTGGTCGATCTGCATAGTTTCATAGTTTCTAGGGTTGGAAGGGACCTGAGTAGATCATCTAGTCCGTCCCCCCTGCAGAGTGAATTCAGCTGGGGATTACACAGGTGTCAAGCCAAGGCATAAATCACAAGGAAATGGCACCATTATGACAGGAACTACTGCACCTTGGGATCTTTCAGGGCATTAGATGCACATCGACTTAGCACCTGTTAAAATCTACCTGCCCTAAGGGTTTCTTTATGCCAGGGGTGTCCAGCCTTTTTGAATGTGGGGCCGGATCATAAACTTTTTATCACCCAGTGGACCGGCGAGCCATATTCAAAGACCTCACAGGAAGCGCTATCACATCACCCCCCCGAAATGAAAGTATAGCGTTTACTTTTGTTTCCCGTCGCAGCACCTCGGCCCTCAGAAAACAGCTTGGAGGGCCGCGTGGCAACCTGCGGGCCGTATGTTGGATAAGCCTGCTTTATGCACTGAAACTGTGGCTGCCTTCGAGCTGCCTGAGAAAGGTGCACTGTATGCCCTGCCTGTCAGTACAGAGGGGAATTATGTATGTCCAGCCAGAGGTTTTCAACATCCAGCCATTGGAAGAGAAACAGCATATTCAACAGAGCTCCAGCAAGTTGCTTGAGACCATTGCTCTAAGTTATACCGGTGCCATCAATTTTATACTTGCACTGAAGAAGGCTACTGAAAAAAAAGAGACTATAAAATTCTCCGTGGTTCATAAAGCTATAAAAGCATCACTGCATATTACACAGAGGGCATATGAAAAATAAGAACCAAAAAAAAAAAAAAGTTAAATAAAAGGCTGGAGCAATGTTTTTGTGCACCTTGCACTGGTCGGGAGGGACAGAGGGGGGATGTGTTGTGGAGCACAAAAGAATGAATTGATGCACGGAAAATTTCCAGTAAACACAAGCTTACAGCTAAGTTGTGGGTATGTTGTGCAGCACGACACAAAACTCCCGGCCCTTTTCTACCTGGCCTTTTTTTATATGGCACAGAAGCAGAAGGAAACAGCACTTGTGTCTTTAGCTGTTAAGCCTCCTGCATTTCAGATGTCACAAGATGCCAAAGGGAAGATCTGGAAACACATTCAAGTGCCAGCAAGTGGAGACTTCTGAAGTTTTTCATTTGAGTTTCCAGGCTTGATATATGGATGGGATTAAGCCTTAATGGAAGCTGATCCCATCGCCCCTGAAATGCAACAATTTGGTGGATGAGCGAACTCTGAGCAGCTCTGCAGAGCAATAGGCTTACTTCAAATTTGCAGATTGACAAGTCTGGTTCTTATGATGATTAATGGCAGAGCCAGCCCCATAAATCTCCGTCCGATATGTGAGCACCTGCGCTCCATGGGAAAGCAGAGTCCAGTGTAACCCCCATAAAGAAAAGGTCTGTGGGAATATTATCCTCCTCCTGCTTTGTATCCTCCATGGTGCTATACGCAGATATAATGAAGTACCTGTAGCATGCACCAAGCTCATTTAGATCAACGAACCATTCGCATTGATTATGGTACGATCAGCTAGTGTCTGATTTATTAATCAGTAAATGCCAAGGCTGAGGCTGAGATGAGGTTATGAAAGAAAGTTAAATAACTTAACATGCAACTTGCTTAGCTTCAACATAAACCTGAGTCCCAGGCCAAGTTCTGCTCTCCTACCTCCCACCGCACGCTTCAGCAAAGAGTCCCTACAACGCAGAGAGTCAAAAACTCTCCTTCAGCCTGGGACCTGGCTTTATTAACAGAGAAATGGACGCTAGCATATGAGCCAGGTCGGCCTGCTCAAGGCTCGTCCCTCAGCACGATCTCCAGACAGCCTCCTTCTAACCGATCTCCTTGTATCCCGGTGTGTTAACGAGCCTCTCGCCTCTTC
This sequence comes from Crocodylus porosus, assembly GCF_001723895.1. Classification (NCBI taxonomy): domain Eukaryota; kingdom Metazoa; phylum Chordata; order Crocodylia; family Crocodylidae; genus Crocodylus; species Crocodylus porosus. Next base: position 4,040,023 of record NW_017728921.1, read on the forward strand.
GACTCAGGCGAACCCTTTGCCAACGGGATCCAACTCATGCTAACAGCACCGAGGGGACACGTTTCATACCATCGCTGCCAGGCGGTTACTGTTTTGATGCCACCGAGAATTTTGCAAGGAGATTTTGCAGGGGGAAGGACGGCTGCGTCTCAGATGGGTGGAGTTGAGGTGCAACCTTCATCAAATCATAGCGGCAGCCACTTTTGACCGCGTCCCGGCTTTGCTGCTCAGCACAGCTCTTCTGCTGATCTCTGGAGAGGGAGAGCAGAGAAACGCCACTGGCTACTTCGGCATGTCATGGCCAACGTGGCATTTCAGAAGCGGTTGTCATTCGCCAGGCATGCCTGCTCCAGGCTGGGCGACGAACTGGTTGCCAGCAGCGGGGAAAGGATTCCTGCACATTTATAACGCTGTCACATGCTCTCTCCATCTGTGATTTACCATCTGTGAAACTACCCTTTGCTTAAAGTCTAGACTCAGTCCCGTCACTGGGGGAATGGCTCTACTTTGCATTCCTTTCAGGAGGCCGGACTCAACATAGATCATTGTCTAACAAATATTTAATCATGCGTGACCTGGCTGTTGGTGAAATATGCGATGCCCCAGGATGTATGGAAGTTTGGCTCAACCCTGCTGATTTATTCCCCTGCATATCTGCTTCTTCTGCTGTTCTGTTGTTGTCCTACCCTTTGCTTGAGAGATTACAGAGCGGAGCTCATTTCCAGATGTCATTTTTCAGGTTTCTGGTATGCCTCTGTGGACACCTCTTGCTCTCGGCCTCACCCACGGCAGCTTGACATGAAGACTTGCTTCCTGGAATAGTTCTGTCCCAAAGCCTAAAAATGCACTGGGCAGGAAGAAATCCTCACCCCGAAGAAACCGTTTGATGGATATGGAGAAACAAAGCTGGTAATTAGCTTTCAGCAAGGGTTGGCAGTTCTGTGCCTCCAGCTGGTGGCCGCCATCTTGCAGAAGAGTCTCCTCATGTGCGCCATTGTACAGGTCAACAGACAATGTCATAGCCTGTGGAAGTCAGAGGCCTTCGTCTGCCTTGCTACCCATCCGACAATGATAATCCAACTGGGTTACACTGTTTACAAATTAAATCCTTTTTTTTTTTTCATACTGCTATCCCAAAGAGCAGCTCTCTCATTGGCTCCCAGTCATCCAAGCCAGATGGAGCAAAGCATTAAAGGGGACACTCTCAAAGAGATATGAGTGAGGGGACCAAATCCTGCCCTTAGGCATCTGCATGCAAGCCTATTGCTGAGACATGTAGGCGAGCATCCTGGCATGGAAATGTTGCTATGAGCCTTTGATAAAGAAGTTTTCCTCCTCTTCAATGACTGTTACCTTTCATCTCTGCAGGCCGGGCTTGGATCCTGCGTGAAATACCCATTCCCATAGGGGCAAACTGTAGACTAGACATTAGGATGAACTTCTTTACAGGAAGGGTTACCAGAGTCTGGAGCGGGCTTCCAAGGAGGTGGTGCCTCCCCTACCTTGGGGGTCTTTAAGAGGAGACTGGACAAACACCTGGCTGGGGCTGTCTGACTCAAGGTCTTGAGTTACAAGACATAGCATGGTTTCCTCCCCTCTTTCCAGCCCAGTTTGAATGAGAAACCACCTCTCCAGCAGCCACGAGCAGGCTTGTGATGTGGCTGGACCATTCAAAGCAGGGTTTCCTTTGGATGTGACTGGTGCCTTGGCTTCACGAAGGTCACTCTGGGACCCTGACATCTCACAATATCATAGGTTAATCCACTGCAGGGGATGAAGTAGTGAACTCGGCCAAGAGGTCTTGCAGTAGACCAGGAAAGGATGGGACTTCCTCACCCGGTATTGCCCATGAGGACAGAAGGGCCACCTCTCTACCTTCTTCCTCCTCAGCACTAATCATACCCGAGGCAGATCAAACTCCACATCTGCAATACCGAGAGACTGGTCCTCCTATAAAACACTTTCTCTCGCGCGCTCTCGTTCTTGAATCCCAGCATGAACAGTTGCCAAAGGCACCGCAAAACACGCTCCCTGGAGTCTTGCCTGAAATGCAAGCGGTTGGCAAGAGCCAGGCAGGGTCACAATCTCATGTCTCATATTATCATAATTTAATATTGCTGCTAGAGCAAGCTGGCCTGTCAGCGTGGTTAAATCTTGGCTGGCAGCATGAGGGTAGAGCGGGCAGCCTTCTCCCCAGGGCGCTGGGTGCTGCTTGACCTCTCGCTGCCTCAGCAGGGTTGGGAGGGTGAGACTTTTCCTATGAGAGCCAGTTTCTGCTCCAAACTGCCTGGCTTCATTTAATCTCGAGGGAGGTTTTCAAAGCTGCTCAGTGCCCAATGCCCAATGATAGACAACGGGCATTTGGGTGCCCCGCAGATTCTCCTGGGTAAAAACCACAGCGGAGACCCATCTACGGGGAGACTCGAACCCAAACCGCCATGCATCAGCAATTCTTATTCTGCTGCTCTTGACAAGGGCGCGCTCATGCTGCCAGTTCAGCTGTATCATGTGGATACCCGACCTTCAGGAAGCAGGGATGCACCAGGTGCCTTGCTTGCTTATCAGGGACCTGCCCGTGGAGGAGGAGAGCACGCCGAAAGGGACCCGACGGCTTGTCTCCAATGCAGCTGGCGAAGACGATTACTTTTGCAGTACAGATCAGTCTGCTCACACGCCGTGGCTATCACATTTCCAACCTGCCACAAATAAATTGATCCCACTAAGGCAACTTCAAAGCCGCTAAGAAACAAAGATGGTTTTTCATTTCCTTTTTACGTTTGCAGATCCCTTTAGGAAGGTCGAAGGGAGGTGTGGACCCCTTTGAATTATAAGGGTGGGTATTTATTCACATACGTTCAATGGATCACAGTCATCTTTCATGGACCCCTTAGATGTAGTTTGTGGATCCCCAGGGATCTGTGGACCATAGACTGAAAACCACTGGTTTATAAGGATGACCGGCAGAAACACTTGGCCAGAGCTCACCAGCCGGCGCCCATAGGAACAATTCCAGACCTTAGGCGTGGTTCGAGATGGACCAGAGGCGTAAGGATTTGGGTACTCATGTTGGTTTTTGGTAAAACAGGCACGTACACAAAACTCGTGGTGGCCATTTGAAACAGCACACCACAGCGCCATCCCCGTGACCGCTATGATCTAACACCGGCCACGTAGTCAACCACAGCAATCTGCTATGTATAACCAAAGATAAATCAGAAATGATGAGTTAGCTGGGATTCCTGATGTGATGTACATCTTATTACCACCCAATGCTTTGAAATATTTTAAGTTTTGTTGCAGCTGCAACAAAATATTGACACCCACATTCTCCTCAATAAGGCTGAAGAACCATAAAAAATTAGAAAAGGAAATAACCCAGGAGGTCATCCTGTCCAAGCCTCACCCAATACACCCAATATGGTGTTCTAAGTGATTCACGTCCCAAGGCTTCATCCAAGTCCATGAAGGAAACCATTCTTCTTGTTAGCACAGACGACTGCAGACACTGCGGTGTTTGCTACAGACAGCAACCCAGATCGCTTCGCTCTAGTTTTATTCTTACTCATGCTTGTTATTGGGGTTGCAGTAGCATGTGAAGGCCCAAAGAGAAGGGAGGGCAGTTGGGATGCAACACAAAACCCATACTGTCAGGATGAATACAGGCGCCGGTTTTATTAGCTCCATGATGTTCATGGTTTCCTCTCCCGACAGGTGGTGTAAAAATGAAAGAGCTGATGGAAACCTCTCACTTTGGATATATTACATGTGGTTTCTAAACTTCCATGAGGAAGAGTCCGTTCTTTTCCGTGTCCCTTCAGCGGGAGCATTAACAGTTGGTCAGCTGCTTGTAGGCAACATGGAAGCAGCATGTCTTGGGCTTGAAGGCACGGCCCTTGCGTGGGGGGGTCCCATCAGGGGCTCTTTGAATGTTTGTGGAAGGCCCTTCTGGCAGACGTGGCCAAATCGTGGATGCTGCACACAGAGACGAGCTTCTCCGAGTGCTGTTAAAGCCTTCATGTCCCACCAGGGAGAGGAACAGCAGCACACCCAACCGCGCACGTATTTATTGTGTGACAGCCGAAAGCCACGGGCTATTTCATTCCATTTCCAAACGAGGAGCGCCGTGCCCAGCCGGGCTCAAGCCAGGCAGGCATCCTTTGGTCCTTGAGGGACTCAATGGCAGTCTGATAAATGATCCACAGCTGTAGCCTCAAACCAAGGCTTTATTGAAAATTGCTTTGTGTGTCCCCCACAACATAGCCAGTGATTTATATAACTTTTGAGACAGCTTCTATTCAGTTAGCATATTCCTGAACTCAGAAATGTCTGGTATTTGGAACTGAGATGCTCGCCAGCATCGGGAGAGAGAGAGATGGCACAAACAGGCAGCAGGCCCTCAGCCCTTTTGGCTTGGCTAATCCATTAACCTGATTATTGTTCTGCAGGACTTAATAACTGGGGCCTGCAGCAGGGTGTTGTGTTACTAAGAGTTTGTTTCTTTTGTAAAATAGACTATACTGTAAGAAGGCCACATGGCCTTTGTGATAAGACATTAAGGGCCTGGAAACATGGCGTATTTAAACAGATATAATTTGCTTTGGTTTAGTACTGATATAGATTACTCTGGGATCTGGAGCGGACAGACAATCTTTTATCCTGGGACAGCTGCCACAGTAAATAATATTACAGGGCCTCAGCGCTGGATGGACAGGGAATGGGTCAGAGCCTGTTTTCCCTCAGCAAGTGGGTGTCCCAAGATAACTGCAGATGCATGGTGCTTAAGCGTCTGTATTTTTATTTCTGACATAACTGTACACCAGCTTCTACTAAGTTACACTGATATGGGTTAACCACCATGTGCCTGCTCTGTTTGTACCACAGGCGGCCGGTGGGGGGGCATGTGCCCCCCCATCTTGAGATTGGCCCCCAGCTCGGCACTGCTCAGGGTGGGGCAGTTTTTGCCATGTGGGTTGGTGGCGTGTTGTGGGGGGGTGGGGAAAGGGGGGCACTCAGCCATGGCACAGAAGTATATAGGAGTGGATATGGGGCTTTTGCCCTGCCCTTGGGCCCACCCACGAATTGTGCCCCCCCAGACTCAGGAGGCACCAGTCACCCCTGGTTTGTACCCTGGAGTAAAGACTGTTTGCACTGGGGAAAACGCATGGTGTGTCTGGGTCATGAGACTGGGAGTCAGAAGCTCTGGGTGACTGTGATACCGATGTACTTCAGACAGGTCATAGCCTTCTTCTGTGCCTCGTTTTTCCTTTTATAAAATAAGAATAATGATACCAAGCATTGTGGCCATGTGGGAAGCATGGTGCTGGAGTTAAAATGCCCCCAGTATCCCTTTGCTTCCCTCCTGTATATTCACACACATGCTTTCGGCCTGTAAAAAAATGTGTGCAGGCGTGAGAAATGGTGGTGCTTTCCTAGCGAGTGTAAATAATGGTTTCTTCCCACTCCTCAGCCCTGTTGCCAGTGCAGTCAGCATCCTCGTTGCCAGCATGGGTGACAAATGCACACCCCGGCTGTTTCACGTTCCCGTTTGCCCTGTGGAGCCAACGCAGGTTTGGGAAGATCAGGAGTGCAGTCCTTGGCTTGTGTCTCCAACAGCATGGCTAATCAAGGTCCAGGCACAAGCCGCCTTGAGGTCATACTGGAAGGGAACAAGGTTGGATGGGTCAGGCTAACGGTACATTTTGGTTTGCAAAAGCATCATTCACCGGGATGTAACAAGACCCCCCTGGTTTGCCCCTCAGGTGCTGCTATATGTCTGTAGGGCTGGGGGTGGGAACAGAAACATCTTTCAATGGGCAAATTGCACTTACTTGACCTGGAGGCAACAAAGGAGAAGAGGCGTAAAGCCAGTGTTACAAAATCCCTTTCCAGAGTGGAACCAGACTCGAAAATAAGGCAGACAAGATTCTTGGGCTAAATCTGATATACTTGAAAACAACTGAATTCACCACTCTGCTTCTAGGGTTTCCTTCTCCCGCCCCCTATTGAAAACCAAATCCACCTTTTATTGCCGTCAATGGGCCTATTCACTGAAAAGACCCTACTCATTAAAGGGAAAGGTCTCACCTTTTGATCCTGACTGTTTTCCTTTGAGTAAATGGATGAGGAAGAGTCTCATTAGGTGAGAAAGGGCGAAGGTTCATTGAGCTAAGCTGCTCTCCAGCAGCCAAGATTGTAACCTCCTTTTCTTCTTTCCTAAGCCCCACATGTTATGGAAGCCAATTTTGCACTTCAAGCAAGGTCTACGAGTCTCCTGGTGGAAGTCAAGACTTCTAGCGGCTTTTTCTTTCAAATGAACAAGGCCTCCAATCATGACAAGGTTGTTTCATGGACAGAAATGTGTTGACATGTTCTAATTTATTAGTACGAACTATATGAATTATACCTGCTTCCCCCTGGACCTGTTGAAAAATGAGATGTTGCATTGCAGGAGTTTATCCTGAGGAACAAATAAATAAGCAGAGAAACAGAAACCTCATGAATTTTTTACGGGGCTTATCACAATCTTTTTTTTTAAAAAAAGGATGCACTAAGGAGGGAAATATCCACACGATCTGCATTCTCCGCACTTTTTTTTCTCCCCCTTCTAATCTTTTAATCCTCTTGCTTCCAGCCTTAATCCACAGGGTTGGCTTTTTCTTTCTAACTCCCCCACTCCAAATAATCACAAAAACAATATCAGGATGTAGGAGGAAGCCACAATTGTTCTAAGGGCCAGCATTAGTCTAAGTCAGCCTTCTCCCAACAAAGCTTCTCCGACGCTTCAACCAAGCAGGGCTCTTTTTTAATCTCTCTTTGCTCATGTGCCATTTATCAACCCCGACGTTTTGGAAGGAATACTACAATATTCCCTGCTTTGCTTCCGTCAGATGCACTCCATCCTCAATAAGAAGATGCCAGTAATGCACTGCATGCCAATAATAAGAAAAGGCACTCCTACAACACCCTGGCAGGGCCCATATCAGCCCTTGCTGCTAACCACGGCCTTGTTCACTTTGATGGGACTGCATGATCGTGATGGTCGCCACATGTGGATCAGGTCACAGGGATCACAGAGAAGACTGAATAAGGGGATGTCTTGGTGGGAGCAGGGTCGTTGAATGCTCTAGAGGTGGGAGCACTCAGTAACTGTTTGATGCGTTTTGGATTGACGTCTGTCGCATCCAAAGTGTTTCCAGGATTCTTTAGTACTTCTTGCATCAATGTAGGTTGGATTGGCCTCCTGCAAAGTCCATGCCATATATTGCTCTATGGGACAAGCAGGTGTAAAGCCATGGGAGCCAACACGTAGTTCCTTCATAATTGGCTACAATTATTATTACTCTTTGTCCTGAAGCAGCATGCCGCTCTGCAGTGAGAGGGCAAGGCCCCACTGGACTAAAGGCTTCCTTAGCCATGAAGGTGGTGGTGGGCAGGCTGGACAGAAATCCTTACATAATTTCCGAGAGGCCAGGGTTACATGCTATGGCTCAGTGGCCATGTCTACACAAGATGCTTAAATCACCATTTACATGTGCAGGTGCCGACTGTGCAATAAATCAGTCTATTGTGCAGTAAATTTACTAACCTGCAGGTTAGTAAATTTACTGTGCAGTAAATATACTGTGCAGTAAAGCTAAACGTGCACATGTAGATGCATCCAGTGTGTTTGTATGTTAACAGCCTGACTCCAGCCTGTGGTCTTGAGCCCTTTGTTACATCAAACTTGCCCCTCTTTCTTCAGTCTACTCATATACTACAAACAGAACCAAAATACCATCCCCAGCTGCAGGAGTTTAGGCCATGAATCATTAACTTGGTATAAAATGAGCTCCTGGCTACTTACTGCTGCTCAGGTTTTACTCAGCTAGAAACAGTCAAAGAGGATTTGACTGAGTACGAGAAGAAGGGAAAGCTGCTACTTTGGAGTAAAAGAAGAAAAGGGCACCAAGTTTTATCTAGGATCCACTTCATCAGGTACTGCTTAAGTCAGCAGGTGCTGACCCCACCTGGTTTGATGTGCAAAAGTCCAAGAAATATTCAGTCTCTTTCTAACCTAGCGGTACGCTCAGCACTGCTGCTATGCAAAGTTGTCATCGCACAGCAATGGGAGTTTGCCCTCGGTGATCACAAGGTCTCGGTAGACTCCAGACAGCCTCCGAGGGTGTCTAGAAATCCAGCAGGACACATCCAGACAGGCAGACCATGTAGCTAAGAAGTCTGCAGTAAATATTCCTATTGCATGGCCTGCGAGACAATGTACCTGGGCTTTGGAACTGGGAAACATTTGGATGTTTATCTTGCTGGGATCCCTTGCCCCCCCACCCCCCGACTTCCTGCCCCTTGGGCAGCTGGCTGGACCCGATGAGCTTATGGGGTCCCTTGCAGCCTGAATGTCTATGAAATACCTGCTACCCTGGTATGCCCCCATGCAGGATCTACGACACATTTGAAGCAACAAGGTGCATTTCCAAAGCCGAGCAGGCCTCCGGCATAGAAATAAGGGTTGACAATTGAATGAAGACGTTCTTTTCCAGGTAAATCAGAAGTGCAAAAAGAGTCAAACTTTATAAGAGAGGGGATTTATTGGACAGAAGCAAATAAATGGCAAAAGGGTGTGCACGAATCGGATGATTCATTCTTCATTCACTATGCGCAACACACTGGCATTCAGCTGTCCATTCAAATGCAAAAAGGCCTTTTGACAAGAGGCTCTCAGCCGATGCCTCCCACCCCTGACAGATGTGGGTTTGACAGTGTGCGGATGGCATTTAGCACAGTATTAATTCAGTTATTTCTGGAGCTGAGCTTTCTCCTCCAACTCTTGTCTCTTCTTCCAAGGCAAATAGCCCAGCAGCACCCACTGGGCATTGGCCATGGAAAGTCCAAATGCCTGTTGGCAGACATACCCCGTTCCCTCTCCCCACCTTTCCTTGACATGTTTAATGGCCGGGTGCCAAGCACTGGCTGACTCCGATAGCTGTGGGAACACCGGGAATTAATTATATTCAACCTATTCGGTGTGTCCACATGCAGTACTGCTGCAAGTACAACTTCCAAAGGGAATCTCTGAAGAGCAACCAATGTTGAGTTACAAAAACCCCAAACCCTAAGAAAACGTAATGACGTTCCTTGAGAAGTTCAGCGTGCTTGGCGTACGCAGCGCCTCGGGGGTCGGGGGGTGAAACTCAGAACATCTGGAGCACTCCCAGGCATCCTGATGAGACCTGAAGAAGGATGCCATGTCTTCAAAAGCTTGTACGAGCATTACACTTTTAGCACTATTAAGGGATTGGAAACTGGTTTATCCCCACCGCGGAACAGGAGTCCGGCATGCACCGACTGGTTAAAAAATGGCAGAGCCCAGTCCAAGATTTGCCCCTTCCCAAAGTGCGAACGTGTGCTCTGTTCGCGACTGATCGAAACAGCGCTGCGTACAGAAAACCGCGTAACTTAGATTGATTCCACCGCAGGCTTTTTGAACGCCTGGACCTAGCCAATGAGTTTCTCCTAACCATGAAGCTGGTCCAATAAAAGGTATCGCCCAGAACAATCCTCGCCTCTTGAATCCTCGCGCCGGGATGTTTCTAAGGGACGCCGTTCCATGCGAGACGCGCAGCTCTTCTGTTTCCCGACTACGTGCATCCGGCGGGCGCTGCTGGCTCCTGGAGAGCTGTTGAAGGCTCGGTGGAGTTTAATGGGACCCGCTCCCAGCTGCGTCGGTGAGGTTGTTCTCCTGGAGGGAGAGGGAACCAGCCCTGTTTCTGCCACTCGACAAAGCCAACCGAACACCAGGCCCATGAAGCGGGGATTTCTGGCTCTGACAGTGAAGCATGCCTTTTCCTGGTCATTGCAAGGGTATAGACCACTGGGAAATTGCTGCCTGTTGTGACATTCGCCAGCAGCATCATGAAAGCAGGATGAGGAGCTGGAGCAACACCACTCTCCTGGAAACACTGACAACAAAGCTCTTTCCCCAGGAGGGTTACATCACCGGTTCAGGCGTTTTAATGAGTTAATTAAGGAAAATTAGGGCAAGCGAGGTAGAAGTCCTCAGGGAACCGTTCATTTGAGATGCGGTCTGCAGGAGAGGATCTCGCCTGCACCCTGGGGCCAGCAGCACCGGGTGATGAACAGGTGAGCCGATTACCATGTGCAAATGATGCAGATGAACTGCATGGAGGCGCCTGCCTCTTGCTGGGCTCCTTTGCACGGGCTGCTCCGTGACAGACCTGCCGCTCTCCCTTGGGTGACAGGCAGGGGCGAGGGGGGATGGGGTTACTAGTGATGAGATGCTTGTGCCAAGGATCCTGCTTCAGCCTAGCAGGTGCAACATCCCGGGTGACGGTCCTTTCTGATGGCTTTAGGGGACCAGCTGAGGTTTTGCCTGCCCTCAGGGGGCCGCCAGTGATGGGAGCCCCTGCCATGTGCCCCGACTGTCATCCTAAAGGCCGGCTGGCTTCTAAGCAAGAGGCCCCCCAGGCTGTGAATGGGGGTGACCAACGCTGAATGAAACCCTTGTATCAATGGGTGGATATAGGTGCCCTTTACCCCCTTCTCTACCGCTTCCTCTCACCCACCATCATCCCCTCACTGACTAGCAAATGCTAGTTTCCAAGACCCAAAGCAGAACATCAGTTGACCTACAGGCCGCTTCTGAAGTTCCTAAAGGAGTGAGCTTTTAAAGATAAATCGAGTTGTTGCAACAAAAGGTGAGCGTGCGCATGGGGAATTGAGTGGCACGTCCCTTTCACAACCTTTCCTCCAATGCCTGAAGAAGGGTGCTAGAGCCCGAAGGCTTGCAAGTAAAGAACTGGCTTTTTGCAAATGTCTAGCTGGTCTAATAAAAGAGATCACCTCTACCACGAGTCCCGATTGCTTTTGCCACTAGACCAATAGGGCTACAACCTGGAGACCATGCCCCTTTTACCATGCTCACTTTGAAACAAAAAGGGGCAAAGAGGAACAATTTTGTCCGCCAATATTGCTAAGTGCATCATAGCCCGAACCCCTAATGCCACCCTAACCAAGCACCACGCGGCTGGGGCTGTGAGTTGGAAAGCACCCCCCATCGGTGGAGATTTCAGAGCATGCGTATGTAGGAAGCCTTGGACCCTCCCATATGTCCCTACTGTGGGAACAGGGGCTCAGGACTCGAATTGAAACCCTGCATTTGTGTCAACTCCAGGCTTTTTTAAAGGCAATTTGTATCACGCCGCCTGCTAGATGCAGCTTTCCGTCTTGATTTTTCCTTTCTCTGCTTCACTGTTCACATTAGAAAGAAAAAAAAGAGCAGAATAGCTTTGCGGTACTGCAGTGCAATAAGAGGGAGCCCAAACAGCAGATGAACAGGTAGACTCTCTAGCAACTCTTCTGGGGTGCAAAAGCTTACAAAGGATGCCTGTTTTTTTTCCAGCAAAATAAAACCACAGGAAAAACAATAATGAGCAATAAGCACCCGACATCTAACCTCTCTCTTCCTGCAAGTTGGTGTCAAGAGCGCTCTCTCTACGGGCTTACGGAGCAATCACTTGACCTCTTATTGATGTGCTGCCTCCACTGAGCTAGACGGCAGCAGCTCAAGCGAACAGTGAGTCTGTAGAAGGGTTTCAAAAAGGTGAATGCTGTAAATTGTAGGCAAAATGTAGTTATCAGCACTGGATGCTGGCGAAGTCATGGTGGCATTGCTCCTACACTTGCCAAAAATGCCACCGGATTTGTTTGGACAGCAAGAGGCCAAGATGCAGCGGATGCATTGGCAGGACTATGTTTCCAGCCCCCACATGATTTGGTGGAGTGAGTCGTCTGCTGAATCATCAGCATTTCTTTCTGTAAATCTCTTGGCTTGGAGCCTGAGCAGGAACTGGCACGCTGCTCCGAGACAGCCGGGGTCCGCTTGCGGTCTCTGACGAGCGGCAGTCCGGGGCGATGGGACTTCTGCCTAATGCCTAAGTATTTCTTCACTAAAGGTCCCCCCTGATATGTCGGTCTGTAAGGTCGACATGGCAAAGGCACAGTACTTTCTGAAGCACATGCACAGGAGTGATGTGTTAGACCCCCCATTCAAAGGGCCATTCATGGGGGGGGTTGACCAGAGGCAGGTTTTGGCTTGAGTTCAGAGAGAGACCAGCCAAGTGGTGTTAGGGGCCCCCCATTTTGTGGGGTTTTATGTGCAGAGAAGACTCAAGTTAGGGGCCATGTTGGAGCGATGGCTTGAGTTAGCTTTGCAGGAAAGGCAAGCCTTTTGAAGAGCGGCAGGACATCCCAGATGGGAGGGACATTCAGATGACACGCTGAACATACGCCCCCTCTTCCTTCCCTTTTTAAGCCTGGAAAACTCCAAGTCTGCCCTCGCAAGCCAACAAAACACGCTGTAGCAAAACCAAGCTGTTCGCATTTCGGCTCCCTGAGCTCCCTCTTGCCAAAGCTGGAACAATGCAACATGTAAATTTAAAACTGACACCTGCATTGCCAACAAAAGCTCATTAGCTTGCAGTGTTCATTATTTCCACTTGGATTTTTTTTTCCTGGCCTTTACAAATCCTCTTGGCTAAGGTAAAGCCCAATGCCTACAGCTGGAAGAGTTGTCAAAAATTGACTTTTAATCTGCTGCTCCCAAGTCTCCACCCTCCAGTGTATTTAGGTGCCTTAACTTCCACTGAAATCCAACCATTGATTGGAGCTCTACTCTCTTGCAAACTCTACTGCTGCAAACACAGCATTTTGATTTTGATTTTTTTTTTTTTTGCTGAACACAGCTACCAGGATGTATAGCTGAAAAGCTTTTTTGCTAGAGATTGCTACTCAGTACTTTAAAAGCTCCAGAAATGGCATAGCCCAAGAAACTCCTCCAACGTTTGATGCACGGATCCATGTTAAAGACATTTAAAGGGAAAAAAACAGTGCATCTGTTTTGTATAAGAAAAGCTTTGCAACCCAGGTGCAGTAAATGCAGGCTAAGTGGTGCGCCTCCGCTCTTGGGACTGAGCCGCTCTCCCCTGAAATCAGCCCGGACGCTAGCAGGCATGGCGTGATGCCTCCGTACGTGAGAAATTTTGCCTCCTCTACATTTCTTGGGCTGTCGGATGAATTGCGCTTGGGTTCGGTTTCAAGCAAAGCAGTCCCTTCATGTATTGCAGAGGGGATTTTTTTTCGGCCTCTGGGAAGGCAGGTCAGAATTTGGGCTCAAATGGTTTAATAAGCAATGTCACCATGACATAAAAGGACTCACACAACATAGCTGCCCTCACTGCAGCATCTGTCACCTCTCAGTCTTTGGGGTACTCAGCCTCAGCAGATTGGGGAGGAAGAATATTGCCTCCTATTTGGGCAGATGCCCCAGCAGGATGGGCATCAAGACGCTTTCTGCAGATCGCCACGCGCTCGAGCTTTCACCACGCGCTCAGCCAGGGAAACTCGGCCTGTAGCTACCGCCGTGGTCGCCCATCTGACCCCAGCTCGGCCCACGGCTGTTTAGCTCCCCAGAAGAGATGCAGTCCATCCAGCACGACGGCATGGGCTGTAGCTGCAAACAGCAGCCTAAGCCAAACGCATGGAGCCATTCAAAACGCCCGGCTTTGCAAACCAATGCCAGAGTCCTGGCAGTCAGGTGGGGCTGATGTGCTCTCAGATTTCCACCCCCCACGCTGTGCTTCCCTCTTCCTTTGAGTGCTTTTCTTCTATAAACCCAGTCTTCCCTTCCTTGCGACAATCAGGTCATTGAGGAACCGGTGGAGGAGAAACACTTTAAACTATATGCGTGCACCCCAGGGTAAAAAACCGCTTCTAAGAAACTGGCATTGAGACTCACAAAAGGCCCCAACGCTTCTTTCCAAAGCAAACTTATTTTTACACATCCCAGCTCATTAGTGGTATGGAACAAGAAAGCACCAAGCGACCCATTTAAATTGTAGATTATGACCTTTTTGCTTAAGATCTTCTCAGACATCCTGTTTACAGCTTTTTATGTACCGGCACTTCATAATCCTCAAAATGAGATTTTATGCAGGCTTTTCATTATTATACTGCACCGCATCCTATTTTTCCCCCTGACTGATGGGTCCTCCAGAGACAGCCTTGGTAATTAGAAGTTTTTGAAAGTGCCCATAAATTAATCCTGCCACTAGATGAGACCTGGGCTCTTCAGGCTCTCTTCTCTTCTACCTTACGCTGAACCGAAGCAGAGGTTTCAAAGCTTTAGGAGCCTAAGTATGTGCACGAAGAATGGCTCTTATCCGAGGACACCAGTCTGCACACTTAAAGGTTGCTCCACAAAGCACACTTATGCAATGAAAGTCACCTCCATACACTGACGCAGATTAATTGCTCGGGTTTTTTCTTTTTCCTTGATAGGTTTGTTTAAACAGACCTGAGTAAGTAGTTTTTGGCCAGAGAGTTGGGTTTTGTTTCAAATTCAACACAAATGGAATTTGTTTCATGCCTTTGTTAAAAAGTCAGAGAAACTGCTTGAGTTTTTCTTTTCTTTTCTTTTTTTTAATTGGAAATCTTTGAACCTGCCCTTGTGCTGAGAGATGGCAAGCCTGATTCGAAGCAGAAATGGGAACTAGCCAGCTGTGTTCGAAGGAGAGACGCGCAGACGATGACTGTCTGGCATGGGAAGGACAAAGGGAACACCTTGGGCTGCATCTTTTCAGGGACAGACCCTATGTAGTGGAGGCTGGAAGGTTTCTTTCTCTTCTCACAGCCCCAGTGACAGGTTACAACCCGTGTGCTCGTGGAGGGCAGCGGCAGCTTTCAATCTGCTTCTCTTCCTGGACACAACTTTATGAAGGAGGTGGGAAGGAAGAGCCAGGAGTTGGCTCCCACTTTGCCTGGAGGATGCTGGACCTCGTCAAACTACAGGCCAGAGAGTCATCCCATAGCAGGGTGCACCGGTGACACCCCGGTCTTGCGACTGGTGTCCCCGAACTGCCGGGAACGTGGGGGGACACATTTCGGCTCCGATTCAACAAATGATTCAAGCGCGCACAAACAAGCCTGGCAGACATCATGGGGGCCTTTGCAGGGCCTGCAGGTTAAACCTGTAGGGAAACATTTGGTGAACTGTGCCGGCGTGTCTAATCCAGCCATCACCAAGTCATTGCAAACACAGGCACGGGAGGTTGTTCAAGCTGTTATTTTTATCTTGAAAGACTCCCCCAACCTGCCCCCGCTCTTTTTTTTTTAAATAGTTTTTAAATGAGGGAGCGGTATTAGATGTATACGTTCTGTAACTATGATGAACGCTCGGCTAAGACCACTGGATTAGCCCAGAAACAATTTCTTTCCGCAGATACAAGTGCTTTTGCTGGCTTTCAGCGCTCCTGCTTGGAAATTGAAAGGGCTAAGACTCACTAATCCATGGCAGAGGGATGAGACATCTGGCCAGGTGTTTACTGGCTGGATGCAGCAAAGCCCCAGAAGCGTGTGCTCGCATGCTCCCCTTGCCTGCGGTCTGTGACTGGCCTCGTGTTGCTCCACTAACACGCCTATCAGTGCATTTGCTGTGGAGAATAATCGGTACCAGGAGGGGACTTGCACAGGACATGGTGAAATACGTGCAGGACACGGGCCTGACCGGAAATGCCGAGCGCCCCGGCAGCGAGCAGAAACCCACTGTGTGATCTGTGCATCCTATTACAAGAGCTTGACTGGCAACTGCAGATCCCAGACAGCTGATCTGTTTGCCCAGGATGGCAGGGAGGAAATTTGGAAAGCAAATTTGCGTGGGAGGGAAGGGAGCGCAGGAAAATCCCCAACGAGGCACCAGGAGGTAGACCATGGCCGTTCGGCTCCCTGCCGTGTCCAGGTGTCCCGTGTGACCGGGGGCACAAGTGGGCACGTTGCCCCAGTGGGAACTGAACAGGCTCACCTAAGTTAGTTTTAAGCAGCTGCGTCAGTGCAGCCAAGCTCATTTCCTCCACTGCTTGGGCATCCCTGGGGTTTGCAGCCTGTCCTGAGCTCCCTTATTGCTGCGATGGCTCCCGTGCAGATCAGATGTGCCCATTGCCTCAGTTTCCCACAGTCTTGTTGTGAGAAGAAATGTGCCCTGCAACCTGTGAAGGGCTCAGGTACTCTGGGAGGAGAGGCCACCCGTGTACCTAAAAAGTGCTAAATCCACTCAGCAAAGTCTCTCACTGGAAATTGCTCGCTCCGAGCCGCTCGAGGGGGAAATGCTTCCGGTCCAAGATCCTTGTTTCATACCTTTCCCTAGCTGACTTGGGGCAGGGGGCTGGACTCGATGATCTGCTGAGGTCCCTTCCAGCCCGAATGTCTACGAATCTATGAAGAACGACTCCCTCAGCCGCCACGGCGCTGTGAGGAGAGGCACCTGCTGTTGCAAAGTCACGGGTGGTAGAAAAGCAGGTCCCGGGTCTCTGTTGAGGCTTTGCACCCTCTGAAGTTCCCCGCGAGTCGTCCCAGCCACATGCTGCACTGGGAGGGCTGGAGGCCTCATGGGGGAGTTGGGGCAAGACGCTTCCCCAGCCCAACGAAGGGTGTTTGGACCCGAAAGCTTGCAAAGAAGAATTGTGCCAACTACTGATGTTGGTCTAGTAAAAGATACTGGATTTGCCCAAAGAACCTTGTCTGCCTCAAGTCATCAAGAGGCTTTTCCCTGCTCTGACGGCCCCCTCGGGTGGGGGGTCCCCCTCTCCAACAAGCCCCGGACATAACCAGGAGAGTAGGGAGCATGAAACAGGGCGTTTGCAAGAGATACATTTCTAGGGGCAGGATCTGGAGCCGTATCACTCCCAGCTGGTCCTTAGCCAAGTCCTAAATATTTGCTTTTAACCCAAGAGACCGCAACAGGCTTTGTAAAACCAGTGCCAGGTTCCCAGGCAAGTATGCTTCTGTCTAGGAGGGCTGTTGCTTATCCTTCAGCTCCTAACCGCTTTGGCAAGAGCTGCCTGTCGATGCACTGGTTTTGCTGGTTAAATATTACGGTCGATCGACACAGGGGTTTGGGAGCTGGCCACTGGTTTCAGTGGCACCAGGAGCCCGTCATGGGGGCTGCTGGGCAAGCCTTGGAAGAGGACTGAGCTCCATGACACGACTTAGATGTTCAGCCCTCGTTTGGTGGGGAAACATGTTCAAGAGAGCCAAAATCCACAAGGACGAAAAGCACGGCATTGTCCCGAGAGGAAATAGCTGTCTGAACGCTGCAAGAACTCCCGGGCTAGGGAGCAAGACGAAACACTACCTGGCTGTTTGTCCAGCCAAACTGTGGAAAAGCTTTTAGCGCTGGCAAGATAAAAATGGCACAAAGACCTCTTTAGTTATCAGCGGTAAGTTAAGCCACTGCATTTTTTCCCCCCTGCTGTTGGTCTAATGCACTTCAAAACCTCCCTAAAATATGACTCCCCACATCTGAGAGGCTGTAGGAGAAATTAAGGTCGCAAGCAAGGGGGGATTGTTGCTTTTGGTTAGAAGTGAAGGGGATCGGATACAGTTATACGCCCAGTAAAACTACGCCAGGAAAGAAAGCTGGAAAACGGCAGCGGAAAGAAAGGCAAACCCATCCGGAGACTCACGTGAGTAGTTCTTACTCAAGCTAGGAGTCCTATTGAGTTAAATTACAGCTTTGATTAGAAACGGTGTATTTAAGAACAAATCTAAATTGCAAAGCGGGTAACTATTTTGCAGCTGCCGCGAAGTAAAAACTTTATACCACCCCACAGCGACTTTGCTTGTAGGAACGCAAGTGTGGTGGGCACATGCTGGCTTTTCTATCGCATCCAGTGAGGTCCAAGCACGGCTGACTGGGAGGGCGTTCAGATTAAATACGAATAAAATGAAACACTAATACGCCGTGCAAAATAACTCCTGCGCTGGAACACGTATGCAAGTATGTACCGGGGCTGAATACTCACAAAACACATCTTTTAACAGACAAGGGGGCTTTTTTCCCCTTGCTCTCTGCTTCCTTCCCAGTTTTTTGTCAGCCAGTTATCTGTGGCAAAGTAACCCGAGTGCAGACAGGGGTGGGTTCAGACTTGAATGGCCTGAGAGATGCCTCTCTCCCTGGCTTCCTGTTGGCTACCTTCAAATACATTCAAGAGCACGCTGCACTCACAATTGATTTTAGATGGTCGTTTGGACATCGGGTGGTACTCAGAGGTAATGCATTTCAGTTTTATCGGCACTGAATAGTGCTTAAATGCTCTGGAGTTGATTAGTGCTGCATGATGCTAGATGCCAGACATGTATGTTTAGCAAAGTAACACAGAAGGACATTAGTATTTGCTCCCGCAGACAAATAGGTACAAAGCTTTGAAAAATTGGGATTTTTCTTTGTACTAATGCAGTGCAAATGGCTATTCGGCTGACTCAGTAGCTTCTAGAAATAAGACAGCTCACAAAAGGGGGCTTTCCCTTGCATTTTTCCATCTTAGCCAGATCTTTAAAGCAGGATCATTGTCTTCAAAGTTCATTTATTCGTTACTCCACGTGTCTTTCGGACAGTCTCTCACCGTGGCATCCTGGCACCTGAGCGGTCAAAAAGCGGCACTTCTCGGTGTGCAGAGCTGCAGTCCCCCGGGCGATGGGAGCACGCAGGGGAGAGGCCGGCCGAGTTTGGCGGGGCATTTTTGTAATGTTTGCCTTTGCTTTTTAAACGGTGGGAAAGGAGCATAGAGAAAGTGTCCTGCCATGGCCCGGTGGCGCGTGGTCATTTCAAATGACCACCTGTGTCCGACTTCTCCTCGGGTATCATGCCAGGGATGCATTTACTCTGTATACTCAAGGCAGAGCAGTCTTCAGGCGGAGGTACTTCCATAGCACAGCCTCAGCTGTCAAAAACCTCTTAAACTAGACTAAAATGAAAAAGAAACCAAAGTGCCCTTTTGTAAAATGTGCTAATAAGGGGGCGGAGGGAGGGGAGGGAAGCCTCATTTTAACCAAATATTTTCTCAGCTTGCACAGTGGCTCACGTTTCAGAGTTCATCATTTTTTTTATTTTTATTTTTTGCTCCTCTGGGCACAAACACCCCCCCAGTCTATTCTTTACCTCCTGGCAAACCTCCACGCTGGCTGAACATGCATGACAAAACTTTTTCTCCCGCAAAAAAGAAAAGAAAAAAGAAATAATCACAACTAGATTAAATACGAGGGCCCCAAGAGAAAGCCAGAGGCAGCCGTTTCATGGGAGAGAGAGAGAGTACGGGGAGGGGGACGCAATATAACTGTGCTTCGTGTTGCATGTTGCGCTGGGATAACTTCATGACTCGGTTTGCAAGCGTTCTGGGGCAGGGGCTCTTTGCTCTGTGTTGGTACAGTGTTTGGGGGGGTGTTGGCCCATCAGCGATGCCCAAATGCTAGGAATAATACAGCGCGAGCTTAATTAGCAGCCATTGCACTGGCTCTTAGCCATTTAGCCCCCTTTAAGACTAACGTAGTTTGCGGAGGGTGCACTGGCGCCGCAGAATCACAGAAAGGAGGGCTGGAGGGGGCTCGGGAGGTCCCACCTGGCCCACCCCCTGCTCCAAGCCCCGACCACATCCCCCCAGCCGCGGCTTCGTCTGGCCTGGTCTTCAACCGCCGCAGGGACGGAGCTGAACGGCGCCCTTCGCTCTACGACCTGCCTGGCAAAAAAAGG
>NW_017728921.1:4059793-4068759 GCF_001723895.1 Crocodylus porosus
CCCCGCAAACTTTCGCTCCGGCTCCGGGCGGCGGCCCCGCAGCACGGGCGGGCTTTTCTCTCCTTTTTTAAAGAGATGAGGCTTTTCTGCCAAGTTGGAGCAGGGCATGGCAGCGCTGCCTGGCGCCCGGGAGGCTGCGGGGGGGCGGCCACCAGCCGGGGGTCTCGGCGCCGGCCCGGGGCGGGGGGCTGTCTCGCTCCCGAGACCGTGCAAAGGCAAGGCGCAGCCTGGAAAATTGGAAAGGGAGCGGAATCCTTGCCGATGAACTTTCCTGATTCATTTTGCAGCCGGGCTGAACAACTTATTCGAATATTTTAATATCTGGCTTTAAGGGGGAGGGAGCCAGAGATGGCATGAGAGGGAGCCAGAGATGGCACGAGAGGGAGCGAGCCGGCTAAATAATAATGCGAAGGTTACCTTGAGCCTGTGGTTTAGGGGGAAAAAAAGTCGTAAGTCTGCGCTTCTTCCAACAAGGGCTTGATTTAATATAGTCTCACTGCAAATTCAGCGTGCGTGCCTGCGGCTGCCGGATCGGGATGGGGCAAACTTCTGGGAGGGGACTGGAGGGCAGGAAGGAGGTGAAGACGGGCACCGAGCAGGGCTGTTTAAAGAGCCAGCTCTGGCTCCTGGGAGCCGGGGGGATGCTCCAGCAGCGCCCGGCGCCCTGCCGATTGCTCCTGATTGCACCGCCGGCTCCCAGACAGCCGCGGCCTCTCTGTCGGCTGGTTGCTGGCTGGGTGATGTTCAGCAGACCCGAGGAAGGTGCCGATGGGCCTCTTTGCTCAGGTTGCAAATGCAGTACATCGTGGCCGCTGAGTTCCTGCGGAGTTTGGCTGAAGCAGCCTTTTTAACAGCGGCTCCTTCGGGGGGTTCGTTCGGGGAAAAAAACAAAAGCTTTGCCAGCTGAATTACAGAGGGAGGGATGATGGCATTAAATACCCGTCGCGCTTCATCCTGTGCTCTCATTAGTGGCTGTTGTTATTTACTGTAAATGCAATTTTGTACTCGGGAGGGGGCATGGGCTGTGCTGGGAAAGGAAATGCTCTGCTAAGTTTTTGGCCCAGGCCGTGGGGGAGGCTTCTCTGCACCCGTGCCCCACGTCCACGGGCACTCGGGGAGCATCAGAGAAAGGCGAGAAGCGAGAGCTTGTTGTTCGCTGCCTGCAAATGCGGCATCGTCCCCCTGGGGAAGTCCCCCGCACGGATGAAAGGGCCCCTTAGCCAGAGCGGTGGTTTGGTGCCAGCCGGGGGTAGGGGGCGCAGGGCAGCCCCCTCCCAGCCCACCAGCTCAGTCCTTGCGCAGGCAATGCTTTCGGTGGGATGCAGCTCCGGAGCGGGGGCCCCCTCGGCTGGCCGCCTGCAAGCTGCGATGGCTCAGAGCAGGTCGGCTGCCCGTTGTGGGGCCACGATCAGGGAGAGCTGTCGTATCCACTCAGCCCGAATCAGGCGCTGCCACACAGGAACCCAGAGCTGTCTTCCTTACCCGTTCCCCCGCCGGCCCGCGCGGGGCCACATGCTGATCAGGCAGAAGGGAACGGCACGCTGGTGCAAGGGGGCCGAGGAGCTGCCCCCGGCCCTTCCCCGGCTGCCAGGCCCCGGGTGCAGGGGGGCTCCCTAGCTGGCTGCGCTTCTCGGGTCCCTGCGTGCCAGGCCTGTGTTTCGGCTGCCCCGAGCCCCAGCGGGTGCCAGCCCAGCCTCTGGCTTCAGCTACTTGGACTCCCCGTCTGCTGCACCCTCGTGGACTCAGCCCTGTAGCCCAGGACCGGAGCCGAGCCGCCCGGTACCTCCGGCACGGCGTTTCCCACAGCGCCAGCCTTGGTGCAGAAGCTGAGCAGGGGCATGCAGCAGTTGCAGCAAACAAGACAGGCAGGCTTTGCCAGGGTGCCAGAAACTCACTTTAGTGAGCGCAAAGAAATGCAGGCAGAGTCAGGGAAAGCAAGAAGCATCTGCCTGGTTCCTTGCTTCAGTTTGCAGTGTCCCAGGTCACGGCCCCCGAAAACGCCTGCCGGAGGATGGCACCTCCCTCGCATTCGTGCCCAGCCCGTTTCTCTCTGCTCTCCGGCCCAGCTTGCCCCCCCCCGCACAGCGTATCTGCTCTCTGGCTGGGATGGCAGTGGGAGGAGAGATTTCTTTATAACCTCCAGTCCCTTTCCTTAGGCCACACTCGAACCAGCCTCCTCAGGTGATGAGGGTCCCCCCCAGGTGAATCCCTGCTTAATTATCTTCCACTTAGTTCAGATGAACTAGCTGGCCTGTGCTGGGAGGCAGCTCTTCCTTTGTCTGAGGGGCTTCTGCGTGCAAAGAGGGGACCCCTTGCTGCTGGCTCGGTGTCGCCGGCCCTGGGGTTTCAGTCCGAGGTGGAGGCAGAGGAGAACAGCGTAGCCCTGCGGAGGCTGATGCGGATGCCCGGCGGGAGGGAGCGCCCCACATCAGACAGGACGCACGGGCCCCGCACAGAGACTCCCCGCATGGTCCCCTTGCTCTGCAGTCCTGCAGCCCCAAGCAGGAGTCTGCGACCCGTGCCCTGGCCACCGCATGTATAAACCCTGTGTCATTTGTCTGGACTCCCAGCGTGGCTCTGGCAGGGCTGAAAACTGGGGATGGGCGCGAGCATCTCGCGTGGGATCCCGATCGGGGTCCAAACCTCCCTGGAGTTTACCTGTGTGTGGGGGGGACTTAGGCATGCCTGACCCCAAAGCCTCGAAGCGATTGTGGCAGGGGTGTTATGCTGCCGTGCTACAGATCCAGCAGCAGGCGTTTAAGTCTTGCTTTGCATTAGTGCAGCCGGTTGACCTCGCTTGCCATTTATGCTGGGGTCTGGGTGTGATGCCAGCCACATCGCTACCCTGGGAGGAGGACGGTGCTTTGCCAGGCTCGCCGGTGGGGGAGACGGAGGCATGAAGCTGAGTGCAAATCTGAACATCACCGAGGGCCTCAGGTTTGGGGATATCCCTGTCATGGTGCTCGACATGGGCAGCTCCGTGTCTCGGCGGTTCTTCAGACATGCGTGGGCAGGATTGCCAACAAGAGCCAGCCAGTCCTGGCCAGACCTTGCAGCCCAGCATTTCTGTACGGATCCGTTTGAGGAAGCGAGCGACTGTTGTGAGCAGTGCCTGGCTTCCTGCTAATGCCGCACGGCTGTAATTGGGGAAAGCTCTTCAGTGACTTAATTTCGGGATGGGCTGCAGCGTCATTAGGAGCAAAGATCCTCCAAGGCACGGCATGCTTCGCTGCTCTCTCGCCTCCCGTGCCGTCAGCCGGCCTTTGCAAGCAACCTCAGGTCCACGGGCGTTTCAGAATAAACTCGCCGCCAAAATAAACTCATGCTAAAAGCTGAGGCAGACGTTTCCTAAGAGCACGTGAAAACAGAGCGCCCGAGGTGCCGGGAAACGCCGGGACAGAACGGCGATGTACAGGAACGAGCTTACTTTGCTTCAGTAAACAGATCGGGGGGAGGAACGAGTGCTCGCTATTCAGTACCCCTCCGTGTCGCGTGCTGCTAGCATTTCCCAGGGATCCACGAGGGATTTACAGCTGTGGTCAAAAGTGCCTTGGACACAGAGGCAAGGCTCAGCTAAACCCTGCAGTGGCGAATTTGAACCTCTTTATCTGGAGAGCCTCAGGGGAAGCGTTCCCCGTTCCCTAGGGGCAGCAGGGCCCTTCCTCGAGAAGCCCCTTGCAAGTCCAGCCGGACGTGTCAGACGAAGGCTGCTTGGCAGGTGCAATAGTGCCCACTTTGGAGCCGGGTGCCTGTCATGCCTGCACGGCTTTGTTGCACATACTGGCAAACCTGGGATGATGGGCAATGGATGCAGCATTGCCGGCCCCACCCTGAAAATCATGAGAGACACTTAAAAATCAAGAGATTTGGTATGTAAATCATGAGATGCTATTTTTGAAGCGTGTGCATGCAGTTCCCAGGGCAAAGGCAGCAGGGTGCGGAGCCCCAGCTCGCAGCGGGCAGCTCGCCTCTGCCCCGTGCGCAAATCCGGGGACCACGTGCTCCCAGGGCCCATTCACCCCAGCATCTGCCCCACTCCCTCCCTCACCACGGGGGCCACAGTCCCCCCCGGCCCCTTCCCCTCCACAGACTCACCAGCTTGGCGCTCTCTACATGCACCAGAAGAAAAAAAATCCCGAGATTTGATCTCTCTATCAGGAGATTGTGAGTCAGAATTAATTTGACTTGGAAATCGGGACTGCCACGAGGCATTGCTGTGTTAGCGAGGTCTGCTTCCCCTCTCCCCCACCCAGAGCCGTTGGCGCCGGTGGACGCCGACGGGGATGCCTGGCCTCTCGCACAGGACTGCGCGCTGCAGGAGGTGACGGTGGGGCACTGGGGAGCTTTGGGCGTCTGGAGGTAGCAGCGCATGGGTTGCTCCAGAGCGTGGGGCTGCAGGCACTGTGGTCTTATCCTGCCAACCTCCTGAGGCGAAGGAGAGCCAGGCTGGGTTAATGCTTGGATGGGTATTTTTTGCAATGGTGTCAAAGAAGAGATTTAGCTGCCACTGGATTTTAAATGCTCCAGAGCCAGCTGTGTTTATCCAGAGAGGACGTTGCATGTGCGCTGTCCCTCTGCCGCAGAGGGGATCAAAACAGCCCTCCCGAGACCCAGACGGCGAACAGGGAACCCTTCTGCTCTAGGGCAGGGCCCTGGGTTTTTGCAGACAGCTCTAAATTCAAACCATGATGTGAAGCACGATGGTGACCGGCAGGCCCCCGGCTGCCCCTGCTTTGTTCCAGTCAACTTAATGGTGATTTTTTATGCGCAGCACTTTGTTTCCTTACATTCAGTTCATACATTTTAAATGGTGCATTCATTAAAGAAAAAAGAAGAAAGAGATTAGACCACTTATCAGCATGTCATTGCGAGGGACGGCTTTTCCCTTCCCACCCACTCATCATCAAGCCTCCTGTTTCATCTGCTTACAAGAACAAAACTACCCTGCATTTATTAGACCCTGGCTTCATGCACTCTGTGATTGTTCCTAAACCTACAGCAATTTGTCATATTGTTGTAACTCTTACTTCAGAGTCCTATCCAAGATGTTCTTCAAACGAAGCCTACAAGAAGTCATCCTTTTGATTAATTAAATTTTAAATATGCTGAAAAGCATAGATGCTGCTTGAAATGTTTTTGTTGGGCTGTTTTTGGCTTGCGCGGTGCTCTATGTAATCCTAGATTACCCACGTCTGGGGAAGAAAGACCGTCTGAGAACTGAAGAAAGCAAGAGTGGGTTTATCGGTGAGATTAGTTTTGTCGCCTTTAGACTGAAAGACTTCGGGGGATTAATTGCAGCCCAAACTTGTTTGACCTTCACGTAGAGTCAAAAAAAGGAGCAGTTGAATGGTCACCGAAAGGGACTTGCCCTCTACCGTGTAGGACGGTGATACCCCTCCAAATTCTCAATCAGGATTTACTGTGCTAGGATTGTACCCTGGCAGTCCCGTGGTTGCAGCGGGCAGGCAGCCCCTTGTGTGCACGGGCTAAGCCACATCGAGGCAGAAATGGCCCAATGTGTGGACAGCTAATCCCCTCCAAGCTCTGTCCTGCCAGCTGCTGTGGCCATCACACAGACCTCACCGCTCACTGAGGCTTGTTGCTTCATTAATTGTGGATGTCATCATTAATTGGAGAAGCCACTTCCACCCTTGTCTGTGCTGGGCAGCCAGCATCCTTCTGCTGAGGGCACCTCATTAAGTAACAAGGTTGCAAGTCTTAAAGAGGGGCAAACAGCTGGGCCATGGTGTCAACAGCAAGGTTGCAAGTCTTAAAGAGGGGCAAACAGCTGGGCCATGGTGTCAACAGCAAGGTTGCAAGTCTTAATGAGGGGCAAACAGCTGGGCCATGACTTAGGCACTGGGCTTAACTGGGTCACTTCAGCACTGCAACCAGTAGGATGTGGCAAATGCTTGGAGTCAACTGCAGGATTTAAATGGCTGTGAGCATTACCCCTGGGCTTCTCAGTGGCATCTCTATGCTTTTGGGGAGCCCCAAGGCACAAAGAACCAGTGCCTCAGAGGTGGGTCACAAGGTAGGAAAGCATTGCTCATCTAGGCTTGGCATCCTAAGTCATCAGTAGGCTCAGTTGAGACTAGGCAGGTCCCCCCGGCGCGGACCAGCGCATTCATTCAATAACGAATGCAGCAGGAGAGTGGGTCCGTGATGTTTGCAGGCACGGTTATAGCCACAAGGATCACTGCAGCCTAACCGCTCAGCAGCTTATGGAGGTCTCCGAGGGGAGGGGAATAATTTAGTGTGAGATTTTAAATGGTGTCTGTTTGTTTGCAAATGAGTGGATCTCGAATGGCTATCATTTGAAAACCGTTCCTCTGAAAAGCACTTGGTTTCCATTCCATTTCCCGGCAGAAGATAATTTCAAACTCTCCATGCCTCTGTGAAATGGAAAACCTGAATCCTGCCCAGCTGACTGGTTATGGTCATTAGAGATCTCACAGCACTTTCCCAAGGAAGTGTTTGCTTCAATATTTTGGTCACAGACTAAACTGTGTATTGGATTTTGTGCTGTCTGAAATTGTCCATGCCGCCGATAAGAGTTTTCATTACCTCCCTGGTCTCAATTGCTGCGTGCGGTGATAATAGCTGCCATATTTCATTAGAGCATGATTGTGTCGGGTGGGGGGGGGATGAGCTTTGGGGTGTTTTGAAACGGCAGGCCTTACACACGTGTGAGGCTATCATAGGTTGCAGGCTGCACGATGTTCTCCTGCGACGCCTCTGTGCTTATTCCTTGTCATCTGAAGTTAGGAAGCGAGGAGAAGAATCTGAGAAAGGACCTACGTTTTGCTGGTTTCGTGCCGCTGTCAAGCACCCAAACCCCCTGCTTTATCACCAGCTGGCCTTGAACGCGCGGTCCGCCCAGCGGGCCTGTTGTGACTCCCGATGGGAAGTGCTAAGACACCATCCCCTCAAAATGCAGAGTGGCTGGAGGTGCCCAGCGTGCTTGCAGCTGAAGGCTGAGCTTTAATCAGCCCTGCCGATGACGAGAACGGGAAGCCGGGGCTGAAGGTCTCTCTTTGATTTGCTGCACTTGGGTTTCATCCTATAGCAATCAAATACACCACCCTGGCCTCCCAGCTGGGCTTGTTTGGCACCGCTCCTGGAGAGCGCGATCTCGACAGAGCAATCGTTTCTTCCTCGAGAAACCTGGCCATGATGAACTGACAAGGACAGAAGTATCTTTTAGTAGCTACTCAGTCATCTGAAATTGGAACTGAGCATAGTCAAGTATACCCTAGCAGAGCCACCGTCGCTTCCTGGGCAAAATATGTCCCGGGGAGTTTTCGGTAATGATAATGTCACTTCCCTTCTAGCGAGCTGCCTGCCTTGCTGATCCGTCTCTGCATCACAGTCACTGTAATTTCATTACTGTCTTTCAACTGCTCCGACGTGTCTAGCAGGAGGATCTGTCTGGGCCGTGAGGTGGGGAGATACTGGATCCTGGAACGGGGCTGCCGGCTCCTTCTGCTCTTGTAGCTCATCTCCAGACAGAGCCAGCTCGGCAATGAACTCGCCTGAGCCGGACCAGGTCGTTAATGGGATTGCACGATCCCGTCCCATCCTACCTTCTGCGTGCTGGTGATAAGCCCGAAAACCGCCACTGTCAGGCGTCCAGCGAGAACCAGCTCCTGGCACTCCTGTGATAAAAGCCTGACAATGGCAAAGGGCAAGGGAAAATAGAGAGATGAAGTGCAAAGGCACCGGTTTCCTCTGCCTGGTGCTTTCAATGTCAGATCATTCTCCGAGGATGCGGAGACCTGGGGAGTCTTTGGCCGTGGCGTATCTGCCGGCACTTTCGGGTTACCCCAGGGTGGAGTCTCCTTCCAAGGGCTGACCCCACGAGGCAGAGGGCCCTGGCCTGGATGAGAGATGGGAGCACGCAGCTGGCCACTCGCGCACCCGCCTAGCAAACGTCAGCGCTAGCAGAGCAGTTTCGCAGGGTTTGACCTGCTTTGAGGACAGAAGAGCTGTCTCTCCCTGCCATGAGCCAGATGGGGCCCTGCGGCCTACCCTCCTGCATCCAGACACGTGCACACGGCGTGTGCAGCCTGTCTCACGGCTGAGCTCTGGGTCTCCCATGCTCAGCGGGGAGCTGCAGCCCCAGCTGTCTCCTGTCTCAGCCAGCCCATAGCCTGGCCCTGCCTGGCCTGCAGGTAGGCTGTGGGCCTTAGACGCATCCTGCTGTGGCCTTTTCTGTCTGCCTGGCTCTGATAGTCTGGAGACAGGCTGGTCCTTATACCTCTTGCGTTTAGGCCATCAGAGCCAGCTGCACGAATAGTGACTGGTGTGGCTTTGGGGCGCGCGTCTACACATTCAATTAATGCACTTGAGGTAATGTGCGATAAACCTAGTACCTCCATTGCGAGGTACTAGAAAAATGCACACTGGCCAATTTTAATGCGCATTAGCTAGTGAGCACATTTTTTGGTGACGATTTGATGTGCATTAAAAGCGGCTAAAATAATGCATACATTAAAATACCGCATTCGTAATCATTTAAAGAATGCATTAAAGCCCACGTGTAGATGTGCCCTGCGGGTGCCTTGCTGAGCAAGTGGCCTGTTTAACCCTGAGCCCTGCTCAGTCCTGACTCCTGATGCATCCTCCCTTCAAAAGTGAGCTGAGGGTATAGCTGGCCTCTGCAGGGGTTGGGATGCGGTCTGGGGCAGGCCTCCATTAGTGTTGCTGCTCCATGCCACAGGTCCCGCCGGGGTGGGGGGTCAGTTGAGAACTTCACCGTTCATGGGTGAAGAGGCAAAGCAGGTCCCTGGATAGGCTCTGTGGCTTTCCTGAGTTCAGACATTTGGCTGAGAAGAAAGGCTGAGAGCTTGCCTGCTGCTTGTCAGTCCAGCAGAGCCGCTCACGGCAGGTAGAGGAGCCTGCTGGTTGGGAGAAATGGGAAGAATCTGATCTAGGCCCAATTGTATTATTGCTTTAAACCCACC
>NW_017728921.1:4068989-4082341 GCF_001723895.1 Crocodylus porosus
CATAAAATATATGGAGCATAATACAGCATAAAACTCATAATGTGAAGCCGATACAGTATAGCTTAAATGAAGTTCAATAACCTTTGTGGAGGGCTTAAGCAGCAAAAGGAGCCTGTTCCACATCAGAGAGGAAGGTCCCACAGGCTATTTTAGTATTCCAGAGCATGTATCGGGTGCGATTGTGACCCTACTCAAGTTGGTAGCAATGCTCCCATTCATTTGAATGAGACCAGGATTTCACTCGGGGAGTTTTTAATTTGTCTAAGGGAAAACATTTCCAAAAAGAATGAACACCGGGGGCACTCCACTGGGAAACGCTATTTTTATTTTTGTTCTTTAGCTCTCAGCCAATTTAAATCCAGCTGCATGCATTCAAATCAGAACGGGGCCGCGGAGCAGCTAGCACCACGATGGATCCTTTAACAATGCAGGCGGCGAGATCATTTCCATCTGATTCCCACTGTCTCCTGGTTCGAGCTGCCCAGGCTAATGCGGCCCCCACCCCGCAGCGGGGAAGAAGACGCCGTCACCCGGAGACAGCAGCAAAAGCGCGGCTCCACTTTGCACCCCTCAATTCTGGAAACAGGCGGGTGTGCGAAGCAGAGGCGGCTAGACAGAGCGTGCGTGTGGACAAGAGCCAGCAAGCCCGTGGCACGTCAGATGGCACAAGCGTGTTTTTGGGGTGGGAGAATCTGGACACGTTCTGCTATTGTGACAATCCATGCTGCTGCTCGCCGGGGAGAGCGGGAAGGCTCTTTTCAGCTCCTACACTGGGACTCGTCATCTTTGCAAATCACACTGTGTCATGCTTATATTATCTTAGCGTCCTGGTTACTCATTGACATCCCCGCAAACAAACATCGATCTCCCGCATCGCGCATTGCCGCACAATGGAAGATTGTGTGTTTCAGGCAATTAGCCCATCTTATAAAATGATAGGTCGTCTTTGCTCGTTCCAGAAACACTTTCAGCCCCTGTTAAAGGAAACCAAAGTACTGCAAGATAAGATAACACTAAGGGAAAGAGTCAGATAACACACAAGCTTGTGGTTGTTACTGGGTAATTAAAATAATAATACAGTAAAATATTGCTTTTTCACAATGAGCTGTCTACTGAGTTACCTGTTACCCTGGCATGAATACAAAAAAAAAAATGCATCCTGGTTTTTGGTATTATAATGACTTCAGTGTCGACCTGTTTGAAATCATCAATCGAAATACGCTGTCTCCTGTTTCTGCGCAAAACTCTGCAATACGCGGCTATTTTCTTACAGTGCCGTTAGCATGGCGGCCTCAACTTTTTAAATGATTCATAGCTTCAAACATTTGCCTTTAGGAGCCACTTTGGCGCGCGCAAGGCACGTTCGTCACAGGACAGGATGGAAAGGGCTTTGGTATAATTGCCGGTGATGTCCCAGCACCAGAAAAATAGCCCAGGTTGCATCCGAGTGAATTGCGTGGAGGCCAAAACTGTTGGGGAGCAAACGAGAATACAGTCGAAGGAGCCAGTCGAGTCTTGCCAACTGCAGTCAGTGAAGGGTGTGCTTACGGGGGTACACAGCAGTGTGTACGCACCTCTTGTTCAGCTCTGTTTCTTGCGCACCCAAGAAAGTTACCTGGAAACAGATTTTTTTGTCCTCGTTCTGACTGACGCTCCTGGTCACGGCCAGCAAAACCTCTGTTGCTGCTTCCTGCACGAGCAAATGAGGAACAGCTGGAGGTCCCCAGTCCTTAGCACATGGAAGTCATTTCTAGCATGGTGTTCAAGAAGGGTCCCTGGATCGCTGCCCAAAGCCGATAGCGCTGGCCAGATTAAAATGAACCTGTTTCATCAGACGGCGGCTTGTGGCATTTCACATGTGCATATGGCATTTCAGTGCCACAGCTGACGGCAGAGCTAAAACCCCATGTTTCCAGCCTACGCTAGAGCAGGAAAAAATAAGTGTCTGAGCCTTGGAGTCTCTCTCCCAAACAAACCTTGAACCTTTCGAGCAACCCACTCACAAATTACCCCGGTGGCACCACTTGGATTTGCTTGGTGGCTCATTCGGGGCAGTCCTTCCTTTGAAGGAAGTATTACATTTAGCTTAAAGCGATGGCAGACTAAAGCAGCGAGTTCTGCAGGAACGAGGATTAAGCTGATGCCGCGGAGAGGCTAGCCTCAGGAAGTTCAAAGCAAACGGGTCACCTCCTGACAGCCGCTGCGCTCCCCGGATCAGGTGCTTTGCTTGTTTGTACGGATCAGACGCTGCACTTTGCTTCTTTGCTGACTACCAAACTGGAGGTGCCGATGCAGTGTTGGGTACCGCTGCAGGCACGGGGAGGAAATAAGAGCCGACAAGCAAATCCCGTTGCATTCCTTCCATCGTAGCAGATATTCTGCCAATGCAAGAGGGCAAATGAAGACACCCACTGCAGGATGCACACGCCAGCCCCTCTGAGAAATCTTGTACGGACCAGACAGCCCATTCTCAACTGTATTTTCCTTTCCAAAAGCCACGTTTGACCTGCATGTATATCAATCCGGGCATGTTTTCCCCATCCATATCATAGGCCAGAAATAATCAAGAGTGCAAAGCTTGCATGTGGGAGAACATAGGTGCGTCTACATGTACTGTAATGCTCATTAGCTTATTTTAATGTGCATTAAAGCATCAGAAACAAAGCTGCTCGCGCTCTCTGTCTCTCATGCACATTAAAATAGGCTAATGCACATTTTTCTAGTACCATGGGGCATTTCTACCCATAGCTTTTTTCCCCCGTGACACGCTGGAGATCTGCTGCTTTGGAGCAGACTCGATTAATCGAGCTTGCTCCGCGCATGGGCTGAGGCAAACTGCTCTGCGCCGCGTGCAGTTGTGGAAGCGATGAAATGTGCGTCAGCACACAGAAAATGGCGGCGGCGCGCTGTTGAACTGAAGCACTTCCGAGGCGTTTTAGTTCAAAAGCGCGCTGCCGCCATTTTCTCGGCTCTGACGCGCATTTATACGATTGCAAGTGTCGCAGCGCCAGGCGCTTTTCAAAGCACCCGCTGCTGTGGCGCGCGCATGTGTACAAACGCCTGGCGGTACTAGATTTAATGTGCATTACCTAAAGTGCATTAATGAACGTGTAGATGTGCCCCATGAGCTGCAGAGCAAGGGAGAAGTTCCTTCTTTCCCGCTGATTGGCAGGTGCTCATTTACAAGGGTCTCGCCTTTCTCAATGGCCTCCAGCCTTGGAAGATAGCAGCAGTGTTAGCACACAAGGTCTGTACCGTGGCTGCTCCACTCTCCTTTGAGAAAACACTGCAGACAGACCTTGGGGCATGCAGCAGCCAGAGGAGAGGCAGCGGCTTATGCATCTGGGGCTCTTGGGCAGGAAAAAGCAGTGATACTATTGAGTCTCTGGCTTTTTGCCCCGGGACCGTCTTCTGTTCTGGGTGTAAGCAGCACCCGGCACGGAAGGTCCTGGTTCCTAGCCTGCATGACTGCAGTGCAAATGCTAGCTGTTCAGTCGTGCCGCTTCCAAGCCTCGCGTGCCAGGAATAAGCCTTATTTAGACTCTTCTGAATTTCTCACTAGCTGAGATCCGTGCTGCGAAATGCTTTTGTGCTACTTCAGTACCCCACGCCCTCACAGACCTCATTCTGGTCCCGATCGGTTTTCCGAGCTTTTTTCCCCTAACCAAAAAAACCCCTCCCAGCATTACAGCAAATTGAAGAATTCAGCATCTTGGCGCTGTGCTCTGTGTCGCCAGACTTGCAGGCTTTTCCTTGGCAGTGGCAATAAAATGTGCTTTCTCGGCCTCGCAAACAGGAAATCCTCTCGTCTGGGTGGCTGCTTTCAGAGGCTTATGGGGAACACTCAGGCCATCGCCACTGTTGAGCAGCATCTCCTTATCACTGCAGCATTGTCAGGCTTATTATTTTGGCAACGTCGCTGGCGCTGGGGTTTTGATTTGAAATGTTCCAAAGAAATGAATAGCCCATTCTTCCAGAACCCAAATACCATGATTCAGGCGGGCACCAAGAGACCCTGGGTTCAGGACTTGCGAGCGCTTTCTTGCATTTTTAATCCCCTGTAGCCGCACTGCAAATGTCAGTTAAATTTAAAACTTAAGACATCAGCGCTGTTAAATAAAATAACTCTCCTGCAATTCGCTACAGATCATGTTGATGTGATTTCAACTGTGCACTAAAACATTGTCTGGGCAGCTGTCAGATGACTTATGCTGACACGGGCTGTTATGTACAGCAGAGTAGGCATGTTTCAGGGAGGTATCCATCTATGGAGCTAATCAATATGGATGGGCGGTGGAAAATCATTGCAGGTTGCTCGATGCAGAGCTCAGAGGCTGAATCCCCAGCTGGTGCATCTTGACGCAGCACCCCTGGCATCAACGGGGAGATCTCGATTTGCAGCAGCTGAGGGTCTGGCTCAAGCATCCAGAGGTTGTTTCTGGGCTTCCTAAAAGCAGGAGGAATAGAGGAACGGACACTTTGCAGAATGAACCGGCACCCCTCCCCTGCCTCTGTGCAGCACCCTTTATTCTTGATAGACTCTGGTTAAAGGACTGTCCTGCCAGCTTTGTGCAGGATTGCACAGGATGTTCACCTGGAAGAGCCAAGCCCCCATTTCCTAGTGGTTAGGGGTGTCTTGCTTTCCTACGGGTCTCACAGGTAGCTACAGCTGCTCCCGACCACGTGCGGAGAGCCAGGACAGCAAGGCCCTTCGGCTCGAGTCCACGGGTCCACCAGAAACCTGATAAAATGCTATTAAAAATTCCCTTCCTCCCCTGCTGGCAGTGGCGTCCGCCCCCTAATTTACGTCTAAAACCTTCTGTTGCCTCGCAGCAAGGAAGGAGATGTACCAACACTGAAAGCGCATTTGGAAACCCCGCAGAAGTCTACCAGCAGATGGGCAAATCCGACTTTGGGTTTAACCAAGCAGGCCAAAAAATCCCAAATAAAAGGGTTTTCCCCATTGCAAATCTTTTTGTGCTTGGACCAGAGAAGGGGCTTGAGTGCCACCCAGGGACTCGGGAGCCCAGGACACAGCGGGGTGGGACTGGTTTTCATCCGAGTGGCTGAATAGCAATATTCTGTTCCCGGCTCTTCCCTGGCGCTCAGAGAAGCACCAGAAATGGTGCAACCCCCGGGCTGCCGTGCAGCCAGGCGCATGGCCCTGGGGAAGCGAAGCGCGGCTTTATTTCTGTTTGCGGATATCAGGACTCTCAGGATCCTCTCGCCCACACGACCCTGCCCAGCACTGCCCCTGCTTACGGGGCCAGCAGCTCAGTTGGTATCAACTGGCAGCCCTCCACTGAGCTGGCCTGCTCTCTGCATTGACTTTCTTTCCCAGGAACATCCCCTGTTGAGTTGCATATCTAGTGATTTTATGCTCCTACCCATCCCTCCGAGCGCCTAACCCTGAAACACTTGCGCTGTCTGCAGTAGCGGCTCCCAGGAGGGACCTGGTGAGATACAATCTGCTATCCGTAGGCAATGCGGATCGCGTGCCTTCTGCCGTCGTGTTTCCCCAGCCCCTACGTTGTGCCGCCTCTCACACGGGCTTGGAGGTGCTGGAAACCTGGGGCACGTGTCTGCCAGCAGCATCCGGCTCCTCGGGCTTGCTCTGCAGCGGTCAGGGGGCTTTGGGATCACAACTTCAGGCAGGAGCCTAATGGGGACCGCATGCATCCGTAGTCCCCTTCCCCTCTTGCAGGTATTTCCATCAGCGACGGGGGCACGTGGCAGTGCCCAGCCTGGATTCGGAGCTCCCTGGGTGTGGGGCGGTTCATGCTGGAGAGTTTGATCCAGCTCTTTAGCAGGATGGAGACGTGAGGTCTCAGAAGATCCTGCTGAGCTCCGGGGGGTACCCGGTTCCAGAAGGAGAGCTCTCCCCCCCGGGACAATCAGGAAAAGAGGGCCCCGAGCTGAATGCAGCTGAGAGCCCCAGCCAAAATTTCTAAGGAGTCAGCGCCCTCCCGCTCGGATGCATAGCCACTCCTCCAGAAGAGGTGCCAGGGCAACTGGTGAGATCCAGAGACAGAAGTACCCGTCTGAACGGCAGTAATTACTTCTCAAATAAAGCACTTGAGTGATACACTTGAGGGTAGATCCTTACACCCTCTTGAAGCTGCCATAATATTTCGGTCTAGGAAATTATGCTCCTATATGAGGCTGGCTAGAAAGATATTCTCTTTCAGAAAAAAAATAACCCACCAAAGTTGTAAAATTTGCTTTTGTTCTGAGGTGAAACAAAGACAAGACCTTTCAACACGGTCTTGCAAAAAGCCGCAAGAGACTCCAGAAGCCTCTCTGATGACGGTTTTAATTGCAACTGAAATGTTGTGTGAAAACACATTGATTATTTCTTTTGACAAAAACCCACGTTTTCGACAGGAAAAAAAAAAAAGTTCTGTTGAAAGTATTTCAAGCAGCTCTGTTCATTTAGGAGCAAGTCAAAATAAGAGGTCATGCTTATTAAAGAGATTCACATCCTCTCCCTCTGAAAGCCATGCTCATTTGTATCGCCGGGGGGAGGAAGCGGGGAGACGGAAAAACTCAGGGTTATTCAGCAAGGGATGAACTTTGCTCTCTGCACAGTGCTTGCTGGCACTTCCATTTGTGCATGAAAATTGGCCACATTTTTGGCTTGCTAGAGAGCTCGAACGGGCAAATAAACAGAAGCCAACAGGCTTGATGCTGAGCCATTGGGGGTGGTTTATACCAAGGGCAGGGCATTTCAGGTGGACTACAGCGTGACTGGGGATCACCATGCAGGAGCCATACCTGATCCCTCTTGATGCTGAAATAAATCATCTCATCAGATCTAAATATTAAGACAGTTTTGGTCCAGATCTAGACCTGAAACCTAGGGCTGTGGCCCACCTCTAGTAACGAGAGAGAGCGAGACCCACCTCTAGTAATGCGAGCGAGCGAGAGAGGGATGGTGCAGGAAAGTGTAGGCCCCATTTAGGGGATGCATGCAGAGATTTGAAACCAGAGACCGTCAGGAGTGGTGAACTTTGGGGTGAACCCGGCCCTGCTGCGCCAGCATCGACTGCACGCAAACCGGCCGCGGCCCCGGCATCGTAGAAATAGTTCTTCGTCAGGCAACAAGTGGTGCCAACAGCCTGTGCGACGTGAGCCAAGCAAAACAAAGCTTTTTTTCCAAATCTGGATGAAGCGAGTTTTGTTGGAACAGCGTCTACAATTTCAAGGGGAACGTTTCACTCGGGGGTGTCCCGGGGCTGGATGCGAGGAGTTTGTGGTGTCTGTTGGGGGTGACGTATGAGATCAATGGGCTTTCCTGTTAGAAACGTCTCCCCTCACTCCTCTGTAACTCCCACCCAGCCCCGACTCCCTGCACTAAGAGAGATCGCTTGTAAAATGTTTTGAAAAGGGCTACGCGCCCACACCAAGATGATTCCTCCTGGATTATTTATTGGGCAAAAGACAAGCCTCCATGCATGGATCGAGGGCTGAATCTCCAGCTGGTACAAATTCCTGCGGCTCCATGGAAGTCAATGCCATTGCACCAGTTATACCAGCTGAGGAGGTGGCTGAGATGGCTTAAATGTTTTTAACAGTAACTAGTGATTTTTGGGTGTATCCCATTTCAGTGCCCGACTTGCGGTCCAAGTGGTGAGTAACCTCCCGCTGGAATTTCAGGCTCTCTGATGTGTCTCTCGGAGGCAGCCCAACGCTCCCGAAGTCGCTTTGGACAACCTCACCCATGTCCAGACTTAGATTTACAGTAAATCTAGACGCGCTGGCTTTGAGCTTCGCACTGTGGCCGGCAAATGCCGGGTCTCACTTAGCAGCAGTAACTCATCACATGGCATGCATTTAGAAGATGAACCAGATGGGTTTTGCCTTAAATCTCAATCCTGTCCCGCCCCTCCTTAAAATAGAAGAAGGGAGGATTACAAATACAACAAGACTTATGCTTGAGCCTCAGTTTGGGATTCTCTGATTCTAGGAAAAAGATGTTGGGCCTTTCCCTGCTTAGTCACCACTAGCTTTGCCGTTGGCTTTTGTAATTTCCCTGCTGAACTGATGGAAGATAACGCTCTGTCCCCCAAATAAATATATTTGCATTTTAGGGTCCGACTTGGTGGTAATGGGCCATGCCTTGGCTCGCTGCAAAGTATGGCTGTGACGGGTCCATCACTACTCGGCGTCTTTGTTGGGTTTGGAGTCTGTTGTGCGCTGCTCTCGGCATTGGGAGGGCTTTGCAAAAATGCTTTCTGTAAAAGAAAGACTGAGAAGCAGGCAGCATGAAATATGGTTGCACTTGAATAAAAAGACGCTTTTAAGGGCTGTTTACCTATCAACAGTGTCGGTAGCGGCTTTGGCCTCTTTCTGCCCCCAGGTAATGGAAAGGGATTTTGTGGTTCTCTTGTTAGGTAGGAGTGCACTGGGCATTGCGAAGGGGAGCCGTGGGAGTTCCCAGCACTTGGAGCCAACGTACTATATTGAATTTAAAATTACACCAATTGGATTCTTGGCCAGCCATCCAGAGAGTTGAATTGTGACCATTACTCACTGATGGGAAAGAAACACAAGAGAAACCCGCAATGCCACCTAATGAGAAAGCGGTTTATTCATAAGAGCCGACAGTATCGTTCCATGAGCTTGTTCTTTTAGGAGCAGGCAGGTGGTATCTGACTGGCTGGCACCCAGGGTATAAATGTGTCTTGTTTGACTCTTTCGGAACAATAACAGCACGAAGGAGCCACATCAGCACGAGCGGGCGTCCAGTTCACCACGATGGCTGAATAGACAATATGCGCACGGTCTGCTTGCATGTAAACAGCGCCGTCCCCGCTGGTTTTTAAATACGGGATGCAGCGAGCACCACGAGAAGGTTCACGGGCTATTTAAAGGGATATCGCCTTCTCCTGCTACTTTCCTATGATCTTATGATCCTACGTAATTCCTAGCCGCTATCAGGATTTTGGGGGGAAAGAGAGACGCCGAAGTGGCAGAAGCGGTCTCCTGTTGGCACCGGGTACAAGCACCCGTAGACGCCGGACTAGTTTTGCTGGCTTACCGACATCAGGGCTGGAGCGCAGTCTTTTCTCCCATCCTCTGCGCAACACAGCTATGCCAGCAAAACGTTGCAGCGGAGATCAGGTGGAGAGTGAGCTCTGGGTTTGTTTTGCTGTGTTGTTGCTTGGTAAGTGCAGACACACGTAGCCTTGGACAGTAGCTGAGGAGAGAGATAAGGTCACTGCGTGGTGGCACCCTGGGAACAAGCGCTCTGTGCTCTTGCGCGCTTCCACTGAAGCTACGAGAAACCTGGATATTCAGCTGCTCCTGAGGAATTTCAGATTAAAAAAACAGAGTCCCAATTAAACACTATGCTCTTCACTTGTCCATACGGCTCACGGTTGGCCTCTGCCTAGCAAGCAACTCTTTTTAGTGCTGCTGTCAAAGAAATCCATTTAAATCTCCTTCAGTCCTCCTTTGACAACCTCTTTGTGTGTCTATGGCATGAGGAATTTCACTCTAAGCCACTAAGCCTGCTCTTTTCCAGATTGGCCTAAAGGGCTGTAGCAGATCCAAACAGAGCCGAAGCCCTTTTAAATAGACCGTGAACCTTGTACTGGTGCTCAGCGTGCTCCGTATTTGCAGTTTTTAATTTTGAAGCTGCGAGGTTAATATGCACAGATAGATGGTGATCGGACCATCAGAAAGGGGATGATCAGATGAAAAAATCTTACAGGTAGTAAACCCAATCCATGCAAGTCTCATCTCTTTGAAATAAGAGTTTATTCATCCCCCAGAAATCTTTTTTTCTATAATTGATTCAGCCAAAGTTTAATAGAAACTATGTGGAACCAAATGGAAAAACAAAACCGTTTTTAAATGTGTTTTTATGTAAACCCAGCATGGGGCGAGAGCCTGCAGAGATGAAATCTTAGAGGAGAGGGAGTTTGTTGTGTGAAGAATAAAGCAAAACATCCTCTTCAGGCAGAGAAACAATCCTGGAGCATGATTTTCCTTGTATAAACCGAGAAGCATGGCATTTAAGCCCAGAGTCTTACACAACAGGTCCACAGTTAAGGGTACATCTGCCTTACCACCCAAATGTGTGGTTGCAGATCAGGGGTGGGCAAAATGCGGCCTGCGGGGCCCCTAAAAAATTTAGAAAATTAATATTGATCTGCCCCGGCTGCCTGTCATGCAGCCCTTGATGGCTTGTCAAAACTCAGTAAGCGGCCCTCCACCCAAAATAATTGCCCGTCCTGATTTAGACAAAGCGTGGACACACGAGACTTTCCGAGTGAGCAAAGACAGTTTACTCTGGAGTAGAAGGTGGATCTGACAAATGATAAACAGTCGTCGGGTGACGTTACATGCTACACTTAGACCGTACTAAGGGCACTCAGCACATGTGCATCTGTACACTAAAGCCCATTAGCTTATGCCGAGTGCCCACTGAGTAGCTCAAAGTTATGTCACTTCAGGGGAGGGTTACCTTTGGGCTGCGCTGCCCAGCTTATGTTAGGATAACTTCAGTCTGCTCCGTGAAGACAAAATGAGCATTTTGCAATCCTCCAGCACCCCAGGATGCACCACTCCCCCACCAATCGGAGCAGGGATAGAGCCCCGGTATCCTGGCTCCTAGCTACTCCGCTGCTCACCAGGCCTCGAGTGGCAGATCAGAGCCATGCCGGCACAAAACGGCATTAACTCTTGGCGTGACGCTGCTCACCGCATGTTGTAACCTTGACGCCACTTACCATTGCAGATTTAGTGCGGTCTAAGCGTAACGTGCAACTTCACCCTGATGTGGAGCAAATCAGCTGATTCTGGGGTATGATTATCCCTGACGAGAACTGTAATAACTTCCCCCGCTAGCGTATGTATTACGTGTCCACAGGTCTAGCCCGTTTCATCCTGGGGTAGCTTGTTCAAGGTAAAGAGGCTACTACTCACTTCCTTGCCGCTGAGCAGAAGGTGCTGCGATAGCACTTACGGCAGGCAGCGACCTTGGGGAAACTAGATTTATGTCTGCTCAGCGCACTGGTTTGATTTGTCCCGGAGCGAATGCCGGATCCATCCCTAAGTGAGAGCTCAGTTGGGTCCAGGAAGCGCGGCTCTGAATGCCTGGGTAGCGCAACACCCCACTGCCTGATGATGGTATTCAGTAAATCAATCGCTGAAAATATACACAACCCTCCACATGCCTTTCCCCCCGTCCGTTCACCCCTGACTGCTTCCAGCAGAAGAAGCTGCATAAACAAATTCAGCAGCAAAATTAAGTCCTCGCACAGCTGAATAAATACAACTTCAACTTACATTTAAAAGCAGCTGACTGCATGGGCCGTTCTGCTCGGCGCCCATGGCATTCGCAATGCCTGTGTAGTCAAAGCTTGAGGGAACAAGCATCAAATGTTCCTTAACTTGCATGGCTGTGCTTGAGCGAAGGACAGAATGGAAACCTTAATTTTTAATGTCTGGGCTTTGCTCACTTTTTCTCCTAGCTGCATTGCTATTTAAATCAAGTCCTGTGCATCTTATTGTCTGGCTCTGTTTGAAAGAAAGAAAGGAGCAGGGTGGGGGAATGTGTTCACTGCAAGGGCTGAAGACAGGGATTCATTCAGGGGAACGAATCTGGGGTTTGGAGGGGAGTGATGGTATTTGGGGGTTTCCTCAGCATAGACCCAATGCTTAGTTAGATACCCAGGCTTGTACTTTCTGAAAGGGGGGGAGCGAATTTAGTGCACAGGCTCCACTGAGTCTGAGAGAAGTGGTTTGCAAAGCTTTTCAGTGCAGCTGATTCACCTTTTTCTTATTATTTATTCATCGTGCTCCCTGAGGCAACCCTCGTCTTTTTTTGAGGAAAGAGAGGAAAAAGCTTAGTATAGGGACTGGCTAGTCAGAGGCCTGGGTTACATGGGAATTGCAGAAATGCCTCCTCCAGAGGAGAACTTTGTTGTAGTAGTTGTCTGTGGGGACCGTACTGTTTGGTGGATTTGAGGGAGCAAAAAGGACGCAGAATATGTTCCTAAGGCCATATGCGCATGTGTGTGTGATACCTTAGGAGATACAGGGTTGAATCATAGAAAGTTGGGGCTGGAAGGGACCTCGGGAGGTCACATCTAGTCCACCCCCCTACTCCAAGCAGGACCAACCCCAACTACATCGTCCCAGCCACGGCTTTGTCCACCCGGGTCCTCAATACCTCCGAGGATGGAGCTTGCTGAGGCACTAGAGGAGAATCAGCAGAAAGGGGGACATGTGAGTTTAGCGGTTGTGTCAGTGTTCAGACCAGCTCCAAATGCACGCTATGAAGCTGCCGGTGTACACACAGGCTTGAAGACCCACCCAGGCTTCGGGTTCAGCTGAGTGTGGCTGAACACGATCCGACGACGGTGGGTGCAACCAGTGCAAAAAGCGCGCTTTCATTTGTAGAAACAAAAGGATGCCTTCTTTCAAACCTGCGCCGCCAAAAGCGGGGCCAGAGCTCGCCATCGTCCACAGCAGCAGGAAATGCTCAGAGAATTTTCTTTTTCTCACAACACCCCCCACAAAGGGTGTTTAAGAGACACATCCGTGGCTATCCAGGACTCTGTTCCCACTTAGCTCTTAGCTCTCGAGCCGATGAAACATTTTTGGGTAGCGCACTTCCATGCTGAGCGCAGCCGGTAATACATATATGCACCTGCGCGCTGCTCTCTCCAGCTACTGCATTACAATAATTCCTGTTCCACAACCGAGGAAACCGAAGTACAGCGAGATAATGCCTTCCCTGAGGTCGTATAATGGGAGAACCAAGATCTCCCGAGCTGATAGCCTGTCCCCGTATTTTACACTCTAGCTTGCATTGTGTCCTGCTCTCTTTTAAAGGCCTTTTCTCTCCCTCTCCATCCTTAGGCTCCTGATAAGAAATGTTAATGATGTGATGCAACCGGATAGTTCAATTGCCTGCCTTCCCCTAATGGAACTCTTGTGTTCGCTAATTTGCTGTTTTTTAATGGTCTGATTGTTCGGCTGATCTCAGGGAAATCACGTGAGCACTTCAGTGTGTTTTGCCGTGGTCACATGCGAGGTGGTGCTTGAAGGCAACTGAACCTTGTTGCTCAATAATTGCAGAGCAATTTGGAGACAAGACTCAAATGTATAATTTATCGACGCTTCATTCATCCTAGTCACAGGCCGTTAGCGAGACGTTCTCGCCGCTCAAAATATTCCAGTCCGTGCATGGGGGCAGGAGGCGTGAGAAAGCAAGGCAAGGGCGCCAGGACGAGGTTAAGCAGGTCTCGCCTGCTTTCCGTCCTTTACGCCGTAATGGAGTAGGTTAAACAGGGTCCCGAATGCCACCCACTTCTGAATGCCGATCCTTTCTACCCGTG
>NW_017728921.1:4082441-4097449 GCF_001723895.1 Crocodylus porosus
TTTTTTGAGGAAAGAGAGGAAAAAGCTTAGTATAGGGACTGGCTAGTCAGAGGCCTGGGTTACATGGGAATTGCAGAAATGCCTCCTCCAGAGGAGAACTTTGTTGTAGTAGTTGTCTGTGGGGACCGTACTGTTTGGTGGATTTGAGGGAGCAAAAAGGACGCAGAATATGTTCCTAAGGCCATATGCGCATGTGTGTGTGATACCTTAGGAGATACAGGGTTGAATCATAGAAAGTTGGGGCTGGAAGGGACCTCGGGAGGTCACATCTAGTCCACCCCCCTACTCCAAGCAGGACCAACCCCAACTACATCGTCCCAGCCACGGCTTTGTCCACCCGGGTCCTCAATACCTCCGAGGATGGAGCTTGCTGAGGCACTAGAGGAGAATCAGCAGAAAGGGGGACATGTGAGTTTAGCGGTTGTGTCAGTGTTCAGACCAGCTCCAAATGCACGCTATGAAGCTGCCGGTGTACACACAGGCTTGAAGACCCACCCAGGCTTCGGGTTCAGCTGAGTGTGGCTGAACACGATCCGACGACGGTGGGTGCAACCAGTGCAAAAAGCGCGCTTTCATTTGTAGAAACAAAAGGATGCCTTCTTTCAAACCTGCGCCGCCAAAAGCGGGGCCAGAGCTCGCCATCGTCCACAGCAGCAGGAAATGCTCAGAGAATTTTCTTTTTCTCACAACACCCCCCACAAAGGGTGTTTAAGAGACACATCCGTGGCTATCCAGGACTCTGTTCCCACTTAGCTCTTAGCTCTCGAGCCGATGAAACATTTTTGGGTAGCGCACTTCCATGCTGAGCGCAGCCGGTAATACATATATGCACCTGCGCGCTGCTCTCTCCAGCTACTGCATTACAATAATTCCTGTTCCACAACCGAGGAAACCGAAGTACAGCGAGATAATGCCTTCCCTGAGGTCGTATAATGGGAGAACCAAGATCTCCCGAGCTGATAGCCTGTCCCCGTATTTTACACTCTAGCTTGCATTGTGTCCTGCTCTCTTTTAAAGGCCTTTTCTCTCCCTCTCCATCCTTAGGCTCCTGATAAGAAATGTTAATGATGTGATGCAACCGGATAGTTC
Organism: Crocodylus porosus; assembly: GCF_001723895.1. Classification (NCBI taxonomy): domain Eukaryota; kingdom Metazoa; phylum Chordata; order Crocodylia; family Crocodylidae; genus Crocodylus; species Crocodylus porosus. Next base: position 4,083,531 of record NW_017728921.1, read on the forward strand.
AATTGCCTGCCTTCCCCTAATGGAACTCTTGTGTTCGCTAATTTGCTGTTTTTTAATGGTCTGATTGTTCGGCTGATCTCAGGGAAATCACGTGAGCACTTCAGTGTGTTTTGCCGTGGTCACATGCGAGGTGGTGCTTGAAGGCAACTGAACCTTGTTGCTCAATAATTGCAGAGCAATTTGGAGACAAGACTCAAATGTATAATTTATCGACGCTTCATTCATCCTAGTCACAGGCCGTTAGCGAGACGTTCTCGCCGCTCAAAATATTCCAGTCCGTGCATGGGGGCAGGAGGCGTGAGAAAGCAAGGCAAGGGCGCCAGGACGAGGTTAAGCAGGTCTCGCCTGCTTTCCGTCCTTTACGCCGTAATGGAGTAGGTTAAACAGGGTCCCGAATGCCACCCACTTCTGAATGCCGATCCTTTCTACCCGTGGACATAAGTGAAAAGACAGGATGCCAGGCAGTGGGTCATCCAGCCCATGGACCTCAATGGAGTTATTCCTGATTTACATTGGAGAGCTGGATCCCCCTTGTCCGGCACTTTGCTTAGGCATCTACCCCGCTGCCAACCGGATGAAAAAGGCTACCTTTCTGATTAGCCTATGTTTCCAACCCAGGTTGTACTGATGTTGAAGACTGCCCAAGATGGAGAACAGCTGAGAAAAAGGCAGCCGGGATCTTCGTCTGCAAAGCTGGCTGGCTCTGCACAACGGATCAATTAGTCGTATTAGCCCCTGGTGAAGTGAACAAGGGAAAAGTGAGGCGGAGGAAGGATAAAAACCGTCAGTGGACTCAATTTTGCTCAGCTTTTCCCCCTGGAAGTAGGTGGGGCTGGTTCCTGAGAGCAGACTCTAAGAACAGTTTGGCTGATGGGCCCGTATGTCATGGCCCCACGGGGGTACTCCAGACCAGGCAATAAACAGGATTTTTTTAGGAATGCTAAAAATCAATTCTCATTCCCAGCCAAATGCAGGGAGATGATAGACGTCGCCTCCAACCCATGCGACTCCGTGCTCTTAATAAGGGCATTTGTATGAGGCAGCAGAGAACAACTGATGAAAGCAGCGGCTCTTGAAATCTGACTTTTATGACATTGCCCGACTGCACCGAAACGCTAATTTCTCTTTTAGCTTCATTATTTTGGCGGGTAAAAGGATGTCACATCCATCCTCCAGCTGAAACGCAGATTTGGCTAGCATTCATGAACTCTGCTTGCAGTTAACAAGGGCCTCGGGCAGCAATGAATGCCGAAGCGGCTTGCGCTGTTTGAGGAAGGTAAAGCTTTTTGCACATCAATTCCCAGCCTCCTGTGGCATCTCACACATCGCTCGATAGCTGTCCGATGGAGACCACTTACAGCAAACACAAAGGGCTGCTTTTCACTACTGGGAAAGCTGTTTGCCTTTAGTTATCTTTGCAAGTTCCCTAAGCTTGTCACGTTGACAGTGTTTTGACAGTGTGTCCCCGCATGCACACCTCTCATCTAGCAGAGACTGCTGCAGTTTCCAGCAAGAAGGCAACTCCATGAGGAAACAGAAGTAAGCATATGTATAGATTTGTCTTTTAAAGGAGGAGATTTACATATTCAGGGGGATTTTAGGGGAATCGGACATGACGGGAATGTCTAAAAGCACTTGGGCTTCCTACCCAGGAGGAGAAACTAAATATTTAGGATCCAGGGAGCAGGCCAGGCCGGCTGCCCCTGGGAAATGCCACGAACTGTCCATCTGTTGAACAATCTGGGCACTGGCAGGGCAGGCTCCCCGCATCAACCTGACAAGGACGGAGAACAAGGGAGTAAGTCAAGCCATGCTTAGTTGAGCTTGCTAAGCACTGTCAGCTGCGGGGCTGCGTTCGAGGAGGTAGACGCATCACCCAACACCCCCCGCCCCAAACAAAACGCCACCGTGCAGGTGGGAGGCAGCAACCCGAAGAGCTGGCAGCTGAGTTAGTCCTCCCAGCTTTGATGAAGCCAGCTAACAAGGAAGAGCAGCATCAAACTGTTAGAAGGTGGAAGCCGGGGGTCAGAATAGCGCGTGTCCTGAGTCCATACGTGTGTGCCCACCTCTCAGACAAGGTGCAGTGTTTTAGCTGACTGCCCTGGACCTCCACCGGGCTGGGTTCAGAGGGCTGCTCCAGGAGGAGAACAGTTATCCTTTCTCCAGTTCACTTTGATCTGCTCCTTCTTAGATTTTTTTTCTAATCCTGCCTTCAAGTTACCGTCACAGAGCTCCTTTAATGAGGTTTATGATGCTACAGGCAATTCCCACCTAGGAGTGCTTCCTTTCGCAGTGATTAACCCACTCGCACTGAGATTCTTTGTGAAGTTTCCGTGATACCCGAGGGTGCTGTTTTTCTCTTCCTGGGCTAGGCCTGTTTATTGCGGGTCTGCAGGAATTGTACCGCAGGCAAGAGAAGGGCAAAGCGTCTTTGTGGCAGGGATATTTATGCGGCAGCTCAAGAGCTGGCTAGAGGGGCAGGTTTCATAACTAAACAGGGCAACATTTGGGGAAGAATGGGCTGATCCTGCTAAAACCATGAGGGACTTCAAGGGTCATCTACCCTAACCCTCAATTCCTGTGTTTTGGGGGCATTTCCCCACCAAGACTGTCAATCTACCATCCTTCCTTCTATGATCTCACAAACCATCGTACTAGCAAGTGTTACATTAGCAACCAGAATCTGCAGGGCACAGGCATGGGGTGTGTAGGGGGGCCTGGGCCGGGGGCGGCAGTACTGGACTGTCCTGCTCTCCTGTGGTGCCAGCCAGGGACATGGCTTAATTCATTTGAAAACCTAGTGCATGTAAACACAGATGTGACGCGCCAAAATAAACAAGTTTAAATGTTATAAACCTATTTAATTTAACGAGGATTAAAACCCATGATGTGTACAGGCGCCCCTAATAGTCACCGACTTCAGTGGACATAGTCAGGACTGAAACTTAAGCAAAGCTATGCCCTTATAGACAATTCCTGTGGAGACCTCAGCATCTTGGTGGCCTCCTCTGATCAGCACTATGCCCCCCTGGTAGTACTCCTCTGTACATGCCTGTGGCTGACTGGCTACTATCCTTGATCCTCGTTAGTCCATGCCATGCAGAAAGCCACTCAGCCACTGGAGGGGCTTTCAGACAAGCAGCAGAAGTCTGTCCAACACGTCCTAGCCCTAAGCCTGTGATTATTCTCATCTGCCTGATGCTAGGTCCTGGACACCTGAATCCAGGGCTACATCGCGGGACCCATCTCTTTCTTGTTCCCTGGCCTTGACCTCTCCCTAGGACCTGGCAGGGTCCCAATAGGTCATTCCTATTTTTTTCTTGCAAGGCACCGGGACATGGATGGCAACACCACAGTGCAAGAAAAGTATCATCCTACAACTGATGACAGAGCCTCAAAGGATAGAGGGCTGGTCAGGGAGCTTGCAAGAGCTCTGTCTCACGCTGCATCTCATCTGTAGCAAGCCCGTCCTGCTTCCTACCCCTGGCTGGTCGTCACAGTCCCTTCCAGGCCTAGCGTCTATGAAATCTGCTATACAGTGCCCTGCCTTCGTTCTGTGCCTGGGAAGGTGTACCCCTAAAGCTGCCACCCCCAACACCCCGCACCAAGACCGGAAAGGATCTCCTGCAGCCCCTTGACGTGCTGTCTCGCTATCCTGGGGGCGACTTCCCGCGCACGGGCCTGATCCAGCTTGCTTTCCATTTAGGTCCGTTTTTCACCCGTGAGCAGCAGAAATCAAAGTTGAAAGATGTCACCGTTCCCCCTGGCAACCACATAAAGCAGAGCTTCCCAGCTTGTCGAAATGTAATTGGAAGCGCTGGGGCTAGTTTGGGGTGGGGGGCCACTGGCTGGGGCAGGGGGGAGAGCAGAGAGCAGAAAAGAAGAGAGTGGCTGAGATCATTACTGAGTTATATCTTGCTCCAAAGCCGCAGGATTGGGAGGGGAACGGCGCTATTCAGCTCTGCCTCCCTTCCATCCTGTTTGTAAACACGCGCCAGCGAGGGAACAATAAGACCGGCACATTATCTCCTCAAGACAATTAGCAGAAGTATTAATGGAATATATGCAAATGTGCAGTAATTGACCTGAGACTCAGCAGTTCGTGATGGAGAAGGATGAGCTCCAGATGGCTTAATGATGGTAATTTAAGCCCCCTCTTTCTACTCTCTGCCTCCCTGTCAGAGCCCAGCAGAAATAAGGGAAGCCAGGAGAAAATCCAGGCGTCAAGGCTGGGCCGCGGCTGAGGTCACTGGCATTTTCTGCAAGCAGTGGGGATAAAAGTCACGGGATACTGGTCCAAAAGAACATCGCAGCCCCCTCCCACCTGCCTTTTCAGCTGAATGGAGATTCACTATAGACTTTGGCAGTATTGGGCTTATGGCACGCAGCAATGCAGGTCTGATTCCAGCCGGGAAAGCTGAGTGATGCACAGCCATAAGTGTGTGCATGCACACACACGCACACGTGACAAGTCCTGATGCTGCCAGGAAAACCCCCAGCTGTTTTAACCATCAGCAGCTTTCCCGTCTGCATTCAGGACCAATTTGGCGCTAAAGTCGGCGTGGTGGGAAAGCAACGCTTCCTTCTCCTCTGACACTCAGACGAGGGGCCCTTATCCAGCCTGGCTGGCTCTCATTCCTCCCTCCGTCTCTCTTTTGTGGGATGAGTCCGGAGGGTCTGGGCCCATCTCACATCTGCCAGCCTGTCCTTTGATCTTGTAAACACTGGCGTGGCTAAATAAGATGATGGGGTGGGCAGGGCTCTGCGTTTTCCCCAGGGGGACATTGCTGGCACTTGGCCCTCGCTCGCTCTTCCCCCCAACACACGTTGCGCGGGGTCGTAAGCATCCCCTCTCTCACAGCAGTTATAGTGCGTGTGCAGTGGGGGAAATGAGAGGGGATTATACTGTTAAAATGCGGGGGCAGCTGGCAGCACCGGTCTGGGAGGCAGCCAGCTTGTCTGGCAGGGCGGGAGGCCCTTGCAGGGAGCAGAGCTGCTTGCCGATGCCGTGTAGTACATCGCGAGGCTGAAGAAGTGGGGAGGAAACTACTGTCCAGTTCACCTTGGCTGGGCTGCTAGGACAGGCGCTGGCAGAGAGGAGATAAGCCCCTGTCCCATTTGCGCAGCTCTTATCCAGGTCGACCCTCCTGCGAGCCTGAGGTAGGGCCCTCAAGGGAGAAGACCCTTCAAGGCCTCTCTCTGAGGCATGCTCCTCTCCATGAGACTCAGGGGCATCACATCTGAGGCCACCCCTCGCAGCCCCTGGGCAGAGGGAACGGCGAGTAGGAGACACCCCCGAGGAAGCTTGCCGAGCAGCGAGCTCGCACCAGCCTAATTCTCCTGGCTCCGTTGCAGGCTTGGCGCTGGTTGCCACCATAGTCGCACTGCAGAGCATGAGGTTTTCTTTTCTTTTCTTTTCTTTTCTTTTCTTAAATAATTACTCTGGGAAACAGAATTAAAATATTTATTTATAATTCGCGCCGTATGTTGCACCACTATTTTTCATTTAATCAACCCAAGACAGATGGCGGAGTGTTAGAGGCCATTAAAATAATGGCGCTTCGTCGCCTCATTTATTTTCTGCTCCTTTCTTAAAATAAAAAAATTGATGGGTAGATGACAGGTGGCAAACTAGGGTCCCAGAAAGGCTTGGGAGCAGAGGAGTGGGGTCACGGGACTGCCCAGGGAGTGGAGTGATGGGTTAACAGGGCCTGGTCTCAGGTGGGACAAGGGTACAACGTCGTGGAGATCAGTAGAGCAACTTCTGATTTTCACCACTGTGGGGTGAGGGCCAGACCCCTGGAGAGCATTAGTTAAAGGAAGGAGGTGGCTGCGGGATCGTTAGTGAGGTCTGGAGCATATCTACATCAGTTTGCTCATTTTAAGTCACCTATGTTGCTTTAGTGTTCAAAAGTAGGTGCCAAGTGATTTAGGAGCTGAGGCCCATTGAAAGTCAATGGGAACTGAGCCTATGGGATGTTCCTGTCCCTCAGTTCACACAAGTGACCTCACTCTGATACCAGACCCTGCAGTGATGCTGCCCTTGCTTAGTGAAGACCTGGCCGGTTAAGGAGTTTGTGCTGTAAATGCTCCATTTATCAGGAGAGACGAGGAAGAAGCAGACGGCACGGTCTCGGCTGCTTTCAGTTCGGCCCAGTGCAGTGCTCCAAGTCGTGCATTGTCGCCCAGTGGTCTTTGCCTACTGACCCAAGCTCATGCTCTCAGGTCATCGGTCTGGCCCGTGCCAACAGCAAGGACATTCACTTTTAAAAGGAGGGGCAGGGGAGCAATGCCCTCAAAAAAGGAAGCGCTGAATTCAGGCAATGATCAAAAGGCTTCCTGCTGCATTCCTCAAACCCGACCCCCCTCGCTCTGTTTGTACACATTCAAGAGGAAAATGATTCACAGTTGCATAAACAGCTTTTGGAAGTGTTAAAGCTGACAGAGCTGTATTCCTGTTCTGAAAGCAGACACGCCAAACTTAAATCTGCAGTTTCCAGGCATCCGGGGCTAGCTGTGGTGGGAAATCACAGCCTTCCTAACAGGCAGGAAGGCGAGCAACCAAGCACCGTGTCTGCGGGCGTGCATTCGTGCCGTGCATAATGGTCGCACACGTCCACAGGATAACAGGGTCGCCGGTTCCTTGCAGCGTCAGTAGCCTCGTCTGACAACTCCGGTGGCTCCAAGCCCTGGAGCCCCACATCATCTCCAGCACGGTGCCCCTTTCTGGCCAGAAGCTAGGATAGAGCATTTCTGGTCTGAGTCGAATGCAAAATGCCGAACCACCCTTCAGCGCCTTGACGCTAATGCTAGATACTCCCTATTCCGGGAACACGCTAGCATCAAGGCTGGGGGAATCATGTCTTGCTAATGCAAGGAGCATGCCTCTCAGTACAGGCCATCTTGCATAGACCCTGGGCTTGGGCCTCCTTTCGGAGTGGCAGGGAGGTGGCTTCAGGGAGGTACTCGTGGGGCAAGGTGGAAACAGGCGTGTGCGATACTAAAGGGTGGTTTCTTCCCGGGCAGGCTGCTGGGAGTGATAAATCGGGTATTCCTCTCGCTTGCTCAGGCCAGTACTTGCTCCTGCTGGCTTACTCCGGAGTCACTCTGGAGCCTCTCCGCTGAAGTCAGTGCCCTCAGACTGTGCGAGGCCAGGATTTGGTCATGTGAAGGGTGATACGAACTTGCCCCTTGCTCCCCTCGGTAGGTCAGCGTGGTTCTCAGAGGTGCAGCTGAACGACGAGTTATGGAAAGGAGCGCCAAAGCGGCTCCCCTCCCGGGCACCGAGGAGTGTCTCATCGTCCAGGCAGCAGGAAGGACAGGAGCATCCTCGCGGGGTCCTTGGGTGACGCTCCGCCCCGCTCGGGATGCATGGGGCAGGGGGCAGAGACAGTCAGTCCTACTACAGCTCACTCAGCTGAGATGGGTGAGCCAGGGCTTGGTCCTTCCTTGAGCAGAGCAGAAGACCTCAGGAGGTCCTTTCCAGCCCTAACTTTCCTGTGTACCAGAGACTTGTATCAAGCACTGCCCTAATCAGTGCAGCCTCAACTGGCCTTAATCACCCTCACCTCACGGGTCGCGAGGATAGTCTTTTGACCTTGATCATTGAGTCCCCCAAATCGCCGTCCTGCCCATGTGCAGGTTGAGATGCACCATCCGCTTGTCTTGGGCATAAGCTGCCACTATGGGCGTGCACTGCTATGGTACCTATTTCAGAGGCTGCATCTGGAGTCCTGTGTCCAGTTGTGGGCCCCCACTACAGAAGGGATGTGAACAAGTTGGAGAGAGTCCAGGGGTGGGCAGTGAGAATGGTTTGAGAGCTGGAGGGCATGACTGATGAGGAGAGGCTTAGGGAACTGGGTTTATTTAGTGTGACAAAGAGAAGATGGAGGGGGGGGGGTTGAATAGCAGCCTTCAACTCCCTGAAGAAGGGTTCAAAAGAGGATGGAGCTGGACTGGTCTCAGTGGGGGCAGATGACAGAGCAAGGAGCAATGGGCTCAACTTGCAGCAAGAGAAGTTTAGGTTGGATATTAGGAAAAACTTTCTCACGAGGGGGGTGGTGAAGCACTGGACCAGGCTCCCCAGAGAGGTGGTGACATCTCCATCCTTGGAGGTGGTCAAGACCTGGCTAGACAAAGCCTTGTAGTTGGGGCTGGTCCTACTTTGAGTAGGGAGTTGGGCTAGACGTGACCTCCCGAGGTCCCGTCCCACCCTCGTTGTCTGTGATTCTGCGAGGCTTAGGAAACAGCAAGAGCTGCACTAATTAGAGGTGGTCTCCACGTAGCTGTAGCGAGGGAACTACTAAACACAGCCAAGATGCCAAGTCAACTCGGTGCAAGGTCAGCTCGAACCAATCCACTTTGCATCAGCAACCGGGCTCAAGGCATCAACCCATTTCACAGGGGGCACTGGAGAGGTGGCACTTACTCTATGAGTCTTGCTTCCAAGGGCTGGATTCAAAGCTGGTAGCCTGGAGAGGAAATCTCCATCTGCCATTAGCAACTCTCCCTCCCTGGGAGTCTGCTTCTTCAGGCTTGGTACCGGATGGAAATGGAGTCGATTGTAAAAGCTAAGCCATCGCCGGGAACCGAAAGGCCATCAAAACTTCTAATGCTTGCAGGTCACCAAGTCACAAAAGAGAGGAGAGGACTGACTTTTCATTGATCTCTTCTTGAGAAAATCTAGCACACTTCTGAGCTCCTGGGAACAGCAGTAATCTTCACTGCTTTTCAAATCTGAGGATAGAAAGAGTCCCAATGGACTAGGAGAGACATTTGAGAAGTAAAGAATCCAGAAAACGCTTTCAGTGTGTTAAAAAAACCCAACAACAAGAGAGACAGAAAGAAATAGCTCGGCTCGTCTAGTCAGGTTTGGGAAGGAGACGGGAGATAAATTAGAAAGAAAAGCCGCGAGAGAACGGCAGACGGTACATTCTGCACTCCTCGAGAGCCAATATTGAGTAAAAATTACGTAGCTATGGAAAATGAGCCAGTAGGTATGCAGAGAGGCGCCGGGCGCTCTGTCAGCAAGCTGGCGTGGAAGGTGCGCTAAGAGATGTGGCTTCATAGAGATTAAACCTCTTGTACGGCCGCCACCGCATATTCCTCATGCAACTTGCAGCTGCCCTTTGAAGGTACTTAATGCAAACGAGAATGCACTCGTGGCTGGGCAGTAAAAATAGCCCCTCCAAATGACGCCACGTAGGGTGAGGCCATGATGAGCAACTCCAGACCCTCTTGGGGTACCCCAGCAGCGAGGCTGTCCCCTGGTTTCCAGTGTGGAGCTATGGTGCTGTATAGTAACCCTTTCTGTTTGCAGGAGGAAAGGGACAAATCTAAGTCCAGATGGGTACAGAGCTCCAGGCCCCGAAGGTCATCGCTCTTGTTGCAGGGGTGAACTTGCTGCCAGCTGAGCCACGAGGGGGTGAGGGCAGGGGCGTGAAATTTAGGCCTTGAGGAAAGTGCATTTGGCTAGTCACTACTCTGTCCCCCCATTTTCCCTTCCTGGCCCCGCTCCGGTTTGGGTCCCCGTTGCACTGGCGGATTAGGTTTGCAATGGGCTTTCATTCCTCCACGCAGAAATACGATGGGTACCCAAGCAGCTGATGGGCCGAGGTTGATTTCTAGCCCCCGGTGCTATGAATAGCTTATGCAGCTGCAAAGCAGACTCCTTAGAGAAATGATATTCATAGCGACTATCATTGTGAGCGAAGCTGAGCGCTACAGCTTGCATCTCGTCGTACAAATCTTGCTCGGGAAGTGCTGCTCAGTGGTTGAATGAATGGAGCGGGAGGGGAGCGTTTCCCAGTGGGTCAGCAGGGGTGAGGGAATGGAAGATGAGTAGCTTTTTTTCCCCTTTTTAAATGAAGGCAGTCAGATGTCTGTCTGAGCCTGACCGGCTCGTCAGCCTGGCGTGGATGAGGCAGGCCAGCGGGGCTGACGTGGTCAGCTGGCGGCCTTCCACCCGCGTCCAAAGCCGGGTGCAAACTCATCTCTCATGAACGCCAACGAGACTCGGTATCCACATTGTTTTGTAAACGGAGTAGCGCTAAAATATTAATACTACCGGTCGTACACAGTGTGCGCTGGGAGGTACCGTCCTCCGGCATTTCTCTGCTTGTCTTGTCTGCCCACCTTTGCCACAGTCTCCTTGCAACCCCAGGTGCGGGTGGCAGGGTTGACAGGAGTGTCGCTCCGCTCTAGACAAAACCCAGTGCCCGTGAGCAATGAAGCCCCCGTTGGGGGGGTCCTTCATGCATCTCCACAGCGCTGCCTCAGTCTGTATTTGAAAGGCGAGGGAGTGGCTGAGGGTCCCAGGCGTCTACGGTAGCGATCTGCAACCGTCAAGCATTTTTAATGGGCTCTTGCTCTGTCCTGAGCCCTATCTCCCCAGCCGCAGCCCAAAGCTCTTGGATATGCTGCAAACTGGTGTGAAAGACAGAGGTAAGGGCCACCGCCACCGCGCGACCGCTCACGGACAGGCGCAGCATGTTCCAGCCCATCCGCCAGCCGATGGAGACGGCTCGGCTCTTGCTGGGTGGGCCGAGAGCTGTACTGCTGGGAGGAGATGGCCCTGCAAGGTGCCACTGATCGATTCCCAGCCCTGGCTGCAAACTCGGGGAGAGAAAAGGGAGGCTTGGTTATGCCCCAAAATGGCCCTTGGTCTTCCTCGTTGAGTCAGCTGGGAGGCTGCGGTGAGCAGCCACGAATTTAAGCACACGGGAACGTGCAGCTGATTAGTAGGCAGGGGAAGGGGGGTCCTCCAGACTGTGTAGCGACAATTGAAGCCATCCGCTATGTCTCATCCAGAGGTGCCAATGCACTAATGAGTCAGACTGAAGAGCCGTGTCCCGTGCGCCGCAGGGAGACTCCGCGCTGGAAATCGGTGTCTGACCGATGCTGTGGCTCGTCCCCTGGCCGGTGTATCTGCACCGGCTATTTGTATGCACGGGAGCGCCCGACACGGACAACCACAGAGCTGGAATATGACGGCCAAGGGGCATGCATGTGTGTCTCCATCACCTAGCGTTCCTCGGGCCCACCTGGGAGACCACAAGGGCTCGAGCTGCCCCCAGCCACAGAAGGGCAAGCGCGTGTCTCCTTTATGGTCAGCTTTGTGGCCGGGCGCAGTTGCAGCCGAGGAGCTAGCTTTAGGGTTGGCCTTACAACCCGATCAGCTTCTACCTTAGCTGAGGCAGCACCAACATCTTTGAAGTCCAAGTCTCCCCGGGGGGTTGTGCATGCACTTGGGCAGTTGGACACGCATGTACTTATCGTGCACGGTCATTTTTGGCCCTCTGACTTAGGTGAGGGACTGGTGGGAGGATTTGACCTCTGGGAGTCACAAGTGTGATTTTCCTAGCTTGGTCCTATTCCTAAAGCCCCTTTAAAGCAGCAATGCACTGCCTGGAGGACACGGAGAACTCCTGAGGTCCCCTTGCTGCCATACCAAGTATATGGCACATAGGGAGCGGGGGTCCGTGGGGTCTTTGAATCCAGTCCCCTGCATTCGCAGCCAGCCGCATAACAGGCGTTCAGCCCGGGAACAGCCAGTGCTTTGGGCCTTTGCAGCAGTGGAGGACTTGGGAGCTGAAGGACAAACAGTTATGCTGTAGGAATTGAACCTTTAGGATGCCATCGCTTCCCAGCCTGAAAGAGGCAATGAACAGAAAATCAAATCCAAAGGACCACTGCAGGCTGTGTCTTTATTAGATTTCTCCTGTTAGGACAACGCTATGATTAACTGTGACATTTCCCCCGGAGCCGCTGTGCAACCAAAGAGTTCCTAGCTCATTAAATATGAATCCGGATTAGCAGCCAAACACAGGACTGTGCCTTTGGTCCATGCAGGAGCATCACTGATGCCCCTTTGATGACCTAGATGTAAATCTGCTTTCCAGGAATTTGCTGGGGCCCGGAGGGAAGTGTGACAGGGAGGTGAGGAGGGGCAGTCTGAGGTCTCTGCCCAGACCTCATTTCCCACCTGCAGTGGAGGAAGGGAGGGCTTGCTTTGCTTCATTTCAGACGCGTCCCAACCTCATGGCTTTCCCCGCATTGGCATCCGTCTTCAGAGATAGCGGGGGGAAAACGAGAGAGGAAATGGGAAAAACAGCAGAGAACTGATTGCTAAAGCAGCAGGAGGAATAGCTGGTACAGAGGGAGTGTGGGATGAAGGAGTGGAGGGGGATGGAGGATCAGACAAAGGTGCAATAGGCTGCAAGCCTTGGGGTTGCATGTGTGCCTGTTTGTCCGGTTGTGTCTGTGCGTCTGTATATACTGTCATGCCTGTGCCCAAGGGCTGTTCTCCCCCTGCTAGGAAACTTCAGTTGAACTTTCCTAGAAATGAAACGGCCCTAAAATGACATAAAACCTTCACCTTTGCAAACTCCACTGCCGGTCATGAAGCCCGGCTTGGTCCTTCCAAGATTACATGGCAGTTGCCCTTCTGCGCTGGTACTCTGGGCAGCACAGCACATCTCACAGCCCCTTGCTCCCTAGGCATCCTACTGATGAGGCACGTCTTTGGGTTGTTGGCAGGTCAGCAGGTGGGAATAGAGACTTGCCCATCAGCTCATTCATGCATAGTTCAGACAGTTAATTGCTTCTGGCTGATTTTCCAAAAATTAGATACCCAAGTCCCACTGAAATCAACAGGACTCAAGGGCCAAACTCCCTTTAAAGAAGGGGCACTTTTTTCTGAAAAAAAATTGCCTGGAAAATGGAGATCAGCTTCTGGGCTGAAGCAGGTGGGTGGTTCAGTCCTGTGGGCTGTGTCACTGCGGGGGTATCCCTGATGCACAGTACAGCTTCCACCTTTGCTTGGTGCTACTGGGGGAGCCAAGAGAGTTTGCAAACTCAGCCCTCTTTGTAGGAGCAAGCTGGTAGGATCGGCAGCTGGACATGGTATCCCGCAGGAATTCAAACAGCTGCCTTTATGCCCCAGAACAAGCCTTGCCAGGGAGATACAGAGCAAGAGCCATTCCCCGGGGAGGAACACAACAATGGTTTTATTTTCAGCTGGTTTGGCCGGTCCTGGGAGGAAGCCTGGTTTTGTGGCTAAAGCACAGAAGCAGAAGCCAGGGGATTGCATCTCTCTTTCCACCTGTGGCCCAGACTCTGCGTGATCTTCATAATTTCATAGTTTCATAGTGCTTAGGGTCGGAAGGATCATCAGGTCTGACCCCCTACCCCGGGCAGGAATGGGTGCTGCGGTCATATCACCCCAGCCAAATCACCTAGGGTGAGTCATTTCACCTGCACACCTCCATTTCCCCATCCATAATTACCCATGGCGGGGATGTTAAGGCATCCTGCCACTACTCTAGAAACCATGAGGACTTGTGCCAAAGGGTGCCCCCAGCCAACCCAGCTATGAAGGCATCTGGATGCGATGCAGCCACATTTTCTTGTGTGGTGTTGACTCTAGGAGACAGGTGTGCTTTAACCAAGCGAGCTCAATGGGCTGATAGACATAGCCAGCCTTCTGAGCTTTCCTTTGACCTTACAAGAGTTTGTGAGGTTCATAATCATAGAACGCATCTACACATGCATTTACTGCACATTAAATTTACTGTGCAGTGAATTACTATGCAGTAAGTGGATTAGGGCTGGCATGTATACATACAGGCATTAAAGTGAAGCAATGGTGTGTTTGGACTGACTTGGGAGTAAAGTTAGTTTCAAGTCAGTCCACACACACAGTGTTACTGTGCAGTAACGCATCTACACACGCATTACTGTGCAGTAACTAATCAGGCCCAAATTGGCATAAATCACCATAGCTACTGTGCAGTTCAGGCGTGCATGTGTAGACATGCCCCTGTACTGTGCAGTAATTTTCAATTATTGCGTAGCAACTTAGGTTACTGAGCAGTAAATGTGCATGTGTAGATGCTCCCATAGAGGCATATGGAGCAAAA
>NW_017728921.1:4097909-4121617 GCF_001723895.1 Crocodylus porosus
CCTGAATGTAAAATCTATGCCTTTCTTAAGTGAACACAACTAAGGAGTGTATGTTCATTGGAAAAACATTAATTGGAAACAATGCCGGTGACTGACCTCACTTTATTTGGGCTCTCTCAGATTGGCTGGAAGGCATAGAAGATTGTAGGTGCTGAATCACTGTGTAGGGGAGGAATTTGCATCATTTACTTCTCATTTAAACTCAGGCAGAGTAAGTTTAAAAGGGAAAGACCCATATTTAAAAAGTGCTTCAGGCAGCCATCTGGGCCAGGCTGAACTGGGTTAAGTAGTCCATGAGAAATAGCTGTGACTCTGGTATTCACCATCTTTAGCTCTCGCTGGGTGCTTGTACATGTGACAGAGGTTTAGTCCTTTGGGTTGCAGCATTCTAAGCCCCCTAAATTGAAACGACGAGTTTTTAACTGAAACCTCACCATTTCAACCACTGTCACTGTATATATGATGGTTCTGGAGGCTGCTGAAGGCAGAAGTGATGAGGGGCCTGATCCTTTTTTTTTGGCAGTCTGCCCACCTCTCCTGCAGCTGGGGGGCTATTAAGCTGTACCCTTAGTCTGTCAGCTTGCCCTCCAGCCATGGGGGAGGCAGGCAGGCTCTGTGGAAAAAAGAATCGGGCCTCTTGCTGCTTCTGCCTTCAGCAGGCTCCTGCAGCTGGCAGGATACCTAGAGCCACCCAGGAATGGGCTGGCTTGCCCCTGGGGTAGCACGGGAAGGCAGCAGGAGGACAGCTGGGTTTGCTGGTGGCTGGAGAAGGGAGGGGGAAAATGCATGGGGTGCTGGAAGCTTGGGTGGGCTGTTAGCTGTCTCAGTGTTGCCCCAGCTTGGAGGCACCCTATCCAATCCTTCCTTGAGCCCACCCAGGCTTTCAGCACCCCATGCACTATCCCTGCAACCTCTGGCAGCCTCTGGCTGCCAGCAAACCCAGTCATCCTCCTACCACCTTCCTCTGCTGCCCCAGGGGCAAGCCAGCCCATTCTCAGGTGGCCCCAGGTGTCTTGCTGGCTACAGGAGCCTGCTGAAGGGAAATGGATTGAGGGACCTGATCCCTTTTTTCCATGTAGCCTGCTCACCTCTCCCGTGGCCAGGGGACGAGCTGACTGATGGCTGCAACGTTCCAAATTGCAACATTGCAAACTAAACTACATTGGGATAGTTTAGTTTAGTTTGCAACGATGCAAACTCATTTAAAACCCACAAAGCTCAGGTACGTGTCATATGTGATGCCACTAAGCCACACAAAGGGAAATTTTCATCATGTGCACATCATGACATTGTCATATGTACAAGTGCCCTCTGAAACCAGTTGTGCAGGGACCCTCATGGTGAAGAAACAATGAGTGGAAAATTATTGGAACCTTAACAAACCCCAACCAAGTTCAGGGTCCATTCTAGGCAAAGGTTTGGGTCACTTCTGCTTTTAAGTGAACCAGCTAGTTCATCCCTCTGATGCAGGGTCCTAAAGATATGAATAGGATGAGGCCACTGTTTTTTCATAATGACCTACCATCATAACAAGCACAGTTTAAGGGGGTTCCTCCATGCTGGACCATGGCACAGAGGAGAGTCAGTAGGAGGTGAGACATGTGTGCTTTTACTTCAAGAGAATAGGAGGCTCCGAGTTCTACCCCAGGACATTTCAAATGACCCTAGGGTGCACATCATACCAACAGATCCCTAGGCAGCCCCAGATTTCCACAGGAGAGTGTCCTTGGCCGCTGTACCAACGTACTCAGCTTACAAAGTAAAGAACAGAACTGGTGTTGTATCTCAGCTGTGACCCAACTTTCTTCAAGGGTGGGGGGAGGGTGTGCAGGGTTTCTGACCCTACAGCCTGTTCCCGTCTTAACGCTTGACAGCACACTTTTTCTAATGATTTCTTTTCCCTTTGACTTGCAGGTAGAGGTCTCTTATCCTGAGACTGCAATGAATGGATATACACTGAACAAAGGGGTCCAGTCAGCATTTCATACCTGGACAAGCATCCAGGGACCTTTCGTTCTTTGGCTGAAAAGGAGACAGTGCCATTTCCATTAGAGAAATGCTTGCAAGAACCTGCGCCAAGGAGCTGAAAGCTGAGAAAGCCAGCGAGGGGAGCTGGGTCAGCTGATCAGCTTTCAAATCGCCTTCAAACACTCGATTTTCTTAACATGATCCCTCCATCAATGGAGTCTCCAGGGCACCCCTTAGAAACTTTAGCAGGAGACAAATAAGTGGAGCCAAGCAGAAGCAACCGTGATACATTTTGAGAAATACCTCTTTTGAGCACAAAAACAGGAACTGAAAAATATACTTTCAACTCCTTCCCCAGCCACCTGGGACTTGAGAGAGTTCGGAGATATTTTTGTACGAGTTCGAGACCGCCCGCCTCATTTTACCTTCGCAGCTTGGTTTGACAGAAAGCCATTGTCCTTCCTTCTCCACTTGCCGTATAGCCGTCATTCCCAGCCTGGTCTCGGACATTGCAGCTACAGTCGCAATATTACAATCACTGCCTTTGCTTTGCAACTTCCCACCCAACATCCAAGCAAGGAATGAAGGCGATATGGCCAAACTATTGGTAAAGTTCCAGCGTTATTTTCGTCGGAAACCCGTTCGTTTCTTCACCTTGATTGCTCTCTACCTGACGGCAGGGAGCCTGGTGTTCCTGCACTCTGGGTTTACGGGGGAGCCGACCGTCTCCGAGAATGAGCCCAACCCTATAGAAGGCACCAGCGAAAGGACTGAACTCCAGGACCTCGGGGTGCTTCAGCTCAGCCGGGGATTCAAGGAGGCGCCCGAGTCTCTGAACCCGGCCAGGAGATTCGGGCCCTGGTTCAAGAGCACGTCCAAAGATACCTCTGAGAGGAGCAAGGTGGGGGATTATGGTGGGACCTGGAGCAGGGCTCTCAAAGGCAGAAACGTGCGAGAGAAGGAAGAGGACAGAGGTAAGTTCTTGTGGGGTCGGGGGGAAAGCATGATGAGCAGCGTGTCCTCACTGCAGGGCAAAGGCACCGACTCGTAGCAAAGCTTTGGGTTTCCCGACCGCTGTCAGTGAGAGTTTTGCTATCAATGAGCCCCGAATTTAACCCTGATTTGTTGCTTCTCCTGCTTGGAGCATGTTTCCCTTGGCTTTATCGATTCGAGTTGCCCTACTTTGGCTGGGAAACAAATTTCAGCATTCGACAGATCTCACCAGGAGGGATTTTTTCTCCTAGATATTCAGCCTGAATTTTCCATTGCTCATTTCCATCTCCTAACGACTCCCGGCCCTTGGACTCAAACAATCCTTCTACCTTTAGGCTGTTTGCAAGCAGCGCTTACAAAAATCCACGTCTCCTCTGGGGAACTTTAACCGGGGTGACAATAGCAGAGCAAACTTTGCCAGGAGAAGAGCTGGCAGAGGCTCAAGGTCTAGTCTGCCCTGGGGGGTCGCGTACGTGAACATGCTCAGGGGTCTCTCGCAAGGAAAGGGTCTTGTTCACCAGCACGGCTGCACAGACCCAGATCTGGCTTGCGTTATGTCACGTCTCCATTGTGCTCGGTGGGCTTCCTCTGGTGCACATTGGTGTAAGGGGAACTTAGCACGGATTTGGCCCCTGTGCTCTAACTAGAGCCTGTGCTAGGACTGTCGCTCTGCAAATAACCTCTGCTCCCCTCCTAGGACTGCGCTGGCCTCTATTCATTTATAATGCTCACCCGGGATGCCTAATTGAAAGGATGAAAAAAGACTGAAAGCCACAGATTCACGTGGGTTTCTGTGTTTGATGCTGCCCGTGTACTCCAGCGGATAGGGAAGCACTGCAGTGGATCAATGCTTTTACTCAGCCTGCCAAAAAACTAGTGCCAATACCAGCAGTCCCAGTCTTTGTGTGTCCCTGTGATCCAGGTATCCCAGAGCGGTCTTTGCGTATGACGGGGGACATCAGAAAAACCTCCTCCAGTCCCTCTGAAACATGCAGTCTCCATTTGCCCACTCCTGATTTCACACACCGCTGACAGTGCCTTTGCGACGGTGACTTATTGCACCGCTTCTGATGTGCTTATCATCTCTGAGAACCTAATTTACAGCACCTGACAGGACAGTTATTTTACGAGGGATGCTGAGTTATCAGAGCTTCTGTTTCTTTACCGAGCAGGGCGGCAGAGGCAGCTTTTGTGTCTTCCCGATCATTATTTCCATTAGTGCCCGAGCATGTCACAGAAAGGCAGCACCATCATCCATTTCTCTGCCGAGAAGAGGCATGCCAGAGCTCTGTTTGACACTGGGCAGCATTCACAGGCTTTCTGCACAGAGCAGGCGGCCAGGGCCACGACTTGAATATTCGTTTCCAAACCAAACACAACTCCATGTCATGATCTCCTGGATTCCCTCCCTCTAAAGATGCGCGCGGCTCCACGAGGAGTTTCTGAAATGATTCGTGCCATTGGTACAAGCTATAATGAGAATGGATCTTCTGGCCCGGTTCCTATTTGCTCCTTTGCTGTACTTACAGCTATGTGATCGCTTAAGGATGAAACATTTCCAAGACTGCTAGCCCAATGAGCCTGAGAAAGACATTTATATCCCTTTGATCATGAAGACACCTTATCAATATTTATTACCGTTAATACTCCTATTATACTTCACCTATTTAACTTGGCCATCCCGGATACAAATTCCTCCTCGAGTAATGGGAAGCTGAAGTGCAGGCAATTATATTTGCAGTAAGGTCTCTGATACAACCTATAATGTCATGAAATATCAACTATTCCTCGCTCTGCAGGGCAAATCATGTAAAACGTAGCACAGACTTGCTAGAATATTATTAACGAACAAGGCTAAGCTACTTAAGTAGTTTGCATTGATTTTTTTAAAATGTCACTTCTCTACCTTTAAGGTAACTACATGCAGACAACCACAAATGCTCACAAAGGTGCTCTTATGGGGGGAGGTGGATCTCAAAAGTCTGCTCTACATTTGGCTAACTGGACTTTTTCCATCCACCCAAGGAGACCTCTGGGTGGTGGCTACCTCATGAAACCTGGACCAACCTACCTCCAGTTGGGTGCCCAAAATTAGTGGCCAACTCAGAAACAAATACTTCCTGGCTGGAACAACATTTTAGCTTTAGCAAAACATTAGCTTTCTCTTCCAATAGTGTCTTGACACCCACCTTGCTGGGGTCATCTGACCCAAGAAGTCTTTCTTGCCCAAGTGCTGATGATCTGTAAGGTCCCTTCCAGCCCCTAACATCTCTGAAACTATCTATGAAAATCCCCTGCAAATGTGGCACTGCGGGGGAAAAAAAATCAGAGCACAGCACCTAATCTGTTGCCAGGAAGGTACCCTATAATGACCCGCAATGACCTGTAATCTATATTTCCAGGTACAAATGGTACATTTTCAAGGCCCATACACTTCACCTTGAGCTCTCAATCTGCTGCTTCTGTCCCCTGTGAAGTACTAACTCGCGTCTTCGGTTGAGTGTGAATGCTGTTACAATTTGCTGTCATTAATAAAGTGGGCTGGTGAGAAGAAGCAATATAGCATATTGCTACAGTACAGTGCACCTGTGACAGCCACATAATGGATTGCCTTGGTATTTAGGGAAATAGCAGTAGCTTTATCCATTACGGGAACACAAAACGAATCAAAAAACACCCCCAACGGTGGCAACTACTAACCCTGTATCCCGGAGCAGAGTCAAGCCCTTTCGCTTTGTGATGACTTTCTTCCCCACCTTAGGGAAGGCTGAGACGGACATGAAGCAACAGGAGATGCCATGTGATCACCTCTGCTATTTTTGAAACAGGGTGGGTAGTTTTGTTGCACAATTAAAGAGTGGCCGATCTCCTTGGGAAAGCCATAACGTCTGTAAAGTGACAGTGAATGGTCCTAAGGACCCCCTGCGCGCTAGAAAATGATGCTATTCTTTACTTTCCCCGCTGTCACAACCAAATGCAATGTTCCTCCGTCAGCTCATCTAGGTATTTTTGCAAGCGCGCAGCTGGCTTCAGCATTAAGGGTGCAATTTTATTTCCATTTGGTCATCTAAGCTGCCATTAGGTCAGCAGACGTCGCCCAGTGCTGTTTGCTGAGTGAGAGCCCAGGGCTGCCTCCCATCTTATGGTAGGCAGAGTCTTTTGGTTCGAGTTGATCTCTTTCCCACTTGGAGGCAGGCTGATGTTTCCAGCAAGCTTTCGGATAGCACAGTATCCTTTTTTAATCCCTTTCCGTCTTACGAGGCGTGCAGCAAAACTGTGGCAACCTAAGGATTTTGCAGCTGTTACTAAGCCTAGCCCGACAGATCGGCTGTGCAGCCCTTGCTTTCCAAATGCATAGGCCTGTGCCTCCTTGGCTGACGTTGCATCGCTGTTGGCCATCAGCAATATAGGGCCTATGACACACACCCAAATGGTTGTCTTGCTATCCAGTGGTACACGTAGTCTGCAGACATTTCAGATCAACCCTCTGTAGGGACTGAGCAGCTTTTGTGCGTCGGTAGAAACCTGGGTTGGACGCGTGCACCGACTCCGTGCGCTATCGGCCCGTTCGACGTATGGACCAGTAATCCCTGTGGAGCCTTTAAGTGACTTCCACCCCACATACGAGCAGAGAGAAGACAGGATGCCCAAGTAAATAAATAGCCCCCCTCTTCTCCTGGTGCCCCATCGCGTTCCCCAGCTCAGAAGAGAGGAATCAGTGAAATCTATGCAGTTGTGTTCATTAGACTAATTTGAATTGACATTTAGAGAATCTCAACCAGATGGTTCGTGATAAAAAACTGTCAGTCACTGTAAAGCAACATGCCGTCTTCCTGTTCCTGGCCATATGTAACGTGTCCACAGCAATTAACCTCTGATAAAATGGCTTCTAATGCCTAATGACAGAGACAGGGGATTGGCTCCGGGAGGCTGCATCGCCACGAGCGCGTCGTGCTAGCCGCCGAGGAGCGAGTCACGCGGGCCTCGGAGACGCTGGCGGAAGGGGCTACTTTATGCTCAGAGCAAATACGGGCGCTACTTCCATTCAATTTATGCATTTTTTGTTCCCAGCGAGAAGCTGGCCTGAATAACGTGCGGAGGGATTTTCAAGTTCCAGAAGTCCAGCCCATTTTTTGGCTGGCGCTGGAGTCGTGTCCTGGGGACAGGAGGGCTGTGCGTTCGGTGGCGCAGCTGAACCGGTCATCGTGTGGCAGCAAAGCATTGCCACAGCTCAGATACCGTGTTTGTAACTCGATTCATTAGCCGCTCCATTGTGAACGCTTTTCTTTTCCCCGTAATGGTGCCGAAAGATTTGGGACGATCGCTCCGACTGCGCGAAGCTCGCCGTTTGTACCAGGCGCAAGCACCTCCCGGCTGTAATTAGCAGGAGCGCATGAGCCCTGTATGAGATGCTTGGGAGCGAACAGACCAGGCTGAGATGCTGCCCGGATGGGGGCTGCTGTGCTCACCACCTCTCTGCGGTGCAGAAAGGGGCAAACTTAGGAAACAATTTGGCCCGGTGCTTATAGTCTGTTTTTACCCTAGACCTTTCTGCTCCTTCTTTGAGAGAGTGACCTGGTGATATACCGGCCTCTGGGATGGATCGCAGAAAGGGAAGCATCAAACTAGGGCATCTTCATCACTGCAGCCCAAGCCTTTGCCGCTTGTGCTGGCCGAAGCTGTCCATGACCGATTAGGAGTAGTAGGCTTTTAACACATAACTTATTCATCCACGTACCACACGTACCTTTTCTCCCCATGAAAATCAGCCTCTGTAATTTGGGAGTGGGGGGCATCTTAAACAAGGAAGCTCTGAACAGTTTGCGGGGGGGGCAGGCACATGGTATGTGAATACATATGGAAATAGCGATTGAGCACTGGCCCAGCTTGCCGAGGGGTGCCGCTGCCCCCACCGACGCCGAATATCTCTGCCTGACAGCGCGATGGCTTAGCAGTCAGTAACTAGCTACAGAAACCCCGGAGAACTAGAGCAGGTCGGTCGTGTTCCCATAGTTAATCAGCAGGTTTCACGTTCCCCGTGTCACGGCACATGCTGTCTTGCAAGCGCTGCCTCTTTCCCCCCCACATCTCTTGGGGCACTCGGCGTGCTTCAGGTAACCCAGCAAGAACAAAATCCACCCCTGAGGACAGGAGAGCCCTGGGCATCACTCCAGTCTCAACGTCCGGGGGCTGCTTTTGCTGGATTTCCCCAAAGGCACGGATTTGACCCTTGACAAATCCCAAATGCCCGCGGCACAAAGAAAGAAGACGTTTCCTGAATAGCCATCCAGCCAAATCTGCCCCTGGTCCCCATCCTTTGGGGGTCAGAGGATTTGCATTCTGGTGCAAGTGAGCCCCACCCTAAATTCGGGGGCTAGTCATATATTTCCTCTCCGTTTCCCATTGAAAGCTCAGGGGCGGGCTCCTATGTGACTTCGGTAGAGCCAAGATGAATGCCAGGCCTGTCGCTGGGGGCTTTTGGTTAACCCAGAGCCGGAGCGAGGGACTCCTTACGGCATTAAATACACCGACCCATGTGTGAATGCTGGAGAAGTTGCCCCATGCCAAAGGCACGAGGCTTTTGATCGGCTGCCTCGAAAATCACGATCAGATATTCTGACCCCCCTCCCGGAGCCCGAGCAATTCTTTACATCTGCTTTCAGCAAGCAAAATGACAATGTCACGTGAGCTCACAGGGAACGGGAAGGAGCAGGCAGCGAGTGCAGAGCCAGCGAGACCCGCACCAGCCCCTGACCCGCTGCAGGCCGTGGGCTATTGCTCTGTCTTGCACATTGCCTCGGCACCAACACTTGGCACTTCCCGGGCACCTGACGTCTGATCAGGAAATCCTGCCCCATTGCCACAGCTGAGTTAATATTAGGCTCTTAAAGAAATGATCCGGTTTCCAGAGGTGCTGCAATGCCACAACTTCCACAGAAAACAGTGGGGCCCTGACCCTGAGCCTCCGTGGGTTGGGTCTCCAGGGGCCTCATTCAGGATCGGCAGCCTTGAAGTATTTGGCCAACGGACACATGCATGAAGAGGCGAAAAAGGGGCTACTTTTGAAGCCGTCTCATGGGCACCGAGTAATTATTCTGGGCTAGCAAACCACAATGCATGCATTTTATCCGTGCCTCTACTGCAGAAGGGACCACACCGCTGCGGCAGCCCTTGTGATCTCCTCTCCCATTTCTCCTCCTGTGCTATCCTTTAACTATCCTGTCAGGGAATTTACCCACCGAGATCTTAAAACTTCTTGGTTGCTTTTAAAAGCCGGCTGCAGCACGGCTACTCTTAGCTGCAGGCCGTGCATCCCTGAGTCTGAGGCTTTTAAGGCCATGCAAAATGCCTTTCTCCCAGGCGGCTGGAAACAGCAGAAGGATGCTCCGAGAGCCAGGAGCAGAGGACGGGGTTTCAAGCAGCGCGCTCATTTTCCTTGGCTCACCAAACGCCTGTAGGGTCCCGACACGAGGGCCCGTCTGCCCACAAGATATGGGATGCTAAAACATGGGCAAAGCTAGCGCAGGTGTCTGGTCAACCTGCAAAAGGAGTGGCCCTGAGAGTCCCCTGCACGGCCAGCTGCCCTACTTCTCTGCTGCGGCAACTGCATTTTAACAGCGGCCAAAGGGACTTCGATGGTTTTGTCGTACGAACCTGGAAAACGTGCTGGAATTCACGGGGATAAAAGGCACTCTGTAAACATTAAAGCATTCATTATTAATATCACTGGCATATTTACAATGCTAATGCTGCTTACGGGTGAAAGCAGGTATTAGATGATATAGAGGTCACGAGAACAGGGCTGAATACATAGCGGCTGCTTGGAGCTATACGTGATTCAAATCAGCCCTGGTCCAGGGGCATCTGTGAAGTCACAGCAGGCCCGAATTGGTCCAAGTGTGTTATTTATTGCTATACCCAGTAGCTATATATTTATTTAACTCTTATCTGTTAGTCTAACTGGGTCACAGTCTTCACTGTGCCTCCCTTTACCCTCCCCACTGTGTTAACTCATTATCCTCATATCTCTTTCCTAATAAGTTGCTGGACACATATGTCAAGAGCAGTGTGCTGAATATAATGCACATCAGTCCCTGGCCCTGTGAAAATTAGTGGAGTAATCCATATCCGTTAGATTTATCGTGAACAAAATTAGTTGACCTTCTGAAACCTGTTCAGCTTTGTGGAAATGCCGAGTTATGCCGGATATAATTGGAAGCAATGAGCTATGACTGTTTGGTGGTTAAAGTTATCAGACCACATTTCCCTCAGTCTTCCTCCTTCCTTCTCCTCATCCTCCAAATCTCTTTGCATTGGGGAGCAGGCGGTCAGGTCTGACTTGGGTCTTAAAAGCCTCCAGGGAATCTGTAACCTTGGAGGTTTTTAAGACCCAGGTAGACGAAGTCTTGGCTGGGATGATGTAGTTGGGGCTGGTCCTGCTGTGAGCAGGGGGTGGACTGGCTGTGACCCCCTGAGCTCCCTCCCACCCTCATGTTCTCTGATTTTCATGTCAGCGGTCATCCAGGGAGAGCCCATGGTCACGTTGCGTTTTCCCGTTATTTGAAGGGGGTCGCTGGACTCTTTGAGGCGGCAGACGCAGCCTTACGCCCCAGCGTATCTACTGTTCCCCCCATCTCTGGGTCCTCTGCAGACTTGGTGAGGGTGCACTGCATCCCATCGTCCAGGTCGGCGATGCAGACATTGAACAAAACTGACCCCAGGACCAACCTTGGGGCACCCCGCTTGGTACCGGCTGCAAGGACTTCCCGGTCTTCCTGCCGGTTTCCCAGGCTCTGTGCATTTGTACGGGCACTTGAGCTAACTAGCTGATCGCCCTGATTTCTCAGAAAGTATGAGAGACCCTCCCCTGTTGCCCCCTCCTGCTTGCCCTTCCTCCAAGTCCCCTGCTTCTCCATATACCTCGGGGCTTGGGTCTGCGTCCCCTGGCAAACCTAGTTCAAAGCCCTCCTCATGGGGTTCGTGATCCCGTCTGCAAAGACGCTCTTCCCTGTCTTCACTGGCAAGCAGAGAAGAAAGGGAATTAGTCGTATCCAGTAGAAGTCACGCCCGGAGCCCTTCGTCCAAAGACCGGGTCGCTGGGGTTTAGCCGGGTTGCTGCAGGCCCGGGCTGAGGATGACCCTGTGCTGGAAAAGGGTTTCTCAGCACTGTTTGGAGGCCCGCACTCAGAAACGGGAGCTGATCGAGCGCAGATTTAGGAAGAAAACATTTGAAAGGACCCATTTGGCTTCTGCACATTGCAGAGCTAATCAGAGACACTTCTGGAGTCGCGTGCCGGGGGCCATTCTTCTCCTAATCAGTAAACGGCACATCCCTGTCAGAAGAGATTAATAGACATTACACTAATAGATTACCAAATAGCTGGCTACCCACCCAGTTCTTGGAAAATTAATTTTTTTCCCCTTCCTTTTTTTTAATTGGCATAAGAAATGACTGTAGGCTCAGTTCACGGAACAAACAGCTCACGTGGCTCACATTTGCAAAGGATCTTTTCAGCAGAGCATGCATTTTGGATCTGATTTGAAAAGAGGAGGTGAAGGCAGAGGGAAATGCATTGGCTACACCTGTTAGCGCCCTCAAGAAAAAGCACCTCACTTAGTTATTCAGCACGGTGCATCTTTGATTGGCCACGGCGACGGCCACCCCTGAGCATCAGCTGTGGCAAAACTCTCCAGTCCTTAACAATACTCTCATTTAGAGTTAGAGCTGCCTGAAGACCGCAGACTATTTCCCACAACTACCCAGGGGCTTGTTTAAATGAATTCACTCGAGCCTTGTTTGCACTCTTCTGTGTATTCTTCCCATTAGCATTTGAGTTTCGCTGCTAAGACAGTTTATGGAAAATAAATGTCAAGTCTGCATGCCTGACTGTTCCAGGAAATCATTTTTTTCCCCGTGTGTTAGCACAGACCCATTTGCAAGCTCATCCAGTCCAGGAACAGGGACACGTGCCTTTCCTGCCCAGTCGCAACTCGGGGACACGACCAACGCATGACTAATCAGACCAAGTGTATCTAGCCAAACTCGCCCGTTTGAAGAGTGCTTCCCGAACAGCACCGGATCAGAGTGCACGACTTTAAAGTGCCCACAGAAGCAAATCCGAGCTCTTCCTCTTGTTGTAAATCACCAAGAAAGACTAGATGTGTTAAATGTCTCATTTTATACAAATTATTTAGTCATCATTATTTCTTTTTCACTGACACCTTCCACAGTGACTATTTCTCAGTGTTCCCCAACGACCTTAATTCTGCCATGCTTTGGCACAAGGCATCGTAGCATCCCTGGCTCTGGATAATGTGACACTGGCTTTTAAGAGCACATGAGATTTCTTTCTGTGTGGCCTCATCTAGGTTGTCTGGCTGCTTTATCCATAACCTTTCTTACCTCGGCATGTTTGGATTTCTTTCCTTCTGAAGGTCTTGGAAATGTAATGTTTGGTTTGGGACCATTAGACTTTCCCTGCTGGGTTTTTTTTCCCCCCACTCTGAATGAGCTGATATGCTTAGATGGAGTTAATGTTAAGTGTAAGCAGATTTTGGCTGGTGAACGTAGAACAAAATACTACAGTAGTGAACAGGAGCGGTCTGGACCACCCACGAGCTGCGTGGGTCTTTCCTGCCTGGTTTTAAATATAAAAACAATGGGACAACCTCCCTCCTTTAAACAGGTTTCTGAATGTGAACAGAGTGCAGCTTTAAACACCCAAATGCTGAGCTACAGCTAAGGAGCAGGAGACATCGACCCTTCCTGGGGTTTACTTCTAGCATCGGGGCAGCCCATATGCCCTTAGTTAGTGATGCTCAATCTATCTGGCCCCGTGGGCTGGAAGCGTGGTGCGGGGCTGGTCCACAGACCATGGTCCCCGTGGGTGTATTGGTCCGTGGGCCTGATCCAGTATTATCTTGCACACTGGCTTGGCCCCGCGTGCCAGATCCAGCTGCAGCTTGACCCCACACCCGGGGCGCGGGGTGCAGGGCGCGGGGCGCGGGGTCGTGTCATCCAGCAAGCAGGGCTCCCCACAGGTCTGGAAACTTGGCATCAGGGGTGCAACGGCAGCGTTGATTGACATGGCTCCAAGAATGGGGGCAATTAACACTGCCGCTTGCCCCAGACCGCTGCTCTCCCACTGCCAAATTTCCAGGCCCGTGGTGAGATGCATGGGCCAGAGGACACAGCTTTGCAGGCCAGGTGCAGCCGGTGGGCTGGAGGTTGAGCCCCACTGCCCTAGGTAACCTTTTCAGAAATAAAGCATCAGCACTTTGCATGAGTGATAAAGCAGAAAAAGAAAATGCATTTACATCTGGCCATTACAGTGTTTACTTTAAAGTAACAGTCTCTCTGCCCACTTCCTTGAAGAAATGCCAGTCCATCAATTATCGAACCAAACCCTGATGTAATTAATACATTTTCATGCAATATATCGATTGACCATTCTTTGGAGGGCAAAGGTTTGGTTAAATACATCAATAAAATAAAGATAGAGCCAAAAATTAGCATTCCTCCCATTCGGCACTTGGAGAAAGGCCAGAGCTTTCACAGCGTTGCCCACAGCAGGGTCAGACTTCATCGACGACTGACGCTATCGCATCTACAGCGGCTCCCTGCCAGGCTTTCTCCCCGCAGCTTTCAACAGCTCCAGCCGCGCCGTGCCGTAGCGCCGGGCTTTCTGCGTGGAAGGCAGCGTCCCAGGAGGCAAATGTCACGTTGTGACGGAGCCAGGACCCTCTCCCCTGCCTTTTGGGGGAGCGATGTGTGTAGCGAGAGGAAATGGCCTGAGGAAACCCACGCAAAGCCAGAGACCCAGACTAGCAGGGGTGCTGGGGCTATCGGGAGTGCATCTTCCCTCATTCAGAGGCGGCGGGATCCTCTCCCATTCCCAGCCAACACCGTGCCAGCAAACCTGCAGTGCCCACCAGACCCAAGCCCCCCGCTCGCCTGCCCCTGCTAAATTAGCTCCCTCAGGCCTTTTTGTGTTTAACCCCTGCTCTCCTGGTTTCTCCCAACTTCTTGGTATCAGAATTGCGCGGTCCGGCGGATGAAATCAGAGTAGCTCCTCTGTCTTCAGCGGCAGAGAAAATGAACCGCAGAAAGACAACTAGCGAGCGGTCAGGGGGCCGCCGTCTGTTAGACTCCACGGAGGAAGTCGATGCAAGGACTTGGGGAGTGCGGCTGGTCTTAACACTGCTCCGGGGAACTTTCAGTCCTTCGTTAACGTTTCTGGTCATTGCATGCAGCCACGATGTCACGTCTAAGGATGCGCGGCTGCTGGAGCCTCGGGAGGCATTTGCCTCCAGCGTGTTCACTGCTGAACACGACTGCGGGCACTGTCGTTCCCTCGGCATACCGGATATTGTGCCGAGGCAGTATCTTCAACTCCTGAGTCCAAGGGACTTCATACCAGATCTCAGCCGAAGGCCTGACCACACGCCACCGTACATGTATGGTGTTAAAACACAAGTGGACAGATGTGGCAGACCTCTACCCTGCGGTCATGCCACCCAAGCTGGTGTGGACTCACCCTGGAGAGCCATAGGGCTGAAAGTTTTATCAGCTCCTGTCCAGCCACTTGGCTCAAGGCCACCGGGCTATTACTAACAGCGAGGCGCCGACTGTACGTAGATAGTCGAGGATAACTTCTCATCTGTCCGCTCCAGATAATTGACAGAGAACTGCTCATCGGTGCGCCTGGGCTAATTGACACTGGCACACACCACTCTCGTGAAATGCTCCAAGTATCCGGGCACAAAGGGAAGCATCAGGGCCAGCCCAGGAAGGATGTCAGCTTAATTCCCTTTGTAGGGAAAATAGAAAGTACTGCCCTTAGCACAAAGCTATACCTCGTTTCCCATCCATATTGATTGCCTTTCTGCTTTAAGTACCATTTCTAAATGGCTTGCAGCTTTCTGCAAGGTGATGTCGAGGGCACATTACACTCTGAACACGTAGTTATAAAGCAAGCAAACAAATGGGGATGTTGGGTTGAACGGCCCTATTTAAAAAAAGCACGCCGTGGCAAGCCAGGTGCGGTGTCGTAAAGCAGTCAAGCTCACAGATGTTACCCAAGGTTTAATGCCTCTCGCGGCTGTGCCACCTCCACCTGAGCCGCACATCGGCCTCACAACCGGCAGAGCCTTGCCGACTTCACGGCTCCCTTGCAAATCGCCTGGCCCCTGCATGAAATGATTGGCATCTGTCAGGAGCCGGATGATGGGTGGCACCGATGTAAGGCCCCGACACTGCACGGGGAGAAGTCTAGCTGCATGCTGGCATGCTTCCCGGGGAGCAAATGCTTTACTGTCAGGAATGACTGGCATGTCTAACACAGGGGAACAGCGCAGTGCAATGGTTAGCGCTGCGCTGCGAGTCGGGAGACCTGCATTCGGTCCCGCGACCTGCTGCAGCAAACGCTTCTCTTTCTCTGCGCCCGGCTCCCCTCCTCATTCCCGGCTGGCTTCAAGGCTAAACTCTTCTGGACACGTTCTGCTGTTCGTACAGTGCCCAGACGTGGGTACGAGCGCCGCGTCCTGCCTGCTGCCGCCAGGAATAGATGCAGCCTTCCAGGAAGCACTGGCAGGACGGAGACTCCTCGAGGTATCCAAGGGAGTCAGATGCCCCACTTCAGAGGACCCGGGCATAAATAAGTGCTGGCCACCCGCCCCGTTTGAAAGCCTAGCTTCAGTTCCCAAAACTTTGTGAAGTATGGGGTGGCCAGCGGGTCTGCCGAAGCAGTCTTGTAAGGGCAGATGCAATGCCCAGATCGCTGCACCGCCGTGCTGCATGCCAGGGCTTAAAGGAGCCCCGAGCCCCGGCGCTGAGACCCCTTCCCCTGCGATTACTGCTTTAGCCCCAGTGGCCACACGATGCTCTTAGCAGTGAGATGACCCTGCCCGCTCTCGAGCGTCGGCTCCGTGCAGCGTGCAGGATTCGTCGCTGCGTGAGCCAGGGGAGAGGAGCAGGATTGCCAAGTCTTTAAAAAGGACTGGCAAATTCAGGGTTGGTCAGTAGGGTTTGTGCTTGTGCATGCTGAGAGATGGGCACGCTTCAGCAGAGAAGCTGTGCACCTGCAGGGATCAAAGGAGGATCCCCACCAAGGAGCTCACCAGGTACGTGAGAAACTGGCCGTAGCCGGAGACGCGGGAGCGCGTGGCACAAGGGCCTGATGGTAGAGAGCAGAGCCCGGGGAAAATGAACTCAGCTGGTGAAATCTTGGCCCTCTGGTTGTACCAGGGCAGGTGCCAAGCTAGGAAGCACTCAGTAGAGGAGCTACGCTGGACTTCTGGATCCATTTGAATCAATTAAAACCAAAGGAAAAGAGGCACCTCAATTTCTTTGGGGAATCAGCGCCTCGGCTATTGGGGTGCAAAGCAGTTTGTGCTCGTGGGGCTGATCCAGAGTGGATATAAATCCGGGGATCCACTCACATCAGTAGATGCGGGGGGGGGTTGGTTTGGCACCACGGTTCCTGGCCTGTCCGCTCTTCGGCGCTTGCAGCATTCATTGTCTTGTCCTTTCCCATTTCTTCTTTTCTCCTCCTCCGAATTCCCACCACCGAACACTAATTTTAGAATTGACGTTTCAGCAATAGAGAACAAAAAAAAAGAAGCCAGGTCTGTGCAAAACTGATGCAAAAAACCCCCGATCTAATTTCTTTCCTGGAGTTTTAAGAACTGCTGCTTTCCCATCAGGGAATTCACTTAATTTCTGCATGTAAATCTAAAATCAAACAGAGCAGACAGCAAGGGTTCGGTTGTGTAATACGGCATTCAAAACCAACACTGTTTTTGACCAGTCCTGACAGAGGCCAAAAGTCACGATCCCTCGTATGGGTTGTAAAGACAGAGCTCAGCACGGGGCTCTCTTCTCCTTGTTGGGCTCCCATGGCTTGATCCCAAGCCATCTTGGCCCAAAGAGCCCTGGCTGGTGAAACTTCTCATCTCCAGTTCAACGGCACTGATGCAACATGCTCCCGGTCAGCGGCTAGCCTCCGTTTCCCCAGGGACTCGCGCTTACATGCCTGCTAGAGCCAATTTCCCAAACACCCCTCTGTTATCGCTGCTCTCTCTGGACGTGCCGCGGACTCCACCATGATCTATGATGCGAAGAATCAACTGACTGGTGCTAACTGTAATGTATTGAGCCATCTTCCCAGCCTTGGCTGCAGTCTTTTTTTAAATGTAAGGCAAGTCCTTGAGAGGACTTTGCTAATTATGTAGTATATAGCTTGTGGGTTTAATGATTTAGCCTTGGAACAACTATTTATGTGGCAAATGCAAGGATCTCTTGTTACGCCTGAAGTAATGGGTTTTTCCCCCCCCACCCTTTAAGTGATCAGTAGCAACAAAACCACAACTGGCTAGACACGAGGATAAAGCTGCTTCAGGAGAACAGTTAGGCAAAATCCATGCCCTTAGCTTGTAGAAAACCCCTCTCGGCAAGCAGCAGGGCCCAATGGACCTGGAGTGGCTCGGAGACAGCGTCTCATCCTATAGCTGCAGGATTGCAGTGGGTAGAACAGGGAGACGTGAGGACAGACTGCATATCCCCCCCAGCTCTCCAAGCATCGCGGGGTGCAGCCTGGGCTGGCAGACCCCCCGGTTGTATAACCCTGGGCCTGGTTGCACCCTGGGATTGAGGGGCTGGCTGCATGCCCAGCTGTGTGCTGAGCCTGGACTGCGTCTGGGTCCTTGATGCTCTCCCGTTGCACCTGCCCTTTAGCGGAGGGGATTTTCTACCACCTATGAGACAGCTCCCCATCCCCTTCCCTCTGTCCGGCGGTGTCTGCTGCTCCTGTCCTCGCCCACTGCCACGCACCTTTGGGGCCACGGTGGCGAGGGGTCATTTAGAGTGACATGGCGCTGCAGGCCAGGCCATGAATCCAGAGCTCCTGCCCATTGCAAATTATGCTGCAGCTCTTGCTTTTCCCAGCAGAAGCCGCCAAATTCCCACCCCCAGCATTTCTTCCCCTTCCAATGCAATGCTGGTAGGAGCTGGTGTGGCCTGAACAGTGGCTGCAAAGCCCGGCTATGTCACTGTGGACGATGCCTTTCCAGACTTACCCTGCCTGGATCTAAACAAGTGGAGGAATTCACAGCACTTGGCCTTCAAGGCCTCTGAAAATCTCACTGTTAGGCTCTCATGGCTTGATCCTAAGCTATCTTGGCCCCAAGAGCTCTTGCTGGTGAAACGTCTCAGCTCCATACATTGCTTCCCTTCATCCTCCAGAATATGCTGTATTTCTTAGATGGTCTAATAAAAGGTATCATCTCTGAATCAAGAGTTTTAGAGTTTTGCATTTCTTTTTGACTCGGACCAACACGGCTCCCAAATACACCCCTTTATTTGCTTTTGCATTCATTCCTTGCATCTGCATGGGTCCCTCCCACCCCGCTGTTTCCTCGATTTAAATTTCTAGGCCAGTTGAAGTAAGTCACTGAAGAGATGCAGTATAAAGTGTAGCAGGGGAGGAGGGGAGAGAGTGAGGAGGTGAGCCCCGTACACGTGAGGAAGCTGAATTTGTCTTCTCTGTCTTTCCTTCAGCAAAATACATTGGCTGCTACGTGGACAACACTCACCAGCGCGCTCTGCGTGGTGTGTCCTTCTTCGACTACAAGAAGATGACAGTGTTTCGTTGCCAGGACAACTGCGCTGAACGGTACGGTGGTAAATGAACACGGCGTCTTCATTAATTTCAGCCCACCAGCAGTATTTCTCTCTTGGCAGCTTAAGCGCTCCAGCACCTTGACCATTTTTCTTCTGCTTCCTCCTCTCGTTATTTTTAAAGCGCCTTAACTGACATTGCCAAAGATCCTGGGTTTTGATTTGGCTTTCTTTGGTTTTTTTAAACTCACCAGGAAAACCCTCTTCTGATGTCAGGCAGGCTGCAAGCAACTTCATCCCTCTTTGGTCCCGTGTGGCTGTGGGAATAAAGATTTGGCCGGGGTCAGGGCTTGCAAAAGTAAAGCTCGCAAATGCATGACATGCCAAATGAAAAAGCGCAGTTGCAGTGTGACACACGAGGGATCGTGCATCTTTCCAGGCTGCTCTGTGTTGCTTTTAAACAACGGTAATGAATGACCTTTCACCCCCGAATCCCTCTAGCCAGCTCCTTCTCTGGGCAGGGCACTTGCTTTTCTGCCTGGGAGGTGGTGGAGGGAACAGACTGACCTTCATGGAAATTAATGTCTGATTTTCTTTATTCCACATGTAAACCCTTCTACTGCAGGCGTCTTCTTAGCTCTTGCTACCACCCCCAGCTGGGTCCGCAGTGCAGGGCAGCAAGTCACCCTCCCAAACATCCCTGCAAAGAAAAGCTCTTAGCTTTTCAGCTCCCCCCACCATTTAGAGGGGAAACTGAGGCACAGAAGTGCAAAGGTGTCAAAGTGGAGAGGCAGGCAAAAGACAGGCCCAAAGCCACAGTCCCTGAGCAATCAGGGTGCCAAGGCCAAGTTTCAGGCTGGAGACAAGAGCCAGCATGGTGGTCACTTGCTCCGGGGTCAGCAATGCTGTTGTATCCCTGCCAGTCCATTAAAGGGCTGAGCGGTGTCTGGTGTGGTGTGGACGAATGGGGCAGGGTTGCCAACTGGGCCCCGGGCCTGGGAGATTTTCAAAAACACCTAAAGACCTACCTAGTTCTCTCCATGCATCCCACTGGATCCCTCTCTGCATCCTTCAGTGCCCAAATACCTTTAGAAACCAAGCATACCCAAGGGCATTATACTCCAGTGGCCTGATCCCTCTCAGAAAATTAGAAACTTTTGCTTCTTTCCAACCTTCCTGAGCACTAGCCCGTCCGTAGCGAATGCCCTACCCGCCTCTGAAACGCATCGGACAGTGGCTGCCTATTGCAGGATAATCCCTCCCTGCAACTTTCCTTATCACCAGCCATTACTGCCCCGGCGCCTGCCCCATCAGGAGGCCAAGTCAGAGGACGGAGGTCCTCCAGAGTTTTGTGACATCCTTGAGCTGTCCCATTAGTGCTGCCACCGATGCACCCAGGGGCCTTCTCTGCTCTGGCTCCCAGTGCAAAACCGAGGCAGGCCTGAGCTCTCATCCAGGGAGCCACGCTATGTTGGACCTGTCTTGCCGCTTTCTCTTGTCTGCCTTGTGCTAGTGCCAAAGGAGGCATGCTCCAGGCTATACCTGTACTTGGCAGCTGCAAACGTGAGCTAAAATTTGCAGGGCTTCTATGTCAACTTCCAGCATCCTAATACCCGAGAGCGCCCCGCTGTCAGCCCTTGCAGTCCTGAAGAAGTATAGCTCCCCGTGAGGTTCGCAGGATGAACGGTGAAGATTTATGAACCTGCAGCTGTTAGACCAGGTAAAGGAGGTGCGCATGGTGAGGCTGCAGCCAGGTGTGTGCAGCTGACAGCAGCCGGCACAGGCCTGCAGGTAAGCGTGAAGCCATGCACCCAACACAACTGATTGGCCCCTTAGGTATGGCCAGCGATGGCTCGGGAGATGGTTTCGACTGCAAACCCACCAGGCCAACAAATCTTCCCTGCTGCTGGGCTGAGCGTGCTGTGGTTATTCAGTAAATAATCGTGGGGGAGCCTCAGACTTCACCCATCCGCAGTGGGACGGCTACACGTGAGGCATCCTAGTTGGAAAGTTGTGTCGCCGGAGCTGCGTTTGCTGGTAGATGCTATGTGACAAGCTCTGACCCCTTCTCCGAAGCGCAGTGGTTTTCATCTCTGCTTCCACTTTGCAAGCTCGCTCCTGCGTGCCACGTCCCCTTGCAATCTTCTCCTTTCATATCAAATCTGTATCAAGTACAGGAGCTTTCCTCTTTTGAAGCCCTGCGAAGTCTCCATCACTTATTATTTCTCCTGCAACACACATAATGCCCTTTGCCTTTAAGTAATGCTGCTGTCTCTTGCTTTATGATCTATACGATGCACTAAGCCCTTTTTCTTTTAAAGTGATGCTGCTTCCAGCTAGTGTCTAGTAAATCATCAACAATGACCACACACCGAAAGAAAAGATCACGTTTGCTTTGTTCAGAGAACTTGAACCACAGCGAGACTCCCCTGGCGACTAGGACTCTCCTACAGGCTCTGGGAAAACTGGCGCCCTGCTACCACCAGCGCACGGAGGAATTTAGGCTGGCACATGGATGCACAGGTTGCTATAGCACATGCTAAGGCCAGCAGAGCCCAGGCAAGCCAAGCAATGTGTTTCCACAGGCCCCCTTCTCAATCTCATGCCTGGTTTACTCTGCAGGAGCTCCATTTTCACAGCTACTCCTTTTTGGAGTATATCCTGCCCATCTCCAGCTGCTGCACCACTGTGGGGCTCAATCCACTTAAAGAGCGCCTCTGGTGCTTCTCGGATGCAGGAGTTAACAGGTGTGCAAGGTATTATTGATTACTTTTTGGGCATCGTCATGACGTTTTCTACAAGAGCCTGATCAAAAGCCCGTGGAAATCAATGAGGTTAGGGCCAGGCCTTCTGACCTGGATACAGATGTCTTAAGTCATTACATGGGTTTTGCATTGCCGATTTGAAAAGCATCTCCTCCGGATCTGAAAGCAAATGTATCCTAATGTGACTTGGGTCAGAAATGCTCCCGTGAAAGGCGTGCTTCTCTCCTGGCAGTGCTCTGAATGCACTGAATAAGGAAGGGCCCAAAAGGGGAAGATGCACCAGGTTTGCACAGGATGCTCCCCTCTCGCAGGCACAATTGCTGCATGCCGGACCTCCTGCAAGAGCCTCTGATCTGCACATGCTGACGGGGCTGCACGGATGGCAGCGGGAAGTCTGCTTGGTGAAGGCCAAATCCTGAGCGGTGCTAGCTGCACTGGGGGGGCACAGTACTTCCTGGGACACTGGCGACAGCCGGGGCTTGCTATCAGAGTTGGGATCCACCGTGGGGAGCCGAGATGCATTTCCCCCATGGTGTACGTACTAGAAATGCACAGGATCTGCCTGGTGGAGGAAACTTAGCCCTAGATCACAAGTGCCCCGCGCTAGGGAGCCCTGTGCATTTCCCCGAGACCAGGTATTGTGATTGCAGCCAACATTTCCAGCAGCCTTGACGGATTACCAGTCGCCCCCCTCTAGCAAACATAACTGCTTTCCACCCCGGATGCCGCGATCCCCCGGCAGATCCGCCCTCGTTCCTCCCACCCCTGCTGTCTTGCTGTCCTCGGTGCCGGGCGCTGCTCTGGCTCTGACTCTGCTCTCTCTCTCCAGGGGCTACCTGTATGCGGGGCTGGAGTTCGGGGCCGAATGCTACTGCGGTCACAAAATCCAGGCTCTGAACGTGAGCGAGGCGGAGTGCAGCATGGAGTGCAAGGGGGAGAAGAGCAACGTCTGCGGAGGCGTGAACCGGCTCTCCATCTACCGGCTGGAGCTGGCCCAGGA
The DNA here is from genome assembly GCF_001723895.1 of Crocodylus porosus. Classification (NCBI taxonomy): domain Eukaryota; kingdom Metazoa; phylum Chordata; order Crocodylia; family Crocodylidae; genus Crocodylus; species Crocodylus porosus. Next base: position 4,120,252 of record NW_017728921.1, read on the forward strand.
GTCCGCCCGGAGATGTAAGCGATCGCCGTGTTGCGGTCTGGCCCGCAGGTGGCTGGCAGGAATGGGCGGGGAGGTGCAACGTGGGCACAGAGAGGGTCCGTGCCCCCTTCCGCGTTTCCCAGGGGCACGTGCCCTCTTGGCCTTTTTGGGGGGTGGACCCCACCTCGTTGGGTTCCTGCGATGGGCGACTGTTTGCGTTTCAACCTTCGCGGCCAGGACAGCTGGAAGCAGCCCTCCCCTCCCTTCCCGTGCTCTGTGAAGCTGGTGGTTCAAAGGGGCTGCAAGGGGAGAATAAGAGTCGGGTGCACGTGGGAAGGGGGGCTTGAGGCGACTTTCGGTGCCTTTCGATAACATTCAGAGGCATCTCCAAGCCCTCCCCACTTCCCAAGCTGTGAGACCCCTCCCACCCGCCAGCAGTCACAACAGGTGCCCGGTGAGATCAAGACCTTGGGGGGTCACGGGAGAGGGTCTCACACAAAAGTGGTCTCACGTCTACCAGGGGTGAAGCAGCGGGATTGTGCCCCGTGTTGCAGCTGTGGTTTCTCCAGGAGGCGGCTTGCACCCTTGGCAGGATGCCCCTGGCCTCTCCTGGCAGCAGCTGGACTCCGTTTCTGGCATTAGGGAACGTGGCAACTCCCCTGCGGCTCCCTTCCCCTGACCCCATCACCCCGCGCACGCTCCGTGCAGCTCGTGTCACGGCGAACCACCCCGCCACCCGCCGTCGTGTCACCTCCCCCAGGCAGAGGGGGACTTTCTGTCGGCTGCCACGCCGCGTTGCCTTTGCTGGCTTTCTCCAGACCAGGTCTGGGCGACTTCAGCTCAGGAAGAAGGGGAAAAAACCAGGGTTTGGCTGCCTTCTGGGAGGAGCCCTGGATGCCTGATCTATAATGTCTCGGTGAACACCCGTTGCGACGCCGGGGGCAGTTATTATGACGAACTGGAATCACTTGAGTCGCGCTGGCGGGGGCCGCGGGGACGCACGCGGGGAGTTATTCAGAAGAGGGCTGGAAGAGATCGTGCCGACTTGGCTCTCCGTGACAAGACACGAAAGGGAAAAATTCAATACTGGATTCATTGCGCTTGGAGCTGCCCCCCCCTTCTCTTCCTTCCCTTTCAGCCTGATGCCGTCCCTCAGACAGCCTTATTCTCTCAGACGAGCTGCACTTAATGATCATCGGGCAGCAGGAAGATGAGGGAAACGGTGCTGTTTTACAGGAAAAAACGTCTCCATCTCTTCAGTGTTGCTTTTCAGGCACCAATACTTTTCTGCATCCCCTGTGTAGCCGACTGGACATACCCATGCCCAATCCAGTAAGAAACGGCTGGGATTCGAGTGCACTCGCATCCTACAACATGCCCTCTGTTT
>NW_017728921.1:4124777-4132157 GCF_001723895.1 Crocodylus porosus
GACGGGGCTGCACGGATGGCAGCGGGAAGTCTGCTTGGTGAAGGCCAAATCCTGAGCGGTGCTAGCTGCACTGGGGGGGCACAGTACTTCCTGGGACACTGGCGACAGCCGGGGCTTGCTATCAGAGTTGGGATCCACCGTGGGGAGCCGAGATGCATTTCCCCCATGGTGTACGTACTAGAAATGCACAGGATCTGCCTGGTGGAGGAAACTTAGCCCTAGATCACAAGTGCCCCGCGCTAGGGAGCCCTGTGCATTTCCCCGAGACCAGGTATTGTGATTGCAGCCAACATTTCCAGCAGCCTTGACGGATTACCAGTCGCCCCCCTCTAGCAAACATAACTGCTTTCCACCCCGGATGCCGCGATCCCCCGGCAGATCCGCCCTCGTTCCTCCCACCCCTGCTGTCTTGCTGTCCTCGGTGCCGGGCGCTGCTCTGGCTCTGACTCTGCTCTCTCTCTCCAGGGGCTACCTGTATGCGGGGCTGGAGTTCGGGGCCGAATGCTACTGCGGTCACAAAATCCAGGCTCTGAACGTGAGCGAGGCGGAGTGCAGCATGGAGTGCAAGGGGGAGAAGAGCAACGTCTGCGGAGGCGTGAACCGGCTCTCCATCTACCGGCTGGAGCTGGCCCAGGAGTCCGCCCGGAGATGTAAGCGATCGCCGTGTTGCGGTCTGGCCCGCAGGTGGCTGGCAGGAATGGGCGGGGAGGTGCAACGTGGGCACAGAGAGGGTCCGTGCCCCCTTCCGCGTTTCCCAGGGGCACGTGCCCTCTTGGCCTTTTTGGGGGGTGGACCCCACCTCGTTGGGTTCCTGCGATGGGCGACTGTTTGCGTTTCAACCTTCGCGGCCAGGACAGCTGGAAGCAGCCCTCCCCTCCCTTCCCGTGCTCTGTGAAGCTGGTGGTTCAAAGGGGCTGCAAGGGGAGAATAAGAGTCGGGTGCACGTGGGAAGGGGGGCTTGAGGCGACTTTCGGTGCCTTTCGATAACATTCAGAGGCATCTCCAAGCCCTCCCCACTTCCCAAGCTGTGAGACCCCTCCCACCCGCCAGCAGTCACAACAGGTGCCCGGTGAGATCAAGACCTTGGGGGGTCACGGGAGAGGGTCTCACACAAAAGTGGTCTCACGTCTACCAGGGGTGAAGCAGCGGGATTGTGCCCCGTGTTGCAGCTGTGGTTTCTCCAGGAGGCGGCTTGCACCCTTGGCAGGATGCCCCTGGCCTCTCCTGGCAGCAGCTGGACTCCGTTTCTGGCATTAGGGAACGTGGCAACTCCCCTGCGGCTCCCTTCCCCTGACCCCATCACCCCACGCACGCTCCGTGCAGCTCGTGTCACGGCGAACCACCCCGCCACCCGCCGTCGTGTCACCTCCCCCAGGCAGAGGGGGACTTTCTGTCGGCTGCCACGCCGCGTTGCCTTTGCTGGCTTTCTCCAGACCAGGTCTGGGCGACTTCAGCTCAGGAAGAAGGGGAAAAAACCAGGGTTTGGCTGCCTTCTGGGAGGAGCCCTGGATGCCTGATCTATAATGTCTCGGTGAACACCCGTTGCGACGCCGGGGGCAGTTATTATGACGAACTGGAATCACTTGAGTCGCGCTGGCGGGGGCCGCGGGGACGCACGCGGGGAGTTATTCAGAAGAGGGCTGGAAGAGATCGTGCCGACTTGGCTCTCCGTGACAAGACACGAAAGGGAAAAATTCAATACTGGATTCATTGCGCTTGGAGCTGCCCCCCCTTCTCTTCCTTCCCTTTCAGCCTGATGCCGTCCCTCAGACAGCCTTATTCTCTCAGACGAGCTGCACTTAATGATCATCGGGCAGCAGGAAGATGAGGGAAACGGTGCTGTTTTACAGGAAAAAACGTCTCCATCTCTTCAGTGTTGCTTTTCAGGCACCAATACTTTTCTGCATCCCCTGTGTAGCCGACTGGACATACCCATGCCCAATCCAGTAAGAAACGGCTGGGATTCGAGTGCACTCGCATCCTACAACATGCCCTCTGTTTCTCTTAAAGGTACTCGTTCGGCTCCTATTAAACTTGCATTATGATTACCCACAATCGAAGCATTTTTTTTCCTAACCCACTGGCCAAGAGCGGTGACGGTTAAATGCGCGGCATCATCCGAAAATGGCTCTAATTGGGGTCTTGCCATAATCATCTTAATCAGGAGTGACAGACTCCAAGAGCATAATTTAGTAGCAAACAACAGAGAGGACTCGGGGGGTAGTGCGCTTTCTGTGATGATGTCCCCGGATGGTTTTTTTCCTTTCAATGAACCTTGCAAGGAGAGAGCAGAGTCTGGGGGTAAAATGGACGCGGGAGCACAGGAACGCGCTGGGGTTTGAGCTCCTGGAGGGCAAAGGCTTGGGTTAGCGTCCAGTCCCACGGGATGGCGGTAGGAGCATAAGGAGCTTGGTCACTGAACTGACGGGCATGTCAGACGTAGGGCGGGCGAGCTTGAATGCCATCTTAGGACAGAGAGGGCAGGAAGGGAAACAGCAGGAGATGAAGGATTTACCCAAGGCTATCCAGAAAGTGGGTGGCGGAGCTGGGGTGAGACGTCAGCCACGTGCACTGAACCGTTCTAGCAGCATAGCAAATTAGGGCTGCGAAAGAGCTAGAAAAGTAGCACCGCCTGCCCCACCTGGACTTGAACCAGGCGTCTAATCACCTCTTTGAAACCTCCGTCCTCCCGAGGAGACCTGTTCCAGGGCTTAACTGTCCCTACAAGTAGAAAAGTTTCTACTGTCCAACCTTGGTCTCCTTCGCTGTCACTTGTCCTACCCCCAGTGGACGTGGAGAGCAGTCCATAACCTTCCTTTCTCCGGTAACCTTTGAAGCCTTTGATCATAACTCTCTCTGGTCTTCTCTTCTTTGGACTAAGCCAACCCAGTGCTTGCCAGCTTTCCTCCTTTCCAGTGTTGCTTCCTGGGTTTTTCTCCAATTTCTCTCCAGCTGCCAGGCTAGACACCAACAGGAAGCCAGGGCACTTGGCCGAAGGAAACCCTCCCTTAGGAATTAGTGGTCTGGGGGCTGCCGAGCTCTTGATGATGGTCCTCGTTAGAAAGCAAGGTGGTCCCATGGGCCTGCCTGCTTCTCCCAATTCCTAGGCGCTAAACATCACTAAAAGCTCAGCCTACCTTCACTTTTCTCTTCATCGCTGCTTTTCTGGGTAGCAATAGCTGTCAGGGATGTTATGGGATGGGGCATCAGCTGAATAATGGCACTCTCATCAGGGGGCTTGAGAAGAAAGCTGCTTTTTTCCAAACGGCAGCTGTGCCTGAGGAAGCTGAAGCAGCTCTCTCATTGAGTAGCTTGAGACAGAGTCAGGAATAATACCCAAATCTTTGCTGGCGTGATTGTGCAAGTACTGAAAATAGGCAGTCCTATGCAGACAGTCCAGTAGCTTGAGACAGAGTCAGGGTTGGGGATAGTACCCAAATCTCCCCGGGCCCCCAGGCCAGTATGTCAGCCACGTGGCTGGACGCATAGCCTGTTTTCAGATGCTGGTGGCCCAGAAAACATCTGGAAGACATGGTGAGCGTTAAAAAGTGCCCCAGGCTTTTGCTTTTGATGATGAGGGTGGACTGCAATGGGCATAAAGTCTGCAGGAAACTTGAGTTGACCCTTGCCTTTCGTCGGCTGCTGCAAAACGCTCTTCACGAAAAGCGCCTTGTTGCTGAGCCGGCCTCTGTGTTGAAACCTTAAGGATGTGGCAGAGCTCTCGGGCACTTGGTAGCATCGAAGCACTGGAGAGCTGGCCATCATGTCTGCCAAAACCCAAGCTGGGAAAAAGTGGATACTTTTGGTGAGCTGACGCTCCCCTCTGGACATACTTTATCAGCGTAGCGGGGAAGGTGTGTCGCCGCGGAGCTGCCAGGCTCCATGCAGAGCCTTTGCGGTATTTGAGACGGGCTGAGAAATGAACTGTCTGAATAGGATTGCCTGTTTTCGGTACGTGCACAATCAAGCCAGCAAAGATTATGGGATGTGCCTTGCTAATTAGCTCGTTCCTGCCAAGCAGACCAGCGTCCTCACATCCTTAAAGAGCCTCCTCACATAATAAGCGATTGCGCTGTAAATATGCTAATTCATTTGAATTTCTCTGATTAAGGACATAGGCTTAATCGTGGCAGTGCGGGCTGGACAGGACTTGGCCGGCATGTGAGACAGATTTGGGTTTATGGATCTCAAATGGCTCGAGCCTGAAACCCAGCCTGCTTCAGCGACAGCTAATAATAGCAATAGATTGCATGTTTATGCTGCTGGTAATTATTCACAATAGCTCGAGGCATTACAGTTACTCTATTGATTGCACTGAATCGGGCCAAAAAGACTCCAGCCAAGGCTCAAGATGCCCGTGGTGCCAGGCACTGCCCAGACATGGCACAGGTAGACGGTGTCTCCTGCAGCGGTTTCGGCCAGTGTCCTACAATGACTGGCCTCAACCAGCTTTGCAGAGACCAATGAATTAAGCAGCTTAATTAGAAATTAAGCTCCCTCCCAGCTTGCCAGCCTGGGAGGACAAGTTTAACCCCTTTACTGCTGCAGTGAAGTGCGATGGCATTTCAGTGTGGCTCCCAACTCAGCTGGCTTTGACCCTAGCTGGCTTTCTTCCCCTTTGGGCGGGAGGCTGGACTCGAGGAGCTCCCGAGGTCCCTTCCAGCCCTGATGTCTATGAAATCTATGACTGCAGCATTTCTAACACCGGCTGGGAACCACTGCCGACTTCTCCTGGCTTGTCGTCTTCTGTCCTGACAAGGTCTGCTCAAGCAACCGGCCTGCGGTCGATGGACAAGGCCCAGTCTGGTGGGGAGGGCGGCCCTTGCCCCAAATGGCTTTTGCCCCACTGCATCAGGCAGGTCACCAGGAAGGATAAAAACAAGAAACAAGAGTTTGCTCCTGGGCTTTTTGCTCTAAAATGGCAGCATAAACAACCAGCCAAATGCAGGGGCCGGAGAGCGCTCGCGGCAGGGACGGAGCTCGTTCTCAACAAATTGCTTTTAGGGCTGTTTTGCTGCAGCTAAAAATGACTCATTCAGATGCGGTTAGCAAGTCGGGCTCCATGGCCGCTGGACGGTGGAAGGCAGAAGAAAAGCTAGTCCTCCCCAGGCTCGCACGGCCGTGGCGGTGTCGTGGGGGCAGAGGGGAGGGAAGGAAGGAAGAAGGGCGCTTGTGACTGCCCGAGGTGCGCTTCTGCGTCTGTGGCTTGTCAAGGGACGAGGAAGGAAATGCAGTGCTGCCAGGAGAGCAAACCCCTCAGGGAACGCGGGGCTCTGTTCTGTGCCTCCGTTTCTCCCAAATAGAAAGTACGCTGAAATGCACTTAAAAGAAATTACCCTCTGGAGGGTGGGTCCCTCAGGGCTTCCTTAGGCGCTTACAAAGTGCAAGGTGAGCATCATGCAGAGAGGAAAGGGCTAAGCTGGGATTTGGAAAGGAAGGGTTCATTCCTGCCTCTGCCACTGATGCCCTGCATGGCCTTGGCCATGTCTTCTCACCTCCGAGTGCCTGGGTTGCCCACCTTGTCTGTGTAGAGTGCACACCCTTTGGGATAAAGCGCATGTCCCACCCCGTGCCTGACATGCTGGGGATCGCGTTATGGCGTTTGGAGGAGTCATTGTAAGGAATCATTTCTCACACGACCAGCCCCGCGGCCCTGTCCTGTGTGAGGCACACGGGCACGGGGCAGAGGAGGCAAAAGTAAATGATTTTCCTTGGCTCTTCCTCACCTCCCTTTAGAATAGGAGTCTTTACCTGGCAAAGCCTTCTTTGCCCTCCAGGAGAGACCTTTTTATCAGCCATCAGCCATGCCGGAGAGCTACCCCACTTGGAAATGAAACATTAACGGAGTGGCCATGCATCAGTAATTTGCCTAATGAGGTTGGCCTGCATTGTTCCAGAGGCAGGCAAAATGCTGGTCGCCTCCACCACCGACTCCCTTTAATCTGATAAACTTCCTCCAGAGGACAGTCGAGACGTTGGGAGGGGGAAAAAAAAAAAGCAGAAATCCTTGTTAATCAGCAAAGACGGGGGTGTGATTCCACAGGGACGTGTTGCCAATTTAGGAGCGCTGTCAAATGTCCTGTTATCGCCGTGGGAGGAAGGAGGCTGGAAGCGGAGAGGGCAGCCGAGTCCACCACGCCGGGTCTGCGGCGCAGCTCACGTGGGGAAAGTCGAAGCCCCTCCAGCTATGCCAGCATCACTGACTCCCTTGCTGTGTCCTCCCTGGCATGCCTAGCTGAGCACCGGGGACAAGCGGACCCGTGTTCTCTGATGGGCAATACTTGGCCCGAGTTATCCCTTGTCTAGCGATGGTGCAGGTGGCCTGTTCCCCATCCGGCCCCCAAGACTCTCCATCTTCCAGCCCATTTATGCTTTGCTGGGGATGTGCAGGATAGAGGTCCAGCGTCTCCGATTGCTCCCCGGCCCTGGGGTCCTGTCTCTGCAGCCGTGATAAGCAAAGGCAAGCCAACCTGGGCCTGGCGATCAGTGCAGCTGGCCCAGCACAGGCCTGGGTTAACAATCCTGCAATCTGCCCGGCTTCTCCGGCAAGCGTCAATGCCAGAACAGGAGCAACAGGCTCCTGAGGCGATGCTGCCAACCCTGCCGCTCCGGGAACGTAGCCCCTGGAAGAGGGGCTCTCTCCTTTGTTGCCTGCCGAACAAGAGGGGGACCTTTGAGGGTACAAAGCACCGAACATCTCAGTAGCAAAATAACAACCGGGGGCGAGCATTAATTGTGAATCCCCCGGTTCTGGTGTGCCTGTAGCCACCTGCAAATCAACAGCCACCTTCTCCATAACTGTCTTTCGGTAGGGACAGAAATGACACATGAACCAGTATAATTCATCAGAAACTGGTTCAAATCTGTAACACAGCAGACGTTCGGTGCATATAAACCGCTTTCGAAGTGGCCAAAACCACTTTAAGATAAACCCGGATGGATGCAGCGGACTGAACTGATTGAGGTTAAATCGGTTTATTGAACTTCTGTCGCAGGTCCCCGGGGGCGGTAGAAAATAAACTCAGACGCCAGGACTGGGGACCTGGGAGATGTTAGCGTTGCTTTGTGTCACCTACTCACTTGGGTTTGATAGTCCTCGTTTGGTGCTGGAAGGCGGCTAAAGGGATACCGTCCCAGTGACGCTCCACTGCTGTCCCTAACAGGGACCGTGGCTCTGCGCCCCGTTCATACCAGGGACAGGCCCGGGGAGATTTAAGGGACTCAACCAAAGCCTCACAGTAAATCAGGGGCAGAGACTGCGCTAGACACCCAGGACTCCTGCTTCTTGCTGCAACGTTGGTTAGCACTACAGAAGAAAGAGACTTGGGGGTCATCATTGACCACAAGATGAACATGAGCCTGCAATGCGATGCTGCGGCT
>NW_017728921.1:4132606-4147995 GCF_001723895.1 Crocodylus porosus
CCCGAGGTCCCTTCCAGCCCTGATGTCTATGTAACTACCAGGCCTTGCCCAGAAACCTGCTTGTGCCTTCAGCCGGTGTCCCGGGAACTAGCTTGTTCCCCCGTCCCTATGGCGAGGTGACGTTGGTGGGTCCCTTCGGTGGCTGGAAAGCCCCTTCACGGGAACAGTCACCCACTTGGCAGGTGGAGCCTACACTGTGAATGGAGGAGGTGTCTCCTTATTAAGTGCTTTGGACAGTTGGATTAAGTGTAGCACACCCCGACAAAGGGGAAAAAAGAGCCAGGGAGAAAGGAAGAGGCATCCGTGAATGCCGAGTCCCTCTCTAATGAGTCAGAAATAGGGTTTTGATCTTCTCCTGGCTTTGCAAAGGCTTTTGTGAATCTCGCCTGTAATTCTGTATTCATTGGATTCCGCCTTCCCTCATCTTTCAAACCCAAAGACTGGTGGGGCTCATTAGCAGGTACTTAAATGTCAAAGGGAGAGCGAAGCTCTGCAGTCAGGCGGAGGAACATTTACAGTGATCCTTGGATGTCGCTAAGATACCTGGCTGGGTATTCGGTTTTTTTCCCGGTCGCCAGCCTGTCCCATGGGAGAGCGTGCAAGAAATCGCATTAGAAAAATGCAAATGCCTCCCCAAAACTGCTCTGGGAGAAGGACGGGGAAAACGGAGAGCTCCCAGAGCGTGCTGCCGGCACGCGCTGGGACACTAGCGGGCTCGGCGGCAGGTACGGTCCTGCAGCGGGTTGCCATCAACTTCTGCCCGCCGCGCGGCGGGAGTGCGGGCACGGGCAGTTACCGCTGTAACGCTGCCTTATGCTGCAGGGTGTCTCGGCTGCTTGCCCACCCGGGTCCTGCACGGTTACACCTCTAAACCAGCAGCCAGTTTGTTTCCGGACCCGTCGTCACCTGTTTCAGGGACACCTTTTTAGTCTGACTTACTTGCGTTCGTTCCCTTTGCTTTGTCTTCATCTCAACCCGAAGTCCCATCGGTCTGAAGCCAGGCAGCTGCCCTGCAGGCGTGCGGACGTCCGTAACCCGCGTTACCCGAGACGCTACGATGGGGCCTTCTCCCGAACGCAAGACGCTCTCCCGCGATCCGCCCCTCGGTCTGTGCCGGCTCCCTCGCTGCTGACCTCTGCTGAAGTTTGCTCTTCTCTGAACCAAGCCTGCTCAAACAGATGGTACGTCTCTCGCCGCCACAATCCTGACATTTAACGCAGGGCACTGTGAAATTCACTTTTCCAGGAGCTGCTGCTCAAACTTCAGTTAAAAGGCCCCGCTATTCTCTCCAAAGGTCAGAACAAATGGATTCGCTGATTGGATTAGAGTGGCATAATGCTGGCATTCAAACCAGACAGGAAACAGTGAGAAGTGAGAGGGCCAAGGTACACCGTCCGCGGCCTAATGTGCATTTTCCCAGGTGAAGATCGCCGCTTCAATTGCTAATCCAGTTGTGAGACCGCGGCCCCGTTCCAGAGTGTTTTTAAAAGCATATTTCAGCGCACACAAAACAGCACAGACATTCCTGCTGCCAGGCAGCCCTGTGCTTTTCTAATTCCTCATCACTTGGAAACCGATTTCCAGGGCTAAGGGTGGATTCGCCTCTTTTCAGAGCTGGCAAAATTCACCTATGCTTGCAGGAAACAGTGTTGAAAAGCCCCAGCAAGCCACTGGCATCATTGTGCCGATAGAAAACCACAAACATTTTAAAGGAATAAGCAGCAGAGGGTTAAAAGCAGGCGCAGCGAATGCTGGGGAGTACAAACACTGCTCAGAGAGAGAAGAGGGGAGAAAATCAACCTGATGAAGGGGCTGTGAAGGACTTAAAAATAAAAAGGCATGGATCTTCACCCGCCCCGGGCAAGGGATAGGGATCAGTTGTGAGCCGAGTGTGCTATAGACACGGCCAAAGCGTGGACCAGCTTGGTGCCCGGGGAATTGCACCTTCCTCCTCCAGAACGGCTTTTGCAATGTTTGAACTAGGACGAAGGGGAGGAAAAAACCAGCCAGGAGCACGACCGAGTGGAGGGAACCAACATCTGGAAACGCCAGGACATAATCAGGAGGCTCCTTGCTCCCCCGTCGAACGAGAGAAGAAGAAATGCGTGCCTGGAAGGAGCGAGGATGAGGCATTCGTCAGCGATCGGGCTCTTCGGGGAGGCTGTCGGCGCGAGCGCGCGTCGCTGTGCCGTTGCCGGATAACCTGTCAGGGCCGACGTGTGGCTGCTGTGCTTCCGCTGGGGGGTTTTTTGCTCAAGTCAGCAAAGACTGTTTCCAGGTCCTTTCTCAGAGTAAAATTAATTGCCTCTGGTTCAGATTGGATCCCTGGCTTGGCCAGAGGCTTTTTTAAGTTAGAGTTGTCTGGAAAGAAGGATCGTTGTCTGAAAACTAGGGAAGGGCGCTTTTTTAATCCCTGCAGCGGCGAGACCACGTAGCGCGTGGCTTGGTGCTGTGGGCCGAGGTCGTGCAGTCGGTGCCGGTCCCTCCGTCGCTCAGAGCCGCGCGTCATGGAGAAGTGGGGCTGGCTGCAGAGGTGGCGTCTCGTTCTGAGGCAGGATCAGCCCTGCCCAAACCATCCTGTGCAAACCCATGCTCTAACCTCACCGTAATCCCGCGAGCAACCCTGACGCACACCCGACCCTGCCACAGATGGAGCAGGGGAACCGCAGCGGCCACGTCCTGCTTCTGTAAAAGGTTGCCGGTGTACCCTCGGGAGACCCCAGGAAGAGGTCCGTGCCCCGCACTAGGGAGTAAGGCAACCCCCCCCCGGTTTATACCAATCTGACCATGGGGTAAAATTCCTCCCTGACCCTAAATATGGCACAGGTCTGACCCTGAATGGAGGGGCGAGACCCTCTAGCCAGGACCCTCCTGGTTTTACTCCCAGCAGGAGCACTGGCAGTCAAAATTGCCGCAGCCAACTCCCAGTGCCTTTGAGGAAGGTGCAGCCCCCCTGGCACGTGTAGCAGAAAGCAGGGGAGGGGACAGCCAGCACGGCCCAGAAGCCCGGGAAACCCCTGTAGCAGGACATAGGCACAGCTGTGCCTACATCATCCCTGGCCGGTGGCGGTCCAGCCCTTCCCGGCCACCGCCAGTGATGGAGAGTCCCCTAGGCATCAGTTCCACCCGAGGTGGCTTTGTGCTCCGTCATAGCTGACCAGCGGCCCTAAAACTAGGTGCTGGGGCATGCGTGGGCTTGGAGTGAATGACAGCTGTCTGCCACCCTCCGGCGGGCTGCGGGGGGAAGACGGGGCACTTTGAAGCTGCAAAGCCAGAAGGGTGGCAAGCAGGTTGGGGGGGTGACAGAGACCCCTCTCATCCATCCGCATAGCGCTAGCGCCGCGCCACGGTCCCCCGCGAGCTGCAGCCTCGCCTCGCCTCGCCTCGCCTCGCCTCTGCTCAGTGACGCCCTTTCCGTTCCAGACGGCAGTGCGATCTTCCGCGGATGCTTCCGCAGGCCGGACAACACCTCCATAGCTTTGCCTGTGAGCCAGGTGATGCTCAACATGTCGGTCGACAAGTGCGTGGACTTCTGCACTGGAAAGGTGAGTGTAAAGCCCACCCGGGTATCCCCTGACATGGACGGGCCTCTGAGCTGACACACGACCCCCAGCTAGCAGGGGTAACCCCTTAGAGCCCAGTCACAACTGGGGTGAACCAGAGAGGACCTGATTTAGGGTCTTCCCATGGCTCAGCCTTGGCCTCTGAATAATAATAATAATATAATAATTATAATAATAATATTAATAATATTAATAATAATAATAGAAATCACAGCAGATTGATTTTAATCCGGTTACCTATAACAACATGTAGCCGAACTACAACCAGCACCATTCACAGCCTACCTTTGCACCATAAAAAAGAACGCTTACCCATCAGTAAGGTAGCAATGCTACAACTTCTCCCCTTTCACTTCCTCTATGAGCTGCCTGGGTGTTATCCCCTGACCGAAGCTTTACCTGGAGCAGCCTGACAAGCCTTTCACAGATTCAGAGGAAGGTTTTTGTAATTCTGCACCGGTGGTGGCCAGCTTTGACTGCACCGCTGCAAGTACCTGCTCTGGATATGTTCAAGAAATGCCTGGATGCTCATCTAACTCCAGTTGACTGCCTGTCCCCTGGGCGGAGGCTGGACCCGATGATCTTGTGAGGTCCCTTCCAGCCCTAATGTCTGTGAACTCTATGAAACAACAGCGATTGCTTCCCACGTGAAAACGAGGCGGTCAAGGTCTCAGCTGGTACAAACGATCACCAGTTCATTCAAGCCGATGGAGTGATGCTGGTGGACGTTAGCTGAGCATCTGGGGCGGTGTCAGCTCCATCCTGTGCTCCTAAGACTCAACAGGGTGTAGGAGTAGGTGCTCCCTGCCACCTCCCTTGCCGGTGCGTCCGAATGGAAGGATCAAAGAAAAAGGTCTCGGTGGAGAGGCCGTGGTAGGCGTGGGAGGGGGACTGAGATGGTGGAAAAAGTGGGGTCGGAGAAATAAGGAGGAGAGTGTCCCTACAGAGTCCCATGAAGGGTAAGAGCCAGAGGGGCCCTAGAAGAAAGGAAAGACTGGGTCTCTTTTCTACTTCATATGCAAGACCCAGAGACAGGAAGGTGGGGAGAAGGATTTAAGTTATCAGCTCATCCTCGAGGAAGATTTGGTCATGTCCCAACACAGGAGTGAGGCTGAAGGAAAGCTCATGTTTTCTGTTGCCCAGCATCTTGAAAACACACTGTGAGCAGCTCCTGCCCCGGCGAAGACGGGTCCCCGCTGAGCTGACAAGGCATTGCCCCACTTGGCCGGCTGCTTCAACACCATCAGCTTCTTAGAGTCCCTTTCCATCAGGTTTCTGAGGTCCTACCTTCATGACTTGGTGGAGCATGCATGGGTTACACCTTCTCTTCCACCTTCCGCTTCCCGTGGGGTAACACTGAAGCTAGATGGGTCTACACCCCGTGGCCCCAGCTAAGGATTTGGCTTTTGGGCAAGGGTGGGGAGGGCATCTCTCCGGCCCAGACTGCACACTCGCCAAGGGTCTTGTTGAGCAGTGGCAGAGCAGGACCTTTGGGCCCGCTAGCGGCAAGATCTGCCACCGGCCCCGGACTTTCATGATGCTGTAGTAACTTCCCTCAACTTGTGACCTGAGAGCCCTAGCCGGGTTTTGCCTGTGTTTGATGCAATGTGATGCGAAATGCATGGGAGGGAGCTGTAAATTGTGCGATGGCGGGAAGGGGAAGGGCAGATTCCTTCTTCACCGCAGCTGCACTGGCAGCTCACGCCCTGGAGCACGACGATGGCTCATTTCTGCGATGGCGCGGACGGCTGCAGATATGAATCACAGAAAAGTCAAAGGCCATTTTGGAAACTAATTCAGGTGCCCCTACAGTAGTGATCTTGCAAACAGCGTCCAGGTCTGCAATTAGCAGGGACGCAGAGAGCTTTGGGCGCGACCCGAAAGAGTAGGGTGCTCTCAGACAAGGAGCTCCAGAGGAGCAGCTGCCTCTGGGGGAATTTGAAATGAGGCGCTGGCGTTTTACCGGGTTGCTTCACACCCAGGAAACCCCCTAGTCTTGGAGAGGCCCGTTTCAGGAAGCTCAGGCGTAAATCGCAGCCACAGCCTGCGGCCCTGCATCCAGTGACCCTGGAGGCCTCCCTGCTGTAAGGTCACAGAGCGCGTCCAGAGATCCCCCAGGCGAGACGTGCAAACACGAGAGCCCCTGCAGAGCAGGCCAGACGGCACCGTGCACCCGCACCGGGAGACTTCCCCCGAGCTATACCCCGGCAGGCACAGCGCTATGCCCGGGTGCCGGCACGGCTCCGGTGCTGCACGACGTCCGCCCCGTGTTGCAGGCCGCTCGAACAGATGCCGGCAGAAAGGAAGGGAAGGGATTTGGAGCCTGCTTGGGCTTCCTGCGTCCGGCAGCTCAAATGCACTGGAAACCACACATCAGAAACAGGGGTGCTTTCCCCGGCTGTACGGCGCTGCGGGCTCCCTCGACAGCCCCGCCGAAAGCCATTAGGTTCCCTGCTCTCTGTCACATCGGTTAAATGCGAGCCGCAGCGCCGCGCCTCGGCCCTGCTTCCTCGCCGCTCCCTGGAGAGCTGGGCTCGGGGAGATGTAAATAAAAGCCTGTGTGTGGAGCCCCTTGATTAACCCAGCGTTGCCGCAGCCCCGGCTGTTAAATTGCCTGTCACTCCCTGAATGTTCCCTCATAACTCTGTACTTTAAAATCCAAATGAGGTCACCGAAGATGCAGTCTATGGGCTTTTAGTAACCTTACTCCGGGTGACAAACTCACAAATTACCAGAGCTGTAGCAGGCCATGATTTTAAGAGGAGCATCATAGCTCCAGATATATTACACCCCGCGCTAGCAAATGGCTCAGCAATTTCCACGCCGGCGTTTTTGCAATGCAGGACCACGGCTGAGCGAGGAGATGCGGGAAATGATAGAAATCTGGGAGGTTTCTTTTTCTTTTTTCCCTTCCTGCTGGCCAGCGAGGCGGCGCAGAGCCTCGCGGCTGGGCTCGGTCCGGGGTGGTGACGGCGACGCGACTCTGCCCGCGGGATGGGCCGTGTGGACGGAGCGCCGCACACCTTCCTTAGCTTGCACGGAGCCAAAGAAGAGGTGCGGGAGTAGCTTACGGGGGGAGATTTTGTGTCTTTTTAATGCAAAGAAGCAGCGGATGGGTACTCGCCTTCCCTCCCCGCAGTTAGAAGGAAAAAAGGGGGCTCTTCAAAGCATGGCCCTGGCAGGCAGCCGGGGGGGTCCGGCTGGGACAGGCGGGGAGGACCGACTTGCAAGGGGTAGGGAACAGAGGCAGGACATCCTGCTTTTGCTGCTCTCGGTAGCAAGCGTCCTCTCCGTGGTACCGGCCCGTGAGCGGGGACGCACAGCTCAGGGAGCCGCGGGAGGAGACGTGCAGATCAGACGGGGACGTGCCTGGACCGTACAGTGATGAGGGCCAGAGATTTCCCACCCACACACAGGACTGGGGACACAACACAGCCAGGGTGGAGAGGGAAGGGACAGCCGCCCTGTCTGTGCACCAGCCAGGCTGCTCCCATGGCTCAAAGAGTCATAGAAAGTGAGTTTTGGGAGGGCCTTCAGGAGGTCCCATCTAACTACATGCTCCAAGCAGGACCATCCCTAACTACGTCATCCCAGACAAAGCTTTGTTTAGCCACGGCTTAAAAACCTCCAAGGATGGAGACTCCACAGCCCCTCTGGGTAGCTTATCCCAGTGCTTCACCACCCTCCTCGTGAGAAACTTTTTCCTAATATCCAACCTCAACCTCCCTGGCTGCAACTTGAGCCCATTGCTCCTTGTCCTGTCGTCTGCCCCCACTGAGATCAGCCCAGCTCCACGTTCACGTGCTGCAGCTGTTGGGTGCCCAGAGATGCCTGCTGCGTGCCTTGGGCGGTAGGGTTGGAAGAGCCACTTGCAGCTGAGCTGAGAAACCCAGGTCAAAGTCCCCCAAAGGGCTCGAGCCGCCACAGCGGCTCCTTTGGGAACCATTAGAGGCAGGAGAATTAAAGGGAACTAGACCCCTAGGGGCAGCTGTCACCCTAGGGTTAAGTGGGAAGGGCTAGCGAGATTGGGCCTTGCCTCATAGCTTGGGGCCGCGGGCCCAGGTTGCAGGGGTGCACATCTCACTCGGGCTCAAATGCTCCATCTCTTGCTCCCCGCAGGAATACCCGCTGTCGGCCCTCGCGGGGACCTCCTGCCACTGCGGCTTCCCCACCACGCTCTTCACCCTGCACGAGCGTGAGGACGAGCAGCTGTGCGCCCAGAAATGCACCGGCGAGGATTTTGAGAGCTGCGGGACGGCCGAGTACTTCATCGTCTACCAGACACAAGTGCAAGGTACCCGGCGTCCCGCTCGCGGGGCTGGTTTGCTCTGGGAGGTTCCCAGGACGCGCCGGCCGCGGCCCTCCTCCTGCAGAAGGAGCAATGCCTGGTGCAACCTCGCACCTGCGTGGGGTGGGCACGAGCCCGCTCAACTAGACCTGTCACGCGGCAAATCGTCCTGTAAGGTTATGTCTTACCTCTTGTGAGCTACCCAGCCTGCTTGCTGCACGCCCGTCGGGGGGGCCGTTCCCCCCCAGCACCTCCGCCGGGAAATCTTTCCCTTGATGAAATCTTGAGTTGTGATCCCAGCTCCATTGCAAGTGCTCTGGGGTCTTTGCTGAGCAGCACGGCGCGACCTCGTTCCTCTTCCCCGGTGCACTTTCTGCGCAGACCTGCCCTCCGGGCCAGCTGTCGGCGGGGAAGGAGACGCACCTCATACCCCTGGGTGCACGTTCAGCTTTGCTGCCGTTGTTTAAATTCACCCCGGCACGCATGACGACCCGAACCTCAGTTTGTCCCGGATAAAATAACATCAGTTTCCAACCATCCATTCAGCTTTCATTAAAAATTACCATTTATTTTAATTTCCCAGGAAATAAATCCTCCTCTGAACAAACAGCTGTAATTACTGCTTAAATCAGGCACAGGAAATAACAGTTTGCCATCTGCCTTCAGCAGATTTCTTTCTTTCTTTCTTTCTCTCTTTCTTCCTTCTTCTTCTTTTTTGTCACCATCAAGTTGCAGGCCAGAGCCACTGCTCGTGGAGGGAAAGCGGTGTCCCTGGTCTGCCTTCACAGGGCTTTTTCACCCGCTCTTCCCCGCTGGCCTGTCGGAAGGGCACCGCCGTCTGTCAAGGTGTACTCAGACGCGTGAAAGCAAGGATATAACCAAGCCCATCTCTCTGCAGGAGCATGCTGTGTCCCAAAACATTAGGCTCCTCACTCCCTTCCTATGTAGCACTCCTCACCCCCTGCCCTTGCTTTGGATCCCCGTCCCTTTACGTCCTACCCACCCCTTTGGAGCGCCTATAGCTTTGGCCTGTGACCATGCTTTTCATTTGTCACTGGCAAAACACCATGGAAAGCTATAAAGTTCTGCTTCTTCCAGCTCGGGGTAACTGTATTTTTCTCCTCTTGGGAGGTGCATAGCTAGTAAGAAAAGCTGGAGACCGGCAGTTAGCTCCCACCTAAGTGCAGCTGCTGGCTCGCTGTACAAGCCACCCAAATGCTTCGTGCCCCTTGGCCTCACCGGGTGTTGTCAGGGGGCAGTAACCAATACAGGGTGGTGAAATCACTGGAAAAGGGCGAAACGTTGGTACCCTCTCCAAAAGCAGTCTGAGCTAGGAAGTGTAAGGCCTCCCAACGGCATGCTTGAACACATCGACGCTTGAGAATCGGTTTCAAAGAGGAGGTAGGATTGAAACCATCATAGAAAGAGGTCACTTCAGGCTACCTACATATCTCTGCTGGGTGATCCTATCCCGATGGTGGATACAGGCATGAAGTTGTTTGCTGGAAAACAGCAAGAATGCAGCGCTCTTCCGGCAAGGGGGTGGCAATATGTCCAGACAGGGGGTTCTTGCAAACTCAGGGACAGCAGCACAGCTGAAAGGAGATGCCTACGGTCATTACCTGGGACTGGAAGACTGTGGTCAAAGGGTAAGAAAGGAAAAGGCCAGGACAGGAAGTTAAAAGGAAATGTGAAACTCCCAGACTCATTCTCCAAGGTGACTCTCATCCTGACCTCCTTTCCAACCACCTCCGTGGGCACATCTACACTGTGCGTTAGCTTAATCACACTGCGCAGCAGTTAAAAACTGTGCTAATAACCTACTGCGTAGTGTTATTAGGCTAATGCACAAGTAAGCATGTGCCGGTGCTACTGTGCAGTAACTCTAGCTGCTGTGTATTTAGTTAGTACTTTATTAAGCAAGCACTAAACTAAATGCACGGTATCTAAGGTGCATTAATGAACGTGTAGACGAGCCCAGTCAGGATTGTTCCAAGAACGAGCTGAGTAAGCCGAAAGGAAGTCTCAAATGCCACTTCAAAGCCCTGCCTTTTTATCGCTCTCATGACGGCCCAAAGGAAAGTCTGAATTTCCAGGGCATTACTACCTGCTGTCTCTTTGCAGTAACATGGTTACTTTTTGCCCCCAGCCCCACTGTCTTCAACAAAAGCTCCTAGAGGGAGATCTCAAGCAGGTTTAAATGATGCTAGAAAACAAAATAGAGTGAAGATGCCTGCGTTAACCTTTTGCACGTCTCTATCCAAGCAGCTCAATGTACTTTGCCAGCATGAATTGTTTACTACACTTCGCAGTTTGCACCGCGGTGGATACATCATACGCTCCTCATCCTATTGTCCACTAATCTGCAAAACTCTCATAGCGCTGGCATTAACAGTCTTGCAAGGAAGCGCATTTGGATATTGGCGGGAGAGAGGGCCAGACAGCCCACATTAATTGGCTTCAGCATTCAAACTGTGTCATTTCATAGTATTTTATTTTAAGATATTCTGTTCTGCTCTTCTCTGAGGCTGTGCTAAACATGCATTTTTTTTTTATTATTGCAATACTTAGGACAGGAGAGAAGAGTAAGTGTAGGTACCCACCCTACCTAGGAACCGTATAAGTGCGATTCTGCAATAATACAAATGCCGCGTTTTCTGAGGCTGGAAAATGACAAGTCAATTAGAGCTTTGCATTCGGCACAAGCTGGGAAGTGGGAATCACCCACTTCAGCGACTGAAAGCCCAACAGGTGGGAAGACAGAATCTCATCACAGCCATCACTTCAAAGTCTACTCCATTGTCCGCCTGAATGAAGCAGCGGCACCCTGGAGACGATTCTTGCAGCTCATCAATGCTGCCTTTTGCAATCTACTTATTGGAAGAAGTGTTCATTTGGTTATTGGAGTAGCCATGGATAGTCTGGGAACACCCAAGCGGTAGGCCTGCATGAATAGGCAACTATTCGATTCAGATTCGGCCGATTTGATTCGGAGATTTGAATTGCTTTTCCGAATCGATTCGGAAAAGATTTAAAGTCGATTCAGAGAGATTCGGCCACAGGGTGTAATGACGAATCAGTGCAAAATCTGTAATCCATGTCTAATCCAACAGCACTAAGCATCTGATATCTAGCCATGCCGCCTTGTGCTGTGAACTCACAGCTAAGCGCAGCTGGATCTGGCCAGATGGAAAGCCACACACACAAACCTACTGCTGCATTCATTTCCTGAGCGTGCTGCAATCCTTTCACCAGTCTGAGCCGACCTTCATTTTTCTTCTGCTCCTAGAAAGCCTGAACTGAACCGGTGCAGCCGTATCCAGTTAGAGCATCGTGGTAAGAGGACACATGCAGCTCTTTTCCCCGCTTTGCCAGCATATTTCAGTCTTTCTCCAGTCTTGAAACAGGGTTTGGAACAAGACTTTTCCATACTACAGCCATCTCATTCTCCATTGCCGCAGCATCTTCCCCAGGAGACGGCACGAAACCTCGAGGAACTGACCCGGTTTCTTTCTAGTAAACCTAACCATCCCTTGGCTTGCCTCTTTATCATCGAGGAAAAATGAAGATAGAAGGAGAATAAGAGGCCGTCTACCGCGCCATGGTAGACGGTGATATAATCTCCTGGGTTGCTCCCTGTCTGTTGGAATATGGCATCCACCTCCTTCTTTGTGGACAGCCAAACTGGACCTGCATGCTCAATTCAGGTGGCTCTGCCAGGCAAGCAGCCCCGTGGACTCCCTGTTGCAGTGTGGGAATGAGAAGCGGGTGCCTTTCATCGCTGAAGGATGATACAGGGTGGGAATCTATTGTTTCTGCCAACTGTGCTGCTTTAGCTCAGCCAGCCTGTCTTCAAGGCTGCAAAACGAAATCCCCCAAGAGAACAACCAAGGAAAAGGGCCAGATCGCCAGAGTCAGCATGAACACGGTTGTTGTCAGATGCTGCTGTGCAAATGCACGTGCAAACTGCATGTGCCCAGGCAGATGAACACACACATAGGAAGAGTACACTCGGATTAGGTATACGGCCCCTGTTTCTCTTGGACTGTCACGTATCCGCGCAGATCCCCTTCACTGTAAGGTCGCGCAGTGCCGGGCACCCAGCAGGGACAAGGCATGTGTCTGGCTTCGGTGCAGAGATTTCTGTGCCAAGGACGAGTCCCGACTGAGCGCTGCTAGGGAGCGGGCTGGAGTCCGCGTGTCTTGATGCCGGCTGATGTTTGTAGCAGGGCTTTGAAGTCTGCATGCGAGATCCTCCGGGAAACCATCGTTTCCTTTTATATTTGTACAGTGAAACCAATCCGAAGCAGCCAGAGGGTAGTTCTGCAGTCCCAGCAGGGTTTAGGAGCAGAGACATAGGGAACAGGACAGGAGGAAGAGACAAGGCCATCATGCCTAGACCCCTGCTGTCATAGGCAACCATGTCATCCTGCCCCATTCATAAGGAACAAGATACCCAGCCCCGCTCCCTCCTAGAGCTACTGGGTTTGCAAATCCTGCCATGAAAGGGGTTGAAGGACTCCATTGCTCTCAGACCCCACGGTGGATGTTGTGGATCAAATGCACTGAATGAGCATGTTTTAATATCTCTTTCTGCACCATGTCAGGCTCGGAAAGCCCTGTTACCTCTTCTCAACCTAGAGATCTTATGCACGGCCCCCTGATGCATCTTCTATTTTTAACCTTTTTCAGACAACCGCTGTATGGATAGAAGGTTTTTACCCACTCGATCCAAACAATTCATAGCCTTGGCAAGCTTCCCTGGAGCAGGCAATACTTGGGCACGCCACCTCATCGAGCTGGCGACCGGCTTCTACACTGGGAGCTATTACTTTGATGGATCTCTCTACAACAAAGGTGAGAAGGGATAAGTCACGGACAGGATCTTTGGCCATCTCTGGAGAGGCCACCGTAAGCAGAAGTGACACTTTCAAGGGCTGCAGAAAAAAAGGAGGGGAGGCAACCGAAATTTAGAAATAGCCCACTATGACAAGGGAAGGGAAAATACAGTAAAGAGCAAAAGAGCAAAGGGGGTGGATGGGCCAAGTTCCCTTCCCGCTGATGGGGGTGTAGGTTGTAGCCATGCTGGTCTCAGGACACGGGCAGACAAGGCTCTTTGGGTAAATGGGATATCTTTTATTAGACCAACCAAATAGTTGGAAAAATTGTTCTTTGCAAGCGTTCGGGCACAAACACCCAATGATGAAAACCCACAGGGTGAGAGTTTAACCCAGTGCAGTTGCTCTAGAGCATGAGGAGGACGTTCCCGCGGGGCAGCCGAGCGGGATGAATCGGGCATGGGGGCAGTCCTAGCTTGTTGCCTGGTTTGAGTGCGAGGACCGAGTTCTGGCATCTTGCTGCAACTCCAGAGGCACGATTTTGACACTCGTGCTAGGGTCAGTCAACCGGCTGAGAACAGGCCACTCCGGGGATGCCGGCCACATCTCTCTTGGGTGCCAGGGGCTCTAAAAACCATTGTGGATTGACCCACTAGGCTCCAGTGGGTGTTTGACTTTTAATATGCCGGGTACTGCTGTTGTGCCAGCATGCCGGGGGACGTATACCATGTCGGGCGTGAGCTATTTTCTCCCAGGAAGAAGGGAAACTCAGAGGGCAGATGGCGAGTCGTTCGCACTGCCTCTTGCTTAGGCAGACTCATTTCTTAGCACATTCTCTTCTGCATGGGAAGTTTACGGGAAAACTGATGTTACGCCCGTCATTTGTGGAAAGTTTATGGGAAAACTGCCTTATGCCTGTTGTTTCTGACCCGTGGAAGTGATTGAGACTTCCTACCAGAGATCGGGGTGCAAATTGCTCAATATTTATCATATTTTAACAATCTCTGCATCCTTCCGAAGATTTCCACGCGCGTCTGTATTTCAGATGAGTTTTTTAAGCCTTGCTCAGAGCCGCTGGATTTTGGTTGCAGTCAAACCTGGGTCTTAACAATGGAGAGTCCTGGCAAGAGGGTCTGTTTGGGTGAACCTGACGTCTTTTATCAGACCAACTGAAATTCCCTTAACTGGATATTTTGCCCCCTTGTTGCGTCCAGTCTTATCATGCTGTTGAGGATATCTGTCGTTTAACGTGTCCCTGCTCGCATGTTGATTTGGGTTGGTTACCCTTTAAATTCTCATCTCATTAGAGGCCTTTTGATTTAATAACTTTTGGAGGCGAGTAAGCCAGTGCAGTTAACAATATCCGTCCTCCGAGAGAAGACCAGACACCTTCAGTAACCAGACCCAGCCTCACAAAGAAAGCACCGTTGCATCAATCAATCAGAGATAATCTCCCAGGCACTGAGCTAAACTGCAGAGAGTTAGCTTAATGATACAGCAAAGCCAAGCCGCACGCGGGCTGCCCATGCCTAGAAAGTGCCGTCATCCTGCATTAACTGTCAGATAAAGGGAATGCAAAGGGTTGACTTGCATGGATTTGACAGCGAGGCTCCAGGAGGCACAAACTGAGAACCTAAAATAGCACAGATGCCTAGTGACAAAATAAGAGAGAGCGTGCCCAATAAAACTGCCGTCTGGCTAGCCCTGCAGGAATTAAACAGGAGCTAGGCCGTCCCCCTGTTGCTGTGCTTTCAAGCCTCTTGAAAAAATATCAGGAGCATTGCACTGCTGATCATCTCCCCAGCCCAAAACAGCTGTATGCATCTGGCACTCTTCGGGGTGCCTAGCCTGGCACAGGGAAAAGGATCCTCGTTTTAAGATGTTTCGGATGCTTAGCAGAATCTGAGGACACGCTTGAAGCCAAATGTTTTAAGGGAGTGAAGGCAATGAGCTGCTAAAATGCAGCTAAAAACCCCACCACCCGTGACTCGGGCTCCCAGGTGCTGTGGCATTACAGGGGGTTTGCATTCAAGAGAGGACTGATGATGGATGAATGGCAGATGGAAAAGGGGGCATATCGAATTTTATTTGAACGTGGCCAGCTCTGTTCACTCTAGTCTTGCAAATGCACAAAAAGGGAAAGGAATCAGAGGACAAGTTATCTATCTACCCATTTTATTATTATTATTATTATTATTATTATTCAGATGGGGGAACAGTTATAGTCAAGACTGAGATTTGAGCAAGGATGCAGATCTATTTGCATTTTTTATTCCAGCCAGCTCACTCTTCTACCGCCACAAAACAGGCCTGTCTAGCAGAATACATGCTCCTCCAAATAAGAATATATCTGCTTTCTAAATGCAGCAAATCCTCTTGGCCTTGTGCTCTAAGAGGCCAATCTCTCTCTTACAAATTAGACTTTTTCAGAGCAAGTGTTGTTGCTTAGGGCAGGCACGGTGGCTTAGCAGAATAATACCGGCAGACTGTCAGCTCCTGAGGAGACGTGTAAAGTCCGCTTGCTGCTGCTGCTTGATTCGCTGAGCATGTTTCTCCTTGGGCTGAATGATTTCAGTGGATATCCATCTTTTGTTCCTCTGTGACATGGAGAAATTATTTACAGAGTAAATATTTTCCTCTTTGCCCCCTCCTTGCCCTGTGAGGTCCCCAGAGGACCAGCAGCCATGCTCCCCCCGTGAT
>NW_017728921.1:4148870-4158533 GCF_001723895.1 Crocodylus porosus
GAGCCAGACAACAAGACCCGTTCGTCTCATCCTGCTATCTATCCCCAAGGCCAGGTCTGCCATGCCCAGCAGTGGCGTCTTCAAGCAGGCCATGCTGCCTGCTCAGCCGGAAGCACCGAAGCCATGGTTGTGTGGGCTAATGAGTGCTGCTGAGTGTCACTTGGCCTTCTCGCCGGGTAATTAGCACACCTGCACGTGCCCTCTGGTGTCAGGGATGGGACGTTTACCTTGCAGGCATGCAATGGTGGGCTCAGTGCCAGGTGCTGCTGGAGAGGAGGTACGGGCCAAAAGCCACCACCGTTATCTGCCGTGGCAATTCCCATGTGCTAATGAGTGCCAGACACAAAAAGGACTCTTCCCATCGTGTATTGCAGTAGTATCCTTTGGTGCAAGGTGCTGTACAAACTCAGAGCAGAAAGGCACTCCCTGCCCCCGCCAGCTTACAGTGCCGCGCTGAGTCAGCTACGCGGCCTGCAATGACTGGGGTGGGACTGGGAAAGTGGGGGCAGTGCACAGGAGCAAACTCGGTACAGGATCACGGAGCAGCTCCGAGATGCCGGCCAGGCTCATTCAACGCAGAGATGAACACGGCACAGTTTCCCAGGCAGCAACTCTGCACTTAGCTGTACCTGCTGGGTCCCCACCTCTCACCACCTCTGCCCACTGCCTGCAGCGCTTCTCGAGTCCGTTCGTTCATTAGAGGAATGTATTTAAACTTCTTCATCCTGCCGTGTTTAAAAAAAGAAAAAAGAAAAAAAAAATCACACGCCACCAGAATCTACGAACTAATGATCTGAAACATTTTGTTCTGCTGGCTAAATATCAAACACTATTGCATGTTTATTCTGGGCTTTCTGCTCATCGGAGAAGGCCAAGGATGTATCCAGGCAACTAGTAGATTAGCCACGATGTACCTAGATTGTGCAGCATAACCGAGGAAAGCAAATTATGCATCTCTAATTGATGTCAGACATCCACTTCCATCTTATCTCTCCCGCTAGCTCGAATCATCTGCTGCCACCAAATTTCCCCCTTTTTTATTGAGACGTGCTGCATCCCTTTCTCACGCAGAGCGGCCGGTCGGTCATTGCCACGACTGGCATCTCGAATGAAAGGGATGGGGTGTCCAGGCAGGTTTGCGTGGGGTGAGCATAGCTTGGGTCATCAAGAGAAGAGGGTTTGGAGCAAATGCCATGTAAGGAGTCTTACAGCTGGTGGACAGCGGTGCCCAGGCAAAGCGATGGCGTGCGGTGAGGTGATGCAGCAGAAGAGAGTTTCTTCACGGGGTCACAGTCCTGCAATGATGAGGGTTTGCAAAGTAGCAGAGGCATGCATGGCCACGGCGGACAGTGGCGTAGGATCACCGGGGAAGACCAGGTGCAGGGAGAAGCGGTGACCTCTGAAGGGCCCCCCCCACAGCAGACAGCTGAGCAGCTCGTCTTTAATTCGGCAACCAGCTGAGGACGAAGGGGGCGGCAGACCATCCCGGTATGAAAATCCAGGCTGTACTGTACCAGCGCCCACACAGCATCGTAGCACCTCCGGTCTGCCGGAGCCACTGAGCCCCATGCCCGGTCTGCCCTGCCAGGTAGCACCAGTGACCACCTGGGGCCCCACACTTTAGGGGCCCCCAAAATTTTGCAACCATTTTTGGGAGGGGGAAATTTTTGCAAGGAAGTGGGTCTCTTTGCATTTTAACACTTGATTAGTTATCTAATTCCCCCCCAAAATATTACAAAGATCCACGATACATAGGTCATCAAGATTAAGCCAGTAAGGGGCCCCAAAGGACGCTTGCCCAGGGCCCCAACAACCCTAAGGCCACCACTGTCCACATCCAGCGGCTGCTGGCCGCCTGGCCCAGCGGCATTGCATGCAGAGTGGATGGGCCTTGTGCCGCCTGTTGCCTCAGGCAGCCCGCTACTCACACAAAGTAAAGCAAAAGTAATCACTAAATATATATAAAATTGGGAAAATGGAAACTTCAGAAAGAAAGATTTCTACAGTGATATTCTATCCGTACAGGTGAAACATCATGGTAATTTATTTTATGTCGCTGATAAGAGTTGCAATTTATTTCGTCATTTTTTGTACCGGCAGTACCCTCCTCTTCTTATATCATGCACCATAGGTGTGTGTTTAACTGTATAGCTATCAATTTAATACAGCTTTTCATCTGCTGGGTCTGCAGAAAAGCAGTTGTGGCGGCACAGGCGGGCTGTGGAGGTTTGATAGCATGCTGGGGGAAGCCAAAGGTTGAGTACCTGTGCACGAGGCCACACGCTCTGCTGGCTGCCACCGGCCTGGAGCCGAGGTGTCCGCAAGCAGAGCACTTGGTCCTCGTGTGGCGTTGCATCCCCATGCTGTGCTGTGCAGGACGTGAATGCGATGGGCTTGCTCATCTCCAGATGCGAGCGTACACGTTCTTGCCATCTGGAAAGAGCGTGCCAGTGGATTTTAACGTGCCAGCTGTTTTCCTCCCAAAATATTTTGCAGCCTGATATTTGCCCCCACGCCGCTCCTCCTCCACCGCCTCGTTGTTCTCTTCTTTCCCTCTCCTCGGGTCTTCGCGTGTACTTATGCTCCCGGGCTTGTCTCTCTTGTTTGTTTGGCTTGGAAAGGGTTCAAAGGCGAGAGAGATCACTGGCGGAGCGGAAGGACCATCTGCATCAAAACCCACGAGAGCGGCCAGAAGGAAATCGAGTCCTTTGACTCGGCCATCCTGCTCATCCGCAACCCTTACAAGGCCCTGATGGCGGAGTTCAATCGCAAGTACGGCGGGCACATTGGCTTTGCTTCGCATGCCCACTGGAAAGGCAAAGGTAAGCCGCCTCCCTCGGTAGCCCATGGCAGGAGGGAGGGATGCTGGCACGCAGTAGCCATGCAGGGACGCGGTTGGGAACACGCACAGGGCACCTTTCCACGGGTTGTTTTGGGAAGGGTAATGGCCGTCCTCCACGTCCGGTGGGGACAGGGCAAGAAAGAACAGGTATCAGCTGCTAAATGGGAGATTTGGGATGAATATCGTACAATCACAGAAACGGAGGGTGGCAGGGACCTCAGGAGGTCGCATCTAGTCCACCCCCCTGCTTAAGGCCGGCCAGCCCCAACGAGATCATCCCAGCCAAGGCTTTGTCTACCTGGGTCTTGAAAACCTCCAAGGACGGAGACTGCACCACCTCTTTGGGTGACCTGTTCCAGTGTTTTACTACCCTCCTGGTGAGAAAATCCTTCCTAATGTCCAACCAAAACTTCAAAAGCACTTTCTGCCTGGGAGGGTAGTTCAGCGCTGGTCCTCCAGGGAGTGAGGAGACCCTTAGCACTGGAGGTCTTCAAGAGGAAGGTAGATGAATGTCTGTCCAGAAAGGATTAGGGCAGGACTAGATGGGCCCCTAAGGCCACTTCCAGCCCTGTATTTTCTGTTTCAGTGCAAAGAAAGGAACAGCTGTTTTCCCCCTTTCCCAGCCGGGGCTGCCCATGGCAGTGTGTGGCAGGGCTGGACGCCGAGCCTGGATGCGCTAGCACAGTGTTTATGGCTAAACCGGAGGCCTCCCGCTCGCTCTGTGCGCCGAGGGGAGCTCCCCCCAGACCCCACGCCCAACCGGGAATGGGTGGAGAAGGGGAACTCAGCCTCTGCTTTGCAGCAAGTACTCCAGAGGAAAACGCTCTGCCCAGCTCTGGGAGGCCCGGCTGGCTGCGCGATGGCCGAAGCTGGCTGCTCCCCCCTTTTCCTTTGCTCGCCACCTGGCCGATCACCATCCCTCCCGTTGGGATGCAAATCCAGCCTCTCCCGGGCAGAGCTGAAATAGCCTTTGAGGACGAAAGCGACCCTGCAGCCTTTGCCCCTGTTGTCCTCAACCACCCTGGACAATCAATCCAGGCAAAAGCACCCTCCGTGCTTCTCACACGCCCTCTGGCCCGCAGTCCCGCCATCCCGCGGATCTGAGCTGCCCGTAGGGGCCTCTGTGCACCCTGCCAAAGTCGGTCTGATTCTCTAATTCCCACTTAGTGGAGCAGTAAGGAAAACCTCCAGGGAGAGAGTTGCCCCCTTGGAGGCCAGAGCCGCTCTCAAAAAGGGGACTGACCCCACAGCACAGCAGAAATCCCCTCGGGACCCTCGCATTGTTTCCGGATAAGGCTGGGGAGTACCTGGCCATAAACACCCTTGCAGCTCGATCGCCCTTCCCCTCTCGCTGGCCGGTGCCCCTCAGCATCGCCTCCAGGGCAAACCCGGGCCCCTCCGGACAAGTCAGCTGCCTCTTTGTTTGCTGCGGGTGCTGGGGAGAAAGTACCTTTCCCCCGCACGGAAACATATTGTGGATGGTGGTTAATTATAGCAATTTACAAATTGCTGTTGTGGAGCTGACTTCATGGGAAAGAGTTAAAATATTTAGCTTGATTGAACATCTGCTACCCTTAATTCAGAGTTTATTTAAGGGGATCTTTGTTGGTGGTGGTGTTGCTGTCGTGGCTGTTATGTGCCTGGATTGCATTATTGCCATGTGCTCAGATGCTCGCTCATTCTCTTGGCTTTTTGACTGCCACGATCCAGCCCCCAGTTTCGATCCTTGCCGATTTGTGGGTGGCATGGTGCCGTTGTCAATACAGTCCTGAGAACATGGCAGGGATGCCGCCTGCCAGCGGGACTTTCCTGGCACTCGTCTGAGGTGCAGCTCCCCACCCCAGGCAGGCCAGGGAGCAGGGACTTGCTGTTAACGACCCACAGCAATAAAACACGACGCCCTTCGATCTCTCTGCGGGGACGGCGCGATGCACGATGGGAGAGCCTATCTGCACCCGCTCTCCACCCTCTAGTGAGAGCAAGGATCAGAGGTGCTCGCAAGCCTCGGCGACCCGGCGCAGCGGTGTTGGAGTTTGTGTTCACCAGCACGTTCCCCCCAGGCTGCAGGTCTATCCCAGGCTATCCCAGGCTGTCCCTGCAGTCTTCCTTCGGATCACGGCAGGAGGTAACAGGCTGGATTTTACTTTCCACTGCCCAATTCAGCTTCTTCGGTGCTCACCTAGATTTACACCCACGTCAGAAACAAACCAACCCCATCTCGTTACCAAAGACCAAGTGATACCCGATAGCTCTTTGATCAAGGTCGGGTAACAAAGACAGTCGGCTGTTTCTGCTGTTGATATTTAGGGATCGAATCCTGGGAGCTGTGTGCGCAAAGCTCTGCTTGTGTTTATCCAGCACAGAGAAATGCAAGACAACCCCTTACCTGATCGGCACAAAAACGGTCACTTATGCTCTTGTCTAGCTAAATTGCATTAGGATTTTTTTTTCCAAAGCTGAATGAGTGCTTTCCTATCTGTACCCATTGAACCTACGCTTGAAAACTTGCCCTGAATAAAATGCCATTCAGGGACAGTCAGCAGCCAGACATTTGTGTGTGTGTGTGTGTGTGTGTGTACGTGCACGCGCACACACACATGCACCAACTAGGAAGAGGGCTTGGGATGGTTCACTAATTGTAGGAATAATTACTTTCAAGAGAGACAGTAGAGAAAGGAAACCTCAGAGAAGCTCATATAATGCAGGGGGGTCAGGGAGGCCGAGGCGGAGATGGGACTGGGACGAGCGACCCGGATCCAGGACAACAAGAAGTCCTTTTTTAAACCCATAGGGGCAAAAAGAAGGTTCCAGGTAACATGTGGCCCCTGCAAGACATGCTAGGAAATTTGGTCGTCACACCAGACAGCAAAGCTAAGCTATTTAATGACTTCTTTGCCTCCATTTTACTGAGCAGGGACTGGATCAGC
Source organism: Crocodylus porosus (assembly GCF_001723895.1). Taxonomy (NCBI): domain Eukaryota; kingdom Metazoa; phylum Chordata; order Crocodylia; family Crocodylidae; genus Crocodylus; species Crocodylus porosus. The sequence goes on from NW_017728921.1 coordinate 4,154,640, forward strand.
CCCCCCAGAGAGCGGTGGGGGACGGGTCGTGTTCGACCCGGAGGGACGTGGGCAGTGGGGTCCCCCAGGGCTCGGTCCTCGGGCCCGCACTGTTCAACATCTTCATCAGCGACTTGGACGAGGGGGTGAAGAGCACCTGTTCATATTTGCTGATGACACTAAGATGTGGGGGGATGTGGGTGCACTAGAAGGGTGCAATAGGCTGCAACTGGACCTAGACAGGTTACAGGGGTGGGCGGACGAGAACAGGATGGGATTCAACACCGACAAGTGCAAGGTGCTGCACCTGGGGAGGCAGAGCCAGCACCATACCCACAGGCTGGGGAACTCCCTTCTCATCAGGGCAGAGGCAGAAAAGGATCTTGGAGTCATCATTGATGCCAAGATGAACACGGGCCGGCAGTGTGGGGACGCGGTCAGGAAGGCCAACCGCACCTTGTCCTACATCCACAGATGCATCTCGAGCAGGGCCAGGGAGGCGATCCTCCCCCTCTATGCGGCACTGGTCAGGCCGCAGCTGGAGTACTGCGTCCAGGTCTGGGCGCCACACTGCAGGAGGGATGTGGACACCATGGAGAGGGTCCAGAGGAGGCCACTCGCATGGTCGGGGACAGCAGGGCAGGCCCTATGAGGAGAGGCGACGGGACCTGAACCTGTTCAGCCTCCACAGGAGAAGGCCGAGGGGGGATCTAGTGGCCTGTTACAAACTAGTCAGGGGGGGTCAGCAGTTATTGGGGTAGTCCCTGTTCCCCCCAGGAGTGACCAGGAATAACGGTCACAAGCTGGCAGAGGGCAGGTTTAGGTTAGATATCAGGAGGCGCTGCTTCACGGTCAGGGCGGCTAGGATCTGGGACCAGCTTCCAAGAGAAGTGGTGCTGGTGCCTACCCTGGGGGGCTTTAAGAGGAGGCTGGACAGACACCTCGCTGGGGCCGTTTGACCCCCGTGCTCTTCCCTGCCATGGCAGGGGTCGGACTTGATGATCTGCTCAGGTCCCTTCCGACCCGACCAACTATGAAACTACAAAACTATAAAGGCACAAGAACACCTAGCTCCCCAAACAGAGCAAACAGCCCCAAAAAACTTACCATAAATTTCTCGTTAACTCCAAAAGCTTGTTTCTGATTCGCGTGGGAGCCAAAATATGTCACCCCCTTCTCGAAGGCAGCCCCGTTTACCTGTGAGAGCAATTAACTATTGGAACGACTGGCTGAGGGATATGGGCTCTCCATCACTTGGAGCGCGTAAATCAGAACTGGCATCTGTCTAAAAAACTGCGCCACAGATCAAACCCAGACAGGGGATCTTGATGAAGAATTTACAGGGGAAAATTTTCCGGCCGGCGTTACGCAGAAGGTCAGAGCATAATGGTCTTTCGTGGCCCCAACACCTATTCATCCGTGTCATCGCAGGACTTTTCAAGTTCACTTTCAGTAGTCCAGCACCTGAGCCCTGCCAGTGTGAGTGCTGCGGAAAAGTCCATTTTACACTGGCATATGCTGCTGGTGCCAGATTTGCAATTAGCACTCTGTTGCCTAGCTACAGGAATCATCCGGTCGGTGGGACAAAAGAAGCCCAAGCGGCAAATGCAAATAATCAACACGGGGCGAAGTGAGGGCAATTCACCTCTTACCCTGGGGGTGGGATGGGGAGCTCAATTGCATATCGGCCTCCTCTGCACCCTGCTGTGGGGGCGGCTTTACTCATGCTGACTCTTTGCATCCAACCGCACGACTAACCTGCAGAGCAAACCGTCTCCTCCACAAAAATTCACCAGGAGTCACACCCGTATATCCCAACCCCCAACAGAAGCAGCAGCTTCGATTGCTTTTTAGTTTAAATCATTCATTCTGCTCCGTGCAATGCCTGCGACCAGCAGAACGGTCCCAAAGCATCTCCCCTTTCCAGGCCGGGCTAGCAAAGCAGGCAGCGTTGCTGATGGCAAGCAGCAGAGTACAAGCGACTCCAGCAGAAATGGGGAAATATATCTTTGTGCCCTAGCCGGCTTAGATATACAGGACCTAATATTGCAGAGTTATGGGTCTGTCAATAGCTGTGAAACAGTGCCGTGAAGAAAGGCGGCTTTCATTGCAATTGGCATTCATGTGCATTCGATTAATCTCTGCTCGCGGCGGCTTTGCTGGAAGGCAGAGAGGAAGAGACCTGGGCTCGGGAATCCGGCGCTGATTTGTCTTTTTTACTATGCATGATTTTTTGTTCTCCAAAGGGCTGGAGGGGAAAAGCTGGAGAGAAATATGCTGCCTGGCTCCCCGAAAGCCGAGTATAAAAACCAGCCGGCAACAAGCTCAGGATATGTTTGGAGCCTGGTGCTTTTCGAACCAGCTCTTTGCAGTCCAGTTCAAACCCAGGCTCCCTGCCAGCGATGGACTGAGGCTGGTGGAAAACCTACCCTTTCATCTCCTGCCTAGTAGATTGAGGTTTCCATAAATAATGCCTCCCGTGGTAATAACCCTGGCTCCCACAGCACTTGGGATTAGACCCCAGACCAGAGGCCTCTTGGCAATAATCCTTTGCAAAAGGAGAAGCTGCATTACTCAAGCAGCAGTAGTGAGGCTGTTTTCCCAGCCTCCTCCGGGTTTTGCAAGCCATTTCCACCACACCCAAGCAGGCCTTGCCCCTGGGGTGCAATGGGGCTATTAATTCAAAGCACCAGGGTGAGGTTGAGTGCATTTGCTCCTCCGACAGCCCTCGATGGCAGCGAGGGCACGAGCAGTGCCTCATCCAGGAACCGCGCCGGCGGCCGCAGAGATGTAATACTGCTTATTCTTCCCACAGCAGTGACCTCCGGGCCTAATGAAGAGGGAACAGCCCTGAAAGGCAGGAAAGAGATGATTAAATTTCTTTGCTAGCTTAATCCCTGGCCTTCCCGCTGCAAAGACTGTCAGTTCTGCCACACGCGGCGCGCGGGTTGTTTGTCTTGCCTGACCAAGCGATTGGTCTCCCTCTTGGGAATCGGTTAAAAGACACCCCACTGTACATCAGACATGACTTTAATCTCCAGCAGCATCGAGGGAGCGGGGAGATCCATCAAGCGTTCAGCGAGGCGCCCGCCCTCCTTGCCCTCTGCCCAGGCATCGATTTAACCCTCTGCTGCCGGCCTGCGCGAATTCAACCAAGCATCCTCGGTCTGAGCACGGAGCGGGGCCGGAGGATTGCAAACACCAGGCTGTTTCCCATCGCCGAAATAATGAAATGGGGGAAGCACCTCCCTGGGTGGCAATGAAAAAGTCTCCTTGATGCATGCTTTCTGCCAGGACGCTGCACTGGTTTTCGGCGAAGTGAGCGCAGGTCAGCATGGCCACCCACCCTGGGGACTGCACTCCTCTCCCTTTCTCCTCCGTGTACCCAGAACTGCCTGTGCACAGCCATGCACACGTCACCTGTGTCAGCACGCCTCCCCACAGGCCTCGGGGCATCCTGCCTCGGTGGGGGAGAGACACAAGTTCACTTCCCTGCTCAAGCACAGCGCTCTCCCTCTGCCCGAAGAAGGGTGTTTGTACCTGAGTGCTTGCAAAGAACCCTTTTTCTAACTATTTAGTTGGTCTAATAAAAGATATCCCATTTCCCTAAAGGCCCTCATCCGGCAGAGTATCTGAACCATTAGGAAGCACGTCCCACATTTGCAGCTACATTCGGATGGCACTGAGCGCATGCCCGGTGCCACTTTGGCCCGGCGTACTGATGCATGCCACCTGCCGCAGCTCGATTGCCCCATTGCTGGCGTTCGCCCCAGCAATGCAGACAAGCCCTCAGAGACATGCGCGAAGTCAAGAGCCACTGTGGTGGTAGGACCGGTGTCTTTACATCCCAGGCTGAATATGGCGCGTGCAATTTCACTGCCAGCAAGGCAAGAGCTGGCATCGCCCCCACAGCTG
>NW_017728921.1:4159288-4160988 GCF_001723895.1 Crocodylus porosus
ATGAAGATGTTGAACAGTGCGGGCCCGAGGACCGAGCCCTGGGGGACCCCACTGCCCACCTCCCTCCGGGTCGAACATGTCCCATCCACCACCGCTCTCTGAGCTCGGCCCTCCGGCCAGCTGGCGACACGTCTGACTGTGGGGGCGACACCACAGCCCCCAGTTTCCTAACGAGAACGGGGGGAGAGACAGTGTCGAAGGCCTCCCGGAAGCCCAGGAAGACGATGTCCACTGCTCCCCCTGCGACTAAGGATCCGGTGATCTGATCATAAAAGGCCACCAGGTTGGTCTGACAGGACCTGCCACTGATGAACCCGTAAATCTCTCATTTTACCCCAACACAAAACATTGTTTGTAACCCTTTTAAACTTTTTGTTCTTTTTATTGACTCAAGCTGCATTTTTAAACAAAAAAGCACTGTTTGAAAATATTTAAAGTTTAATTTAAAAAAAAAAAGGGGAAAAATTGACTTTCTGGATGTTGAAATAATTTTCCTCCCGGCTTTTTTTAATTGAAATTATTCACTAAAATCAGGCCAGTTTTGCAACTAGTTGCAGTCCCTCCAAACGCTGCATTTTAAATAGATCTATTGTTTGCCAAAGCTGCATAGACTTGCCCCAGTGGGCTTTTGATCCTATTGCCGGTCGGGACAGCAGTTAATTCAAGAAACAAATGGGTCAGAAGCTGATTCCTGCCCAGAACCAGGGCCGTGGCAGACGTGCGGGTACCGCAGCTGCGCCCGTGTACGCGAGAGGAGCGTCTACCCCAGCGCACCGCAAGGAGGTCATTGCTGTGACCAAGATGCTAATTTCTCCTTCCAAAAATAGAGGCACATCAGCTCCGTGCTGAGCGAATGTAGCGGTTATTTCTTAAGGCACAATTATCAGAGCTGCCACATGTGAGGAGACGCCGGCTTTGCTTTTACCCTCTTGGTTGCTGCTGCTCTTGAATACAGCTGCTGATCTTCTTTTTTTTCCTGGTTGCAGCTGTGCTTTTCACAAGCCTGGGCTGAAGGCTCTGTAAAATCAGTATTTTGTTCCATGACATTAATTTTATGATATCCCTGGAGTGGTTCCAAAGCAAAGTTTTATGTGATATGATTACATGAGGTGAATTGTCCTGTATCTGTTTAATGAAACAGATACTGTGTTTAATGATTCTTTGGGGAATTAAGTACAGTTAAGCTATTAATCAGGCATTGGTTCCTCAAGGAGGAGTAGAAGAAGGAGCAGGTACCCAAAGCTTTTTTATGCATCATAAGATACATATATATTGCACCTCCAGCAGAATCATAGCTTATTATTGAGGTTTCATTATCCTTTTCATTTTCATCACCTGATTTTTATGAGAGGATCAATTAGGTAGAAACCTTGGGGATGATTGAGAGGATCTGAGAAGCCTAGGGGATCTGATGTCAAGCAGATCCCACCAAGGAGATTACTAAATTGCCAGCTTTGGGCAGGTATCAACAAACCCATTATTGTTCCTTTTGGGATGAAGACTGAGATAGTTGCTGAACTCCTGGTTTGGAGCAGCAGAGAAACCACCTTTGGTCCCAGTGCTTTTGCTCACATGCACGTGCATCCAGATAGACGCACACATTTCATGGTTCAAATAGCTTGGTTCAAACGCTTTTGCTCACACGCACGTGCATCCAGACAGACACACACATTTCATGGTTCAAATGCCTTTGCTCACAC
>NW_017728921.1:4161088-4186665 GCF_001723895.1 Crocodylus porosus
GTGCATCCAGACAGACACACACATTTCATGGTTCAAATGCCTTTGCTCACACGCACGTGTATCCAGACAGACACACACATTTCATGGTTCAAATGGTTCAGTGGTTCAAATGCCTTTGCTCACACACATGTGCATCCAGACAGACACACACATTTCATGGTTCAATGGTTCAAATAGCCTGGTTCAAACGCCTTTGCTCACATGCATGTGCCTTCAGACAGACACACACATTTCATGGTTCAACTGGTTCAGTGGTTCAAACGCCTTTGCTCACACGCACGTGCATCCAGATAGACACACAAATTCCCTGCCCCACTTCTATTTTCAGTTGTGCAAAGCCTTGATACCAAGCAGCGACCTTCAAGACTCAGCAGAGCGATGGGATGGCCTGTTTGCATTCAGTTCAGTTCAGCAAAAGACAGGTGGCAATCGTACCCCCGTGGGCAAAACCACGGATCTGTTCAGCATGCAGGATCTCGGAGACGGCGCTGGTTTTAAATGCACCGGGAGGGGGGAAAACTTACAGAGGCTGCGGCAGAAAGTGGAAGCGGAGAGACGAGAAGTGCTACATTAAGTCCGTAGTTGATATTTCCAGCTCACTTGACGTGGTTGTCATGGAAATCGTATCAGCTCTGTCTACAGTCAAACCAATTGACTACAGAGGCACAGTTGGGGAAGCCGCGAGCTAGAAAGAAGTTGCAGGATTAAATCCAGCTTTGGGAGAATTTGAGACAGATTGATCTGGGAAGGTCGGCGAGGTGACGTGACAGATATCACCTGCGCTGCGTTTAGCATGAGTTTTGCAGGCTGTCAGAAAGGACTTCGACTCAGCAGATGCGTCGTAGAAAGGGCCCGAACTCTGACAACAGGAAGGCTCCTAAAGGGTGAGACGAGTGAGGTCAGGTCAGCCCTATCAGACGAGAGTTCAGTTTGGAAACGAGACAGAAGTACCTACCCTGCAGTTCAGAGCTGCCGGAGACACGGCCACGAGCGTGCCACAGCCCCCATCAATAATACTGCTCCACTTGTAGGCGTAAAACTTCACTGGCATCGTCCTATGCCTGTGCCCTGCCTTTTGCTAAAAGATCTCACTGCAGTTTATAGCGGCGTTGGGTCCAAGGGATTTTCCTATAGATAAAGGCTCGCTGGGGTCATCTGCGCTTCCCTGAGGGTGGGGGCTGGAGCGGATGACCTCTGAGGTCCCTTCCAGCCCCTAACTTCTACGAATCTAATGAAAGCTAGCCGGCTCCTACTAAAATGAGTGAGAAATGGCCGCAAATGTCCTCAGCTCTAGTACACGTCAGCTGTTTTGTTCAGCGTAGGAGCAGTTCTGAATTATACCAAGTGCTGCCATCAAACAGAGCGGGCATGAGCTAGATGACTGACTTCCAGGTAGGCGCACCATGCCATGGGCTTTCCTCGTGGTCTTAGTTTCATAGTTTCATAGTTTCTAGGGTGGGAAGGGACCTGAGCAGATCATCGAATCCGACCCCTGTCATGGCAGGAAAGAGCACGGGGGTCAAACGACCCCAGCAAGGTGTTCATCCAGCCTCCTCTTAAAGCCCCCCAGGGCAGGAGTCTGCACCACTTCTCTTGGAAGCTGGTTCCAGACCCTAGCCGCCCTGACCGTGAAGTCGCCTCCTGATATCTAGTCTTGCTTTATGGCTTGAAGGGAAGTAGCAACGACGAGCAGCTAAATTTTCTGAGCGTTGGTGGTTCCCAGCAGTGGATAACATTGGTCATTAAAGCGCTGAGCCTGAGCATCCCTTCTTCTGCATGGGTCAGGGTGGAAGGATGCTCTCGTTCAGCTAAGCTTCAGTGCACCCCATGATCCACAGCAGACGCATCTAAAAATGATCGCTCAGCTTCCCATATAGTTGTGTCCCCGTCTCCCTCCAACTTCCGAACTTCCTGGCTGCATCCCTCGGTGCCTCCCCTCTTCTCCTCCAAATCTCTCGTGGCCTTGATCTGTGGCGAGGCCCGTCCATCATCCTCCCGTCACGTTGCACCGTTCCTGGTTGCCCCGTCACGGCACTTCGAACAAAATCTGTCTTCGCTCGAGTGGCTGATGTAAAACTGAGCAGAATTTATCCTCCTGTTTTCTGTTTCCAGAGGGTAAATGTTTGCCAACTGGGAGGTGGTCATGGGGCCATCTGCGTTGCGTCTAGTGGCGCAACCGGTTCTTTTAATGGATTTCCCTTCTTTTGCAGAATGGCCCGAGTTTGTCAAGAACTACGCTCCCTGGTGGGCCACGCACACCCTGGACTGGCTGAAGTACGGCAAAAACGTCCTGGTGGTACACTTTGAGGACCTGAAGCGGGATCTCTTCGTCCAGCTGAAGAGGATGGTCAGCCTCTTGGGCATCATGGTCTTTGAGGACCGGCTCTTGTGCGTCGAGAGTCAGAAGGACGGGAACTTTAAGCGCTCCGGGCTGAGGAAGTTGGAGTACGACCCCTACACCCCCGAGATGAGGAAAATGATCAGCAAGTACATCAAAACTGTGGACACGGCTCTGAAAGTCAGAAACCTCTCAGGAGTCCCAGATGATTATTATCCAAGATGATGACAATTGCAGCTGGGGAAAGGACTCGTCCCCGAACCAGAAAGGCTTGGTTTTCCCAGCCAGTACCTACCTCCACCCAGTGGGTGGCTTTCTTTTGATTATCCATCTGCTGCTATTAGCTGTTAATCAACTCCATGCATGAGACCAGAGCGGTCACGAGTCATTGCTGAGAAGACGCCTTGGCAAACACGTCCACGTGACTAAGCTCTTTGGGACCCGCGGCATTGCGAGCCCACGCTTGCGACATGAAAACCTTCACCATCGGTGTCGTCTCTTTCTCGCAGAGTGGGGTGTGCTGTCTTTTTTCTGTTTTACACCAGACTCTACCAAGGATGGAACAAGGCCTAGAAACGGCAGACGGGAGGAACAGCCCGCGATTCGCTGTGGGAGGGTGGGGAAGGAAGGACGACACGGGGCAGGATGGGGACGTGGTGTTTCAAAGGTCATTGCAGCTGGGGCATCCCTTCCCAATAATGTAATTATTTATTTATAACCTTCTTAGGGTCCTGGGTGGTGGTGGTGGGGCCATATTTGTAGCTGATGTTAAGAGTGAAGCTTATTCTGTGTTTGCTGGGCCTCATTCAGCTCTCAGGGCTCACTTCAGCAGGGCACCTTGGCATAGACTTGGCTGCCCCAACTCGTACTTGGGTTTTTCACAGGCCGAGTGACCTGACCACGGAGTTACGGCAGAAGGAGGCCTCCGTGTCTCCCACAGGAAATGTCCCCCCATTTGACAAAATAATTAAGTATTCCTTAGGCCAAAGAGAGAGCGCGAGGGGCCAAGGCTGCCTCTACAGCCTAGCCGTCGAGGCCTGCAGCTGGGGTGCAGGGCTCCCAGTTCAAGTCCTTCTTCCTCCTCCTGCCCGCAGCCGTGTGCTCCCCTGCAATGTCCTTCTTCAACGTTGCCTCCATCAGGAGAGCAAGGCCAGCCGGGGGCAGGACCCTTGCCCGGGCGCAAACAGGCCCGTCACGAGTCCTGGATAGTGATACTTGCTGCTTCATAAGCACAAGGTCATCGCGCAACGGGTCCGCTTTCCCTCCCCACTGCCTCCGGCTGCCTTGTCTCATGGTCTCATGATAGGGATGGCCCTGCGTCAGGCAGGGGTTGGATATGATGACCTGTGGAAGTCCCCTACTTCTATATGAAGCGCAGAGGCCACACAAACACCAGGTTGTCAGGCACATTAGCCCATTTGACAGGCTTTTTCCCCCCTGTCAATTGGCATGGAAATGAATAAAAGGGGCAAATGAACCAAAGGGAGGGCAACCTGCTCAGCTGCTGGTCTCCTAAGCTTGTGAGCCACAAACACCAGGGGAAGCCCATCATCGCTGCATCCACCTTTGGAGGAGCTCGACTCATTGCTCCTAACACCAGTGTATTCCTAAGACCAGCTCCTAAGACCCCCGGGCAGCTCGTCTCTCAGCCTGGAGCTAGCTGGACGTTAGGGTTTGCAAAGCCTAGAAGTGGATCTGGATCCAAAGTTCAGTGGAGAGGGAAAGTGCAGATCCGCTTGTCTGGTGCAGGTAGATCTGGGCTCGACCTGCTGCAGCTCGATGTCAGGCTGGATCAAGCACCCCATTGCAGTAACAGCAGAAAGGATGGAGCCCTGAGCCGATTATAATGGGAAATCTCCCAGTTGAAGAGCACGCTGCACCATCATGGCCCTTAATGAGCCCTTGGTCTACAGGGAGGCACCAAGAAGGTTTTGAGGGAAGACAGGCTAGTGTAGCATGTCCCCCACCCCGACAGAGCCTGATTTGCCAGGGAGACTCATGAAATCAACCTCAGAAACCCTTTGATGGGGAGGGGGGTCTGTTTTTCCACGAGGACATTTCTCTGTCAGCTGCCACCAAGGCCCATATTCAGGGGACACACAGAGGGATCGAGGAGTTTTGAGGCCAAGCATGCTTAGACGGCCACAGCCAGGAGCCAGAGGCTGGAGCTGGACACCACTCAGAAGCATTTCCCAAGTCCTGCCTACACGGCGCCGCTCGCTCAGACGCATGCACGCGTACATCCGAAGGGAGCACCACCCCCGTTACCGATCCCCCCCGTCACCCCAGAATTCGGGTTGCCAGAAGGCAGCAACAAAAACCAAAGGACCTCTGTGCATTTAGGTCAGGCACCGTTTTGCAAAGACGCCTTTCCGAAGAGCTGCATGCGGCTCCACAGCAAAGTCCAGACCCCGAGCTGAGCTTACAGTTCATGTCCAAATGCTTTGCTGCCCTCAACGTTCCCACCCTTCCTACGTAGTTTGCTAGTCCCTTTGGATGTAGATGCAAAAGCCATAATACTGTACACAGCCTTTTTCTATAGCTAGTTATTAGTTATTTGACAATTGGCTTTTAACTCTTGATAGAAACCTGTGCACAGAGATACATACACACACACATACATACATACATGCACATATATATGTATATATACACATATGTATGTATGTATGTATGTGTGCGTGTATATGTATGTATGTGTATACACACACACAAAACACATACATACACACAAACACATCTCTCTCTCTAAATATATATATATAACTTCACGGAAAGCAAAGAAAACTACATTGAGAAAAGGAAAATTTAAAGAAATATATTTTTTTAAACATGTAAAAGGAAATGACATAGCCAAATGGGGAAAAATCATCACAGCAACAGCAGGACCACGCGGTACATTTTCCTTTACTTTCCAATTTCTGCTTTCTTTGGGGTTTAGGCTTCTAGGTGCTAAGGGAAGCCTTAGGATGCAGGCCAGGTCATCTCTCAATGTATTTTGTAATGAGTAGTAACACGTTTTTAATTCTTTCTTTAGCAAATCATTTGAGGGTTTTTTTTTTCCCTAGGAGACCAGATGAACTCTGTCCTGCTAGATGAAGTGATCTGATTTCCCTTTCTTTAATTTGTGGCAGTTCCCAGGCTGCTTACCTCTGTCAAAACAATCCTCAGGTTAATGCCATCTATTAAATGAGAGTTTTGTTGATATTCTGCCATGTGCTTGCGTGTGTTATGGGGGATGGCACACATTCATGCTGGCGAAGGACATCTCCGAACCAGATACTGTGCGGCGCTCACATTATGTTACCTATGCGATGCCCAAAATAGTACTTTGCAAAGCAAAAGGCTGGCTGCGGTCTCTGAAGTGAAGAGCCAGCTCTCTAATCGCAGGTGCCATAAAAGCAAACAGGAAGGGATGCAGAGACAGTGGAAAGGAAAAAGCAAGAAGGGCTGGAGGAAGGAGCCAGGGATAAGCTCTGCAGACTAGGGATGGCATGGTGGCTTGGTTACCTTCTGGCTTCTTCCAGCTGATGCCAGAGAGCTTGGCACTAGAGAGATTGCACTGACACCATTAATGATAGAAAAGGCTTTGTAGCAACCGGGAAAGGGGACACCTGTGAGATCATCCAGCATATACAATGAGCACCGTCCTTCTCCCCCCCTCCAGCCACTGTCCATTCCCGGGGAACAGGAGCACTCGGCACATCCAAATGACAACGACTGCTTCTTTACGGCCGACAACCGGGCATCAGCAGCCCTGGAGAATCCCACGTGCTTGGAGCTGCACCCAAGACTTGCGATGAACATCTCCGCTTTCCAGTCAATCAGCTGTGCCAGGATGTTCACCAGGATCGGCGTCTCGGAGAGATCCTCAACCCTCTCTGTTCTCCAGGAGGCTTGGCGCATCCCGAGACCAGTCTCTTCCCTGCACTGCTTTGGCCCCTTGCGCTCCTGAGCGCAGGTTGGCGACAAAACCTGAATTTGGGCGACGATTGCAGGGCGTCAGCCAAGGTTCAACACATGAGCAAAATGAGCATCTAATCCTTACGGAGGGTCTCATTAGTGGATAAAGCTGATTAAGAGAAACTGCCCTTTGTTTTCCTGCCAGCACAAGCTGGCTTTTCCACTGGGCATAACGATGTGCTCGCTGTGCGTGCCGAGGACAAGGAAGCCTAAAGGGCACAGGCTTTGAAGTCAGATCAGGACCTCCAGGGAAGGGCTGCATAACACGAGGTTGGTCACAAAGGGCCGGTCTGTCCAACCTACACACGCCAGCCATTCAAAGCCTCGGCCCCCCCGCCGCAAGGGGACTGTACAGGGCCCCAGGCCGCCCTGTAATCAGACCCTTTCTGCAGCTGCTCTTGGGAACACAGAAACCCCCCAGACCCAAACAGACAAAGCCCCAGAGCAAGGCTCCCACCGGCGCCGCCTGCACAAGCCAGCCGCTCCCCTCCAGAATCAGACGCCGCAGTGCCTCGAGCGGAGCTAAGCCAATTACCCGGCCAATCATCTAATTACAGAGCAGCCGGAAAGTAAATACAGGTTCACGCTTCAAAAAGGCCCTGTTGTGACTCGCAGGTCAGCGCCGGGCCCCGTTTGGTCACCAGGGCCCGTGTCTGCCCGCACCAGCGATGTGCGCGTGTGCTGCGCCCCCGTGCCAGGGGCACGGGGATCACGGGGCGGTGGCCGCCCTCCCCACCGCGTGGATGGGGCTTTGCCACGGCACGGTCCGAAGGACACCGGGGCTTTGTGCCTCTCAAAGGGCTGCTCTGTTGGGAGGCAAAGCCCTTGCCAACCTGTGTGCCGCGGGATGGAGTTGGGGTCTGGGAGGGGAGAGGGCCGAGACTGGGGGGCCTTCCAGTGTCCCCATTTTTCAGTGACGTTTGAGTGGTAAATCCCATCCCTACTGCTCTTGATGCCTCTCTCCTGAGCTCCTCAAACCCATCTTTCTTACCCCTGGGGTCCTACGGCCATGGGATGAGACTCCGGAGAGCTACGTCCGTTCACAGCAGTCCTTCAAAGCTGGCTTGCCACCTCCTGCTTTTCCTTAGGAGCTGGCAAGGAGTCTTCTTGGGGCCAGCCTCTTCCCAGGACAAATTCTTTCCATAAAAAGTACGTGATGAATAGGATTCCCAGCTACACGCTGCAGATAACAGCAACGCTTCACGAACCCGAAGTAGCTGCTTCACGATATTTTTATCATCTTGGGTGTATCCTTCACAAAAGGTTTATTCCACTGCACTCCTGTAAGCTTAAAGGCGACTGATTTGCTAGCAACATTATATTTCCCTTCACTATTACAATTTTTTCTGCCATGGAAAGGGATAGGCTTGGTGGAATTCATCCTTTCTTTTTGCCTATCACCTTCTCCCTCCTAGATCTTTTTAATCATTATTTTTAGCCATGCAGTTGTCACAAAAACTATAAATGGCATGTGGCTTATTCTGAAAAGTATCATCTGGAAAGGGATAAAATTTCAGTAAGTCCCCTTGGAAATAATTAAAATGGAGAAAGGCCATTAATCTCAGAGATAAAGGAATTACAAGTCAATAATGCACACATCAAGTGTGCTCCTCACTAAATTTTCAATCTAAACCTTATAATCCCCCCATAATTAGAAATAGTCTGGGACTGATGGTTCTGGGCCCACTGCAGGGGTACAAAGGCAGCACACGCTGTCGCTCGCTCTACGGCATTTCCAGCGCTTCGGTAACCGTTGTGTGTCCGGCGTTGCAGCACTATGCTGCTTTCTTCAGCGAGATTTTCTTGCTGCATCTCCATGGGGAGAGCTGCTGACCATCCTTCACCTTGCATCATTGAGCGGATGTGCGTTTGGAGCACCTTGTGCTCCTACAAGACCGACGACATCCGGGCACAACCTGGTCTCTTGGTGATGAAGTCTCCGGGCCAGAGCCCGGTAATGTGCTCTAAGCACAAGGCCAAGCTTCCTCTCCTATTTGAAGACTAATCAAACGTGTAGTTATTATTACAGTTCTACTCCAAAGTCAGGTCCTTATACCTGAGGTCCTTTTACGCATGCAATATTCCCAGAGGACTGAAGAAAAACCTCCCATACATCCTGAATTGGACGATCTTGATCTTTGAACCACCCTAGCTCTTCTGAGCAAGTTGCCTGCAAACATATATCCCGCTTGCAGTGCTTTGGAGGTATTCCTGCATCTTACTGCTCTCAACTGTCCTCAAGATGAGTATCGTGCAAGTTATGCATCCCCAAAAGAAAGTTCATTTTATTTCCTTTTGATGGAGCACAATAGATCACTGCAAAGAAGTCTGGCACATCAAGTGCTGTTTGCCACTGGTGCGACTCATCTGTTCAGAAGTAGACAAGCATTTATATTGCGCAAAATGAAGAGTGAAGCAACCCACTCCAAAATAACAGGAGTTTATCTTGATATCTCATGGTCTCAAAACATGACCCTGACATGAGGACTTCATTTAGGACATGTTGGACTAGCTACTATTGGTAGGGGTTTTCTGGTGTGTTTTGCTTCTAATTTACATTGCATGGCATTGGGTTAGTTATCCTGTGAAAATACATATACATAGGGGTTGCAGCCTGGGCATAAGCTATTGGAAGGGAGTTTAACTTCTGCATGATTGGAGCTGAAGACTTTCCCCACCCCGTCCTGTGGCCTAGAACAGGTACAACTTGCAACCCATGGGCTGGATCCAGCTTGCAAAGCCTTTTAGCTGCAGGGCAATCGGGCAACATTTCCATGGTAGGTCCGTGGCATCCATGTTGGCCATTGGGAGAAGTCACAGTGGCAGCCACATCAGAAGTACCAGCCCTCCTCAGCCTGAGCTGCCTTATTTTGGCCCACTGCTCTGAAAAGTTTTGTGTCTGTCCTGAACTTTGGAGTGAAGCACTATTTTCTGCATTATGATTTTTTTTTTACGGGTACCCAGCCAGACATGGGTGCCACCACACGCCCAACGCGCCAGCAGATGAAAGGCGCTCCCCAAACAGACCAGATATGTTTACCAATGGCAGAGAAAGACTAATTTCTAAAGCTTGCACAAAAGCCAGAGGAAGCCCTTCGAAGGCTGGCAAATGTCACCTCATTTTCTCTTCTGGGGCTTTCCGGATCGCTGGTGCTTAATTCATTTATTCCACCGCAATTGCTTGTTGTAGTGAAACTGAACAATTTTAAGTCATTACCTCCTGTAACGGTGTGTCGAACATGCGGTTGCACGCACAGACAACGCTTTTCCACAGCCGCGCTCTTTAGCGCGGCTCTCAGGAAACACAGCGTTGGCATTTTTCAATTCATCCTTTGGCGTAACCTTCTTAGCAGGCAGCGAGGGTTTTCTTTCCATGGGCCAAGAGATAGAAACCTGCATGCTACGTCAGATCTGGCTCACCAAAAAAAGGGGAGCTACACCTCCAAGTTCATCCCCAAAACAGGCTCCACTCACATGAATGCCCAGAATGAGGCTGGTCGGGGTAACGGGTGCAGACATCACGTGCATACTTTGAGCTCCACTGGACTCCTTGAGTGGGAATCATAGGTGCATAGCATCACTCAGGTGGCAGGGACCTCAGGAGGTCACATCTAGTCCAGCCCCCTGCTCCAAGCAGGACCAGCCCCAACTGCATCATCCCAGCCAGGGCTTTGTCTAGTCAGGTCTTAAAAACCTCCGAGGATGGAGAGTCCAGCACCGCTCTGAAATCCCCATCAGTGAAGCCTCAACAGACCCCTGGACTTTGCTAGGGTCGCTGGACTTGCTTCTCCTTGGCTGGGTAAAAAGTGATGGTAATTCCCACCCACCAGCCACTGGCAACCTCTGTCTCAGGACGTGCACAGCGACCCTCTTTCTCCTGCGCCTCAGGACACAAAATAGCTAGCGATGTCATGACCATTATGGCCCTATTCATAAGCACACAGCATGATTGATATCTTCAGCTGTGCAGCCCGCACCTCAACGATTCAGCTAATGCAGCGGTTTCAGTAGTAGGCTGTTATCCTCTGTTGGACCAACCAGGAAGCAAAGCAAGGCTCTCGCGTGCTCTGTCACTCAGAGCTCCATCTGATTTCTCAAGGATGCTGGATCCGCTCTTAAATATGCAGCTGTTTTTCTTTTAAGGCAAACAAGTGGCGCTTCTGCAAACATCTGAGAATCCTTTGAGGCTAGCGAGCTTTTTCAGCAGCCAGCAAAAGGACACGACTCGGCAATGCTTCATCTAGGCAGAGCAAAAGACAAAAAAAAACCCCCTCTGTATTGCAGGAATATTAAAAAGTAAGAGCTAGAGAAACTCAAAAAGAAATGCAAAGGATTAAAGATGAAAAAAGCCAGGCTGGTTCTGCAGGAAGGTAGAACAATAGTTACACACAGGCAGATTATTTTGTTTCTCCCAACTGATCCGAAGTGCCGCTTTGCGCGCCTGTGACTCCCCAGTGCAGGCAGGTTTCTGTTTGCACGGGGAGGCTCGCACATTCCTCCAGCCCTGCCCTGAACACGCAGAGCCTCCAAAGTCGCAGACTCGTTGCATTTCCAGGAGGGGTTGTCACACGAACTGGGAGCTCTTGATTGCCCCTTCAGCTTCTTCCTTGACAGACCGGCAATTCCCCCAGCACCTCAGGAGCCTGGATTAATAAAACATTTGCTTTGTGGTGGGGATGGAGAAATGCAGACGCGTGAGGGACTCTGCCTGCGTTGTCCAGATATCAAAGGAGCCCTTTAGAAATTTCCCTCCTCACATTTTGATGTGGACTCATCACTCATGCTGCCTGTTGTATAAGGCGTGAGACCCACCCAGCACCTATGAATTGCTCTGACATCTTTAATAGGGATGCATTTATGTTGATAAGAAATCTCCTCTGAGCAAGAACTCTTCCGGTAACTGCTGGACTCGAATTGCGCAGCCCTCGGGGAAGGGACAGAGAAAGGCCAGGTCCTGGTTTGCACGGGTGAATGCTACATGCCCGAGGGAAGGTTGGCTAACGTCCCTGCCTGAAAACCCATCTCTGGCTCAGATGATACATTCATATCAAATACATCCTTCTGTCTTGGTTTCTTTAAAGATACGTAGGGAGACAGAGCTTCTGTCGATAGAAATAGGCCTCGTTCCTTATATTGCAAAGGCCCCAAGGTGACCAACGGCCCTTCTCGCTTGGGCAGACAAATACCTGACAGTCTCACAGCTGGCTTTCTCCGACTGCCATTTGGGGAGCAGGATTTTATTGAGGGTGCTTTACTTTTTCTGCCTTATGTCATTTGTCTCAGGGGAACTCTTAGGCTCATGGCAAGGCGTGATTACAGGCCGGGACAGAGGGGTGTAGGGTCATTTTGGGGAAGGATACTGAAAAGCCAGCCTGTGTCATGTCCGGCAGTGCTCTGGATAGCAAGGGAGGGGATGTGCAAGCTACTTCTGCCCTACTGTCGTTGCAAGTCTCCAAGCACCAGTGGGGCTCACAAATCCCCAGCAACAGCCCACCGGGCCACCTCTGCTGAATCAGTATCATGTACCTCTTTGGTTGTGTCTTGCAAGAGAGCCTCCATCAGAGATCTTCTCCGGAGGAGCAGTGAAGCCCCAGGTATGTAGAAATAAGGGCTGTCTTGTTAGTGGGAGGAGCTGTTGCTTTCCTGTACTAGTAACCTTTGCACCTTTGCCGAGAGGTGCGGAGCACAGGGGAGGGCGAGTCGTATCGGTGGAAGACAGCCGAATGAGATGGGCCGCATTGGCAAGGTCCAAAGCCCTTGCAATAAAGAGGATGCACAGAGGAACCCATCACCAGGGAGCAACCAGCACTCACTTAACCCTTTCTCTGTTGGGAGCTGAGGAAGCCTCTTGGAAATGCTAACACAGCGTAACAGCCTGAACACAGGACTGGAGGCCAGTAAGCTGGTCCAGGGCTAGGCAAAATAGAACATGCTTTGGCTGCAATTTTTTTGCCCCCTGAGAAAATGAAGTGGTGGCAAACATAAAGTAACTCCCTAAAGTGGCAGCAGTTTGTCCAGCTTGGCTCCCGATCCAGTCCCAGTTCTCTTTGTGAGGGTGAAGTTATGCTTAGACCATACTAAGAGTACTTAAAATGGGACCGGCCACATGTTAAAGCTCACTGAGTCATGCGGAGTGCCCTCCAAGTATCTCCGAGCTGGGCCACTTCAGAGAGGGTTAACTCTGGGCCGTGCTCCTGAGCTCGTGTTAGGGTAACTTCAGTCTGCTCCATGGAAACAAGCAATTTGCAGTCCTCCTGCATCCCAGCATGTACCACTCCCAGCCCCCCACCCAAAACAGGGATAGTCCTGGCTCCTAGCCATGTCCCTGCTCACCTGCCCTCTAGTGGCAAGTCAGAGTGGTGCAGGCAAAGAATGGTATTAACCCTTAACGTGACACTGCTCACCGCACAGCCTGACTTTAACACCGCTAACCACTGCCGCAGATTTAGCCTGGTCTGCCTGGAACATGCCCTTTCACCCTGAAACTGGCCCAGGCACTTAGCCAGGGACACACTGAGTCCAGCAGTGGCTCGTCAGCGGCTGTCCTGTGTGTAATGCAGCAGTAACATGCCGGCTTTCAGGCCACGGGCTCCCTGGATGAAGTTAAAAGGCAAGTGTCCTTTGAGAGGAGGAGGAGAGGCCAATCCCCCAAACCAGTCCTTCTGTATCAGAGCCCAAGCTCTGGGATAAGTCGTGTCCTGGCTGAACGGGTGGCAGGAGCTGTACTTTGCTGAGGAGGAAAAGCAGTCCTGGAGGGGATGCCACGCACAGCACAAAGACGGAGGGTTTTTCTTCTCCCTCTATCTCCCTTTTATCTCTTCTCTTTATGTTTCTTTACTTCCCTCTCCACGCACTGGCTGTGGTACTGAATGCTGATGAGCGAGGCCCAGCTCTCTCCAAGCCGGAGCCAGGATTTCTGTGCTGCTTATAGCTGATATACTGCACACACCAATGAGCTGCTTTTATGGCATTTCAGGAACCAGGTTGAACCAGCTTCCCTCCTACCCTGGCAGCATTTTAGACCCATCTCGGGGGCCGGGATCAGGCCCTGGGTTGGATCTGTCTACACTATTCTGCAGTGATGGGGAAGGGCAAACGGAGAACGATTCGCTCGTGGAATACCAGCAATGCAGCCAATGCTATTAGGAGAGCAATTAAAATAGAAATACAAGGAACTTTGATGTGCACTGTCTAATCACAAAGGCAGAGGAATAACTAACTTGATGGCTGATTTCAATCATATCCTCCCCTGAGTTCTGGAAGAAAAATAAAGTAATAGAAACCTTCACTGTCAAGGAAACCCTGGCTGGGCTAGAGCGAAAGCTGCCAGTTTAAGACTGTGCTGATGCTGCTGCATCGAAGCCAACACTATTCAACTTCTCTGCCAAGGGAGCGGAGCATCGGAAATATTAGGATCTGGAGAGAGGATGAAACAGCATTTCAACCGGAGGGGCGAGCAGCAGCTTCTCCTGGACAGCCATTGTTCTTATGCCAACACAGACTAACGTGCCACAACACCCCTACGGAGGAGATGACGCCGTGTGGGGCTTTGCAAGAAGAAATGACATCACTGCAGCAGTCGGGTCTGGACCCACTTCCATACAGCTCCCGTGGTAGAGCTGGGGGCTGAGTTGTGACCCCTTTGGAGTCTGGGGCTCGTGAAGAAGTCTGGGTGATGATTTTTCCTGGGAGTGTATCCTTCCCTTGGCTTTTTCTGAATGCTCACACAGCTGCTCCCAGCCCCGTCTCACAGCAGATTAGTTAATTGATCCGTCTGAGCTGCCTCCTTTTCGGGAATAGATGGGTGGAAAGGACAAATCTCATTTCTGTGAATGAGAATGCAGGGTTTACATGGGGTCTTGCGATTCATGGACCTTATTGAAGACTGCAGCTCTCAGGTCAGGAAGACTTTGGGAGGGAGCTCTGGAGCGTATAAAAGGAGCTGCACACCCAGCATGAGGGGAACACATCTGGGAGAGAAAAGAGAGAAGAGTGGGGCTTACAAGAGCTGAGGAGAGCTGCTCAGCTGGGCGAAGCAGTAGCCCGGAAGTGCTCCTGAAGACTTCTATCAGTGGGGGATGGCAGACGGCTCCAGCAGCTAGGTTCTCGGTGCACACAGCATCCAGACCCTGAGAGCTGCGTGAGCGGCTCAGGTCTGCAACCTCTGGCGTGTGGCCAGAGATACAGCACACAGGCTGGTGCACGGGGTAGGGCCTTTGGAGCGCTTGGGCGGCTCAGGTCTTCAACTCTCGGAACGAGGCTGGGAGCTCGGTGCAGGAGACGCTGCACGGAGGATACAGGAGTGGACCAAGCAGGGTGCTGCACAAGGCAGTCCAGGCCTCTGACCCATAGCAAGAGGTTGAGTCCAGAGAGCCAGACTGTGATCGGGCTACTGAGCCAGCAGACAGGACTGAGCCAGAGGCCCTGCGCAGCAGAGCCCTGTTCCAGGGGACAGCGACCCCCCCCAAAGCCCACTGCAGGCGAGAGAGCAGCTTGGCCCAGAGGACGAGAACCACCCTCCAGGCCTGGGAGCTGTGAGTTGCAGGGAAAAGAGGATTCTTAGTTAAGGGCTCCTGAAAGGGGAGGTCCCACTGAGAGGGCCCCCCTAAAGTTACCAGCTTCTTTGTAGGGCTTGGGAAAAGCCCAACGGCATTGGGGTTTGCCCTTGGGACTGAGTTTATCTGTTTCAGATCAGATACTTACCTGTGTATGGGAGCACTGGTGTAAGGTTTTATGTCATTTACCTGGAGGGTATTGTTTATGTTACTGGCTTAGATATCTTATAACCATATATATGTATATATATTGACCATATGTGTATATCCATGCTCCTTTCCCTTGTGCTACGCCAATGTAAATAAATGTGTATATAGTGAAGTCCCCTGACTGTCCTGGCCTGGTTCTGTAGGGACGGAGGGAAACAGCAGTCGGCAGTTCCCACCCCACAGCATACCTCCCAGCTAACAATCCCCTTCAGCTGGAGAAGGGGCGTATATACCCAAGTCACCTGGGCTGCAACGTCAATAAGGACCCAAACTAGAGGACAAAAAGAAGGGCTGTGAAACCACTCCATGATTTTTTCTGAGTAAAAGTTCTGTCTGAAGGTGTGGGACAGAAAGAAAAGAAGTGGCCTGTTCCAAACAAATCCCTTGGGTAGCTCTAATCTCAGGCAGCTCTGGATGCCCTGCTGTTTCTTTGTCTAATGGTGGGTGGTGGATACAGCTCCTTGTTCAGTATTAGAAGAAAACAAGCCTTTTCTGGGCTCTTTTGTCCCATCGCATTGTACCAACAGCTGTTTTTTTCCACCGGACCATCCTGTCACTAGGAAACATGCAGGCCGGCCTGTGCGACACCTTGGAGGGCAAAGGGAGGTGCTTTGGCCGCCCCACTTGCAAGAGGTCTCTGTGCCGCAGGAGAGGACAGAGGAAGGCAGGGCACTGCGTCCCCCTGCACAGCCGCAGCAAGGCCGCTGGCAAATGACCAAAGCCAGCCGGAAGAGAGGCCTGCGGGGAGGAGGAACAAGTAGAGGGAAGACATCTAAGAAGCCATGGGGCAGGTAGCCCCCACAGATCACAGCTAATCATGCTCAAACCCTGATATGGGGCATCTTCACTGCCTTGCAGTATAGCTCCTTGCCATACCTCCGATGCAAAGAAATAATTCCCTCCCCTCTTAAAAGTCCATCATGCAGACCCCAGGGCGAGCTCCATCCCCTACATGCAGCTCCTCGGTCTCTGGAAGGACCCCCAGACAGCTTTGCAAAGAATAGCCCCGTCTCGGGTGCTTTCACCTTCCCCCTCTTTGCACAACAGTGAATCCCACCCAGGCATTACAGCTCTCCGGCAGCCACAGCAGCCTCCTTGCAAAGATGCAGCCACGTCCTTTTGTTTTCCAATTGATTCCAGGTTCGATCCGGGAAGAAATAGAAATGCCTGGTTTTGGGCAACACTTGGCTTTGAGACGTGTCATTGGTCCAGACCCCCCCCTGCAGCCATTCCAGCAACGACGCTCGGGGTAGTCAGTCGCGATCTGTTTGCAGGGATTGGAGATCGCTGTAGAGGCTGGCTTGACTGTCACTGTTCCCGTTTGCGTGCACACACAATGCAGACTGCTCCAGAGATGGGGCATGGGCTCGGGTAGAGCTGGCGGAGGCAGAGCTGCTCAGGGGCCCTGGAGACCTGTGTGCCGTTCCCAGCTTCACCACTTATGTGCTGGGGGACCCTTGGCAGCTCGCTCTCTGTGCCTCGGTTTCTCTCCTCACCCCGATTCTAGATTGGCAGCTTGTCGAGGCACAGGCTTCGTTACCCATGTGCTGGACTTCTCGGTGCTGCCGTGGTTCAGATCAGTCATACAAACTTTGCTCATGCTACCCTAGCACCAATCTCCCCCCGCTCTAGTCAGTCACCCCTCTAACCAGGCCTCCTCCTGCTGGCTCGTTGTGTCCCCTCTCTCATATTTCTGTGCCCTAGACCCTCTTCCGTGGGCTGTTGTGAGCCCCACTGGTGCTTTAAGACTTGCGGCTCCAGTAGGGCAGAAGCATCTGCACATCCCCTCTCTTGTTATCCAGAGCACTGCCGGACATGCCGCAGGCTGGCTTTTCAGTATCCTCCCCCAAAATGTCATTTGCAATATAGTGGGTTTCCTCCTTTCTTTCACCCTTGGTGGTGTCCTGATGGTGACATGCGTGATCCCCAGGCCGGTCTAGGGCACAGCTTGTCCCCCCGGTCTGCTTTTGGTGCACTACTCTCTCTCTTGCCCTGGGATCTCCGGGCTCCTGATCTCACATGTCCCTGTGCACTGGAGAAAGACAAGGTAACAGGAAAGAGACCCTTTCCCCACTGCAAATAATCCTCCTGGTCACCACGTTTGCAAGGCAGAGGCTGCGTGCTTGTTCCAAATAACAGCGGGCCTTGCTGCGCAATGGGCTAAACCTCCTCCCGCCCCAATCGGGGCGGAGGGCCTGTTGCTCCCAGCCCTAGCGGAGAAGTCCAGCAACCAAACAGGCCGTGGGGAGAACAGGCCAAAGTTGCCCCCCAAGAAGAGGTTGAAGGGAGGGAGGGTGCTGGAGGGCAGAGCTGTCCATACCGCACTTGCTCTGGGCAGGGGGATCGTACCCCTCCAGGGCTGTCGACCCATCTCCTTGTGCCAGCCCGACACGCGCTTCCTCCTCATTTTGCTGAGACATGGATGCTTTCCAGCAACCGCATCACAAAGCCTGCCAATCGCCCGCCCCACGGCGAACCCGAGGCGCCCGCCGGCTCCCCACGCTGGTCCACAGCAGCAGACCGCTGGGCCCTGGCCAGTGGGGCTGTTTAAGACGCACCGGAGCCCACCGGCAGCAAGTTCAGGCTTTCGGAAGAGAAGCCGCCGCTCCAGCACTGTCTGCAAATCGTCGGCTTGCTTTCCACACGTTCTTTGTGCGGGTTTCCAGAAAAATAAAGTCACGCTGGGAGCATATTTGGCCAACACTTCGAGTCATTTCGTTAAGATCATGAAATGTATATTCAGCAGATTTATATGGCGACATCATCTACTATTAAGTTAGCGAGGCGCAGAGGAGAGACGGCGAGTTGGCCTCGAGGCCAGCTGCACATGCAGGCTCTTTCTTGAAGGTAGGCGGGACGAGCGGGGCGGGCGGAGGAGACGGGGGTCCCGAGAGGGAGGGTCGGAGCGGCGAAGGCAGCAAGACGGTCCGCCGGTGCGGGGTTTCCTCTCCCCGCGCACTTCACGCTGCACAAGCCGCCGCACGGCACAACGTCGTACCCCCAAGAGGCAGCCACCGCCTGTTAACGTGGGATACAAGAATTTGTAAGTCCACTCTTAAGTCCAAGCTAGCTGGAAAAGATGGGGGAAAAAAAGGTCCCACAAGAAAAATGGCTTTTCAAAGGGCAGTAAGGTATTTGGGAGTGAGGTTTTTCAGAGGGCCGGTGGCTAAGCCCTGAGTGAAGGGAAAGGCAGTTCCCAGAGGCTTCGACTCTCTGACTCCCCTTGCCTTGCCCTGGAGATGTCATGACCTGTCTTCATACCAGTGAGGAACTGCCTGCCCAGAGGAGTTTTCCAGCTATTGAGTCCTCCGTGAAATCCTATGAAATATGAACTTTCATTTCTACCCAGGAGACTGTGTGCAATCTCTTCTCCAGTGCCTGACAAAGGGTGTTTGCGCCCGAAAGCTTGCAATTAAAGACCATGTTTTGCAAAAATCTTGTCGGTTTAATAGAAGATATCATCTCTACCATAAGTCCCGATGACCTGTCTGGGCACTTCACGGACACGGATACGCTCCCCCATGCAGCCGAGGCCCAAGCCATTAGTGTAAAATTGTCACGCAGGGCCCTCATCCCACAGCCCCTTTCATACGGCCGTGAGCAATAAACTCAATTGGAGCGACCCTTCATCTGGTGCCGTTGCCTGTCGGCCTCCGGGGAGACATTTCCAAGGCCCAAATGAGTAAGTCAGCAGGTGCTGCTATTCATCTTGCTCCATCTGTTCCATTTTTCATTATTTTTAAAGGTTTTTGTATGCAGCATCAGTGTGATGAGACGCGATTGATTTTGCTGCTAGAACTACAGCGCCAAGCAGAGGGTCCGACTCATGTCATTTCCACGGGGTAGTTTAAAAAAACCCAGACAACCCCCAAACCTTAAAAAGACAGTTTCTTTTTAAAAATTTCTCCACATTTAATGACGCTCTCGCCACTGGGATCTGCCAGCAGTTGTCCCTCTCATTAGCAAACAAGCCCCAGGCTGAATTAAAGACACCCGGTTCCTTTTCTTTTCTTTTTATTTTTTTTACATCCAAATTTCCACACAAGTGACTGGCATGTGTTGGGGTCCCGCTCTGCCTTTGTGTCTAGACTGTGTAGCCAAGCACCACGTGTGTGTGTTGAGGGCTAAGATGCTTACAGCGCTTGAAAACACTTCTGCTTGGACCTGCTTGGCGGAAGAAGGGGCAATGGTTGGTCTCCAGTTGCAGCCAGGGAAGTTTAGGATGGACATTAGGAAGAACTTGCTCGCTCGGAGGGTAGTAAAGCACTGGGAGAGCTTCTCCAGAGAGGTGGTGGGAGCTCCATCCTTGGAGGTTTTCACGACCTGGTAGACAAAGCGTCGGCTGGGATGATGTAGGTGGGGCTGGTCCTGCTTGGAGCAGGGGGCTGGACTGGATGGGACCTCCTGGGGTCCCTTCCACCCTCATTTCCTGAGCTGCCCTCACTGAAAGCAACAGGAGCACTGAGGGGGGTGAGCATTAGAAAAAATACATTAAGCTGAAGCTATTCATTTTTCTTCCCCAATATTTTTCCTCCTTGTGGCCATTCCTTTGCTCCCTCCTTGGGGAGCAGGGCCTGGGAGCTATTACTGGGCTCTGCGAACTGTAAATGAAGCCAGCTCGGGTCTCTGCAGAGCTCCTTGCTGACGAGAGCTTGACTCTCAGGTAGCCTCCAGCGACACAAAGCAGCCGGAGCGTCTTCCTCCCTGCAGAGCGAGCGAGGGAGACCCGTCTCCATCCTCCACCAGCCTTCTGCTTCGCATGGTCTGGCAGGACTCCTCGCTCAGTCGAGCCCTCAGCCCTCAGGGCTCGGTCCCACCATGATCTGTCTGAAGGTCCACGCTTTCCTCCTTAGCCTGGTCCCTCAGGCACATGTTGAGCTGCAAAGGGTAAGGCCTCTCTCTTGCTCGAAAACACCTACTCATTCAGCGAGTGTGTACGGCACGGCTGCAGCGCCGGCCCTGCAGGAGCCAGCCACGTGTACGTGCAGCTGGGCTGGGGTGAGGGAAGTACTTTCCTGGCGTTATCTCCGGTTTATTCATGTGCTGGGTATAAAAGTACTCCAATCCCAGACAAACCACTCGCAGTCAAATGACTGCAGGTTTATTTTCCCCCTAAAACAACACCAGCTAGCTTTCTAAAGCTCTCTCCTGGGATTGATGCACGCTGCAAGACACGAGGACTTACAGAAGTTTAACCTCTTCAGAGCAGCATTCACCGCGAGAGAAAGCCGGCGTGCTTGCAGCTGGCACCTTGTAAAGCAAGATCCCCCGTGCACACAGGGTGGAGATGCTGATAGCCGGTGTAACAGGGGCCAAGGTCCTTTAAGAGGGGAAAGCAGCAGGGGATAGTCGTGTTCTGCTGGAGACAACCGAGCAAGCGCAGGCTGCAGAAAGGAGCCCAGAGAGGGGCTTCAGGGGCCGAGGGCTCGGCTTAATCCATTTTGGAGCAGACTTCGTGGAGCAGAGGGGCTATCCCCGGGGAAGCACAGGACTGGAAAACATGGGGCCCAGGAAGATATCAGCCCCACCCCGGAGCCGCCGGTCGGACTCGAGCCGTGCGAGAGGGAAGAGCTCCAGGCATCGAGACGGGTAGAAACCGTAAGCAGGGCCGGAGCTGGGGAAAAGCAAGCCAGGCAACACAGGAGTCCAGGGAGAGCCTGGACTAAGGCCCCAGCCGGCTGGGGTGGGCTGCGGGGACTATTAAAGACCCGAGGCCGGGTTGTGGCTGCAGTGGAGCTGTCAGGGGCTGAGCTCCGAGGCAAATCCTGCTGTGGTCTGGGGTCCAGGATGGTGCAGGAGGCCGCCCTGCAAAGAGGGTCGGGGTAGAGACCCAGAGAAGAGGGGCCGGGGGCCGAGCGACTAGGAATCGGTGCAAGACCAGGGGTCCAACAAAAACTGGTGCGCGGCTCGGGCGTGGCTATAAGGGAGGCCAGAGGCCCCGACGAAGGGGCACGCGGCTCCCCCCGACTCCGAGCCAGACCGTACGCTGCCACGCTCTGGCGCCGGGGCGAGCCCGCGTCCCGGGGCAGGACGCGACCCTGGCCACGGCTCTGCGAAAGGGGGCCGGGGGTGGCAAGAGCGCTAGCGGGGCCGGCAGGAGGCAGCACCCCCGGCCCCGCGCCCCCCGCCTCTGCACAGCGCAGGGCCCTGCACGCCCGCCCCGCCGCGATGCCGTACGCGCTTCCCTCCCCCGCTGCCGAGGCTTGGGAAACAGGCCTGCGGACCCCCCCGCTCGGCGGCTGGCAGCGCGCTCGCCACGATGCGGGCGAGATCGGCTCCCGAAGCGGTTGCCCTGGCAACGGTGTCTACGCTCACAGCATCTCCCCCCAGTTCTGTGCGATTTTCGCACTTGGGTTCATCGCTGCAGAGAGAAGAAAGCGAGCCCGGAGATCCCCTGCCACTTTATCAGGGCGATGGACATGCCCCCCGTCCCGCCTGGAGGGAAGGGCGCCCTGCCTCCCCCCGCGCGGGCCAGGCTGCCAGACCTCCTGCGCACTTCAGGTGCCCCCCGTGCAATCGTCTCTTCTTTTGGAGGCCAGGTGACCTGGGCGCGGCGCAGCTCCCCGCGGGCAGTGTCCTGCCGGCAGCGCCAGGGGCCCTGTCTCGTCCCCGCGCCCCACCCGGAGCGGGTACAGGGCCTGCCGGAGTCCTCGGCGTGAGGCACGAGGCGCCCAACCACGTCGGGCGATCATTTAAACGTGGGGTGCAGCGGTGAGGAAGGAGAAAACGATCAAAAAATATTTCTTCCTTTTCTTAAATCCAATCCCAAATAAACACTGGGCATTCACCGCCTCCACGTAGCACGTCCTGCCAGCCGGGTGCAGCCGCAGTGGCCTCAACGGCATGTCGCCCCGGGGCCGCGTCTGGGCCATGCCTGGTGAGGACCACCGCCGCCCCCCTCCCCTCGTCGGCAGCCAGCCAGCAAGCAGGCCACGGCGGCCTGCGGCCTAGTTTTACCCCCTTCGGCACCGAGAAGGAGCGTGTGCTGCGGCGCCCATCCTAGGGGCAAGCAGCAGAGCCCGGGCCAACAGGACGCCACCAAGAGCGAAAGGAAGGAGGAAACCCACCGTGTCGCAAATGAAACGTCCCCGAATTACGAGGCGAAAGTGGAGGCAGGGGAAAACCCCCACCAGGGATCATCTTTTCCCTTAGTTAAACGTGCATATGCAGTTCATGTTGCTATTTAAATGAGAAAGACTCAAAAAAAACCTAACCCCCACTCCTAACAATGTATTACAGAGGCCTACAACAGCACTTTCATAAAAGCAATAAAATGTATGGGAGATGAGAGTTATAAATCTGAATGGCAATAATATTCATCCGCTACAAAAGAAACATGTTTATTTATCGCTTTTACTATTTTCCGTAAAATTTACGGTCGACAATCTGCCTGAATGCAAGGGAGATAATTTAAACATGGCTCTCTCCGGTGCGGCGCTGAGGAAGGAGAAAATGATCAAAATATTTCTTCCCTTTCTTAAATCCAGTCCCAAATAAAACGGGGCTGATTTACGGGAGGGATAAAACACAGCTTTATTTCAAGCCCCTGACAGCTAATTGAAAAGAGCAGTCATTAAGGATCGCAACGCGTTACACCGACAAGATTTTTGTATATTCCTGGGTAATTTGCCCTGTGCATGCCTGAAAAAGGAAACTGGCCCCCAAAACTGTCAGGGCTCAGAGTACGACTGGTAATTACAGGGAGGGAAACAAGCACTTTCTGGCTGCAGCGAAAAAAAAAAATTAAATGGGGATGATTGGCATTGCTAAAGCACTGAACCAGCCAGAGGACACCCCAGGCAGGCCTGCTGCCCGCCAGGAGGCTGGACATGCATCACTTTAATTGCGTTGTGGATGAGACAGTCACACGAAGGTCCCGTCTGCAGCCGATCCACGCCGGGCTGTGATCTCAGCGTATCTCAGAAGCTAATCAGGGCTCGAACAGGCCACGGCCGCAGGAAGCCATGTAAGCAATTCAGCGTGCGGTGCCTTCTCCCCAGGACGCTTTTGAAACAATGCCCTGGTACGTGCAGCTGGCAGTGCTTCGTTGCCGCGCGCCGCCTGGGGATGGATTTTGCGGGAAGAGGTGTGTCGGTGCCAGCCCCTGCCTGTCGCCACAGCCCATCAGCCGAACAGAAGCGGATGCAGTAACCTCTCCCATTTCCAGCCCCAAACCGGGACACCGGGTTTCTGACCAGCACGTGCCAGAGGCGCACGGCGGGGAAGTCGCCTAGCGCTCGCGCCGGATTCGGGAGCGCAGGGCGGAAAGGTAGCACGGCACAGCCAGGATCGTTGCTTGCAATTAGCAGCCTCGTTTCCTGCGTGCATGCTATGAGGGGCCTGGCAGACCCGGTCTTCATCCCCAGCCCAGCACTGACCTGCTGCTTCCAGCGGCAGGTGGTCAGAGCACTGCCCTTGGAAACGCGCAGCACAGAGCGCCCTTATCAGAGAACGGCAAGCTTGTCTTTTCCTCCAGGCCCTGTCATTTCTGCAATTCAAAAATGCAATGGCAAAGCGCTTATCGGATTCAGGTCTCCGCTACCCCCTCACCAGTTTCACCCAGACTTTTGCCTGAGTAAGGATGCCAGAATTTGGCCTGATAAATACCACATAAAAGAGCCGGCGGCAGAGAATTGCACCTTGTGGGCAAGGAAAGGCCAAGGGCCGAGCTGGACTGAGTGAAGCATGGGTCTTAGGATCGTGGGAAAGCAGGGCTGGAAGGGACCTCCCAAGGCTGTCTAGCCCAGCCCCTGCCCAAGGCAGGATCGTCCCAGCCAAGTGTCTGGCCGTCCCAGCAAAGGGTCTGTCCAACCTGCTGCTAAAAACTGCCAGGGATGGAGACTCCCCCGCTTCTCTGGGCAGCCTCTTCCAATGTTTGACCCCACTCAGCCAGGTCCTCCACGTCTCCAGCCTCGGTTTCCCCTGCTGCAGCTTGAGGCCGTTGCTCCCAGACCTGTCCCCCGCCACCACAGACAAAAGGCCATCGCCATCCTCTCTGGACTCACCCTTCAGCTATCAGAAGATGGTTATCAAACCCCTTCCTCGGGCTTCTCTTCTCCAGACTAAATACCCTAGTTCTTTCAGCCTTTTCCTCCTAAGTTTTCCCTCCCAGGCCTCAAATCATTTTTTGCTGCTCTGCACCGGACTCTTTCCAACCTGTCCACATCCTTCTTGAAGCGCGGGGCCTAAATCTGGACACAGGCCAGACTCCAGGTGCCGAACGAAGGGGAAGACTCACTCCTTGCTCTGGCTCTCTGCCGTCAAACAAATTTCTGGTCTTTCAAGGCTTCGTTGCCATGGACTTCACCTCTTCATAAGACACGCACCTTCACATAGGTGGTGCCAGGGGCTCAATCCTGCCAGATGGCCAGCAAATCCCCGGGGTGCTGACTGAGTAGCCTGGATTCCCGCGGGAAGTTTTGTGGGAGTGAGGATTGAGGTTTCAGCCCCAGACTGGGAGCATTGCAGTCTGCTCAGCTCTTTTCAGGTCAGGTGAAGATAAATATCAGGGTTTTTGACCCCAGTGCACTAAATCTCTTCTGTAAAGCAACATTATTGGAACAGAGACATTTGTCTGAATGCTGATTAGGACTTTTTGCATTTTGCTTTCAGGTTTTGCTACAGTTTCATTAACCCGCTTGACATGATTTATTCAACAGACAGGATTAATTCTTAGAAGAGGCCACCTTGCAACTTAAATTTTGAGTCCATCAGTGATTATAAGATAAATGAAATCAGCTGATTTGGGGTCAGTAGGGTGGCTGGAAGGATTAATGCTTTAATCTATTGGACCTCCTGACCAAAGTAGCTCATTTGAAGTCCCGTATTGCAAGTCGGGGTCAGCGTTTCCTTCTCGGTGGCAAACTTCCAGAGCTCGATCAAACTGACAAATGCTTCAAGGAGGGGAAAGAGAAAAAAAAATCTTTAATGTTACCATCCAAAGTACAATAAGAAGACAGGGATAACTAGCGAGACCACGAGGAGCTGGAATTCTTCAGCAGTGGGTCAGGACTTCTGGGGAACCCACCCCCAAACCTGGAGAAGTGTTGCTTCAGCACCCATCACCGTTCCTATGTTGACTACACCATGTTAAGGATAACAACCCAATTTTCACCACCCTCTTTGCAACAGACTAAGAAGTGGACTTGATTTTTTTATATTTCTTCTGGAAGTTGAGTAAAATGCTGGATGTTCAAAAGGCAAGGAAGGTGTGTTTGGCTGGGGAGTGACACAGGTCAAAATCAGGGGGGACAAACTTGGGAGAGCCATCCACGTGACGCGCAGGTGGGGACATGGCGCCCTTCACGGCCACACAGAAAAGGAGCTGATGAAAAACAAGCTTTTCTACTTACTGAAGTTTTATTACTGATAGTTTGTGTGTGTGTGTGTGTGTGTGTACAAACCATTAAAGTATTCTTTGTCTATCCTGAGCTGTCTATTCGTTTCCCAGGCACAAACACACTTCAGTAGGAATCGGTTATGGGTTTCCTCTGGATTCTAATTGAATAGAA
>NW_017728921.1:4192006-4239843 GCF_001723895.1 Crocodylus porosus
CCTATAAGGGTGCTGCAGGTTTTTCCTCCCAAGGTGGAGAACCTTGCATTTTTCGGTGTTAAACACCATGAGGTTCTCGTCTGCCCATTTGCATACTCTAAATCTGCTCCTCCTGCTTTTTGGGGGATATTTTAACACAAAGAAGTAAAGGGGGCTTCCCCTCACCCTTCCCCATTTTCCAAACACCACCACCACTCAGGAAGGCCCAACCAGTTCACTTCAGACACCGGGGGCATGTCTACATGTGCACATTTACTGTGCAGTAGCTGAAATTATTATGTAGTACAGGCGCACATCTACAAGCCCACACCGATGCTGTGCAGTAAATATGGCAGCTTACAGTAACTTGAGTGTAAATTTGATACTTGCATCATCAGATTTACACTCGATTAGTTACTGCACAGTGATGCACATGTAGATGCCTTACTGCGCAGTAACACTGTGTGTGGACCGACTTGGGACTAACTTTACTCCCAAGTCAGTCCACACACGACGTTAATGCGCTTTAAATGCCTACACATGTAGATGCTGGCCTATTCCTGCTCACTGTGCAGTAATTACTGTGCAGTAAATTTAAGCCGGCACAAATGTACATGTAGACACATCAGGAGTAGTTCCCTCTCATCCTCATAGCTAACTGGTCTGCAGGTGGGCCAGATACCATGGGAACCGCTGTCCTACGGCATTGCCAATCTGTGGCATGGGTACCACCAGTGGTACATAGACAACCTGTCAGTGGTACGCGTTAACAGATATACTATGATTACTTTATACAACAAAAATTTGCTGGTGGTACTTAAAGTTGTATCGTTTTAAATTGGTGGTGCGCAACCTGGCAGAGTTTGGGAACCGCTGCTGTAGGAAGAACCAAAAATCGAGCCAACAAGGGGAATTCAGGAGCAGCTTGACTAGAAATCCCCGCAGAGCGTGGTCTTTTTGTCCCTCTTAATGAAGCACTTATTGTGATCTGACTACTCTCTCCTCGTACACCCAAGTGTTCTTCTCTTATCGCCCAGAGTTACAGAAGACGGGAACTGGGTACTCTAAACCAGACCTGCTCTAAGCTGAAGTGGGGTGGGTTAGGTGATGAACAGATACCCCGGAAAGGGAGCGCTATATGATTTTAAACTGGCAGGTGCAGTGCAATCATTATGGCAGATTTGGTCCTTCCTGGGGGAACTGATGAGTTATTGCAGTGTTTTCTCTGCTCCTGAACCACAGCCTTTCCTTCTGCCGTAATGCATGAAACAATTACAAATGCATCATTTCCATCTCAGGTGAAGCCCCTGGGACCAAACTGATCTCATCATTCACCAGCACAAGAAGACACCCGCAAATTATGGGACTTGTCCAGCCAACCAAGACTTGCTTCCATGCTGCCTCCTGCTCCAACAGCTGCTGCTCAGGGGAGCCTGCAAAAACTGAGCCATTTGAGTGGTATTTCAGAAGGACCTAGGGATGTCTAGCCCCAGCTGCTTTTGTGTCAGCTAAAGAAATAAGCAGAGGATGCTAAGCTTGGCAAAGAAATGGAGAGGTACAGGAGAAGACAAGAGGATAACAGAGAAGGGAAGTACAAGGGGAAGGAGGATCAAGTATTCGGGAATTAGCTCAGCCAATACAGGATGCTGACAGACAAGTCTGCAGGTCTGAGACGTCACCTGTGAAAGCAATCAGTGCACCGGATTATATAAAAAGAGCCATTCACAGACTGAGATAATTGCACCCAGCCTCATTCTTCTGCAGGAAGCAGCCTTTGAAAAGCAAAGCACAACGGCATCAGGGAGTCTGCTCCACAGAGGAAATCAGCCCTTTGCTTCCAGATAACCTGCCTGGCAGCCCTCCCTTTGTACAGAACGGGAGCAGGGCTCTGCTGGGGGGGCACGATTTGAGCAAGTGATCTGCAGCCAAGTCTCTGCTTTGATTGACTGTCATTTGATGTAATGAGCTTCCGAAAAATAAATCTTGGCCACTGTTGGGATAGTGGAAACTTAATTAGCTGCGTGTGTTCCTTGTCAGGCCCAGAAAATGAAAGGGCTGTGCAGCTTAGAGCAGATGGGCGCTGGGGAGGGAAGGCCAGAGCATCAGGATGGAGGCAGAAGTCCATTGTGACTGGGGCTACGGCTTGGTTGGAGCAACTGGACTCTGCCTAATCCGTAGGCCGGGACCCCCACTTAACGGAAATGGAGCACCGGCTGTTTGGAGAAGCAGAAGCATTGCATGTGGGGCTTGCTGTTCCCTGGCCATACCCAGGCACGCCACCAGAGAGAGAAAGGAGGCTACAGTGAAGAACACAACTGCCAGACCGTAACGCAGAACGGCAGCCGTCGTTCCCTAGTCTGAAGGGCAATTGGTCACCAGCTAAACATGGCAGAGAAGACAACTGGGCCAATGCTGCAGTCAAGAGCACTAAGAAATACTGTGTTGGGCCTGACTCTGCATTGCTGGGGGGGGTTTAACTGCTTCCCAGCCAATCGGTCATGTGTGCAGGGCCTTTTCCAGCTTCCTTGGGGATGAAGGTGCCACTGGGTTTGGAGGAGCTGCTGGGAGTTTATATGCACCGTCATTTGAGCCTGCAATGGTGTGAGAACGAGCCCTTCCTGTCCTGCCTGGGCTGCTAGGATGGGCAGAGAGCACAGCTGCCCCTAGGATATCTGTATAGTGCTTCTGCTTCCCCCTTGCCGCCACGGAGGTCAAAGCAAGTTTCTGAAATGTTTGCCAGACAGCACGGGACCTGCAGGGAGTTGGCTCCCAGCTTTGGGTAACACCCCTTCCAAGCCAGCGCGTTTGCCCATAGCTTTTAGCATTTCCTGCCTGAAATACGCTCCTCTGTCCCTAATGGGTTGCAAGGAAGTGACATTTGGGTACTTGGAGCAGGGGACTGGGACTCAGACCTCCTAGGCGCTCTCCCTACTGCTGCCACAGACCTGACGAGCAAGTCACTTCATTGCTCTCTGCTTAAGCTATCCAAGGGCAAGCCCAGGGAGAGAGCAGCAAGTCAAAGGGCTTCAAGACCCCTAAGTGAAAAGGGGCCGGAGAACGGCAGGACATCGAGCTGTCCCAGTGAACCCATCCACCACCCCCCAGGACACAGATCGGGACGGTGACAAAGCCTCGACACCACCACGCTGTGGGAAACGTCCTCCCTTTGTTATTAATGCCTTTGATCCTTATTATGGCAACAGGACCAGACACTCCGGGACTGAAAGCGGCTGTCACGTCAGCCAGCTTCCCTATTCATGGCTTGTTGACAGAAGCAGGAGTCGCAGGCATGTTCCCCCCCTCTATCTTTGGGCTCATCACATCAGCCAACGCTGCCCAGGCTGCTCCACGGGTGAGGAGGCTCGGTGAAAGAGAAGCTGAATGATTCCTAGCTCTCACGGTCCAGATCCAGGCTGCTACTTCTGAGCAGGACTCGGTGACCAGAGTTTCAGGGAAGAGGCCGGTTGGATGCATAAATCCATCGGCCTCAATTCACTGGCTGACCTGGGACTTCACGAGCACTGGATGCAGGAGAGGGGAGCAGGAGACTGTCACAAGAAAGGAGAACAAGGCCTACAAGGGACACCGTTTCCACATGCCCCCCTTATTCTCTACTCCAGGTCTGGGTAATAAGAGGTGGACGAATGGCACACGGTCACTCCTGACCTGCATGGGGAGACGAACGGAGGCATCAGGGTCTGCCCAGAGGATGCACAGATCCCACCTCTGCCTTCGAGGCGGCTGGTCTCAGCCCAGAGCAGCTACGCCATGGGCCGGAGACACGGTGCTGTCCCTGCAGCATCTCCCATCCCTGCTCAGGTACAGCAGCAGGAAGCAGAGGTGAGACGGGCGCTCTGGATGAGTGCGCGGTAGCTGGACAGATGCTCCTGCTTATTACTTTTCGTTACAGCAGGACTGCCAGGGCCCTATTATTCGGGGCATTGTAGCGCACGGTGTGAAAGGCGAGCCCTGTTCTAGAGAGCCCAGCGCCTCCATAGAAAAGGCACACACAAGGAGAGAGGCAGGATTATCGCTCCACTGAGTAGGTAGGAAATTGAGGGCACAGAGGGACTGACGTGCTCAAGCTGGGGACTGAACCTCGGGCTCCTGAATCCTCTGTAGAGCCCTAAATGGAGGGAGGGAAGGCCTGGGGGCTGTTGCCTAAATGGGCACTGAGGCGCCGTCGCGGTGGACTCAGGCTGGACGAGTGATTTGGGTAGACAACCCCGGGAGGGGAGTCAGATCGCCGCCACCTTTGAACGCCGGGAAGACGAGCTCAGACAGACCATCGTTCAAGCGCGGGCACGAGAGGCAGCGCCGCGCAGGGATGGAAATGTCATTTGAAAGCTACCAAATCACTTTTGCACGGTGGAGACAAGACAGCGAAGGAAGCTCCCCCCGCGACGGAGAGCCTGGCACGGGGGGGGGAATGTCATCGGCGCTGATATTGCGAGAGCGGGAGCAAGATGTAAATTGTGCTGAACCAGATACCAATCTCGGCGCTGTCATTAATAATTCTTTTTCAAATAAGCATAACAGAACAGTTGCCAGATCTTATCTGACAGAGAACACGTCACGCTGACATGAAGACAGAGGGAGATATTGTAGGCCATTCAGTTCGTGGATTAATGAATGAGGAAAAGGAGAAGAATGGTAGCAACCCATGGGACGCGGAGGAAAATAGCACCCACAGCGATATCTGGCCTGGATACAAGCGCTCTCTGCCACAGCGATCCTCGGCCATTAGGAATGGGGGGTCTCGGGGGCAGGCCGATCACAGATATAGCCTGCTGGTATGGGCACCACTGCTCTCAGAGCAACATTTAAAGCTCCCTGAGCATCAGAATGAGGCTCCATTAGGCCCCATTTGATTTTCAAGACACAAAAAATACTTCTGGGGGGAGGGCGCCTCTTTACCTTGGAGTTTGCATTGCTCAGAGAGGCACCCAGGAGGCTGAAGTACATTCAGAGGAGGTTTCAAGTCATGACAGGGCGCCCAGAATGAAGCATTCCCATCGTCTGTTCGTTCCCAGGAGTTTTCCAGGCTGC
Source organism: Crocodylus porosus (assembly GCF_001723895.1). Lineage (NCBI taxonomy): Eukaryota > Metazoa > Chordata > Crocodylia > Crocodylidae > Crocodylus > Crocodylus porosus. The sequence continues at coordinate 4,197,035 of NW_017728921.1, forward strand.
TGGGCAGGGCAAAAGAGATGGAGCTGCCCCGTGAGCAGCCCTCGTTTGCAGGGTCCCTGCGAGAGTCTCGCTCAGTTCAGCAGATGAGTGAGCCGGAGTAAGGCTACATCTGTCATTTTAAAGGGGCTACTGGACCTTCCCTGCAGGGCCAAACTAGGGAGGAACAAAAGCGCTTTCTTCTCCATTGCACGCACTGACTTCCTCAGCTTATCAGCGACTCTTATTATTTTATTTGCTGCATCTCTTTCTTCCCACCCCCACCAGCAGCTCCATTAATGCCTTCAGACTAGAGAACAGCGTCCCCAGGGCCATCTCGAGGCCACTGAGCTTGTACGCAGGCATATTTTACTTTGAAGCTCATCCTCACCAGGGGATTTGTGCTTGGCATTTGGTGGGAAATCTCTCTGCCTGGCTCTCTCAATCTTCCCTTGGCTGAGCAGCCACTGGATGCTCAGGAAAACTGCGATCTAATAGCCTTGGCCAAAGGCTGATATCGGACTGGCTCTCAGTGCAGTGTGGCTTTTTCCACCTAGCATCTCGCAGACAAAACAGATCTGAAAATGCTCCGCTCCCCACCCCTCTCAAGCCTTTGCACCCATCCTATTTTACTAGGATGGCTGGTTCTGCAGTAGCCCATACAAGATGGACATGTCGCCATCCATAAGGAGTGAAAGCCAACCCTGGCCGCAGATGGGTTTCTTGGAAAGCCTGAGCCGCAGTTAGCATCTGCACGCTCCATCAGTGTGACCAAAGGCTGCATCTGACCCACATCCTCCAGGGACCAGAATAAAAGCGTTTCCATATCAGCGTCGCTTTATAAAAGTCTTGCAATTTAAATCTTATTGAAGAAAAGAGGGAAGGGGTGGGAGCTCTGGGACAACCAATTATTATTGCATAATTATTAGGCAGCATGCAGAGAAAAGCTCTTTGAAAAGAACGGTCTTTGGAGACTTTATCAGAGTCCAGCTTGCTTTTTTGGTCATTGAGCTGCTGAAAATGACCTATCCTTGGGATTTTTTTGTGCGTTTCTCCTCGTCAGCGCTTCAGATGGGCCTGGGAGAGTCCCTCAAAAGCAAACGAGACTCAGCTACTGCTACTCCCCAGAGCACATCAGCCTCTGCCCAACCCCTGGTAAGGTTGGGGGAATGACGTTCATGTTCAACGCTGACAGTGGAGAACCACAGGTTCCTGATCAAGCATGGATCAACTTAGCCGGACCCAGATGCGGGGAGAAGGTCCACCACTGACCGCAGCATGAGCGGAGAGAACGGGGTGAATTATTCCTAAACTCTTCTCTCATGCATGGAGAGGAAAATGCGTGCTACGAGAGACCTTGATTTGGGAGGGCTGCTGTCACTGGTAGCAAAGCATCCTTACAGGGTTTAAAAAATAGTACTGTAGATGATAGCTTTCTTCAGGCAAAGGGCATTTTGTCAAATACGAGATAACTACTGGCATTTTGAACGGTGGTGATGAACCGCTCACCGGACTGAAAGTTGGTCGTTGCTTTCCTAGACCACGGGTGCTCAACCCCCAGGCCCACAGACCAGATCCCATCCCCGGCATAAGTGGCCTGGTACACTAGATCCTGTGCACAGGGCAGCACGGGACTGATCCCAATATACAGGGCTGGGCAGGAGCAGTACAGGGTCCTGGGCTTAGTCTTCATGTGTGGGATCTCATCTTGGTGCATGGAGGTGGCACAGGGTGCCAGGACACAATCCCAATACTCAGGATCCGATCTGGGCATCCAGGGGCCAGCTGAGGCCGGGCAGGGCTCCATCATCATGCGTGGGGCTGATCCAGCCCATGGACCAGTCCCTTATCACTCCTCTGGCCCACAGGGCCAAAAAATTGGTCTCCACTGGTCTAGAAGACTGTGCCCACCGAATTACAGTCAATGTATGCAAACAGAGGACAGTCCCAACTGGTATTAGATACGCCAGATGCTTCTAAAAGGGACATAGTTCCCAAAGTCAAATGAAATTATAAGCAAAAAGTGATTGGGAAGAAATATTTAGACCAAAAAATGGAAATTGGGAGGCTTTTAAGAAGCTATTATTAGATAGCCAAAAGTGACAATTCCACACAAATAAAGAGAATTTTGGTTACAAGCACATCCTGGTTCTTTCAAATGAATTAGAAATAAAAAGTAATGGGGAGAAAGATGTGGGGAAAGGAGGAAATGTATGGTCATCAAGATAAATTGGATGCTGTTAAGTCTATAAGAATAATAAGGGAAGCTAAAGATATGAAGACTGGTAGGGATAAAGACACTAAGAAGGTGGTCTTAAAGTATGTTAGGCACAAAGGAATGCTTAGTAATTATTATTAGGTGCAGAAAAGACAGTCATCACAGTAAAGAAAGATTAGGAATATAATTAACTGCATTTGGCTGGGAACACTAAACAGATTTCAAGTTTGATTGATAAAGGTGAATATAGTGCACACACACTTTTGTAAGGCAATATATTTTATTGGAATATGACATTGTAGTAGTCACAAAATGTCTGGAGTGCTAGAAATTATTAAAAAAGCATGCAGATTATAAACTGGACAACTAATTGATCCGCAAATGCAAACATTAATGAAGGATCAGTAGCAAATGGGGATGTTTCTAGTGCGGTTCCACAGAAGCCAGTATTAGGACTGATGCTCTTCAACATTGTCAGAGGTGGTCTGGAAATAGGCATAAAGCCATGGTTGATCAAACGTTGCAGGTGACAGAGGCTGGTGGAGTGGTTAAGGCAACAGCGAGGATAGGGCAGTCATACAAAAGTGTGAGACGGACTGCTTGGCAGCTGGGCCCAGGCAAGCAGGGGGCATTTTAATACAGCTAAGGGCCAGGTTGGCCATCCTGGGACAAGGACTGTGGGGCACCCTCCGAAGCATCGGCTGTGTAGCATTCTGGACAAGCAACTCAACATGAACTCCTGGGGTGATGCCACAGCAGGAAGGGCATCAATTCAAGCTTATGAACAGGGGAGTAGAGAAGAGCAGAGAGGTGATGTGACCACCACGTACGCCTTGTGAGACCACTGCTGGAGCACTGAGCCCAGGCCTGGTGTCCACATTGAAAAAGTGTCGCATAATTGGAGAGGATGCCAGAAAGAGAAAAGCTATGGAAATCTTTTGAGGTCCAGAGGGAAAAAATGCCTGAGATTCTTAAAGGAGCTAAAGCTCCTCATGTTGGTTGAAGACAGGGGAACGAGAGGTGACTTCACTGTAATGCATTTGTACCTCCACCGGGAGAAATACCGAGTACTTCAGGGCTCCTTGGTCTAGCTGAGAACGGTGTAACAGGGATTAAAGGCTGGAAGTTGCAGCCAGGCTCGTTCCAGCTGGAAACAAGGGACGCACTTTTAAACCAGGAGAGTGGTCCCCAACATCCTCGAACTCCCCAGGGAGGTTGTGGGTTTCCCGCCTCTTGGGTGCCTTCAAGCCAAGACTCAGCGCCCTTCTGGGGTGTCTTCCTAAAGCCTTTTCAAGAGGGCGGGCTTCTTATGGACGGGACTTGTAATGCCCTGTGATGTGCAGGAGAACAGTTTAAAATTACTTGCAGAATAAATTCCTCCCACCGCTGCCCTCATTAGAATACCCTGCGAGTGCTTGATGTCTGGCATGCAGATTGGTTGGATCCGGTACATCTGTCACGTGGCCTCTTTCTGCTCCCCGATTGGATGAGCAATATCTGCATTAAAAAATTCAAATGAGGTTTTTTGTTGTTTGTTTGTTTTTTGAAACCTGCTCCAAACACTCAGCTCGCTGTACGGCTTCGCCGGCTGTCCCAAAATGCAGGGAGAAAAGTGAGGGGCTCCTCTGAACTTCGCTGGGATTTCAATTAGATCGAGGCTGGGCCCTTCTTAAGCATTCAGGACTAGCCGGCTCTCTTCTAGCCCATCTGGAGAAGGGGATTTAGCACGGTCAAAGCAAACGCGGTTAAACATTCAAATAAATATTCATAGGCATTTTTCAGAAACGTGATCCCAGCTCTGCTCCCGGCGATGACACTATTCAAGGAACCTGACAGAGAATAAATAAATAGAGAAGTCTAAAGAATCCTTATTCAGTCAAATCCTGCCTTGATATTGGACAAAAGCTGACAACTTCACATGAATCAAGAGAAGGGGATTTTCGCTAGAAGCACAGCCTGGTTCACTGGTGAGGTGAATGCAGCAATTAGACATACAAAGCAATTTACAGAAAGAAGCAGGGGGGAGGAAGAGATGCAAACCTAGAACTAGATCTTAAGGCTAATCCAGGCCATATGGCCAGTTTAGACCCACTAGGATCCAGGCCTTTATTTTTAATCACCCTCTTGTATTTCAGAAACACCCATTTGGGCTTGATGAAGCCAGAGCTTAGTGGAAACCTCAGGAGATTTCTTCCCTCCCTGCATGGAGCTGTGGCACAGACACGACATATTTGTATGTAAAACAGATTTGATATTAACTAGGCAAACAGCTACAAAGACAAAATCAAATATTAGGTTTCCAAAGCTGTCATTATAATGATGATTTAACCCAGGGTTACGTACCAAGTCATAATTTCTGGAAAGCTGTTTGCAGTAATAATAGATGGGGCTGAAAAATCCACCCATGAAAATTAGTAAGGATTCTCCCCGCTTTTAACTTCTCCTGCAGAAAAGGTCGCATCTCCAGGCAGCTGCATTTCAGAGGGAAGCAGCAGGGGGTTTGCACTGGGGGCAGGGCAACTGTGCAGCTCCCCGCCACCCGGGAGCTTTGTTAAGGGCTTGAAGCGTACAGAGCCTGCATCTACCTGCAAGAGAGGTCAATCAGGGTGGAATTGCTTCTGGGGTGAATCCAGGCGAGACGCCCCACGTCTACTTGGACATGGATTCAGTGCGGACAAAAGAAGGGCTGTGAAGGCCGGCTGGCGGACAGGCGTCGCAGAGAAGATTTCACCACCCTGGCAGCTGCCCCATCATTTCAGATGCTCCAGCGCAGGCCTGGTGGCAATGGGGGCTTTGTAACTGCCTTGAAGGGGGTTGATCTTACACCCGAAGGCACTGAAGGAGGGGAGAGAAAGCAGCCCAGAGGTGGGAGGCACAGGGGATGCCTTTGATAGTCCCTGGGGCTATGGAAAACACCTACATCTGATGCTAATTTATAAGAACTAAAGCCACAAGGAAGAGCGGGGAGCGGCTGTCAAATTGGCAACCCCATTAGCTAAGAGGAGCCCCACCTGAGCTAGAGGTGCATGGAGAGGATTGCTGTGAGCGGCTTGGGGAACCCACTCAACCTCCTTTTATCCACTGCAACTAGGGGTGGGCCACCCCTCACCCCTGCAGCTCAACACTATGTCCATCTTAAGGATGTGAACCCAAACTTGGCTTCTCGGCCCTGGCTCTCTGAGCATTGAAATCCCTGCAGGAAACTGGGGCATGGACTTAGCTTCAAAGATGGATGCGAGTGTCCTCCGCTTGCTCAAATAGGGCTGCCCATGAACGTTGTGCCTATGCAACTTTTTCCACTGGCAAACCACCGGCAGGACCCCGGGGGACCGGGTGGGACTCGTTTCCTCCTCCCCGCCTCGGCGCTCTGCCACACGTTGCGGTACGGAGACGCACCATATGTGTGCGTGTGCGCATGACTTGTGCGCCAGCTAATTGTGCCTCTCTCTTCTGGCTTTACGGAGCGGCCATAAATTGCGAGGTGCCATGCACATCCATGATTGACATTTACAGTGCTGGGCTGAAGAACGGGGCTATAAAAACCTTCTGTTCTTTATACATGATTTAGAGAAGCTTTCGACCTCTATTCATGTTGAGCTAATAGGACTCCAGGACCGTACCTTTTAGCACTTAATTAAATATTATGTACAGTAGAAAGTGGGCAAACAAAGACTTCTTCCAGCTGCCAAATGCACACATTTCCCCCCTGCCTTGGAAAAACAAGGGGAGCGCGTTTCAAAGCAAAGTGCAACCAGTGGCTGGGAAAAAAAAATGTCAGCGCAGCTTTGTAGAGCTTCGGAGCAGCTCATTCCTCAGGGGCCTTTAGCTAACAGAGGTTTTATGAGACAGAAGAAAGTGTATAAATTACCCTAACAGATTTCCATGATCAGTTATTAATGTTAACAGCCTGCTGTTTCCTTAACTGAGCAATTTTGCTCAAGACCTTCCCAGCAGCCCAGGCCATACAAGAGGCTTAAAGAGCAGGCTCTGCCTCTGAGCACAGGGTGCTTGGGGCAGCATCTCCACTTAGCAGGGCTATCTATCTACATCCACCAGACTTCCTTCGAGGCCAAGAAGAGGTGCTCTGGAGTGCTGGCCGATGCCATTTTGCGCCGCTTTTAGCCTGTCTGGGCCAGACAGGGCTATAGCCGTTTGTCTGTGCTCTGTGAATGAAGCCGGGGTGCCAGTGAATGGTTTCAGCAATGCAATCCCACCGGTTGGAAATCCCCCTTTTCTCCGAGCTGACACAACACGCTTCCTAGCAAGGAAAGCTCTCTCCTAAAGCTGTCTCACCACTTTGCCTCCATTCGCTTTTGCAAGCCCCAGGCTAATATTAATATGCGGTGACCCACTCTTGTTCATACATTAGCTAATGCCCTGTAGGCTGTTATTCAGCGAGCTGCAATGCCAGACTACCCTTCCTGCCAAAAGGGCAATAACTAATATAACACGAGCTCATATGGGAGGAGCCCTCCTCCCAGCCCCCTTCCCTTAGAGCTCTCAGCGTGTCTTCCCCCTTCCTTTATAGGCCAGGTGGCCTTTAATGAGTCACTCCTGGGCCATCAGTCAGCACTAATTAACCTGCAGCTCCCTTCAGAGTCCCATCCCCACCTGGAGGTACCAGGGAAACCCTGCAACCAGAAAAAAAACAAAAGCTAGCATATGCCAGCGATATCTAGCCCGTGTTATGACGTGGGCCTGCTATGAGCTAGTGATCTGCCAATCAAAGATAATGCAAAGCTGTGGCTTTTTACAAAGCAGCCTGGATCTTCACTGCAGCAGGCCCAGGCACCTGCTGCAAGGGCGCTGGCCGGGGTAAAATCAGTGACCTCAGCCATGCACCAACTTCCGAGTGGCATCCCACCCACTGGGAAATGGGACTTGCAAGCGGCCCTCAGTAGCATCTGCGCTGTGCACCCCTGTCCCATGGTCGTGCGTGAACAGGCGCCAGTCTGCAGCCTGAATCAGTGAGCTGATGAGCCCAGGCAGCAGGGAGCTCTTCAACTTTTAATTCCCTTTAAATGCTCTACCAGCTCTTCTTGTGGGGGTGGGCATTAGTGAATGTGGGGCTCTTTAGAGAAAGCTCAGTCCCGGTTTCTGCAATAGCAGCTCCTGGCAACCGACGTCTTCTGTTTTTATCCCCCCAAACAGGGATACCGAAGGCAGCAGCAGTTACAGAAACAACCCACTAGCAGTCTCCTGCCAGCCAGCATCCTTCTCCTGGAGAAAAAGGATGTGTTTCTAGATCCCCACTGGAAAATGAACATGATCTGAAGGGGTAAACTGTTTCTGGAGGGAGTCTGGCTATGCCCAGTGGGGGCAGCCGGCAGGGTACGCAGCTCCTGGAAGGTGCTGGTACTGGGGCTAAGGCAAGTGCCTGCGTTCTGGGCTCGCTCAGACAGGCGTGGAAAGGCCAATACGTGCAACTTGGTGTTGAAAGCCAGGCTACATGCAAACCCAAAGGGCTGCTGGCAGCCAGCCTTATTTAGAAGCCCTTCTTTTTTGGAAAATCTCCCCCTCCCCGTTCAATAAATCGCTTTTCGCCAATCTGTGTTGTTGGAGGAAATGCCCGAGAGGTGGCAGTAGCCCATCTCCTATTAATTTGCTTTATGGTCCTTTCTGCTAGAATATTCATGATGCACGCCGGTTCAGTATGAATACATTTTACTGGCATTACCATTCTGCTTCCCTTCACCCCCTTTTTAAAGGCCTAAACATAACGCGGCCAAGGGTCTCCTACCTCCCCTGCCCTGGGAACACGAAGCTGGAGAAGGAACTGAGTGTTTGGGCTGAGCTCAGATTTGGAGTGAGGCCCGGTTTTGACTCCGTGTCATTGGGATGCCACGTAACGTTCACCGCCGCATGCAGCAGGGGAGATGGGAGCAATTGTCTGTGCTGCTGGATCTGCACAGGCAGCGCTGCAAGAACAAATAGCAAATAAGCACAGCGCTCAGCTGTTATAAAGGTAGGGCTACCTCGGCAGGTATTTAAGGCTGATCAGATATTGATGGGTTTGCTCATTCAGTCTGAATGCTGTTAGGTTAAACCTACGGAGCATCCCAGTTTGGGGGGAGCCGTCCTAGAAAAAGTTGCTCTGATGTCTTGAAAGAACTTAAAAAAAAAAAAATCACTATTTTTGTCTCAGAAAAGATTGCATATTGCTTCATGCCAGCACCAGGCAGCATCTCAGAGAGGCAGATTACATCCATTCTAGGCCAACTACCTTCTGACCCCAAAAAAGGGGCTGAGAGGTACCCCAAACCTGTCCCTGCCCCATCCCTCCAGCATCATCTTTGGTTCTTAGTTTACACGTTTGTGGGTGCAACCACGGCAAGATTGCACGGACGCTGTGGTGACTGCTCTTATCCTCGTGGGCTTTCAACCAGCCCAGCACCGGCTTTCACGTGGCTGCAAGGAGGCAGAGGGAAAAAAAAGTCTGTGTGTGCACCAGGGGAAAGGACAGAACCAGGAAGGGACGTTGCCAACCGCGTGTGCAAGGGAGGTGGAAAGCTCCTGAGAGGGGCTGCAAACAGCAGGGAATGACGAAAAGCAAATAGACCCAGGGCATATGCAACATGTCCTTAATACGGGTCTTGATGAGGACCGTTGTCTCCTAGCTTTCGGAGGCCAGAGTCACGTGGAGCGCTCGCCTTCTCTCCTGCTGCGTGCTCTGATGCAAAGCCCTCGGGGATGGCTCTGCTCCCGGGGCTCAGCCTTTCCCTCTCTTCGGCATCCATCCCAGCCAGGTGGCTCTCCCCATCTCCCGCCCGGGGATTCCCCCCAGCGCCACGGGCGATGACACAAGGCGTTCACAAGCCCGGTGGAGGGCTTGGGAGTTGCCGCCGCTCGCTCCAGAGCTCGGCTGCGGGTGTGTCCTGCCACGCGGCAATTCGTTCAACATGTGCTAAGGGCTGGCTGCCCCCTAAACCTGCCCCTGCCTCTGGCCTCGTGGGGACCGGGGTCAAGCGTTGCACTCAGCTTCCCTGATGAAAGGGCCTGACCCACAGTAGTCGATCACCCTGGGCATCCTTCTAGGGGTGGGGAAGTGGGTCTGACCCTCTCCTCGGGATCCCTCTGGGCTTTAGGCAAGAGCTATACCCCTGGTCCCTCAGGGCACGTGCGCAGAACTGCCAGGCCCAAGCCTAAGTGACATGCCCAAGGCCATACAGGGGGGCCTGTGGCAGACCTGGGAATCCCATCTCAGTGTCTCAACCATGCTGCATTTCTCTTTCCAGTGACCATCATCTCCAGGGAGTCCTGTGCTGAACCATTTGGGTTCCTAATACCACCACTAAGCAGCTTTTTGCTGCGGGGGGGGATCTACACCCATGCAATCACTACTTCAATAGAAACACTTCCATTTGGTTTTTCCTACGGCTGAAATTATGGCTCAGATTTGACCTTCGAATGCCCTTTTCATTACTGAACTCATGCAACAGGTTGACAACTGAAAACAAAAATACTGTCGCTAACCTAACGATGTATTTCAGATTTTCCTGCTTAGGCCAAAGGGGTTTTCAACCCCAGCTCTGGTGGGAAAAGGTTCAGCTTGTAACCTCCTCTTCCGGTAAGAGTCGGAGCAGCTCTTCCTGACATCCACCCAGATAAAGCCTGGCAGAATAGGATCGTTAGTGCACCCGCCCCGTATGAAATGCGCCGGGGAAGCTTTCATGCTTTTCCTGACACTCCGATTAATTAGTTAAAACGTGTCGAGCTCTCTGCAGATGAAAAGCGCCAAGTGCTAAATATTGTTATTTTGAGCCTCTCTCCCTGTTACCACCCAAGATCTCTTGATGTGGAATAACGCCTGCAGTCAACAGTGGGAACCGTCTTATTCCCCCCGCCCCAAACGCCACGCCGCATTCAAGGATCAAAGCGGGTTTGCTGTGTGTTCCCGATCCTGGCTCCCCCTGCCCCAGTACAACCCCGGGAAATAAGATGGAGCTTGTTTTCCTTCCCAGGGGCAACCTTCATAGTGTGCCTCTGCCCTGTCCCCCGAGACACGTCAGCCAGAGGCTGCAGCCCAAGTCAGATCCTTATTGATCCTGACCCCGACTGAGGTCAGGAAGGCCGTCGACGGGTCTTGCCTGCAGGGCTGGGACCTCTGAACTGGTCTAGAGTTGAAAATCAATGTGGATTTAAGTCCGGTGTGAGCTCCCAGCCTCGTAGCTATTCCTGAAGACCTCCATGGGTCTCTCTGTGTGCTGCCCTAACAGACATAGGGAGATCAGGGTCTTCCCTCCCAACAGACGAGGGATGAACCGGTGAAGGAATCACAAACTCCCCTTCTTGTTGGGGTTGTGCGCAGCGGACGAGCTGGGCCCACCCATCTCATGGGCTGCTCGTCCTTTCTGCAGGCCGAAGGAAAAAAAGTCCTTCCTTTTTATTCTGGTTTTCTTTCTCCAATGCATGCCTGCCACGCAGCCCCGGGGCGTCGTTACCACTGTGAAACACTCATTACAGGACATTGCAACGCAGCCAATTACCAACCACTGTTATGTCAAGGCAATCCTGGAATAAGGAAATGCTCGCAGCAATGACCACTTCCTGAAGCAGCTTGGTCTGGGCCTGGAGAAAGCAGGACACCCACAGGCGACCGAGCAACCCTTCAGGAAGGGCATCGATGGGGCTGGGAGTTGGCTCTGTCTTCCCATCCCAGAGCTACCTGGAGAGACGCAGGGGCCTGCTGGCATGGATTCAATCGGAGCACAGGGCCTTGCTTTTCCTAACGGGTTGGCTGGCTTTTATAGCCCCGCTGGCTTTGGCGATCTCGGTGCTTAGCTCGTTACATTTTACTTGTTCGGCGGGCTCCTACGGTGGCTGGCTTTTTGGCATCCCGCACAGATAAACAACAACCGGGCTTTAAATTCAGCCAGGAAAGCTCGCGGCTTTGCCAGGACCTGCAATTTCCATGCTCTGCCGTTTTCTGCTTGACCTTTCTCTCACATTTTGCTTCTTCCTTGCTCCACGCTCTGCATCTCTGAATAATTTACACCTAGTCGGCTTCCCAGTGGCTATTAGTCACAGCAAATGAGATATAGACACAGGTTCAGCCACTGCCCTCCGCACCGTGTCTTCACCGGAAAACACAAGCAAACAAAGACGAGATAGCCAATCCCGTGCAAAGCCCTGGGGAGGCCAGCGGCCCAGCATTTTTAGCCAGATGTACACTGCAATAGCGAGAGACCCCAGGTTGGGGACACAGAGTTAACTCGTCTATCTAAAAAAATAACGCCAGGTGCTTTTTTTTCTACTTGGACTGAATTCCTGCCCTTTCCCTGGATGCAAAGCGGGCACCTTTTTTTTGCAGCGAGACCTCACTAGCACTCTTCCCACCAGCCTTTTATGAGGCTGGTAAAAGCAGAAGGCATTTTTGAATATTTTTTTTTTAATGAAAAATGATCTAACTGACAGCTTTAGTGGGTTCAGATGATATCCTGTGTCCCCATCAAGTTGACACTAACAAGATTATGCAGATAAAACCCTTGATAGATTTGAAACGAGGCAATACCATCATGGGGGGAACTGTCTGATAATCTATTTGAAATCCAGCTCACTTCTCAGTGTTTGGTATTATCTGAGGAGTTGCTACAGCTCGACACTGTAGCTCAATTACTTGGGCTTTGTGAATCAGTTTATATCTGTGTCTGGCTTGATCTTTTGCTGACAGAAACCTGTAAATAGCTTAGTGTCTTTTTACTGGGAGCTGCCTATTGACTTGCTTCTTCTTCTGTTTCTTTTTAAAATAAATACATCGGTACTGTCTGCTATCTGTGCACAGACTCCCAATTGAGGCAAGGCAGCTGGTTATGTGAGACTCAGCACCTTCTCCTTACCCTGGGAGGATGGCATGCTGCTCTGGAGAGGTCAAGTCTTGAAGCCTTCCCAGTGATGAGTAACAGCCATATTCAAAAGGCCCTTGTATCATCGGACGGTGCTTTTCCAGCAGAGGAAGGATAGGCTCTCGGAGGACTGGAGCCTCCTGCAGCCTTTCAGGAGGCTTGCAGACGGATCTATCCGGTGGGGATGGTACTAAGAGGTTTCCACCTTCCCTTCTTGTTTCCTCCTTGTAGGACGGAGGTGGTGGAGAAGCCACCTTCTGCTCCAGAGCTAGGAGCCGGGGCTTGCACTACCGAGCACAGCTGTCTCTCGGCATCTATTAATTAAACCTCCCTCCTTCCCCCCTCCAGCAGCCCCTTGCAGTGATCACTCATAAAGGGAACAGCCCTGCCCGTGCGATGCGCGCTAATTAATTTGTAAAGATGGGAAATGAGTGTTGCCAGTGTCGCTGCTTCTGCTAGGCTGGTCAATAGCCGTTCTAATCTTCCAGAAGAAATTAAATCTTTGCTGTTTATTTTTCCTAAGGGGCCCTCTCTCTAATGTTAGTGTTAGTAAACAGATGCGGTGCGGTGTGCTTATAAGCGGTGATGTATTCCTCTCTTTAAATCATTAGAGTCCCCCAGTTAATACCTTGCTACATCGCTGACATTCATCACCGCAGAGGCTGCAAGAATCGCAATGGCTCTGAAGCCGGCAGCCTCTGCGCATGGCTCGCTCTCATGAGTAAAGCGCCGAGGCGTACGGTCGGGCCAGGACTCCTGGGTACCGCACCCAGCTCAGCCCCTGGCTGGCCAGCAGACCTGAAGCACGGCCACCCCTGTGTCTCTATCTGTATAACAAGAGCACTTGCCTACCTACCTGGCGGGGTGGTGAGTCTTAATTAATTAACAACAACAATGAGCCAAATCCTGATGCCCTTAATCAGTCCCGGGTCAGAGATACTCACCCTGTACTTCCTGCCTTAAGCCCATCTGAATCCCGCAAACAATACAGCTGGATCCCAAGCCTTAGGGACCAGCGAGCCCAGGATTTAAGTCCAAGATCCCTTGTCCCCAAGGAGCAAAACTCATCCTCTTATGCAAAATGATATAGAATTGCACAGGGTGGTAACAAACAGGGTTTGACATGCATTTATCTCCTTTGTATGGGAACCACCTGATCAAAGTCTCTAGCAGGAAAAAATGAGGCTGAGGATGCCTCTCCAGAGAGAGTATTTTTTTGTTCTGCTTCCTATCCTGGGACCCTTCTCTTCTGACAGGATTGTGGTAGCTAGCCTCAGATGATCTGAATCCCACTGGACAGTCACCCTAGGACATTCGGTGCCTTGATTTGATTGTTTATAATACAACCCTCTGGAGATTTTGGGTCGCCTCCTGCACTTTGCTGAAGATTTTAGTAGCGGTGTACACCGCAAAGAAATCAACATATAAATAAGCATGGCGGTGGTGTCCACTCAGCGGTGGCAGCTGAGGAGTCAAAACCATGAATTATCTCCCAAATTAACTGTGCGTGAAATTGGATAGAAAGAGCAGCTCAGCCCATCCTTTCCAGAGAAGATTTATGAATGGGCGATGTGGCCTCGCCGAAAGGCAACACAAGTGGAGGGAAAGTTACATGATGGGCGACGAGGAAGAGAGGCATCTCCCACGTCATTTATCTTCGGCGCGCTTTTGCTTAGCTCCAGTATTTTTCTTTTTTTGCAGGAAAACCAAACTGGGATCAAAGCAAGAGGGTGCTATAGAAAACATGTAGAGTAGCAGCCTGGCCTCACTGAAGTCAATTTGAGCTTTACCTCTGAGTCTAGTGGATTTTTCACCCATATAATTGAAGCAGGGACGATCACTTTCTATTGGTTTTTGCAAGCGTGCTGCTAATTGTGTAGGAGGGATACCATTCTCTATTCCATTCGAGTCAACAGGCTAGATACCACTTTCTATGATATGCCGGAGGATTTTTTTTTTTTGAGACGGGACCAAACCTTTTGCAATGGCTGTTAACTGACCGCCAGCCCTGATAACGAACCCCAAAATAATCAGGATGCTGCCTGTTGGAGTGTGTGTGTCTCTGAGGATCTTGTTTGCTTGATTAAGGAAGTGCATGCTATCGCCTCATCAGGCAGAACCATGTTATACAGACATCACTTTCTGGGCCCACGTTCAGCCTAGTGTTGCCAGCAGTCACGCCTGCATCACACATCTTGTAATATCTGGTATTACAGCCCCGACTCTAGGGGGCATTTGAAGAAGTGAGATGCTTGGCTTTTATTAAAAATAAAAAATGAGTAAAATGCAGTAAATTTCTGGCCCATGTGTCAATGGGGCAGGAGGGGGAAAGGAAGGATGATGCAAAGGCTCAGGAACCTGAAGGCAAAGAACCCCTGATTATAGATATATTTTTAAAGTCATCTCATGGTTTTAATTGTCTGATTTTGGAGGCCTGATTCATGGCTTTGGACCCCGTGGGGCTGGCAGGGGCCAGCCGCAGATTCAGGAGAGAGAGGGGGTACGTGCACACGTGTGTCTGTTGGAAGAGAGGAGACCTGCTCAAGGGCTTGGGGTCATGCTGGCCTCCTGCGAGTGCATGTGTAGGCACAAAGAGGCCATCAGCCACTCGTACTCTGCGTGGTGAAAGAGCTCTCTCCTTAAATCCCAGGGTCAGGAGTGGAGGCTTGTGTTTCTCGGCACCGGCGGTCCGAAGTCCCACAGCCCATGTTCCTTTTGGCTGGAAGCCTTGTACACATACGACACAGGCGGGGCACGCCAGGAACATCTGAGCCAGGCACGCAGTGTGCTGCCTAGAGAAGTGCGGATGTGATGGGGAGGGAGAGAGTTGGAGCTTTCCTGGAAAGATGCCATTTGGGCCACGATGCACAAGCCAGATGTTTCGAGGATGCTGCTGTCTCTCCCCGGGTCTCTCTGTGCAGCACATGCTCCACCAGTCCTCTTGTGACCTGAATATTTCCCGTAATGATTCCCCGGAGGACTGTAATCCCCCCGGTGTGCACTTTCCTCCTTGGCATCTGGCAGACGGGGCGAAGATTGGCAATTACCACCATGCACTCCTAGGCGCCTGGAGATAACTTGCCTGCCACCTCAACTGAGATCCAGCCATCGTAGCACAATGCAGACCCAAATGAGAGAGGATAAGTGGATAAATGTCCTCAGCTCACCTCCAGAGGTCTGTTTTTCAGCCTCGCTTGCAGCAAAACATTTAGTATTCTCATCTTGGCCCTCAATTGAAGGTAGTTCACATCAGAAAAACAGCAGGGACGACACAGTTTGCTTGCTCTTCCGCCCACCGCAGAACAAACCCGGGTAACCTTCGGTGCTGCCTGGAGCTTGCGGGCCGCCCCTGCTGCTCAGATGTCCTTTTGGAGGGGGTGGATGGCAGTCGTTTCAAGTTTTCTTTCCAATGAACTCAGATTTCCTGCGCTGCTGCTAAGGAACCAGCAGGCCTGCCACTTCTGCTCTGCCGCGCGAGGGGAACAGGGCTGTCTGTAACCCCCTTGTTCCCCAATCCCCTGCCACTCTGCCCTCATGAAGGATAATGCCAGCCTTGGCTGCATTATTTTCCCCCCCCTCTCTTCAGAGGACAACCCAACCCTGGCCTTCCCAGTCCCCCATCTCCCCCGGTGGGGACCCCTGTCAACTGGCTTGGAAAAAGCATTGGGCACCTGAGGCAGGTAAGCCTGGCTGATAAACTCAGGAATACAAAGAATCCCTCCCAGCCTGGATCTCAGGGTGACCCTGAACTGTTTCTCACCAGGTCCTGGAGAAATCAGCTTTGATTTGCAGTGAAGAAGGCGTAGGTCACAGATTAGGGAAAGAAAAGCACAGTCCTGGAACGGGGGTGCCAGGGAAGGTCTGGATTCTGCTTCACTGGACATTATCCAGACGGGTCAGAGAAACACCCTTCAGGGGGGATCTAGGGGTACGGACCCTGTCTTAGTGAGCGGGGTTGGACTAGACGACCTCTCAAGGTCTCTCCCCGCCCTGAGTTTCTGTGAATCTCTGAATGAACTCAGCACCTTTCTGGCATTTGGTTCAAAATGTGGCTGGGCCTGGATCAAAATCCCCTTACGGTATGCTTATGTCTACAGATCTTGTGGATCCACGTTCCCCTATGAGATCCATGTGCTCGGGAAGTACTGAATGTCCCCCGCCTCTGTTGCTCCATCTCATGCAGCTCTGGTTTCTCTTCCACACCCCATAGGTCTACTCATATTCTACCATCCTCTGTCTATTGCTGTACTCCCGGGATACGTATCTTCATCCTACTACTGAAAATAATTTTCCTCTGACACATATAACTGCATGCAAGAAAGACTGGAGCCATATCTGGAATTAATCATTGTTAATGAGAAGACATACAAAGGCAGTGTGTTTCAATGCTGGTATAAATTTTAGGCGCGTTGTCTTATGCTAAACGCCTTGTACAAAGTCATCTCTATGCCTCCCTGCATTTTCTCTCTGAGGTTACAGCTGGGGCATTCAATAGGGCTGACGGGAACGTCGTGCTCTGAAAATCAAGGGGAGCCGGACACCTGTCTTAGGAGCCTTGCTGTTGGGAAATCACAGAAGTGAAAAAGCAGGCGGTGTCGTCAAGCCACGGGGTGACTGAAAGGCAGGCCTCGTGAGGGAGGTGCCAGAGGATATTCTGCTTTCCTGCTGGGCCCTGCAGCATTGAATGCTCATGGACGCGGGCACCAGAGCCCAGGGGGACGGTCACTGAGATGTAAGGAGCTTCTTCCCTGTGCTCTCCAGTGTACTGGGCAGGTGCCTGACCACAATGCCTTAGTCCTAGAGGAGCATCTGTGGTAGGTATCCGGTTTCCCTGTGCTCAGGCTGCTGTTGGCGGAGGATGCAGGACGCAGCACAGAGAAGCAGGCATGAGCAATGTAGTGTGCACTGATCCCAGTGCTCTTAGACCATCCCGACATGCCTATGCTGGATGGTCCAGCACCCCTGCTCAGCCACCGCTGCTCTGTGGTTTAGCAAAGCCGGCCTCATACGCCGACACGAGGACTGGGCCCGTTCTGGATGCTTGGTCCAAAAGGCCTGGGAGGGAGCCCCCGGTGAGACATCACTCTCAGGTAGCATCACATCAGCCATGCCCCATCCCATCCCAATAGACTTATCGAAGGAGGAAGGGAAGAGTCGTGGGTGTGGAAGGGGTGGGAGAAAGCAGCGCTCAGCTCCCAATGGCCCTCCCAGCCTCCATTTGCACGGGCTGCATGTTGGCCCACAGCAGACCGCCACCCAACGGGTCTGTCCTTCCTGAACCTCCTGTCTTACGAGGACAGGAAGATCTTTGTTTGCACTTTTAAAACTTATGAGACGCAGCTCTTCCTGCTCATCCTATTTATAGATTAAAACACATCAAGGACACGGCTCTCAGGCAGCTGATTTGTCCGGTCAAGAGATTTCTCCTTCCTAAGAGCCTTTATGCTGCCTGCTGGTGCCAATAAGCTATCATTTCAATTAAAAAAATGCAATGACATCTGGGATCCGGCGCATATTTCTGTCTCCTCACTTCCGTCGCTCGATCCGAGATGCTCACCCATTGCAGCTAAACCCTTCTGATCAGGGCTGTCCACCCCCACTTCGAAAACTAATCCCTTGCCTCTGAGCTTAAGCCAATTGCTACAGGGGTCAAGAGGCAAATTTGTTTCGCATTGTACAATGGCCCAGGCACCTTCGGGAGATTTTGTTTTCTGTTCCTCAGAATTAATAGCGAATTCAAAAGACTGCAGGAAGGGGATTAATTCGGCATTAAATGTTTTAGGCTTTTAGAGGCATTTCAATAAAACCATATGCCGTTTCTAACATGACCATGTAGTGTCGCCCCTAATGGGATTTTCATTTGGGCTCATTTTAATTAGATACTTTATTCCTGACTAGGGTTGCCACGTGCTGTGCTGGCTTCCATTGGAGGAGAAATCAGGCCGCCGTGTACCTGAAACACATGCGAGGTGTCATAAGAATGGACGCCGTGGCCATCCAGCTTTTGTTCTTTTTTCTTTATCTGCTCTGATTTCGGGTATACTCGGGGAGTAGAGAGTGTTTGCAGACAACCGAAAACCCTGTTGTGCTGCTACCAATATATTATGTGCCTTCAAGAGACTGGTTAAGTGGCTATATGCATCACTATATACAATGTCTAACATGATTTCCCCCCCAGGATAAGCAGTATGTATTACAATTATAGGATAATCAGCCTTTCAGCCCACCGGGTGTGATGGGCATTCAAAAGACGCTCTCAAAGTAAAGCATTAAAAGTCACAGTCTTCTCCCCAACATATATTTTAAGAAGCAATCCTGGCTTCTCTGCTCTGCACATTTCTCTCTCTTGGTCATGAGTCTCTGTGGTTTGCTTGGACTCCATAAACTTTGGCATGACCTGGTCGTCTAGTCATTTAAGATGGTATTGTCTCAACTGGGGCTGCGATTTATAAACTGTGCAGTTGTTGGCACAAAGGGAGATTTATACATATTCACAACTGTGTGTGCATGTGTACAATCACCAGGAGCACAGAGTAAAGTGCAAGGATAGACCGTTTTTATGGCTTTGATTTGGCAACTTCTCTCTGTCCAGTAAGAGGCCGACTGAATGAACTAGTCCAGCAGTCAGCAATATGCAAGGTGGAAAGGTGTCTTGACCACACAGGTCCAGATGCCAAATCCTTATCCAAGGTTTGGACTCGGTCTGACTTAAAGCAATGATCTCCTTCTCTCAAGCAGTTTGGGAGGCGTAAGAAAGAAAGTGTGGAAGGAGGAGGAAAAGGCACATGAAGACCTTCCATCATAAGCACTGAGTCTGCATATAAAATACCCAGTGGTTTGCCCAATGTTTCATGACCAAGAGCATTGATTTGCTGGCTCTCCAAACTAGAGGATCTCTTCTGAAAATTGATGGCACTTTATCAGATGCAGTAAGGCCACAAAATTGGGTTAATATACAGATTGCATCAAGAAAATACAGGCACTTTCTTAAGGTCCCCTGAAACATCTTCTGAAACCAGAGCTCAGGACACACTCCTAGATCTCAGTGCAGTTGCCTCTTCCCCATAGGAAATACTGAAAAGAGTCTGTGTTTTGGGTGCCAAAAGCATCTGAGGTAGGGATTAGAGCAGTATAGTCTCCTTCTCGGTCATCGAAACCGTCTTAGAGAAGCTCCTGTGTACAAGACTGGAGTGAGCAGTGTCTTCACTTATGGCATTCACCAGCCTGGAGAAGACACTTATCTTGAATTTTTTAAAGTCCTGGCCCATGAAGACATAAAGGACAGGATTCATGCAACTGTTGAAAGTAGCAAGTGCCGTGGTGATGGGTATGCCAACTTCTAATACTGAGTAGGGGATTTCGTGGGGATGCATTTCCAGGAAGTGCAGGATATGGTAGGGGCTCCAGCAGAGGAAGAAAGTCACAATGATGGTGACAATGATCTTGAAGGGCTTTTTGGATTTGGAGAGGCGGCTGGTTTTCAGCTTGCAGACAATGCGGATATAACAGAGTGTGATGATGGTGATGGGAATGATGAAGCCTGTCAGAAACTTAGTGACAGTCACCATCTTGTGCCTCATCACACCCAGAGAGTGATAAGACTTATTACTGGACAAAGAGAAGTTGCTAAAGCAAACCACATTTTGGCCGTCATGCTCAATGTCCCGGAAAATCAGAGACGGGGAACTCATCATGAAGCCGATTGTCCAGGTGACGAAGCAAACCAGACATGCCAGCTTGGCGGTTCGATGGTTTTGGGACCAGATGGGGAAAAACACTAACAGGTAGCGGTCGATGCTGATCGTGGTTAGCAAAAACACGCTGGTGTACATGTTGAGGTTCAAGAGGTAGGAGTTCAGCTTGCACATGGCTGTGCCAAATATCCAGTTGTAATTCATAGCTGTGTAGGCAATATTTAAGGGCAGGAAGACGCTGAAGAGAAAGTCAGCAGCTGCCAGGTTGAGAAACCAAATGGCATTGACAGACTTCTTCATCTTGAAAATTATGATTGCAATGACCAGACCATTCCCCACGATCCCCAGCAGGCAGGTGACACTATAGATTACAACCGAAAGGATCCTAATAATTTCCACTGTGTTGTGCGATGAGCTAGACTCGAAGCTATACGAGCTGTAATCGATATCAGAAACATTTCCGTAGTCATAGTCATCTTCGGAGTAGTTGTAGACCTCCATTATCTGTAAACCAATTAAAGCAAGTTCAGTGCTGGGGTCTTTTACAGTGCATGCTTCCACTAACTGTCTGACACGGGAGGGCGAATCAAAGGGATCTGGGAGGTGCCCGAGAGATTTCAGTTTGTCAGGACGAGAGCTCAAATTTCACGTTGGGTAGGGGGTGCACAAAAGTGGGCAGCTCTCAACAAGAGCAGCATCGGGGCATAGGGATACAGACACTGATAGCACAGTGTCAGAAAGCAGGGTCTAAATTCAACATTGCAAAGAGCAGCTGTGGTTAAAGCTGGGCACACCATACATTTCACACAACGTTTCCAGGGGAAGACCTGCCTTTGGATTTCCGGCAGCTTACCCAGCTCTGGCGAGACAAATGCTATAGGTCTTGGAACAGAGCGGCTGGTCAGAGGACAAGTGACATTAATGAAAACTAGGACAGAGGGGTGGGGAGATAGGGAAAAATAAGGAGTTGACATGAGCCTCTGCTCCAAACTCCAAAATAACACTCTGAAAATGTTTAGCTGACATTATTGCTGGGTTATATCCGTGCACTGAGTTCTGGCTAGGCATGGATGCTGGTCAATACAAATAGGGGGCTCCTCTGATTTTGCTCCAGTAGGGTTTATTTAGGATTGTTCTGATATGACTGAAAGTGAAATTTAGCCTTCTTAGCCATAGGGCATGATTCAGAACCATTTCATTTGATTTGGGTTTTGTCCTGAACCATCTCTTCACAAAACAGGTATAATCCTCTCCATCTACCACCCACGGAAGTGTCTGGGGCTGACTTAATGCCTGCTCATTAACTGCTTTGAGAACCTACAAGGGCAAAATACTAGTCCTCATCTCAGCTGCCTTTATTAAATTGCACATTTCTGTTCCAAATTCTGCCCAAAGTTTAATATGCAACTCAGTTGGCATCAAGGGGGTTGTACAAATATAATTAAGAGTAAAATTTGGCCCTGTAAAAAATGTTATTAAATCTCACCTTTTCACTCCAGTATTTTTTCAGCTCCACTCTTAATGTGCCTGTAGCAGGGGCTTCATCCACTCCCTGAGCAGCTGGAAATGCCTGCAAGACAGGAAAGATCTGATGGATTTATTATCCAACGCCAGGCAAACAAAGGCAGCCCTTTCCTGTGGATGCGGTCTACTTTGGGAAGCACATGCATGCGTAGCGATGTAACGCTACCACTTGGATCATACAAAGGACAGGCCTCCAATGGAAGAAGGCGTTTCAGGAGGAAGTAGATTTTTAAGCTTCAGTTAATCTTGGTAAAGTACAGCTGGAATTGTCTCAAAGCCCAGATTTCTTACATAGTGCCTGACTTGTCGAGCCAAGGTCCTTTCTGTTGGATGGATGCTTTAACACGCTACCCTGTATTAGGAAATCCAACAGAGCTTCAGCTGGAAAGGACAATGTTATCTTCCGAGAAAAACTAATGCCATGTGTCTAATTCACTACTGGTTTTAATCTGCTGACATCATTCAGCTCGCACAACAAATGAATTGAAGTCCACTGAGGTTGCTCTTTAATATTAAGACAACAACAATTCGCAAAAAACTCCATCGGCCCTCAGAGGGACAGATTTTTTTTCCCAACAACAATAGTTTCTATTGTTTTCCTTTCAATAGAACAGGAGATTACAGGTGTCTCAGATACCTATGAAAGGCAAACCTGGCTTAACTTTTTAAGGGCATCCTACACATCCTATCTACAGGGATACCCGGTGCAGCTTTTGGTGATGTGTGCTCAGTCACCGTCCTGTAGCTTCAGAGCAATGCTCAAATCAGGAAACGTCCCCTGCATGTAATAAGCTAGCTTAA
Source organism: Crocodylus porosus (assembly GCF_001723895.1). Taxonomy (NCBI): domain Eukaryota; kingdom Metazoa; phylum Chordata; order Crocodylia; family Crocodylidae; genus Crocodylus; species Crocodylus porosus. The sequence goes on from NW_017728921.1 coordinate 4,219,090, forward strand.
AAAAGGAAACCATTTTGGAGCCAGTAGAACAACTTAAAAAAACACCAGTCCCAAAACCCTCATCAGGCCAATAGTTGCATTAGGATAAATAACTAAAAGCATCAATAAATATGTGTGAAAATGTTGTGGTTATTCCTCTGATTAAATAAGTGCCTCTCACATTTTAAATCTTTCATATGACAGCTCACACTGCCGTTGGCTGTAACCAAGTCCTGGCTTGGACCAGCCATAGGAAGGCCACGCTTGAAATGGGATCTTTAACAGGAGCATCTGACCAGGGGCTAAAACTTGGATCGGACCCAGGCAAGGAGAGAACTTGAGAACATGCTTGAAGCATTTCACTGGGGAAGGGGATGTGCTTCCTGCAACGCAGGATTTCCTGTGCTTGCCCACGTCAGCTCTGATGGCATCCAGCGACACGGGTTTACAACTGGAAGGAGCTGTGGGCCCATCACATGCAGCTCAGGAAGCCTTTCCCAGAGCTTCCCAAAGTCAGACCTGAACCTTCCCCCACTTTGCACAGGCCGTGCATTGTGCGGCACAGGGTCTGAAAGGGACCTCGGCATCTTCCGAGGTCAGAGCTCTCGCACAAAAGCTGACTGCCCTTTGAGGGAAAGGGACACATGGATGAACCAAGCCTTTTAAATGTAGTTCCTGCCATGCAAAAATGCATCTGGAGTCAGAGGAAAATATCCTCCATGCCACCCGACTCTCAGCACCAGCACTGCTTTCAGCTAGCGTGGCTGCAGGCGTGGCAGGAGGGTCCGCTTGGGACATGGCTCCGCAGCCCAGCCTGTGGGCACAAGTACAAGCAGCTCCCAGACGAGGGCTGGAGGCCAGTTCTTGAGTACTTGGATCCTAATCCCATAAAATCTGTTGCTTTCTACAATGGGATCTGGCTCTTTGAAATGATTAGCCCAGAACAATGATGCTCCCAAAACATAGCCTCGTCCCACTCCAGTGGCCCTTGATTCAATACCTCTGGAAACATTTGCAATCTGAAACTTAGAGGCCACATCTCGAAGTCCTTAATGGGTTTTAACTCATTCACTGAATAAAGACCTCAGATTCTGTGCCACTGATATTCTTGGACCGCCAGCAGTGAGGCATAGGATAGGACAGAAGAAGGAGCAGACCTGCACCAACACAGAGTGTTACAACCCCTGTATACATCAGGAAACTAAATTCCTAGAAGGTGCAACTCAAAACCAAGGATAGTAGACTTACTCCTGCAGATATTTTGGCCCTAATCTTTCAGGTCCACTTAGGTCTCAGTCACCATTGTCCAGTAAGAATGGGAACTATATTTTGGGAGTGATTTGGCCGTTGGCATAAATTGTGAGTTATTTTTATACCCTCCAGATGTTTTTGGAGGCGGCACCTAATAAATTTCCACTTATTGCAAAGATGCCTTAAGACCATAGCATTTTTTGTCATGTTTCCAACGAGCCTTTGCTGTTATTGTGAATGGAGGGGGTTTTCATCCCCCTCTGGGAATGTATCTTGGTCTTCACTTCCCACCTCACCCCTTAAAGCAGATTGAGGTGAGACATCCCAGCAAAGGAAACAGGAGACCTGGATTTTAGGTCTCCAGTGGGGGGCGGGGGAGGGGGCGAGTAGGGAGAGTCTTTTCTATGTTTCTTCAAATACTGCACTGCTAAGCATCGCTCCGTGATGTGCACCTTTCACTTGACTGTCTCTTTGGGGCACTTTTCCTGTCCCTCGTCTCTGTGGCCTTGCTCGCACAAAGGGGGAATGCAGGCGTGAATGACAACCTTGTAGCTGGAAGGATTAAACATCCAACGCAGCAGGTGCCGATGCTTGGTGCTGGGAGTGGGCTGTCCCTGACACCCTTCTGACAAGTCGTGCAGATGCGATGCTTATCTGCATTACGTTCTTTGCACATGACTGCTCGCTACCGACTGCTCTGTGCGCTGAGCAAAAATGCAGCAGCCAGTTTAATCTTCTGTTAGTGATGCGTATCTATCAGGTGAGCTCGAGTGCAGTAATGACTCAGTGCATATCCAGACTTTCTGAAGCCTTCATAGCCCTTCATCTATCAGCACCATCAAGATGTGATTGCAAGGTGAGTGTGCAGCTGGGGATGTCTGAAATGTAGAAGTATCCAGAAGAAGATATAATATGCTGTCCCGTTCCTGTATTCCATCCCCATATTTCCTTTAAAGGCTTTCACTCTTTCAACCCTCCAAATCACCTTCCTCTCCCATCTAGCCTCCTCCTTCTCCTCCACCTAGTATCATCTTCTTTGGAAGTATATTTTCTTCTGTGCTTTTTCCACTCTTTTGTTTTTCATTTCTAGGCATCTACTCATATTCTTCAGAGCCTCTTGCAAGGGACCCTCTTGCTCTCTTTTAGCCTATTGCTACTAATGTTGTTATTACAGTGGCACCCAGGGCCCCAAACAAGATAGGGCTCCAGTGAATTAGGCATTAAGCCAGCCCCTAGGTAGACACAATGCAAACCCTACATATCTGACCATCTAAGAAGATGAACAAACATAATAAGAAGGGAGAAATGAATACGCCACAATTTTTGCAGATTCCTATGTACTTGCATACACATAAACAAGACCTTGAAAGATAAGGTCTTCATGACTGCCGTTTGACCTGGCCATCGCTGGTTGGCTGATTCCTTCCAGACGTCAAGGTAGAAGTGGGCCCTAACAAGAGATGTGGATGGAGAAGATGGCGTCTGCCCCATGGACTGATTCAAGGGGGAAGTTTCATGCATATGGTGCACGTGGAGCTGGGATGGGACAGAGTCATGCATGAGAGCCAAGGCTGGGCAAGATTTCAAGAAGACTGAAGGTGACACAAAAGCAGCATCGAGGTCAAGAAGAGTGAGAATGGACTTTTGCACCTGGTGGGTATTGACTTAATCGATACTGCTCATCTCAGGCGTGTTGAGAGTGGTAGGGAATTCCTGGTGCACTTTTGGTGTTCCTTTTATGATTTCCTGTGGCACTGGCCTGCATGATGACATCTTTCATGCCTGACACCAAATCTGTTAAAGGAATCAAATTTACGAGCGTTGGGCAGACACTTTCCTTGAACGGGCATTTCAAATAACTGACTTGCACTGATTTTCCCCAACCCAGTTAAAGCCCCACATTCTGCTGTGAAGCAAAAGTCACTTCTCTTTACTGCTTTGAATTCTCTGATGAACATTAGCTCAGCTCTGGTGAAGTCATCTCACTGGGATGGTTCAGATGTTTGGGTGGCGTAGCTGATAATGCACCAGGGAGTCCATGATTAAAATCACATTAGGAGTCAAAGGGCAGCTTGTAAGGGAAACAAGCTCTTGTCTTGGCATTTCTAATGGCTGTTACTTCACATTAGGAAATGATCATACATAATCTGGCAAAGTTTGATGCAGCTGGTTGCCTCAGATGAGAAGAGGTCCAGCTTGGAGCTGGCCTGGGTTAGAAATAATGGTTATTTTTAGATAGGAAAATGACTGCCCACCCACACTGAAGCTGGCCAGATTGAAGGTTGAGAGGGAGCTCCCACCGCAGCAGTCTTCCTCAGATGAAAGGTTTAGTGCCCTGGAAACAGAAGGCTTCAACCATCAGGCCTGTCTGCTACTGTGTCCCTTGCACTGGCACTTGGAGTCCCTTCTGCACACAGGCCTGGCCTACTGCCTGTTGAGCCTTACTAGTGTGAATGCCTACACTGGAAACAAGGACAGGTGAAGCTGGGAAGATGCAAACCCTCCATCCCATTCGAAATCATATCAGCCAGTGAGATGGATGTGTTGGCTGGCCATGGCCATCTCCGGGGTCCAGCGTTTTAATAACATTGGCCACCCCCATAAAGTGGAGACACATCACTCCAAATCACACATCCAAGCATCCTTGAATGTTAAGGAGGTAAACTTGCCTAAAGCTGGATCCTAACTTCTGGTTAGCTCCCTGCACCAGGGGCAGTCCACCTCCCAGTACAGAAACCTAATGAGGAAGGTTGCTTTGCCATTCATTCTTCTAGGCCGGCTGAGAAGCATGAAGACTATTAGCCTAGAATAAAGGCCTTTGACATAAGTACAGGCATCTTGACAGAAGTAGCTTGGCTCTTGCCCAGCCATGGGGGTTGTTTACGTGAAATGCAGGTTTTGCTAAGTCAAGATGAATTAGGAATACCGAGAAATTGGTTAAAAGGAGAAAAACAATATGTGTTCTTGGCAGACAGAGACCCTCTAAGGCAAAACAAGCCATACAAGAAATAGCTGTTAAGTAAAATATAAGGTTGCTATAGAAATGTGTGACGCAAATGAACGACTGTAGAAAAGGGTGTACGTTAAGATAAGAAGTGGAGCGATGTAAACAAGATAGGTATAAATTTGAAAAGCTAGCTTTGGGTCTTTGGAAGTCCCACTCAGAAAATCCTCGGCGTTGATCCTCTGACCAAAAGTCTACCCTGAGCAGAACTGATGTAGGAGCTGGAAGCCCCAGAGAGACCTCCCGGCCCAGTCAACCAGTGACGTCATGTTCGTTATATCGTGCGTGCTGCATCGTTTTTAAGTAACTACAGAAATAGAATTGTAACTGCTGCGGTTATTTTGGCTTTTTGAGTTAAAGTTGCAACTGTTAGGGTTTAGTAAACTTGCTTATAGTTAAAAACAACCATGTCATAGTCTCTCTACTTGGTGAAAAGACCTGTAGCAGTGTCATTGGACATAACAACACCCAGAAATGCGTGGAGAGTGCGAGAGAGAAGATGGGTTTTTTGAGTTTAGCGTTGTTAGCTCAGAATGGGTTCTGGCACTGATTAAAGATGAGTTCATGCCGTGAAATGCTGGTCAGCCCTGGATTTGGATTTTGAAACAACCCATTAGAGTTGGGGCATGTTGAGGATCTGCAGGTAGAAATCAGGCTTGTTCCTGAGCACTTGAGCTCTCTGGAGAGTTTCTGCTCAAACCCAGTGCTCACCATCCCAGTTCAGCAGGTAGGATGCCAGCTGGTGAGGAGTTGTGACTGCAACTTGGGGCAACACAACTTTGTTGCCTTGAATCTAGGAAGGGAAGATGCCCTGGTCTGTGCTGGAGTCCATGCCATCATTGTCTTCACTGAAACTGGGACTCAAGCTTGGGAGAGTATGTTTAGCCATCTCCAGTCACCCATCCCAGCTGCAATGTAGCCAAGCTTGTACTTAAGTCCATACAAATTGTAAGCATGGGCTCAAGCCCCATTGGCTTCCAGTCGGAGGTACCCTCGTGTGCCTTCCAGAAATGTAGTCCACACAGCAACTCAATATTGTGCTAGGATGCTGGACATGGACCTTTTGCTGGAAATCAGGTACTCCCTTGTCTTGTCCTCCAGGGCACAGCCAATCCCTGGCAGGGCAGCCACAAAAAAGTGACCTGAATAAACGAGGGTTTAGGGCAAGACCTGTAAATTAGCTTGAGTTGAAAGGAGACCTGGCCCCGGTGAGACCTTTATTGTCGGGAGGATGAATTAAAGTTGATGATCCAGCAGAAGTAACAATATCAGCAGAACTGGTTGTTATACAGCTGACTATTAATGTTGCTGTTTAATGAGCCATTTTAACTGTTCCCTTTATGGACCAGCGATTTTCATATTGTTACCTTTCAAAAGGCAAAGCCACAGATGGTCTGGATGGCAGGCTGTGCTTCACTTTCACTGGGCCCAGTTTTATGGAGGGAGACTGCAGAGGGAGAGCAGGGAACCACTTTCCCTTGGTTCAGCCTCCTTTACACAAAGAGGGACCCTGAACGGTGCCATCCACACAGATGCACAAAAATACTGCAGTGCTCTATGAGCAGGTTGTGGCCTCGTTGCCAGGCTAAGCCATAGCATCTGCAGCACTAGGAATTTTACCAGGGTCCAGAAAACAAAACAGGGTGGATGAAATGACTAAAGCCAAGGTCTGAAGCCCACAGACTCAGCTCTCTTCGAAGAACAGCGAGAGACCCAAACCCCAGGATGGTGCTGAGCTGCTCAGCTGAATTCCCTCCCGTTCCCACGGGTCTCTCCCAAACACAGATGCTTGATTTTCACTTGCGGAGCAGGAATGCATGCACTCAAGGTTATGTACTACATTAGATGCTGTTCTGGATGAATTCCTGGGATGACTGGTAGCAGAAACCCTGTGCATACAAGTTTTCCAGCGGAAGTTCAGAGACCTCCAAAATTTGAATGGATTCAATTAGCGTCAGAACATCAGAGGACTTTGGCGTGCTGAATCTGAGTCCCTGGGAGGTTAGCTCATCAGACTACACCCTCCCAGTGCCTTCTGCCGGCATGGCGAGATTTGGGATTACAGACACCCGAGGTTGCTACAACAGCGTCTTTGCTGTTTCCCCTTGGTGGAGGACATCTTTGAACACAAATGAGAGGTTCACAGTAAGGGAGGTGCTCCTGGATTTGATTATGCCCATATCCTGCACTATGGAGGGAAGGATAAGTCTGTGGAAAGATGGAAGAAACTATTGGTGAAATGGGATTTTTGATGATATTTCCATTTCCCTTCAGCCCACACATACATTTTGTATTTAAACCCATCTCTCTTGTTTATTGTGGGCCCGGTTCCTGCAGTGACATTCAGACTGACATTTCAAAGCTGCGTTTCATGGATTATTTGTTTGAACTGTCTGCTTGTTTGCTTCCTCTTTCACTTGTAGCATGGGCAGTGACTGAAACAGGTCGGCACATTGGGATGAAAAAGGGGTAACACGGGCCCATCTGTGCATGGGCACACGCGGTCTGGCCTCGTTGTGGGGTGATTGAAACCTGGGTAGCGCTGGGAGGTGGGGAGAGCTGAGTATGTACAGAGGCACCATGACTGATACTGTGCTTGAATGAAAGATGAATTCATTGACACCGGTGCAAACAGCTGTGTTGGATCCATACAACACCTCCGTCCTTTGCACGGGTTGTCCTTGCATAGGCTCTTTTTAGACTACCCCCTCTACCAATGCTTCAAGTCAGACCTAGCGATAAGCTGATACCTGGGAGGTTGTATGCACTAGCACAGGGGAAGGGTGAGTGCAGCAGAGACCCCGCCAACTTCCCTCGCTGCCATTTCCTACGCAGAACAACGGCTTCAGCCGCATGCTTCATCTTCCCAGCCAGGTTTGATTTGTCTGCAGAGCAAACCAGCCAGAACAAACACAGAAAAGGGGGAGACGTCCAGGGAGAACAGCTCATTCGGAAGGGGCGGAAGGGAAAGATGCAGGGATTCCCCACCAACTGTTGCCGTTTTTTGGCTTGTTTATAGATGTGTCTGGGGTACTCTCTTGACATCTGTGGTTACTCTCTTTCCTCCAGCCAAATGAACAAAACAGTTTTGCACGCACCATGGAGAGAGATTAGCTTCCCAGGTGGCCAAGGCTTTGCAAACGTTTCCAGCCATGGACCCATGGCTTTGGAAATCCCAGGACCATTGGCGCTCTGCTCCTTAAGGTGTCTTGCTGGGTTGAGATGAGGCTGATGGCAAGGAGGTGGGGACTAAGGGTAGAGCAAAAGGTGCCTCTACTTCCACAAGGAAAGGAGGATTATCTTGCTGGGATCCTATGACCCCAGCTGACTTCCTGCCCCTGGGCAGGGGGCTGGACTTGATGATCCTCCGGGGTCCCTTCCAGCCCCGAAGTCTATGAATTCTATGAAGTGCAAATAACAGGTTGGCTTTCATTTTCTATTATTTCATTTTCTTCTTGATGGGAGGGGTGGAATCTGAATTGAAAGTTCATGTCCGTTGACAGCGCAGCCAGATCACGTTAGTTGTTAATTATAACTAACTCACGAGACAGGCCTGACTCATTGAAACTCCACTCCAAATTCAAGGGAATGGTTGGAAGTGGTAGGAAAAGAAAATGAACTGAGCAACTGAATCGGTTGCAATGAAATGGAAAGAAAAACAAGAGGTGGTGCAGAGCTACGGTTCTCAATTTTGAAAGAATAAACTGATCAGCTAAAGGAATGAGTCAGCAGATCAGCCAGACTAGGGAACTCGGGAACTTGAATGCAGAAGAAATTTGGCATTTGTCTGAAGTGAAGGTGCTAATCCCAAGAAAAAGGACAAATATTTGCCAAAAAGTTCAATTTCAGCAGAGCTGGAACCATATGTGAATTCAGGTCAAATCTGGCAAAGAGCAATAAGACATAGCTAAACTATTTATCTGAACTTCTTCTAAATGAACTTTCTCAATTTTCCATTCCCAAACTAAGATTTCATTTTAAAAACTGCCAAAAAAGGCTTTCAAATGTTTCAGTTTAGGTCACACAAAATGTTTGGGTTGAAATCTTTTTCTTTTCTTTTCAAAGACCATCAAAAAGCTTTTACTTTAGGTCAACTCAAAATGGTCCTTTTTTATTTTATTTTTTGGTTCAGCCACAAAACTGAAAATATCCATTGTTAACTCAGATGTTGCAATTAGTAGATCCTAATGCATCCCAAAGGCATACAGAGTAGGAGTTTTGGCACATATATTTTTATGTGTTCTTTAGATGTATCACAGGATTAGGTGAAGTCAGATGTGTTATTCTTGTGAAATCAGCAGGAAATGCAAAAAAAAGTGTCAGAAATAATCAGACTAACATCAGCATTTTGCTGCGGTTTTTTTATCTAGCTTGACATGTTTCATATTGCAACCAAATGATACGCTTAGACACCTTAAGAGATGGAAATTAGTCAGGATGGTGGGGAAGGGGTCATCACTACGTTTTATTGGAAATGCCCTCCGTTACCCCAAATGGAAAATAGTTGCAATCCAGTATTAAATTTTAAATGCAAATGCATTCAGCTGACTCATATTGGTAGAAAGCAATAGTGGAGGGGAACAGGGACTTGCACAAAGTTGGGGTGAATATTTCCTGGGAATATTAAAAATAAAATTTTGAAATTTGAAAATGTCTGGCCAATTCTGTACGTGCCTTACTTAGCAAGGCAGCCAATCTGTTTCTTGTAGCCAGTGTGAGCCCTGTCCTTACAGGACATTTTCTAGTGCTTGGTCCAACTTGTTCTCCAAGTCCATCCCAGGATGCTGCTAACTACGATATTTCAATGCTAGACCTAATGCCCTGTTTCAACATGACAAACTCCACCCTGGCAACTGCACATATATCCCTTTCTTTGCATTTGGGTGCTTATCAATAACCGGTCACATTTAGCTACACCACGTGCAAATACTGCTTGAGAAGACACCCTCAGGGTACGTGTCTAATAGCCAGCACCGTATTTTCCACCTGAGTATACTATCCCAACAACAGTGACATACCTTGTACCATCTTAAATCGCGCATCTGGTGAGAGATCACCAAAAATACTATCTCTGAGCAAGGACTGGATAGAAATGGGTGTAGGACAGGTCACAAGAAACTGGACTAGACCCTCAGATTAGCTGGAAAATATGTTTTTCTCATTGTTTAACCCATGGTGTTCAGAGTGATGCTCACGGGGGAATTCCTCCTTGCTGGACACAGTGTACTACACCTCTCTGCTCTGCTTTAGAGGCTACACCTTGCAGCAGGAGGCAGCCCAGAGCCGTTTAATGATTGTAATAGGGTAGTAAATGGCAAGTTTCAGTCTTCAGCTGAGGAAAAGCCATATGATGGCTATCAGATTGCCCCAGAAAGAGAGGAACGTACAGACAGGACTAAAGAGGTTTAGGTTACCCAGATGCTTGCAAAGGTGATGCTAAAAATGCTAAGATCCCGATGGAGAGGAGACATTTGCACAGGACTGCTCAGAGGTGTAACTGCATGGCTCTCTGGATATCCATGCACACAGATCTACGGACACTCAAGCGATGTCCCCCCTGGCAGAGACTGAGCATCTAGTTTAGTTTATATCTCTCAATGTCCCTGTTTCTGTATCTAAATCTAGCTGAGGTCTGCCCCTCCTGTTCCCACCCTCAGAAGCTGAGTGGTGAAGCTCTTTGGGGCATTGCAATTGGTTTTTTCATTGTAAACAGGCAAGGACTGGGGATGGTCTGTGTGTTGTGCTGATTTGGGCTGGACTTGTGGTTCAGACCAGATGTCATGGCCAGGTCACTGCTGTGAAGGCGCAGACAAGTTGATGAAATGCTCTACACCCACCTCCACTCGGTTAGACGGCAGGTCTTTTGCCTTCCCACTCAGACCATGTATTTTTTAATCAACCTTGTCGTTTCCAGTTGACCCGGCTGATGTGCTCGTATCTGCCGGTGGTGGCATCACAGGATGTGGAAATGCTGCTCCAGAAGACCTGGGAACTGTGACCTGAGCCCACTTTTGAATTAGCAACTGGACTTGGGGAAGTCATTCCCTGCTATTCAGATTAGTCCTGGGGGGTCTCCACTTGTTCTACACAAAGGCAACTGGAAATACCATATAGCGGGTAGGGAGAAGGCCACAGCTGGGAGCTTGGCTTTGGGGTAGGTTGGTGGGTCCAGTTACTTGCAGGTGACTACTGTGGGCAGAGGTTTTAGGACCTGTGTCTAGCTCTTGTGTGCACATACAGATAGGAATAAGCACAGAGAGATGCCAGGGGGTCATGGGAGTGATGGGGAAGGGGTCACGTTCTCATTCCCATTCTTGTTTGCATTGCTGAACTACACGGATGCCAATGGGGCACCTTCAGACTGCCAGCCATATAAGCAGAGGAGAGTCTGGCTTGGCTACGAACACGCTGCCCTTCGTCTGCACCCCAGCTAGGAGAGCTCCCTGTTTCTGGTAGTGCAGCTTAGATAAAGCTGTGCTAGGCATGGATGGAAGCAAAAGGGCACAGTGGGTAGAGTGGCAGAGGCAAAGTCTTCAGTGCCAGCAAGACACAGAAAACAAGAGCAGTTTAAATAACAGTGCCGTCATCTGAGTCGGTGGAATTGCCCAAGCAGAATCCTGTGGGTTGCTTCTCCCCCCCTGCCACGCAAGCCCTACAGAAATGGCATTTCTCTACCAGCCCACAGTCCTGGAAGGAGCTTGAACCACTGACTCCAGAGCCACCAGTCCAGGACCCCACCCCAGCACTGCTGTTGAGCTGCTTTGCTGCATGATGGCTGTCTAGCAAACAGCACTAATAATGAAGGCAACAGGAGTGAATGAAGGCCATGCTACAATGCGCCAGCCTGTTGGCTTGAATGGACGATGCAGGGATGTCTCTCTTCTGCACGGGCAGAGAAAGTGCAGCAGCCCAAGCAAACTGTCCAAGGACATCCTAAAGGCAAGCATTACAATACCAAGGACCTGCTGGCAAGAAAGCACCGATGCAAGGGAAGGCATAGGAGCAGATACACCATGCACTAACTCGAATCTGGTGTAGGATTACCCCAGGAAAACTCTGGTGAAACTACAGCCGTGTAAGTGCTGTGGATTTATTGCTATTTTGGGAGACATTCCCTGCCCCTCTGCCATCTAGTGAAATAGAGCCCACTGACCTGGGATGAGTTGTGCCTTGGCCCCTCCAGACACCAGTGGATCTGTGACCAGCGGCTAGTCAAACCGAGAGCTCTGAGCTCAGCATAGATGTCTCTGAACTAAAAATGCACTTGAAAAGCCTGTGCTTCCTGTGCAAACTGGCTGGGACTCCTGCATTTGGGCTCTTGCACTTTTAAGGTAGAGTATTTACCAATCTTGGTTTCTTGGAAGCCTGCCTTGCTGAATACAGCGCTGTCTGCGAACCACCTCCCGCTGCCCTTATGCCCCTGTAAGCCATTTCCCTAATTACCCGTCACAGCCATTTTCAAGTCCCTTTGCTTGGAGCTTCCAAGGCTTACCCTCCTGTCTCAGCTCCACCGTCTGCCCCCTCCCCAGCCTGGACCACGGTGGCCCCTGCCTCCCTCGCAGGGGCCAGAAAAATCTGCCCACGTTGGGCTGAGAGACCAGCCAGCTTGAACATGTTTGCAAACTTTTTGCTGGCAGAGCTGGAGTGGGCTAAGGGACAGGCCAGGTCTGTGACAAATGGAAATCAGAAACAGATGTTGGAGGAACATTTGGTGAGTCTCCCGAGCCCCGCTGACCTCCTGTGCTTCCGTCGGCATTAATAAAATACAGCAGAGGCAAAGTTGGTGGGGCAGTCTACGTCCGAAAATAGCTTTCCTCTCAGCCGCGTGCATGGTTATTGCTCTGTCTCTCACCCCCACTGGCTCTCAGACTTCATTGTCAATGCCTCAGTTAATCATTTATATGATCAAATACAAGGCACTGTTTCCAGCAATAATCTCATCCTCCGCCATAATTCCTTTTATTTTTAGCCTGGGTAATGCAGCTTATTAAAGGCACAAGTTATGTTTCCATTAGCAAGAGAAAAGCCAGATAAAGATGGTCATTGTTCAGAAGCACAGGGAAAGCAGATTAAGGAGATTACCATTGTAACCTCTTGTAAGGGAACCCTACTGCGCTGTAGCTCCATACAAGAAGGCATGTTTGTAAGGGTTGACTGAAGATTAGCCGGACTACCTCCCTGAAGATTAGCCAAACTACCCCAACCTCTGGGCTAGGGACAGAAATGACACATAAACTGGTACAAGTGATCAGAAACTGGTTCAAATCTGTAACACAACGGAAGTTCAGTGCGCATAAATCGCTTTCAAAATGGCTGAAACCTGTTTAAGATAAATCTGGATGGATGTAGTATCAGATCAAACTGATTTAAGTTAAATCGGTTTACTGAACTTCTGTCCCAGCTCCCAGAGTTCGTAGAACCCATGGCCTTGATTCAGAGCAGCGCATCGGTCCGTGCTTACTTTGAAGGCAATGGGATTCAAATGGAGGCTGACAGTTAAGGATGTGCTTATGGGCTTTCTTAGTTCAGGGCCTGGATTGGGCTCCTCGCTGCCAGTCCTATGAGATCCTGAGCACTCTCCACTTCTAACCCCAGCCAGAAATCCCTCCAGAAGGGGACTTCCTGATTTATCCCAGCACTTCTCTTCCCTTTTGAGTGGAACATGGACACAGGAGAGAGAAAATACCCTGGGGGAAAATGCTGGGCACGTGTGTCCCAAACAAACACAGCCCAAACTCCCGCTGGCTGCAGAGGAAGAGACACCCAGGCAGGATGTGGGGCAGGTCCGCTTGGTTTTGGGACGTAGGTGGGTATGTTTTTGGCTGACCCTTCTAGCTAATGCATTGACAAATCCTAATTGCTTCAGGAGTAAACCCTGAAATTCCTGCTCAGGGTCCAGACCCTGAGAGCAATCAAGCTCCCCTCCATGTCAGCAAAAACTCGCCTGCGTAAGAACAGGAGGCTGCATCCGTGAGACACCTCATCCATAGCCTGCGGGACACCCGCATCCTTTAGCTGCACACAGTCCAGGCTGCAGCAGGGCTGGCTGTGGATGGGAAAACTATGGGACGTCTGCTAATTGATACCATGGCACCGTGGTCAGACGAGGCAACCACCCCTGTGCCCAGGACCCCTCCCAAGCAACGCCACTGCATGAATTTCCAAAGAAGAGTTTTTGACTCTTGGGAAAAAAACCCAAAACCCATGTCCTGCCTTTATTTTTAACTCCCTGCCCATGTTTGCGGTTATTTTAAATGTTAGTCACCATAGCAACAACAGCTTCTGCACAGAGACCGGCTGCGCCGTGGCGTGGCCCAGGCCCTGGAAGGGCCGAGCGGGTTCTTGGCAGGATGCCTTGGCAGTGATTTCCTTCTACAGCAGAAGCCCCCAGACACCCCCGTGCATGCAGCAAGGGGAAACGCTAGGTTAGTGGAGGGGGAGGGAGGGCTGTGGGCTTGCGGGCCAAATTACATTTCCAAGCCACCTGCAGAAAGGCCCCAGGGAGGAAGGGTCGGAGGCACCAGGCTTATCGGTCCCAGGTACAGCAGATAGTAGCAGAGAAACACCGAGGGTAACTTGAAGACTTCCTTCTGTATCCCAGCCCAAAGGTATGCCATGGAAACCCGCGGAGAGGGGAGAAGGGAATGAAACGGCAAGAGCTGGCACCCCTTCCTGGCTGTCAGCAGGTGACTTTAGGATTCACCCTGGATTGCCTTAGCCGTGAAACAAAGGCACTGACCTGCCTGGCGGAGGGGAAGGGGGTTGGGAGGACTCCCTGGGAAAGCAGGACCAGACCCTGAAATGCAAGGAGCAATTCGAGTGCAAAGGATATGAAGCCACCGGTTTTCAATGCCAGCTCCCCAGGGATCTCAAGCAGACCTGGACACAGGCCTAGGTGAACCGGGTGGCTGCCCAGGGCCTGGACAGAAAGGGGGCCCAAAAATGAAAAAAAAAATTACAACTGCAAAAAAGTTTCAATTGTGTGCATGTACGGGACTGGAGATGTTATCAGTTAAGCATGAACTATTTAAAGACATCGATACCACAGATGCGATGAAGACTTTTGCAACAAAAAAAACATTATCCCTGACAAAAGGGGACCCGATACTAAAAGTCTGCCCGGGGCTGCCAGGAGTCTAGGTACGGCACTTCTCTCAAGGATGAGAGCTGGCATGGGCAGTGCATTACTGGTGTATGGCAAAGTCTCCCAAGGCTTCCCCTGAAATCCCTGGGCTAGAATAAATACGAGAGCAAGGCTTCCCCCCGGGGACTGCTGAAGAAACAGGGGGCCAAACCACGGCAATCAAACCCCTCTGAAGAGGTCAGAGGGAGAGACGATGAAGGGCGAGCCTCCACGAGTCCCATTAAACGCTGCCCCAACAGGCACCTCTGGAGGTGCTTTCCCATTATTTGCCTCCAGCCGCCTTTTCCAGCTCGCCGTGAATTGCAGCCTGGTATATTGCCTCTGCGCGCGCGTGTGTCCTCCAAGGACTCCCTGCTCAAATCTCATTTTGAGCTATATATATGTGCAATATATAGACAGGCGCTCGCATTCCCTGGGCAGTCGTGGTGTGATAAATCACAGGAGAGCAAAGGCAGCCAGACATCCTGGACTCCACTGAGCACCGCCGCTCTCTCCCCTCCCCTCCCCTTCTCCCCATGTACTATCTGCCCCCCGGGGCGGCTTCCTCCGCCGCAAAAGGAGCCCTGGGCTGCCTGGACAGGCTTCAACGCTTCAACTGGGAAATAACCTCAGAGTTATTGAAGCCTGGTTATAGGGGCTGCTGGAAGGGAAGCCACGAATCCCCTTGGGGACGGCCCCGTGCCGTGGAAGGGGCTGCCTGCCATGTTCCTGCTCCTGCCCAGAGTTAACCCGCCTCTGTCCTGGCATGGAGAGCAGCTCCTCAGCAGCCCCCCTTTGAGCTCTGCTTCCACGCCTGCTTTCACCTTCCTCTTAACCTCGCTGTCTCCCGACAGCTTTGCTTGCAGAGGGGAATTATGAGTAGCGTCTGGCTGCAACCAGGAAGCTTCCTTGGGAATTAAGCTGGGGGCTGAAACCAGCTGGCCCTCCCCGGGAGAGGAAACGAAGCAAGGCAGACAGGCCACAAGCCACTTGGGATGGGGAGCTGCCTGAACAGGCTTCAGTGAGGGGAGGGGGCACCTGGACAAGCCGCAGAGGTGCTGGGTGCTCTACCAAACCCTCTGACCTGCTGGGCTGGGGCCCCCTCTCAACCATTACAGCCAGCAAGGGACTCGCCTTCACACCCACCCGGCGTCCAGCAATGCAGAGGGCAGAGCAAGAGGGGAGAAGTGCAAGCCTGCGGCTCTTATCCAGGCCATGATAGAGATGAAAGCCCAGCCCCCAAGGGCAGCGCCACATCAGCCGGACCCCACACGGTGCGGAGACAGCAGGGAGGGAGACGTTACCCCCTGGTCCATTGCTAAGGAAAAATATAGCAAGCACTAAGGCTCCCCTGATAGTTTCCAAGTCCAGAAATTTGTTTTAGGCACGCGAGCTGTTTTACCCAGACCGGCCCCTCCACCTGGGCAACCAGTAAGTAGGTTTGGGAGAGGCTGGGAAAGAGCAGAATCACATCACAGTGCTGTGGCATCTGCAGCCACGTCCCTTCCCCGCATCGGGACCAGCAATGTGGCAGCGCTCTGGGAAAGTCTCTTTATCTTGCCAGCTACATTATCCACTCCCCTCTGTTTGTTTTCCAAAATCATTACTTTCCGGTGGAGAGATAAGGCTGCGCCGTGTCTACACCAGGCTGATTTGTGTACTCGGCATCTTGCCTCTGGGGGGAGGAGGGCTGGAGTCATATAGGAAGGAGAAGGATGTCCGACCAGATCTGCTATACAGCGCGGAGAGATACCACTCGAGCGTCCCTCGTCTTGAGGAGCATCGGTTATCGCAGTCCCTGGGCTCTACACAGCCCTTGATCATTGACACCGAGGAAAAGAAGCTGAAGAGAGAGAGAGATGGGATGTCTGTGCAGCAAAATGGAAGATGTAAGGGTTGCATGTGCTAATCAACCCATGCTTCATTTGGCTGGGGCAAAATGGGCAGCAGCGACACGGGTGGGCTTGTACATCCTGTTTGCTATGCGAGCACATCCTAACATGTGGTTGCACATGCTAACGCCCGTTGCCACTCATTTGCACTTCTGCCGTTCGCCTGGTCTGGGTGCGTAAGCAAAATCCAAGCTCGGACCACTGAGTGATTCTTCTTCGCTAGAGAAGGGGAGAGCAAACTGTCTCCTGTTACTTCCTGCCTGCCCGCCATGGTGTCCCTGCCAAACTGTCACACGCAAGTCAAACCAGAGTCAAAAGCCTCCATCCAGCTGCGCCCCCTCCTCGGCAGCAAGGTGCGAGCACGCCCCCGCAGCAGCCGAGGTGAAGCAGGCTCGCTGGGTGTCCTTTGACACGCTGGGGGTGCGCAGCACGTTTGGGGACGCGCAGCGCGGCGGGGATGTTGCTCTGGCCGGGATCCTGTGGTCCCTGCTGGCGTCCTGCCCCTGGGCGGGGGCTGGACTCCACGATCCTCTGGGGTGCCTTCCAGCCCCAGTGTCTAGGAAACCTATGAAGTGTTAATACCTAAAGCAGACGCCTGGTTCTGTGCACAGACCGGGTGGGCCGGAGGGAAATGCAGCCGTCTTGGTGTCAAGTGGACAGGAGCTGAGGAGATCCTGGCTCTGCCACACGCTCCCTGGGCCTTCGCCTGCTGTGCCTCAGGTCCCCAGCAATAATAAAGCGGGGACAAGGACATTAAGGCACTACAAGCTCCCTCTTTATCTAGCAATAAGACCAATGTCCCCAGTGTTTGGACCTGGCATTCAACATGGAGGTACCAAGGCTGGGTTCGGTGCCCGAGCGGGAAACTAAGGCACTGCAGCTCCACCAGGCTTCGATGTCTGTCCCCCACCGGCAAGCAGACAGACGCAGGGCTGGACGCTCCCTTGCAAGCCCATCCAGTGGGATAAGGCAGCTCGGCAGGGACAGAGAAGGGAAATACTTTGCTAACAAACCTGTGCCTGCCGTATGGGCCCAGCTGGCTCCTCACGTGGGCCGTACCTGAGCAAACGCTCCTGTCTCCCAAACCGCTGCAACACGGGGCGACCGCGTCGGGAAATGACAGCAGCTTTCTCCCCATCAGGAAACATCTGAGGTGGTCACATGCAAAACCCACAGCTCCCGATTTCATCAGCCAGCTGCATCCCCATGCTCAGCCCTCCTCCGCTGGGGCGCTCTGGGTAGTCCCTAAAGGATGCCGGGGCCAGGCTGCGACTGCATCTAGAGATCAGATGGAGGCCTGGTGCCTAAAATCCCATCAGACGACTGCATGATGAGGCATCGCGATTGTTATACGGCGCTGCCAGAAAAGGCTCAGTATGCTGCAGTCTGATGCCAAGTCACGTATTAGTATTAATTACTCATAATGAGCATGCAAACAAGGCTGACAGCCCCTTGTTCTAACCCTTCCCTTCTCCTCCTGCGTGAGGATTATTAGACTGAGCACGCTGTAGCGAATGATTTAATGAACAGAGCAGAAATTCCCCCGTGGAAGACGCCGGCTCTGATCTCGAGGCCGGTCAGAGGAGCGCGGAGGCAGCTCCGGCAGGGGAGGGAGGGAAAGGTAAGAGGGGGCAATCTGTGAATCAGCACGCCTGGAAGACCACCCCCAGGACGGGCGCGAGCAGCTCTCGCCCCCCGCCCGGAGACGCCGGGGCCCGCTGAGCTCCCTGGCACGCTGGGAGGAGAGGCAAATGTGATCGGGCAGGCTGGCCTGCCTTCCCTGAACGACTCAGGGAATCACCTGCATGCGGAAGAGCATCTGGCTGGCGCGCACGGCTGTTCGGGCAGCTCTGATGGCATTTCATACGTGGGGTTTGACAGGCCTGCGCTCAGTGATACGGGGGCACGGGTTCAAGGCCGGTCCCCAAAAGCTGACAGCGCTCACGGTGTTTGAGGTCCAGCTGGGCCCTGCTCCATTTCACCACCCGCCCGCCTCAGGCCCCGATCCCGCGGTGGGGTCCCTGTCTCGCAGGCGGAAGCTTAGGGCGACAGGCTTGGGACCACTGCGGCCATCCGGGGGTCTTGGGGGTATTGGAAGTAATGGAGCCAACGTGCAGGGTATTGCATGGCTGAGTAGTAGAGTAGCTTGCCACTTTGGAAGAGAAAAGAGATGTGGGGCTGAGGGCGGTGGGCACGTTCAGGGCTTGAAGGGGCAGCATGGGTGGAGACCCAGTTGTCTTCCTTCTGTCACTCTTCACTTGGGTTCATATGACCCCAGCGGTCTTTCCTGCCCAAGTGCAGGGGGGCTGGACCCGATGATCTGTAAGGTCCCTTCCAGCCCCAAACAACCATGAAACTATGAAACTTCAGACTGTCCCAAGTGCAGAGGGCTGTTTCCCTCAGGGCCTGTTACCCGCTTGCGGAGAGAGACGCACGGGGATGCCTTTGAGGTAATGTAGATTAGAGCCAGGCAAGTGAGCAGCAACTAAACAGAGTCCAGGATCCCAAAGTAGAGGGAGGGTGGAGGAGTGGCAGTCCCATTAACCCCATTTTACAGAGAGGAAAACTGAGGCACCGCAGCAGCACCAGGATCAAACAGGAGAGCCCAAGCCCCAGCCACCTGACTTGGCAACCTCGCAGGCTGGCATGGTGTAGGCGGGCTGGCTTGCATAGCCAACGGCATGCTGGGGAGCCACGTGGCCAGCTCTCCTCCTGCCCACTTTGCCCTAGCCTGAATGCCCTGATACCCGGTCATGCCTGCTTCTGGAGCTGTAGCAAGATGCTTAAGTGCTTTGCCCCCAGCATGCCTGGACTGTCCTACAACACCCCCAAAAGGGGCTCCCGCACCTGCAGAGCCCAAAAGCGGCTCTTCCAGCAGAAGGAGGGTGCTACCTTGTGCTGAAGCCATACCTGTTTTCTGGCTGGTCAGGTGCTGCTCGGCCTCCTTGCTGCTGCAAGGGGAATGCAGCCAGCATCTCCTCTCTCACGGCCACGCTGTAGGAGTTCAAGACCTTTTCCTCCCTCAACTGTCTCACAGGCTCCCCAGAGCACTGGGGACCCTCTCCGGACTCCTACCCTGCTGCTGCATCGCCTCACCCTGCAAGACGGAGAACTGAAGGGAGGGGTGGACACAGGCACTGCCCTCTTCTCCCAGCCTGGCTCCTCAGCAAGACCCACAGCAGCTGGAGACCCACCCCACGACCTGCTGGCCTCCGCATGCCAGCCGTCATTGGCCCGTCTCCGCGTCCCCGCTTCAGTGCCAACGCACTTAATCCCAAATCCATGTGAACATAACGAAATAAACAGGGGAGGCCACAAAAAAAAAAAAAGGCCCTTGTGGTGTCAAGGATTTGAGAGCAAAACCCAGCAGCGTGACTCACTCTGTTTATCCAGGCAGGCAGCACAGGGCCTGGCACCGCACCGGGCTCAGTTTATTCCTGCAGAGGCTTCCAGCCCCGGAAGAGCCTCCACCCACCCCGGCGGTCAGCAGCCACCGGCCATGCCCTCGCCGCCAGCTGCAGAGACGTTGAGGCTGGAGGTTGTTTTGAACTCCCCTGCATGCACACGGAGCAGGGCGCGGGCGCGCAGATGGGGCGAGCGGTCCACAGAGCTTTTCATCGGCGAGGAAAAAGACCCTGTTGTTTTAGCTCACGTGCGGGTCAAAGCCCAGGCAAGCTGAGCTCTTGCCTTGCACTGCGGTGCCTCTGGGTGGGCAGTGGATTCGGTGCCTAACGCTCCTTCCCAAGGGGAAGGGGCAGAGGTGAACAACCTTCCTATGAAATACGAACTTGCATTTCTACCCAGGAGAACTTTTACAATCTTCTCTCCTATGCCAGATGATGGGTGTTTGTGCCTGAAAGCTTGCAATTAAACACCTTTTTCTGAAAAAATCTAGTTGGTCTAATAAAAGACCAACTGGTTGTCAGACCAAGCTGGTGCCTCCTACGACCAGGTCACCAAATCCCTAGACACAGGGGGAGCAGTGGACATCGTCTTCCTGGACTTCCAGGAGGCCTTCGACACTGTCTCTCATCCTGTTCTCATTAAGAAACTGGGGGCTGTGGTGTTGACCCCCCCACAGTCAGACGTGTCGCCAACCGGCCGGAGGGCCGCGCTCAGAGAGCGGTGGGGGACGGGTCATGCTCAACCTGGAGGGAGGTGGGCAGTGGGGTCCCGCAGGGCTCGGTCCTCGGGCCCGCACTGTTCAACATCTTCATCAGCGACTCGGACGAGGGGGTAAAAAGCACCTGTTGAAATTTGCTGATGACACTAAGATGTGGGGGGACGTGGGCACGGTAGAGGGAGGAATAGGCTGCAATCAGACCTAGACAGGTTACAGGGGTGGGCGGACGAGAACAGGATGGGATTCAGCACCGACAAGTGCAAGGTGCTGCACCTGGGGAGGCAGAGCCAGCACCACACCTACAGGCTGGGGAACTCCCTTCTCGTCAGGGCAGAGGAGTCATTGATGCCAAGATGAACACGGGCCGGCAGTGTGGGGACGC
>NW_017728921.1:4239953-4293280 GCF_001723895.1 Crocodylus porosus
CTGTTCAGCCTCCACAAGAGAAGGCTGAGGGGGATCTAGTGGCCTGTTACAAACTAGTCAGGGGGGATCAGCAGGCACTGGGGGGTCCCTGTTCCCCCGAGCACCGCCGGGAGTGACCAGGAATAACGGCCACAAGCTGGCAGAGGGGAGACTCAGACTAGACATCAGGAGATGCTACTTCACGGTCAGGGCGACTAGGGTCTGGGACCAACTTCCAAGAGAAGTGGTGCAGGCTCCTGCCCTGGGGGCTTTAAGAGGATGCTGGATGAACACCTTGCTGGGGTCGTTTGACCCCCGTACTCCTTCCTGCCATGGCAGGGGGTTGGACTTGATGATCTGCTCAGGTCCCTTCCGACCCGACCAACTATGAAACTAGGAAGATAACGCTTCTACCATAAGTCCTGATTGCTTTTAGACTCAGAGGCAACTTTAGCATCATGATTCTGGTGCCAGCGTAAGGGCCAGGCCGCATGCTGGAGGAATGGCTCCAGCACCCATGAGCTATTTCTTAGAAGCAATTCAAACCCTGGTCTCCTGTGCCAGTGACCTCTCTGTGCACTATAACCACCCAGAGCCCCGCTGTTAGCATCAGTGGACTTATTCTAAAGCAAAGGAATGAGCCAAAAAGCACAAGCCCTGGAAAAGCGCCCCTGCATTGCTCCTTTCTGTCCAGAGAGCAGAGCAGAGCTCTCCTCTCAGCCGTGGGGGCTCAAGACCCCGATGGCTGACGATATTTGCTTGCCATGCAGCAGTGCCGAGGAGGATGGATGGGGTAGATGGTGCGAATGGAAGGGAAATATAATAGTGAAGCAATTGCTCCAGGTAGCGCCGGCTGGAGGAAGGAGGGCAATGGAAATGTGCAGCCAGAGGCACCATGCTGCCGCAGAGCACCGGGGAACGCAAGCTGGTGATCACGCCAATCAATAGCGCGCCATAAATAACAGGGAGCAGGTGCTTGGAGGCAGCCACCGACGTGACCGCATAACAGCGGCTCAGGCACCGGGATGCTTTCTCTGTAGCATACCTTCTCCGTGGCTGGAGAACGCCCCTCCACCTCAAGTGGGGTGCGTGCTGTGAAGGAGGTGACCCTCTTGGCTCTCCCAAGAATGGATTTTTCAACAGGGCTGAAAATAATATGGTGACGGGAGTTACAGTTATGCAGGTTTTGATTACGCACCGCCGAGACAGATGGAGGAGCAAAAACAAATGCTCTGCCTGGTGCTGGGCCAGAACCAAGCCGCTGGCTCTGGGCATCTCTCTGCCTTTGGAAAGGCTCCGATCTGGACTCAAACAGGGCAGTTCAGGACCCGCTCACAGCTGGCTGGCATGTCCTGATGCAGGGGGAGTCTCAGAAGTAGGCAAAGTTCACAGCAGTGGCTCCCAGGGCTGGCGCAAACAGGCCCCCCATGCTAGATGGCTGCCACTGGAGCTAGATTTAAACCAGGCAATGAAGGTGAGAGAAAAACCACTAGGACTTGCCCTGAACTTTCCAGGCAAGAACGGGCAGGTCCTTCAGCTCCTTCTCATCAACAGATCAACTCAAGCCCGGTGCACAAACCTGACCCTGCCTCAAATTTCTTTGAGGGCTTGCCTTCATCTACCCCAAGTCGAGCCCCACTGACATCCACCCATCGCTCACACCGCATGATCCAGGGGCGTAGTTCATGTGAGCCAGATCCTGAGATGCCTCAAAGCAGACGAAGCCTTTGCTTGGACAAAATTCCCACTGAAACCAACTGAGCGAATAATGCTGGGGTTGGTCTGCTGATGACAGGGGAGGTTAAGATAGTGAGCTTTTGGCTCAGTAAATGTAACTGTTTAATAAATAGACCTATTTAAAAAAGGGGGGGGGGATTCTTGGGCTCTGGAGAAATATGTTTTTAAAAAAGCAGTTTATGCTTCTGCACTGTGCTGCCCTGGATGAGAACTGCCTCTGAGATAATAAAAGTTCCTTTTATCTTCTATTCTTTTTTTTATATTGGTTGCTATTAATTTTAGGCTCTCCTGGCATTCTGCAGCCAATAAAAAGGCCAATAAAACTCCCTTTTTTCTGCAAACGGTGCACTTCCCAGGTTCTACTTTTATAGCCACTCTGTCGGCTGCAGAGAGGTAGTGCAGTGCAGCTGTCAAAGGCAGGTGGCACTTTTGACAATAGGTTGTAGCAATGCAAAACTGAGGACGGGGCATTCAGCTGACTTTACTGTATCTGGCCTAATCCTGCTGGAAGGACTCAGGATATTGCAGGGCCTCCCCGCTACGTAGAAAGAGGAAGGGAGTCTGTGGTCAGCATAGCCCACATAATCGTGCACCATCCAGTGGCCAGTTTCTCCAGCTTAGGAGGAAGGCTGAAGCCTTGATGGATGCTGATTTATAGCAAAAAGAAAAGGTAAACTCTCTCCAGCCCTCACCACGAGCTGACCCATGGGGGTCACCATATTTGAACCACCACGGACAGAACTGGCCGGGTCGCTCCAATCTCCTGGTACAAGGCTGAGGTGCAACCTTGTCTTCTGCCTGCCGTGCCAGGCCCCGCTCGCTTCACCCGACTCTGCATCCTCTGTGGTTGATGCTTATTTTGCGGTCGGCAGCACTGCGCGCTTACCGTGCTTTATTAATAAAAACCAGAAAGGTATCAGACAAAGGCAATCTGTCTGCGAAAATGAAAGCCCAGGCAGCCTCTGCCCACACACGCCAAGGTGAGATCCAAATGCTGGGAGTGCTAGAAAAAGAATCTCCTTCGCTTTTGCGGGCTCCGATTCAGCAGGGTCCTTTAGGCTCACGCCTCACTTAAAGCACCCGAGTAGTCCTGTTGGTGCCGAGGAGATGGCGGAGGTCGAGGGCTGGATCCTGCTCCCCGATGGCAAAACTCATGTCATGAACAAAGCACGGGTCAGCCACCCTGGCCAAGTGCAGCTGATGAAGCGCCGATGAGATGTGGGGAACTGTACCTTTAGGAGGCAGCTGAATCGAGGCGGTTACCTTTATGTGTTTTGCTAGGCTGATCTAGATCTCGTGCAGAAATCAGCCCACCGAGCCAGTAGGATGTTTTTAAGTGCACAAGTGGGGGCAAGGGAAGGGTCTCTTATATTTGCTCCCCCGTGTGCACATCAACCTTGCGGCAGCCCCCACCTCCTGAGGCAAGCGGAGCCCAGAAGTGGAGAGGCCCACAGCAGGCTTTCTGGGCTGGAGGGGAAAAAAGGAAATGGTCTTTTCCCCTCACTGGTCTTTTTGGCTGTGGAGGGGCTGACTGCAGCAGATGCAGCCGTGCCCGGCAGGGGCAAAGGCGGAGAGAGATCCCCTGCCCCTGCCACGGCTGCCAGGGACTCAAGGTGGAAAATCACCCTGGATTTCTTCCCATGAGAGCTGGAGCCCGGCATGCTCACAGCTGCAGGCAGCCGCTTGCACTGCTCAGGGCAGCCTCGTGCTGCCAAGCGACGGCAAAGAAAAGCTCCTCTGTTCGCCCAGCATCCTGCCGAGGCCAGCCCCTCCTCTCGGCACGCCGGGAAGGCTGGGAGACTCACGCACAGGCGCGACGCTGGTGTTTCCTCTGCAGTAGGGACGTGACCAGGATCGCGGCCAGGCCAGCCCCTCTCTTTGAGGCTCTGGAGCTGCAGAACCTCCCCAGCCCCTTCCCACCTGCTAACCACCCCCAAAGTCAGTGGGCAAATCCTCAGGGCCTGGCTCGGTTGCTTACTCAGAAGAGCTGAGACGGGACCAAAAGTTTGCAGAGGAAAGGAGTGAAGAGCTAACTGGGCCTGGCGCAGATTGCCCTTGGCCCTGGGACGTGGGAAGAGGATGTCAGGAGCTTCCCACCCCCTGCAAGGCAATGCCAGAATTGCCCCTACCCCTGCCCCAAAGGGGGGAAGGAGATGGAGGTCTACGCATGCACACCCAGGCTGGGCTGACCCAAGGAAGCTGGTCCCTGTCTGGTGCCCATGCGGTTCCCAAGCAAGGCCTTCAGCAAAATGCCACTGCTCAGCTCTAGGTGAGCTCACGAGTCTCCATCGCCAGTTGTCTCACTTCCTTCCTCCAACCATGCAAATCACTTCTCACGTCAACAAGGAGGAAAAGGAGAGAAAGTACAGTGGTTGGGACAGCAGCATTCGGTGTCTGGTCCTGCCTGGCTCCCCCCACCAGACACCCAGCATCACAGATGCACGTGCAAGCGGACCCTGGCCAAACTTAGCACTTTCCTGGGCTGAGTTTTGACACCAGGCCTGGGCAGAAATTTCTCTCTGCTGTCTTTTTAGCCAGCCCATTCCCAGTAAAGAGGCAGCGGGGTTATATTCAGGGCTGTTAAGAGGGCTAACACTTCAAATCCCCCTCACCTGCCACTCTTTCCGATAGGCAGAGATCCTCACACCCTCCTCCCTGCCACTCACTTCTTTTCATGTAGGCTACAAAGGGGCTGCAGATCACAGAATTGCCCTTTTTTGTCCTACTTTAGATAGTCCCTAAGGAACCTCAGGTGAAGCAACCCTTTCCCCCAGGCAGATACATGCAGCAACTCGTCGTGCAACAACACGGCTGTAAAAGCAGCCTTATGTCTCGGTCCCCGCGCAGAGCTTGCCTCGGAGATGCTTCGATGTGGAAATGACCACACGCATCAGCATCAGATAATTGCACAGTCATTAACAAGGCAGCCCCGTTGCTGGAGCAACATGAAAAAACCTGCTTAGAAGGATCTGAGTTGGGGGAATTGGGCTGTCCAGAAAGAAATTGTTTCTGCAACAAACCTAAAGGGAAAAAAAATCTCCCTTCCAAGCACAGCAGAAAAGAGCAGAGTCTACTGTGGGTCTCAAGTCTGCCGTGGCTTTGCAACTTCCTAGCCCTTGCAGATATATATCCCATTCCTGCAGAGCTAATTGCAAACCCAGGCTTTTTTGCTTGTTTAATGATGGTGGGGGGAAGACAAGCTGGGAAGCTGCTGGCACCCAGGTGAAATTCAAACTCAGGGATTTCTCCTCTGAAAAGGGGGAATGAAACCTCCCCTGGAAAGGATTTAGGAGCTGAACACTGCCCGCACCAAAGATCCCAGCATCACAGAGAAGCCCTCCCAGGGATCATCAGAAAGGAATCCAGATTTAATAATGGGGATATATATTTACCTGGTCGGAGGCTGAGCAATTAGAGAGCCTGGGAGTTTCAAGATCACATGCCTCGAGCAGACTGAGCCTGGCTTATGACTGTCCCGTCCCACTTCTTTAAAATTAGGCTGACATCCCTGGCACATGAGCTCCGCACACGGTTTTGCAATAGCTGCACACGCAGCGATTGTTTCTTGTCTACCCCCCCATGCTGAGCGCTCCATTTTTGAACCAGAAAAAAGGGAGAGGGAAAGAAGGAACCAAACCCACTGCCCCTTGAGGCCTGATGTAATCGCCTCCTGGAAAGCAAGCCGGCCCCAGGCGCAAGGAAGTGGGGCTCGTGTGAAAATCAGGGGCAGGAGCGAGCATGCTGTTGCCAAACGAGATAACCTTGATCATGGACAACTGGACAACGTGGTTTGCCTCTCCCCTACCTAAAACATGGTCTTTGCTATTGCTTGATATTCAGCGACCTCCCCGTAGCCCGTGGGTACAGGCAACATTTCATGAGTGCTGGGGACCCAGCTATGTCGAAGCCAGGTTGTGCGAATGGGCCATGAAGGATGTCTTCGCTACTGCTTTTTATTCCAGCCGAATTCACAAGGGAACTGGTGCCTCCCACCCAAAAACTGAGACAGGACGATGACATTTCCAGGGCACACAAGACACCTCCTCAAGGAAACCACAGGGATCCTCAGAACAAGGCTGGGACTTAGGAGACTGCTCTGCCACAGACTCCCCAGGGGACCTCATGCAAGTCACTTAGTCTCCGCGCCTCTGTTTCCCATCTGAATAGCATCCTATATCAGCAGGGAGCCATAAGGACAAGGACACTGAGGGGTGTGAGGTCGCTGGCAGGGCGGTAGAGCTCCCCACATAACTTGACCCCTGCCTATACCCCTTTCCTGTCCCTCTCGGCTCCACAACCACCGCCCAGAGCTTGCATGAGATGATGCTCAGGGGGGCGGGTGGCAGCCCCGCTGCACAGACCATCCTCAGCCCAGGCTCGCCCAAGCGGCTGGAGGCTTGCAGAAGCAGGCAGTGTGGACAGACAGACGTCTCCTCTCTGACACAGGCACAAGCCACACAGCCCGAGCGCTCCCTGCCCGCCCCTCCCGTCCGGAGCCCAGAGCAATGCAGGCCACTTCCTTCTCCAAAGGAAAAAAACCCTCTCTTGGCACAGCTGGAAGGAGGCTGCTGGGTGCCTGGACAACCCCAGTTCCCCTTTGCTTCAGACACAGCCAGGCCCGCCGCAAGGCCTGGAGATGCCAAGAGGCGCGGGAGCGGCCGTTAATACCCTGAGACATCCCATGCGAACAGCCCAAGTGGGGCAGGGGCTCCCTCGCTTCTCCCCGGGACCGAGCACCCAGCGAGCCAAGGTGCATCTGCAACATCTCCGCAAGCTGCTTTGCATCTCCTTGGCGCCCTGCGTCTGCTTCCAGAGGAGCAGCTCCAAAAAACCAGCCGAAACCGCGCAAAGGGCTCCATTGACAGACCCCATCTGCCGTCTGTCTGCATCTGCTGACCTCCTCAGGCTCCCAGCGGTTTGGCCTCCTCTCTCCATCTGGCTTTTATTTCACTGGCTCTGCTGCGGGGGAAGAGAGCTTATTGTCTCCCTTTCTGACATCACCCACAAATATGTACCTTGAGGACACGAGTGGGAGAAGGCAGGGAGCGCTCTCCCCAGCTGCATCCGCTCATTAGCACAGCTGACATTTTGCAAGGAGCAAAGAAGCCGCCCATCAGGGCTGCTGCGTTTGGTGCAGATGCCCCCAGTTGGGCCTGAACTTGGGAGCTAAAAGTCTGAGCTTCTGCCCACCGACCAGGGTCCTTAGCTGGAAAGCGGGAGCACCTGTCTGCAGATGAGGCCAACACAACATTATAAGGCAATTATTTGTCACCTGCTAGGTTGCAACGGGCCATCCTTCTTTTCTCTTTCAAGCGGGTGGCGCGAGGAGACATCCCAGATATAGTGCCCCCGGTCAGCAGAGATGGGGCTCAGCGGGGGAATTCAATTCCAGCCTCCGGGCAGCAAAAAGCACCCGGTCCAATCGTCCTTTGTTGGCCTGCGCAGCCCCCATAGCAAACTGGTACAAAGATGTCAAGGTACATCAGCTAAGCAGCACCGAGGCAGCAAATCACACCGGATGCATGCGATGCACGGACACGTACCGTCTGTGCACGCGTGAAAGCCGCTGCATATATGCCGTGCGAGGGCTGCAATGTGTGGTCTCAGCCTTAAGAACCACAGGCCTCCACCCTCGCTGGAGGAAATGAATGCACATGTAATAAACCTGACCGCCTTCCTGGGGACTGCACCTGTAACCAAGCCAAGGCAAAGGGATTTTCTTTTTCAAACAGGAAGCGGGGAGAGCGGCTGGGAGAAACAGCTGTGTCTAAACCCTTCACGGCAGAGCTGATCCAAAAGGATCACGTCTAATCACTGAATGTCTCTATTGTCTCTCACCCATGGCCCATCCCAAATGGGATTTTTAACTCAAGCAAAGCACAATACAGAGGGATAAACAGCCCACTACTGTAGAGCGTAGTGCTGGGAAGGGTTTCTGTAGGGAAGAATCTCCCGCCGGCAGCAAGAATCAACTCCCCTCTGCCTCCTCTTTTAGCCAGTCCTTTAAATCTCTCATTCTTACCCAAAACACAGAGCATGTGTAATGCAAAGGAAAAATGCAGCCATGGATTTCAGGACCAAGATTTCAGCCCTGGGGCTAATGCTTTGCTAATGAAGCAAGATACTCCTACAGAAAAATGTAGGAACCAGCCTGAACGTACAAAGGACATGCAAGGGGGGGAAAGGGAGATGATCACTGAGCCCCTATCAAGACCGTCCCAGTGGCTCCCTCGGCTTTCTCAAAAATAGACAAAATATGAGAAGACGTAAAAGCACATTGAGAAAGAGAAAAAAAAAAGGGGGTGGGGGGAAGGAGAAGGGAAGAGGTAGGAAGAGCAACTTAAAGAGCCTTATAAACATTAATTAGGCCTCCCCAATTGCTGGGAGGCAGGTCAGGATGAGATCTGTTTGACGGATGGGTCAACTGAGACACAGGGGAGCTGAGGGACACACCAGAGGCCACTCAGAGAGTAGGCAGCAGTCGGGAAAAGCACCCAGGACTCCTGACTGGCAGCCCCTGTTCTGACGCGACCTTCTCCGTGACCAAGAACTTGGTTCCCAGGTGGATTTAAAAACGGGTGTTTTCTATTGAGCACATGGCAAGCGCGTCAGGGACTGTATGAAGGAGAGAGCCTCAGGAATCATTTTGTGAGGTCCCATGAGCAGGATTTGCTTGTGGGAGTGACCCTTGGTCTGTCCATCTTTGCAGGCAAATGCAAGGAAGAAGACATCTCTTCCCCTTTCAGTGGTAACTGGGCTTCTTCTAAGGCAGTGCGGCGATGAACCTTTGTCCGAAGCCCCTTCAACAATAACATCCACCTTTCACAATTAGCATTCAGCACCAAGCCACTTCTCGCAGCCCGTCGGGGGCACCTGTAAATCATCCCAGGCCTATTTCCGTCCCAGGAATGAAGTGCCAGTGGGCGCATGGGTAAGATCTTAAAGTGTGATTAAGGAAATGGAGGAATAATGCTGCCTGGGCACAATTTGCAGGTGACAGCTGAAAATGCAAACCAAAGCAGGCCTGGAAACAGGCAAGGTAATTACTTTCTTGGCAGGACTTGCACCTCATTTAAACAAGGCAGATGAAAGCATCAAAGGCTCTGGGGGACTGTTACAACCTGCCTTTCCCTGCCTTTGACTTCCCCTTAGTGTCTGGTTCAGAGAAAATAGGGTGGCCTATCATCTCCCGCCTGACTCCAGAAGTTCAGCCTCTTCCCTGAAGCGGGAGGAGGAATATCCCTTATATTTGTCTCCTTGGATGCTCCACCAGCTAGCTCAGCTTTTACACTAAGCTTCAGTGTAATAGCTGGGCTATATTATAGGCGCTATTGTTTATTACTAAACCCCTAATCCTTTTTTAAATTTTCATTTAAGGTCTTTTTCAAGGTGGTATCCTGAGGACGGTGGTTCCACAGGCCAATGAAAAAGGACCTGGGGGTTACAGTGGGCAATAAGTTAAATATGAGCCAGCAACGTGCCCTCGTTGCAAAGGCTAGTGGCATCCTGGGCTGCATTGGTAGGATCAAGGGCAGTGATTCTTTCCCTCTATTCTGCACTGGGAAGGCCACATCTGGAGTCTGGTGTCCAGCTGTGCCCCCCCCCCCGAAAGGATGTGGACACATTGGAGCGAGTCCAACGGAGGGCAACAGAAATGGTTGGGGGACATGACTGGTGAGGCGCGGCTGAGGGAACTGGGCTTATTTAGTTTAGAGAAGAGGAGACTGAGGGGGATTGAATAACAGCCTTCAGCTCCTTGGAGCGGGGTTCAAAAGAGGATGGAGCTGGGCCCTTCTCAGTGATGGCAGGTGACAGAACAAGGAGCAATGGGCTCAAGTTGCAGCCAGGGAAGTTTAGGTTAGATATTAGGAAAAACTCTCTCACTAGGAGGGTAGTAAAGCACTGAATCAGGCTACCCAGAGGGGTGGTGGACTCTCCATCCTTGGAGGTTTTTAAGACCCAGGTAGACAAAGCCTTATCTGGGATGATCTAGCTGCAGCTGGTCCTGCATTGAGCAGGGGGATGGACTAGATGTGACCTCCCGAGGCCCCTGCCACCCTCATTTTCTATGATTCTGCGATAATGAGATGTTGCCTTGAACTGTTACCATTTCTTCTATTGCTTACTCATTAAAAAATACAGCAGTAGTACTAAGGGCTGTGTTTCACGCTAGCTAGGAAGGCTTTAAGGCATTGAACGGGGATAGCCATGAAGCGCAGACACCATGAACTTTGTCCATCATGCCTCCTACTGCCTGAGTAGCCATGCAGCATTGACCCAAGTCCCAATCTTGCCTTTATGCAGCTTAGCATAAAGCCTGGAGAGGATTCTCTGGGGACAGATACCTCTAGGTATTCAACAGTCCTAGCTGGAGATGTCTAAATTGCATTAGTCTGGTACTACGACCGTCACGCATGAACAAGCAGTTCCTTGACAGTGATGCTGCTGGGGAAAGCTCTCCAATACAGCTGTCCAAGAGAGAGGTGTTATTGTCTATTCAGAGGGCTCTGGCTGACAATGTCCTCGTCCTGCCCTTGGGCAGGTTGGAATGACACAACCTGCGTTTGCAAAATTGCACCACAGAGAAACGCAGTGAAATACGGCAGTCACGGGGAAAGCATCTGCGGACCGTTCTCTGGCTGCAGTCTCTGCCCAGACCTGCATTAGCAATGAAAGCCCTGCCAGACGTTCTGGGACGTCCAACATTTCCTTCCAATGAAGAAAGAGAAATTCTCTAGATAGCCTTGGCTTCCTCTTGAGCATAAATCAGCATGTCAGCCCGCTGTGTGCGCTGCTAATGAGTCAAGAGAGCCAAGGGAAAAATTGCAATCAGGAGAGAGGGAGCAGGATAGCTTGGCCTGCCACTAAAACTATATTGTAATTTAAAAACACCCTGAACAAAGGGGAAATAATTCAATGGATGAGAAACGGCCAAGGGAAAGGTGTTGGCACAGAAACATGTGCGCTCTTGACTTGGCCCAAGGGTGAATAGCCAATATAAAACTCACGTGCTGTCACCCAACAGGCCTTGGCCACCTTTCTCAAACAGTTTGTCCTGCTGTCCAGGATCTTGGTGCATACTCGGAGAACAGTGTCCCCTCAAAGGGGTAGGATATCTCCTAGGTGAAATCACTGCAAAATGCAAAGATACACTTCCAAAGACCCTGGGGTTTCAGTGATGCTGTGCAATAAGGGTGCCATGCTAGGATGGTACAACAGAATAATCCAACTCCAATTAACCGCATGTCCAATTAGCCACCCATTCTTCCTGCACTTCACTTCCTTCTCTGACAGCTCTATAACAAATTCCTGCTCTTTTGTGACCTGGGAGAGCTCAAAAAACACCCCCAACAGCCCTTCTAAGTTTGCTTGCAAGTTAGCACAGGGTGCATATACACATGTATTTACATGCACCTAAATTTAACGCGCCTTTTTTTAAGGGGCATTAAATTCAGGCTTGCATAGCAAAGTTGCATTAGCCCACATGTAGCCGCGCTAACGTGCATGAATGCGATGTGCGTCCATTGACACACGCTGCATTAATGGGCATCAAGAGTCTACATGTGGGCTAATGCGACTTAGCTAATCAGGCCTAAATTTGGTACTTGCTGTAAGTAGGTATAAATTTAGGTGGGATTCACCTAAAAATGCCATTTTTAAGGTGCATTAAAGGCATGCACGTGTGGACACGTGCCCTTAATGAGCCTTAAAAATGGTGATTTTAGGCTAATCCCACTTAAATGTTCAAAACGGCACAGAAGTCAGGTCCACGTATTCTGGCTATTCTGTGTTCTCCTACAGTCTGGATTTTGCCCCTTGAGGACTCACAGGGATGCTACTCTGATCTCGGCACTACAGTGGGCATTGGGCATCTATCTGTACATTGCCGGTGCCGTGAGAGCCCCAGCTTCCTAACATTTACATATTTGTGCTCAGTCTGATTATAGTTGAGGTCTGCAACTGTTTAGCATCTCAGCTGCTTGGATCCCATCGGCTAAACACACCGAGGTCTAGGAGACCGCCAAGGAAATGGAGGATGCTGTAGGAAGTGGGAATGAGGCATAGACCCAGCAGAGCGTTGTTCGTGTAACCCCTTGTAAACAGAGCAAAGGATCCCGAGCAAGGACAAGGAGGAGGAGGAGCCGGATGTGGAACCTGAATTTGGAGCCTGAGTGCGGAAGGGAATATATCTGAAAGCAAAGTCAAAGAGGAGGAAATGCCTGACATGGACCCTCCGTCTTGCAAAGCTGCCCCCTGCACCACAGGATGTGACTCAAGGGAAATTACTGAAGACTGAAGGGCATCAGGCTGCATTTGGGACTTCCTCACACCTGCCATCGTGGGTGACATTTGCCCCATTAGGAGAACCAGTGTAGGCAGCCTACTGGGAGCAGTGGTAGAAGCCTTCAGCCTTCTGTGAGAAGCCCCACAAGCAGCAACAGCTCCGTGGCTGTGCGCCTTACACACAGAAAGCCCCGACTTCCAACGCTGTGCCTGTATCCCGGCTAATCAGAGCAAGACCACAGCTCGAAAAACAGGAATCGGTGGCACTAACGTCAATCTTGTTTATTTTTGCACAATGACCTATTGCAAAAGCACCTCCGGGGTGAATCAGGAGGAAACTTGCTGACTGGACCAGCAGTGAGGCGGGGATTGCCCTAGGAAAAGGAGAACAGAATCTCCAGCAGATTCTTTTTTCCAGAAATGCTGAGGTGCAGAAATCAAGAACTTATCAACACGCTTGGCTTGCGACAGACAAAGTGACCACTCCAGGGGAAGCGTTCTGGGGCGAGACACAACCGATCCCAAATAGGAAGGCATTTAAAAAGTGAACTGGGCACAGCACTGAGGGATAGGGACAAGTTCTTTCCATTGGCAGGTTGCTCCAGGTAGACTTGTCCAGCTCTAGATTCAGGTGCCCGCCAAAATAAGTCCACAGCAGAGGACGCTCTATTTCCCTAAAAGTAGGAGCTACTAGGGTGGGGGGATCAGATACGGTTAGGGTTTATGAGTGAGGGTGCAAATTAGGGGGGAAAGACCCTGAGAGACTGCTGGGGGAAGGTTGTAGCATCCACTGGTTCCTTGTAAGATGAAGCCCCTGTCCTCTTTCCACACCCCACCACTCCCGTCCTCCTTTTCCTGCTCTTCCTTTGCCCCTACCCCATGATACAACCTGCCTCAAACATGCACTGGATTGTACGAGCGCCTGCGGGAGCATCAGTGTAGTTTCCCTGAGGGACGTTCAGCACATGACAATACAGCATCTAGCCCAATATCCTGCCTCCAGCCTTGTAGGGAGGGTATAAGAAACAGGTAGAGTGATCCGGGCCCTATCATGCCATCCCAGTTAGTAGCAGTCACAGGGATAAGGATGTCCCGAAGCCAGAGGTAACATCCCTGCCTGTCGTGTTTAATAGCCTCTGCCCTCCGCAAAGGTAACTAATCTTTTGAACCCAGAGATATCCTGTGGCTGGGGGACTTTTGTGGAAGATGCCTAGATGACCTGACATGGGGGGCGGGGAATGGACACAGATCATACCTGTCTGGCGCTCTTAACCAACCAGACACATTAGACTGAGCTGTAGTTGTAATGTGGCTCCATTAACAAGCTTAGTCCTCCAGCAGCCATGAGTTCCACAGATTGACTGGACAGATGCACCTTTAAAGTCCTGCCTCCAGTTTCACTGGGCAAATTCTGCTCAGGCATTAGAGGGAAACACACAATGCCTTGGCCAGACCTGTTTCGGGGATGTATTTGGGAGCCGTGTTGGTCTGCGATAAAAATAAACGCAAAACTCTAGAGCTCTTGGCTCAGAGACAACCCCTTTTATGAGATCAGCTGGGAAATCACAAAAAAATGCCGTATCTGCACATCAAAGAGCAACCCACAACAACACTCCCATGGACCCAGAAGAACAGACTTCCACCTTCAGCTTCCTTTGTGCAAAAATGAAATGTATTTTCTACTTTTAGGGACTTTTTACCATCTTTAATTTTCCCTGAGCCTGAGGAAGTGTGTGTTTGCTCGAAAGTTGCCCAGACCTGGGCTTCATTATGTTCTCTGTTATCTGTTACTGGGAGCAGTTTTGTCAAGGCCCCTTCTACCGTCCTGTCTAGGGTAACCTGCAATACCTCCCTTCTAAGTCTGGACTTCTAGTGACCCCTCAATCTTTCCTGAGCCTGGCCCAGTCCAGATGTCCCATCCTATGGTCATTTCCTCTTCAACTTTCTCTTTCCCATTTTCAACACAGCCGAACGCCCCATTTGCCACTCGGGCTTCTGCAGCACGCTGGACAGCCCACAGCATCCTGCTATCACCAAATGGTCCTTAAACCTTTTCCAGCTCATTCAGACCCCATCAGCACCTCAAGGGAGGTGCAGTCATCCCATTATGCATCTATTTGTGTTAAATTTCAGTAGTTAAACTACAGGCGCCCCAGTTCAATGAGGTCCCTCTGGGGACATAGCCGGGTCCCTGTCAGCAAGTTTCATCATCGGTTGCAGGGTCAGAGCAGAGCAGCAGTCAGATGCTGGCAGTGATTTATTTTTAAATTAAGGGTGGGGGGAGAGAGAACTCATTAAGCATTTGTTATTTTAAAATCCCAGCATATTTAAGGCAGGGTACAGGGCTTGCAGAGAAATTCAGGGAGGCAGAGCCCTTGTTCCCCCATTTCACCCAGCTTCAAAATCTTTCAGTGGAGAGAAATACCTTCTGATTGCTGAAGTTTGTCTTGGGTTTGCTCTTTCCTCTCCATGGACCTACCTGAGCCTGGAGACAAGGTTGCGCCCGCTCCACCGAAGCCCCTGGAAACACCAATTGCCCCCACAGGAGGCTCCAGAGATGTTCAAGGCATCAACTGAGAGGATCATGCATCCGGGCACAGAGGTCGGCATAAACCTTGTCAGATGTTCCACCAGGCACCTCTTCCAGGAGGAAACTTGTTCTCTGACCCTCTTGCATACATGGAGACACACGCACACAAAGTGCTGTTACTATGTTTTTTAAGAGACGGGGGGTGGAGGGAGAGCCATAAAAACATCATGGGATGAGAGATTCTTGGCAGATTTCCTTCCTGAAAGCAACAGCTGGAAGAGGGTGTAGCGGTGATGTAGGAAAATTGGCAGTGGGCCTGCGGGTGACCCAATCCTAGAGAGTAACAGGCAGATTCCTAAAGTCTCCGCCAAACATGCGACTCGCATGGTCCCTAATAAGGTTCAAAGGCTTCCCTAGCACAGCATCTCTCTCCTGCTGCCCCTGCATGTCCTAGTGATGTGGTTCCTGGACATGAATGCCAGAACAGAAGCAAATTTCAGGGTGAATATTTGCAGCCACCACACTTAGTCTGGATTATTTCTCTCACCTCTGATCCAAGAGGACAGGGCTGCTACCTCTCTCTGGTAGTCTCATCCTCCAGCCGTCTCCCCTGGAGATACTGAATCATTCCCCTCCCTTCAAGTTGGCTTCGAAACTTTCCTCTCCCGCTGGCCAGAAGATCAGTTCTGCCTGATGACTTGTATGATCGTCATGACATTAGCAATGGCAGGGTGGAAGTGCCCCAGGACCCAGCATGGGGTAGAGTCTCATGGTGCTACCCACTGCACAGATATGTCTGTATTGCCAGCTAGACCCAGCTCAAACCAGCCACGCTGAATGACCTCTGTGTATAGCAAGCCTTAATCAACACCACCTAAAAACTTAGGGCTTGTCTACCTACGCACATGTTTCCAGTTATACCAATATAATGACACCAGTGTGTTTAAGGAATGGCCCCAGCACAGTTAAACCACAGAGTTATGCTGCTAGGAGCCCTGCTAAGACCCTCGTTCATTGTAATGTAACTTGTTGGGTCCCCTTTGTCGTTCTTCACATGCCAGGCAAAGACCTCTGCAAGAAAACACATCTGCATGTCAATGGTGGTAGAAGAAACCACCTGATTGCAGTAATTAAAGACCATGGGGCAGATTTTTATTTAAAGACTGCTTTTTTATGCCACTCTGGTAATTTAATGGGGCCTTAAAGCACTAGGAAAGCATCTTGTCCTTGCCAAAATGATGTAAAAAGGGCCTTTGAGCATATGAGAATCTGGATGATGTCACATTGCTGTCCTGATGACATAGATGCTAGTTGTTGCAGGGGGAAGAGCACACAAGGTGGAGATGCCCAGCGCAACGGCCCTGTTCTCTACACAAAGCACTTCCATGTCACCAGCTTCCAGATGCCACCCACTGCTATTCATTATCCCCTTTCTGGCCAGGCATCCCCTACAAGAGCCACCAGATCATTATTAAGAAGCTACCAGTGAGGCGTCGAAGGTGATGAATACCCATCGGCGCGAACTTCCAGTCTCCACATCTGGGCAGCGGGGCGCTGCATGGGGGCATGAGAAGTGACAGAGGTCGGGGCTAAGGAACTAAGGGAAGACACAGCTATTGCAAAGCAGAACGACAGGAAAGGCAACAAGAAGCTGGAGGAGAAGAAAGAGCAGAGCACATTAAGTCTCTGCCTCTCACCCGACATCCTGTCTGCACTCCCACACCATCCTGGCTTCCGTAAGAGCCTCGAGGGGACAGTCGGAGCGAGAAGCATCTGAAACGGGAAGTCAAACCAGCCCCCCCTCGAGAGCAGACCTCAGTGTGGAACCACAACGTCAGCCTCCCTGGGGTACCCCATGTGCCTGGCGCTCAGAAACGGATGGAGGAATGGGGGTTGGATGTAAGTGGGGCCTGTGGAGTGGGTTCCCTTCTGAGCCCTGGGATCGTCGGAGAGCCTGGGCATCAAAGCAGGGTAAAACCCAGAATCTGGGAATGAAGGGGAACGATTCTTCCCCAAACTGGGTGTGGGAACGGTTGACTGACAGAGGGGGAGTCTTCTATCTTGGGTTTAAATGCAGCAAAACCTTGGGGTCCTAACTTCATTTGGACTCTATCTGTGAATTCCCACTGAATAAGCACCGCAGACGTTGCCCCCACCCCACAAGAGCCAGCTGCCGGGTTCCCTAACATGTGGGATGCATGAGCCCGGTGGCAGTGACGAATGCTGGGACAGAGGATCCTGCCTGTGGTTCCTCCCCCAGGAGCCTCACAGTCATGAAGTTTTAATAAACAAGGCTCAGCCTAAATCAGAGTATTAAGAAAACCAAATATCTGCATCTCTCACCTCCCAGATCCTTTCTAAACCAAGTGCCTCCAGCATTTCAATTCCATAAACCTACCCCTTGCGAATTACTTTGCTCCCGACACTTTTAGGTATATGCTTGCTACACTGGAAACTCAAAATATTTGAGAGACAAACATCCATTTTAGCTTCGGGAAAGAGGTTAACATCCTATGGCCTTGCAAAACAATCAGATGTAGAGGCAGAAATTGCCACAGCAGGACAGACCAATGTGTCCCTCTCCAGTAACATCTTGTCTCCGGGGACAAAGTCAAGGGCTCATCTGAACCTTCTGACCCCTGGGGCTAGTTTAGATAAGACACACCAGCCCCTATAGCCAACAGCACGTAAGGCTAGCATCATGCACTAGCCACTGTTAATTCTCCAACCCAAATGACCAAGAAGCCATTTACAGCTGGGCTGATGAGGGGACCGCCTTTGATACAAGTCCGAGGCAATGTACAAAGTCATATCTCTGGAGCCACAGTGAGATGTTTTAAGTATTCAGACACCACACCCTGCCCATACTGGATATTCCCAGGGGACATGCTATCCCCTAGAAGAGCATGATGCACTTCAGTGTGCAGTATTTGACCCTAAGAACAAACTTCTTCTTGATACCACTGGACAACTACT
This sequence comes from Crocodylus porosus, assembly GCF_001723895.1. Classification (NCBI taxonomy): domain Eukaryota; kingdom Metazoa; phylum Chordata; order Crocodylia; family Crocodylidae; genus Crocodylus; species Crocodylus porosus. The sequence continues at coordinate 4,257,460 of NW_017728921.1, forward strand.
TTAATCCTGAAGCGGTGGTGCTGGTAGCTTTTGTAATCAGAGTACCGCCACAGTGCATTCATCTCCATTTGGCCAATGTTGGCAGCACACAAGATGGGCAGAAACTTTTACCTTAGCAAGAGAGTCCATAAATTAAACAGCTCCTAAGCAAAACCAATTGTTCTTAGCTTTAAAGGAGGTTCCACATTCAAACAGAAAGAAACCAAACAGAAAATAGTCTCAAGGATGGCCTCATTTGAGCCTTTCCCCATGTCGTACCCTCAGTCAAAATGCTGGCAAGGATCTTTCTTCTCAGTAAAAGCTGGGTTTATCCATCAGCTGCACACAAAGCTCATTGGAGGTTTGTTTCTGGGAGTGAACTGGGAGGGGGGAGACATCCACCTGCCTCACTGTGAAAGGTGGCCAAGAGTTGTAACAGGGGCTAGGGACAGAAGTTACTCATAAACTGGTTTAAGTCATCAGAAACAGGTTTAAACCTGTAACAGAACAAAAGCTCCATGTACATAAACCCATTTCAAAATGGCTAAAACTGGCTTAAGATAAACCTGGCTGAACGTAGTATCAGACTTCACTGGTTTGTGTCAAACTTGTTTATGAAACTTCTGTCCCAGACGCCTTCCTGGTTCAAGTTAAAGCAGCGTCCCCCTGCATCCCAGCATGCTTTGCATCCCTGGGCTGTGCTGTGCTGTCTGCTCCAGCAGGGAAGTGTTGGGATTGCGGGGAGGGGGAGAAGAGGCAGGGACTGCCCCACTCAGGCAAACCCTGCTTGGTGTGTGGGGCCAGGGAGGGGGGTTAAGCCCTCCCTTCCCCCAGTATAGAGCTGCCCTGCTAAACGTACTGAAAGTTACTGCTCCCTGAAACTGTGGACTATAAATCCCAAAGGCACCTGGAAGCAGGAAGAGGAAGTGATGAGCAACCCTGCAGAGTCCTGCTGCTGTGATGCTGAACTGCAAATCCCAGAGACCTCAGGGGCAGCAGGAAAAGGAAGTGCCAGAGAGCCTGGTCTAAGCCACTGCTGGCATGTGGCTGCAATTCCTAAATCAAAGGTAAATGTGCATCCAGTTGTTTCTCAGTTTAATCTCTCCAGTTTAAGACTAACCTGCAAAAACTGAATCGATTCAGCCTCGGCTGCCTGTACTTAGCCAGGGGAGCATGGGTCAAACTTCTGAGATGACAAGTACTCATAGGACCCTGTGAATATAATGAAGACACGGCAAATTAACAGGGAAAAAAGAAAGGCAAGAAAACTTTATCTCCTTCAATGTGCTTCAGATCAAATACCGCTACTGCAGACTCCCTCTTGGATCCGACGGTAACTCTTGGCGCCAACTGTACGGTGTTTTCCTAAGTTCTGTTTCTGTCAGCAAGGAAATGCATCTGGCAGGAGAGCCAGTTCTGGAGGAGAGCCAGGCAAAGGCTCTGTCTGCAATGAGAAGTTCAGAAGGCAAGCAGGTTGTTCTGACTAATAAAGCCTTTGCTGCATGTTGTCGGGAGTGATGCGAAAGTACTGAGCCTGGAAAGATTAAAAAACTACTGGGAGATGCACGTTCTGTTCAGCCTCAGAACAGCAAATGCCAAAAGGAATGAAAAGAAAAGGCAACAGCTTTGCACGCAGCGAGCCTGCTTTTAGATTCCTCCTGTTACTGTCTGGCCATCAATAAATCTCTGAAAGCAGAGAGGAGGAGAGAAGAGAGGTGGACACCAGTGTCACTGCTTACTCAGAAGAAAGAAAGAGCCCCCACATTCACCCAGTGAGTCCCAGGCTGAGTGTGGGCTCAGTGACTGGAGATGGCATGGGATTTTTTCACAGGGCCAGTTGGTTTCCATGTCATTGTGACTGAAGCCATAGAAATGTTGGGTGGAGGGAGCCTCAAGAGATCCTGTAGCCCAACCTCTTGCACTGAGTTAAAGAGAAGCCCCATGCTTTTGCCTCTCAGTAGAGATGTAAGGGCACAAGCCAGGAGCCTGAGATTCAGAGAAAGCCCTTTCATTTTTTCGGGTGGGCACAGGCTAAGGGCATAAGCACGGGGGACTATCAGGGCAGTGGTACCATGTGGACAGCACTGACCTAGACCTTAAGCGTGACATTTGCACTGAAAGTCAGAGCCCTTGCAATCCTCCCTGCCCATCACATTTACCAAGAGAGCGGAGACAAAGAGTGGCTGACATGAGAGAAACCTCTGCCGCCGCAACATTTGCCAGTGACCTGTGCTATGCGCGGGCACTCTGGCTTTCACTGGAAAGAACAGACCCATGGTAATGACTACTATTGGGCTGTGATTTATTCCATCCTGCTGGCTGAAGAAAGCCAACACTGGTTGTTACTTGAATGGGAGGCCTCCAAACATGCCTAGGACATTGCAAGAAGCTGTACTGGTGCATCAGTTGTTATCTTAGCAACCAGCTGAGGAGGTTACAGAAGTTTTCATTACTAAAAATTTAGAGATCATTTTGGGCGAATTTGATGACACAGGTTGGAGAGCGACTCTTTTCATTAGGTGGAAGAATTATATACAGAGCCAGGCACAATACAGCACATCGACTGGAGCCTTGGCATGCTGCGACATTGGGCATTAAAAACAACAAGAGTCAAAAATTCAACTTACAGGTTTCTGGAGTACTTGTCACCAGTGCCGCTGGTCCAGCTGTCGCTGGGTGCTGGGTTTGACTCCTACGTCCACAGAGCCTTCTCCAAGCATTTGCAGTCGCACATGGGTTAATGCTTATGCCTACTTGTACTGGTCATGTGTATTTATGCACAAGTGTCCCTGGCACTTCCCCTGCGGATGAAAGTTTCTGAGCACAAAAATGGACTCACTGAAAACGCTCCCTGGAGCCACACACGAGAAGCTGTCGATGTGGTCTGAATTCTTTACTCGGAGGATGCTTGGTAATACTGCTTGCACAGCTTCATCTGGGGCCAAACAAGCTTAAAGCTTATTGCAGTGAGGTGCAGACTGACACAAAGGGAGGGGCTGAGACTACCTGACTTGCCCTGAGGAACGTCCCCCAGAAATGGCTGTTTCCCTCCTTGGGGCTGTGTATCCCAGACCAAACCACACATGAGCTCTGGGATTTCTGCATTGCTACAAATACAAATGTACATGAAAGCGCCTTTGAACCCCACAGTAGCAAAAAATCCACCTACACCCACTTTGGGGCCCTTTTATGTTGCAAAAACAGTGTAAAAAGACCCTGGCATACAGGACAATCAGACCCCAGACTTGCACTTCTGCAGCCAAAGCCAGGGCCCAAGGAGAATGGGTAATGGCTGCAGTTGGAAAAGCAGGGAGGGAGGTCTGTCGGCAAAGGACATGGGGAGCTTTCTGGGGGTCTCCAGTCAGTTCAGAGGCAGGCTAAGGTCAGACAGAGCCTGAGCTACTCAAATCACATGTGACCCTTCAGAAAATAGCCCAAGGGCTCATGATTTGAGCTGCCTGCATTTTGGCAAATTCAGTTTGACCCCAATCCAGCTGCTGTCCATGCACACTCTTAATGTCCTTCAGTGGTTAACTTTATAATACAACCATGCCCCAGCTGGTTTAGGCACCGAACCAGTCTGGTAAGTCCTATTTTTGTTCCTCTTGCCTGTGTTACACTTCCAAGTGCTGGAGATGGCTTTTTCCCCCCAAAGCAATTGCTCTGTTACCATATTCAGTCTAAGGACTGAGGTGCTTTCACATATCAAAGGATAATGATTAATGGCCAGCAACTTTACATTTGTCTTCATTGTTTCCTGCCTGGGCTGCTACCACACCATCTGAGCAGCACTAACCGCCGACATGCTTTTCATTTGAACAAGATGTTTGGATGTCTCCGAGATTAAAAACTGTTATAAAACAACAGCCCCCGATAATCCCTTCTGTCTCCGGAAATGTGACTTAGAGGGAAAGCCTCCTCTTCGTGCAACGTGCCTTCAGTCTCAATTGCCTTGCTCATAAACAACTGTAACTCAAAGTGTATTCTTGGGAGTTTAGTAATAGAAGGGTTTTGAAGGTCAAACTGGATGAGCTACAGAAAGAGGTATCTGTTGCAGAGCACGGAAGGTAGCAGTCCTTGATAGCATCCTAGAGAAGCAGGGCTGGGAGAGACCTCAAGAGGTTATCTAGTCCAACCTCCACTCAAGGCAGGATAGTCCCTGTCTAAACCATTCCAGCAAAGTGTCCATCTAACCTGCTCTTAAAAATGCCCAAGGAAGGAGATTCAGCAGCCTCTCTAGGTTATCTGCCCTAAAGCTTAACCACTCTTACAGAGAGAAAGTTCAAACAACTTAAATTTACTCTGGCTGATAATTCACCCAAATCTATGTGTTCAATATAAATCTCCAGGAGACTGCTCAGGGTCTCCTGGGAGATAAATGATAGGGCATTCATTAAAATAAATATGAAATGTTGAATCTGATTTATACAGTACAGGCAACCTCTGCTTAACGCTGTTTCGCTTGGCACTATTTCGCTATAACACTCATTTTAAATTGATAACTGATTTAATGTAGCACTCAGCAAGTTTTGTTATAAAGCTTGCGGTTGCCATCTTGCATCGTTAAAAGCAATCGCGGTCGGCATCTTGGGTCGTCAAATACTTTCGGTTTTGCTTAACACTCATTTCGCTTAATGCTCGTTTTTCCAGGAACCAATTAAGAGCGCTAAGCGGGGGTTGCCTGTAGTCCAAGGGGTTTTTAAAATGTAGTAGTGATGTAAATTTGGCTTCCTGATATAAAGTCTATGCACCATAATCCATAACTGATATAAGCAAGCACATGGGCATGTTCACATTGTGTGTCATGGGCCCGTTGGCAGTCATGTGATGAAACCTTCAGGAATAAATTCCAGCCAAGTTGGCAACCCTACCAGCATTGGGTATGCTGGACCCTCACCACGCATGCCCAAAGTGAAATGTTCAAGTTGTGTACTCACTGTGCGAGTCTGAACAAATTAAGAGAAAGAGAAGGATGGGGCATAAAGAATGATGGGAAATCCATCAAACATGGGTGTCTTGATTTTTGAATGTCCTGCTCAAGCCTGAGGTCCTCAGCTGTGGGCGGGGGGTGGGGCAGGGGGCTTTCAGCATCTATGAAAGCAGGCTCTCAGAAGTCCAAAACAGCGGGCATTTTTGAAAATGTGAATTTTAGCTGATAATATTGTCAGCACTCCAAATGGAGCCCTAGTCTTGCCTGTCAGATGGCACGCCATTAGGCATTAATTCCTGTCAAGGTTCAATAAAAAGCCTAACATAGAGCAGACGGGCATACAAATGTCAAACTCTTACAATCTAGCTCTAAGTGAAGGGAGCTTTCAGCACACTTCGAATTAGCAAATGAGTATCTTTTTATGAACTGTTCTTACAAACTCCGTGATAAGGTTCAATTAATCAGTGAAATGAAACCTGCTCAGTGAACTAAATAATTTTGAAGCATTTCTATTGAGCCTTTATTTTCAAATTTGCTGTACGGCGTAGTCTTGTACCTCACCAGCCCTTGTCCATATACCATACCTGAACCTTAGGAACCCTATTGTCTTGCTCTCCAAAAATCTCGCCTTCCACTTCTCTTTAAAAAAAAAGCTCAGACATCAGCTCCTTTGGCCGCAAGGAAAATGTCAAAAGTGTGAAGCAAGAGTAACCTGTGCAGAGATGACTTTGCAGGGAACATGGAATAACTTCCCTCTGGAGTCTGAGCTGGGAGATGAACCAGGAGGTGTACTCAGTGGCGATAATGGAAACAGCAACATTGCTAATGCTTGCATTCCATGTATAAAAGAAGAGAAGGGGAACCTGAGATCCTCACAATGGCTCATGTGTGGCATTTGGAAGATACCACAACACAATGGGTTTCCAATGTGCTAGAGCCCCCAGGCAGATTCAGCTCCCCTGTTCCAAGAGGAGACGAAGCCAGGGAGCTCTGTGTACCTCCAAGGAGAAACATGATCATACTGTGAAAATCTGCCCAGTTTACAGCTGGTGGTATCCCATGTTTTACTGTGAGGCCAAGGTAACTTTGTGGGAAAAGCTTAGAAGAATCAACATTTTCCCCTCACCCAGTCTTACCCATGTGCATAGCAACAAGTTAATCTTGCAAGCACCAACACCTAACAAAGCACTTGCTGACATACAGCTGGGTCCATCCCAAAGTACATATACTCCATTTAATACATGCAGTCCTCAGATTGATAGTCAATTGTATGCCAAAGATTAGGAAATGTAAGGATGGAGGTTGGTAGGAAAATACCATGCAAGAGCATCATCATAGTATCACAGGGGTCCTTTCTGCCTGAATGGTATATGAATACATGGCTACTGTAGGCACCCTCTATATATTACATGTATGCCATGATTACAAGTTAATCGTGGCATACATGGCAAAGGTGCTACACATGCATCCTTTTTAAGGTACCATAAAATGCAAACCAGCCATAAAAATGTTCTACATCATATGTAGAACATTATATGTAGAACATTTTTATGGCTGGTTTATATGACACCTTAAATTGAACATGTAGTAAGTCCCAGCTAGGGCCAACAATTAGTTGTGTAGCATAGCAGGAGGTGCAATTGTTAGGATCAGATCCCCTTGAGTGTGTCAGTGCTCCACTGCTATGAGAAAGAAATTGGAGAGATGAAAGGGAAAAAGCAGCCGTGAGAAATCCACCCCCAGGATCTCGGACTTGGGCAAACCTCCCAAGCTAGTGGGAAGTTTGGCAGGAAAATGTAGACTGCAGCTTGTGCCTGATTTATGCAGATAGAGTTGGACCCAGTGAGAAATCTTTGCTGATTACTGAACTCTTCCTGCTGAGTAACCCTGTTAGCTTCCAGCACCGCAGAGAATCTCTCTCATCATACACCAGACCCACGCAGTAATGTACCAGGGCAGTTTGAGAAAGGCAGCCTCCAGCCAAGGGGGATGAGGCATTCCTCAGGGATGCAAGCCTGCTGCGTTCGTTTTGGTTTCTGTATTTTTTTCTGCTCAAAACCTAACTCTCAAATGTGCCTTGCAATGCAGCCAAGACCACCCCTGAATACAGATGAGGGGTTACTTACTTACCATCCACTTTTTGGCTTCCCTGGCATTTCCTCCATTTGACACACTCAGATGAGTGCAGCAAAGCAAGAATTTCTCATTCGGGAAGAGCCTGATTTCTCTAAAGCAAACGGCGTTTTTTTTAAGCCATGTCATATCGTCTCTGTCTGACATTTAAAGGTCTGGTGCTTCAATCACATTGCATTAGAACAGCAGGATGCCTCACCTTAGGTAATGTGGAAAGACTTGTCTAGCACGGTCTTTTAAAGGGGATGAAGGAGGGAAAGCACCTCTTGTTTGACATCCATTCCACTCATCGACAAACTAAACCGCCTGGGGCTTCCGAGTTTCCTGCGCAATGGCTAACGAACAAGGCCAAGAGTAGAACTAAGGCATTTGCAAGTGGGGAGCAAGCTCAAAAAGGCTGTCTTGAGCTCGGAAAGATGATACTTATCCCATTGATCTCAATGAAGCTACTCATGTGCTTAAAGTTAAGCAAACATTTCAGAGCTGTGCAGGGGCCAGGATGTACCACTACACAGGATCAAGACCTACATGAGCAGTGGTCCCAGTTTCCAACATCAGGAGATCCCAGTGGAGCGGAGGCCAGTCTCTACCCTCCAAGATGGCCCCGTGGGATGAGACAGTTCCTACAGCTCCAGCCCCCGCCTATTCTTTACCTTTCCATGAATGATCAATGGTCTTTATTTGTCCAGGCCTGTGTATTCTTTCCCCAAGGCCTCCTCCATTTTAGTTAAACCATTAGCAAAGCCTCCAAGCTTTCCAATTAAGCTACTTCCCTGTTGTAACCTTTAATGAAAATGACTTTTCCCCCCTCTAGCTGTATGTATTGTGAGCTTGTAAGATGTATCCATTTAACTCATTGAATGCAATTATCTCACAGCCTCCAGAAACTGAAATGATCTTAAATGCTACTGATGAAACATCTTTAAGTCCCCTTATTCTCAATGTGTGGGGATTTTGTGCTGTGTTTCGCTTATTTTGAAGGGGTTTTGTGAGACTTAAGAAGCCCCTCACTCCTGATTAGACATTCTAGCTCCTGTCAGCTATTTTTTCTCCTTGTTTTATTATTTTTCACCCTTTCTTTCTCCACCTCGCTGGGAGAAGCACTTTCTGGCTTGATTGGGTGTGTGTGGGTACTTTTTCTTGGATGAAAAATGGTCTGAGTCATTGCTAAGCAGATGTCATGCTCTTAATGTGGAAGAAAACACAGGAGGAGTTTTTCCTTCACTGATGAAACTTTTACCACGATTCATTAACGCCTTTTCCTCGCCTACGTACAAAGAAAGGAAGAGGAAAATCAGGATAAACTACACCCAACCAGAACCTCCAGCTAAAACTAGGGCAACACCAAGAGCCTGGATCTTTCTTCATTTTTCAGTTCACTTTTTCTTTCTGGTCTCCATTTTCCAGGCTGCTTAGCACTTCCAGGTGCTGGCTGGAAAGGGTAGTATGATGAACATGATAGAAATCTTCTTGAATTCCTGGAACCTAATGAGAAAATAGTACTAGAAGATTTTTCAAAAATAACCCAAGGTCTTGGGACATATCCCAGACCCATGACAGGTTGCCAACATTTTAACAAGGTGCTGCCACCAAAATATTTCCACCCTTGCTCTGCACTACAGTCCAGGAACCAGATATAGGGTGGGGAGCACTTCACCATTGGATTTCCCATCTCAGACAAAAATATTCTTGTAACCAAGGAGTTATAAGCACTTTCAGGAAATACTTCAACAATGAGTTTGCCAGTGGGTCTAGTTCAGCTCTAAAAACCCATTCTAATGGCCTTGCTAGCACAGAAGTTTGTAAGTGAGGTGGGGTGTAGGGTCAGCAAGCACTTTTGACTATCTTGGGTATTTTTTAGAGAATATCTGAAATTTTGGTGCAATCTGACATAAAATATTCACTATTTGGAAATATGGTTGCAAACCATAGGATACCTCATCTCTGTTAGGGCAGACTTCACTACGGCCAAAGACACAGGGAAATCCCTTCTATATGGGGGTTTTCTATCCATAAGGTTTCCTTTTAGTTCTTAATGGGCCTCCCTACCCATATACCTTGTGGTTCCAGGTGCCTGGATAACAGACCAGTCACTGTTCATTTTAACAGCACATTGATCCATTTCTAAGAAAAGCCCTCATACCAACATAAGTATTTTAGCATAAATCAATGCTTTTCCTATTAAGCTACATGTACAGCTTTATTCTCAAGGAATAGCCCTTCTCAGCACTTTTCCAACAACACTTTATATAATAAACAGAAGGAAAAATATTGTAGGACTAAAATGACATTTGCAACAAATGATGCTGTGTTCGCTGCTGGTGCATTACATACCTCCTTTCTTCTTGGAGGCAGGGATTTCTTAAGGTGATAACTTTTATCGGACCGACTATGTACTTATCGTACCTACATAGTTGGTCCTATAAAAGATATCACCTTAAGAAATCCTTGCCTCTTGCATAATTGCTGGACCATCATGCCTACAACTTCACTCTTACAGTACTCCTTCCTTCTGCACATTGATATTTGGAGCTGTAACTCTGCACCTCTCAGTGCATTGATGTATACTGCAGACAAGGTTCTTGGGGTAGATGCGATATCTTTTATTAGACCAGCTAAATATTTTTAAAAATTGTTCTTTGAAAGCTTTTGGGTACAAACACTAGGGCTGTGCAAGGCTTTGGACTGTGCTTTGGATCTGGAGAAGATTTGAAGGCTTTGGACACCGAAGCAGCATGTCTGGATCAAAGCACTGGCTTCTTTTAGGTTTTCTGAAGCAGTTTGGAGCTTCCAAAGCACTTTGGAAAAGCTTTGGAGATCCGGCCATAGGGCATAATCAATGAAATATCTATGACTTTGCTCTTTTTTGTTACAACTGGGGTGGGGGGGGCACTATACATCAATAATCCCCATGGCATCAGTAGACTGAACATCACTAGTGTTGGTTAGGCCTGTGCAAATAGGTAGCTGTTCATTTCGGCTTCAGATCCGGCTGCTTCAGATGCCAGGGATCTGATCTGGAGCTCTGGATTGGTTTCCGGCTTCGAATCTGCTGGAGCGGCTCCGAAGGTTCAGAGATCTGGCCATAGGGTATAATGGGGAATCAATGAAATATCTATAACTTTGTTGTTTTTTGTTTGCTTTGGATGAAACTTGCAGGGGTGGTGGCCCCTGCTGAGGCCATGAAGCCTGCCAGCTTTCAAGGAGACAGGTGCAAGGGGGTTCTGGGGCCCAGCACCTCTAGCTGCTGACAGGCAACACTCATGACATGGGTGCTTGTGCAACTGTGTCTGTCTTGGGGCATGGGTGCTGGGTGGGGGCAGGGGGGGAACTACTGCAGACCTGGCTGCTAAGCTACTGTGTTACCAGTTACCAACCAATCATGATTCACTCAGGGACCAGCTCAATACACAGTAGCTAGCTACTAGTAGCTTCTAGATAATGAGTTAATTAGCAAAGATTAACATCTACAAAACCACAGACTAGCGAGCGGAAATAATCAATACAGACAATCAACTGTCCCAAGACAGAGACAGTGAGTTGCACAAGCACCCATGTCACGGGTTTCGCTTGTCAGCAGCTTGAGGTGCAAGCCCCAGACCTATCTCCTTGAAACTTGGCAGGCTTCGTGGCCTCAGCAGGGGCCACCACCCCTGCAGTTTTCACCCCCTGTGAAACATGTGACATGAGTTTTGCTTTCAAGAATTTGGGGTACATTTCCCCCCAAACCCCTGCACTGATCTTCTTGAAACTTGGCAGACTTCATGCTCTCAGCAAAGGCTACCATCCCTGCAAGTTTCATCCAAAGCAGACAAAAACCAGCAAAGTTATAGATGTTTCATTGATTCCCCATTGTACCCTATGGCTGGATCTCGGAAGCGGTTCCAAAGCTTTGCAGCCACTTTGGCTGATTCGAAGCGCGAAACTGATTCGGCGTTCTGGATCGGACCCCTGGCATCTGAAGTGACCGGATCTGAAGCCAAATCGAATAGCTGCCTATTCGTACAGGTCTAACAAACACTACTGATATTCAGTCTACTGATGTATAGTACCTTACTCCATGGGGATTATTGATGTACCTTACTTCGTGGGCGTTATTGATGTATACTGCTTTACTCCATGGGGAGGTGCTCTTAGAGAATCATAGCAGCTAGTGTATAGGTTGGGTCCTTTACTGGAATCATTGCCAACAGCCTTCCTAGTCCAGAAAATCCATCCATCACAAACAGGCTGCCATGATCTCTAAGCATCATGGTTCATTGTTTCCTCCCTGGATCACTCGCATGCCTCTCTCTGTCTGCTCCCCAGAGTCCAAGTTGTTTGGCCAGCTCCAGCTGACAGGGAAGCATGGTGATAATGATCTGTTTCTGCAGGAGAATCGTCCTACATTTTCTTTCCAAACTCTTTATTGGCATGAGAAAGAAGCAGATTGTTTGCTTTTCCCATTCTCCATGCTGGTGAACTCCACGCCCTGCTGGTAGGCTGGAATGGCTTTTGGAACATGTGGAATGCTGAACTAATGGCCACTTAACATCAATTAATGTTAACGCTAGATTAGTATTGAAAACATTGAACTAATCCAATAATGAAGCATTTACTATACCCTGCAGTGGGCTCTCTGCATTGCACAACTTGCAGCCATTTATTCAGACTTACAAAAAAAAGCCACAGCATCCAGCTTGGCTGAGAGTCGCATTCAAAGATACCCATTTGACAACAGGAATATACTCAAAATACGGCGAGTGTCAACTGTGCGGTGGGCAGAGTGGCTGTGACAGGAGACTGCACCACATGAATCTGCTCTCCGTCATGCTAAAGAACAGGGGTGAAAGGACACATTGTTCAGCAACCAATAATTGCCCCCCTCCCCCTTATTGTAATGACATTTGAAAAAGGAAAACACAGGGTGAGTAGCAGCTGAAACGGCATTCTGGTGTGATTTATTAGATCATGATATTTTCCTCTCCCTAGGGAAAGAACTGAAATCTCTTCACATGGGATATTTAAAACCAAACTGGACAAAATCAATGGAGCAGAACCGCCCCATCTGTGCCCCCAAGAGACCAAGAAGATGAGTTAATAGATAGGCTCTCCTCTCTCGTTTCAGTGAAGTTGGTTTGCGATCAGAGCGGAACAGCTAATTCATAGTGAATAATTTACCGAGCCTCTTTATCTGTTTGCAGATTGCTTGTGAGCAGCTGAGGAGTTCTACTTTCTTCACTGCATAATTTTAATACCTAGTTCTGGGTCTCTGGCTTATTCATGAGCAGCTTGCTGCAAGAATTCTGCAAGCTGCATTAGGGTGTGAACAGAACAATGTTTCCATGGGCAGAATTGTTGTTACACTTGTGTAAAAATACACGCTGGAGGCAGACAATGCAAGAATCAGGTGTAAAATGCTACCGGTGTAAGTTATGCTGATTTAGGTTCCATCTGTCCACATCTGTCCCAGGATAGCCATTTGCTAATCAGGCTATTACCAGCTTCACTGTTGCCTGGCAGCAAGGTACCATCAGAGCCGCCTGTTCCTGGAGACACTTCCACTCCAGAGTTATAAGGGCTGATTCTCCAGCTATGCTTGTTTTATGCTGAAATAGGCCCACTTACTTTGATGGAGTTCTTCCTGATTTACACCAGTGAGTTTCAGGCCTTTTGTTTATAAAACTACTCATTTATTAGGGACTTTGCCCAATGACTGCTGAGAAAAAACAACCTTTGTTATGCTAATAGCTGCCATCAAGGGGAGGACTTGGATCCAAGGACTATTACAAACTTTGATAAAGTCAATTATGCCAAATACTCTTTTCCAGGCTCAATGGAAGACGCAATTAAGCCCCTTTATAAAGTGAAACAGCTGCAGTCAATAGAAGCGGCTGTCCCAAGATAATAACCCTTATGATCAGGCCTGAGCAGAGTTAAACACAATAAATTAGCAAGAGTTTCCCAGGCTATGAATACAACAGTTTCCAGCCTATGTGCACACTGCACCCCAGATCCAGAGTCTACTGAAGAGTCTTTTCTTGTCCAAGTTGATTAAAGAAGAGAAGACTTTGTGCACCAGTTTCTACCCCGGTCCCAATAAATCCTAACAGCCTCTGTTCACAGTTGATACACGGGGAAGAATTTCTTCCCCTGTCTATCCCTCCATACTGCCAAACCTGTATCTAATGCCAGGGTCATCCACTGAAAGCATGAACCATTTTCTTAGTTCTGTGACCCTATTGCACCAATATATTACATATTGCATTAGCATATTAAGACCCAAAGGAAAATGGAAAACCATTGCAAAAGGGGAAAAAAATCCATGTAGCGGATGTCAAAGAAACTGTTTGCTTCACATGTTTTACTGATTTTTGACACAATTATGGAAAAACCATAACCATAAGGAACTTATGCAATCCAGGCATTATAAATAGAAACCAAACACGGAAACGGAGGAGGGCTTCATGTAGACGCATGTCTGGGCTTCTAGTGATGACATTGCCAAAAACAAGCTTCAGTCCCAGTTGCTATAATACAGTGGGCGACTCTAGCTAGCTTAATATGCTTGTGTCTGCAGGTTTGGATAAGGGACTGGGCAGCAGAGCTTGGATAGATTCAGCTGCTTCAGGTGCTGGCGTCACTTGAGCTGGCATCAGCACAGAGAGCAGGAACTTAAGCCTGCCCAGAAGGACAAAGCAGGAAGGGAAAGTCTGGTATGAGGACAGTGATGCTTGTTGCATGATAAAAGCAGAAGCAGGGAAAGGACATTGCTTCTTTTCTGCTGCTGCGGAAAGTGAGGAGTCTCCTAGGGGACACACTGATCTCCCCAAGGAGTAAGTTTCATCAGAGGATTCCCAAGCGTTCAGCAGACGTCTCAGTGCATCATGGGACTTTGCAAAATTACCATTTAGTAGAACAACTGCAAGACCCACCCATGCAACTACCAGAAGGAGCCAATGACATTTCCAAATAGACATTTTTCAGGTTTGAGCTAATTTCTGTTCAGTTGGAGAGAATTGTTTTCCCAACCAAATCTGGAGGTGTGGCTATCATCTCCAGATTGCAGGGTAGGAGATGGAGGCTGAAAGGGGGCTAAAAGTGAGCTAGCCGAGGTCACACATGCAGCACTGCTCAAACAAGGAGCAAATGCTACAACCAGACGAGCTTTGATTGCAATGTGTGCGCCCAACCTAGTACACGTTGGTGTGGGAGCTGGAACATATTCCTTCTTGGGGTTTTACAGACTAGCTGAGTGGGCAGCTCCATGCACTGCACAGCTCTGGCATTTGTCTGGCTCCAGGTACGAGCAAGAGAGCCACTTTCATCTCAACCCCACACCATGGCAGGGGGTCAGACTTGATGATCTGCTCAGGTCCCTTCCGATCCGACCAACTATGAAACTATGAAACCTCCTCCAAAGTCCCAGCTCTCCTGGGCTAGCACATGCCAGCTCCTTATAAAGGGGCTTGGTGTCTCTTACAAAACAGTCCCTTGCACACAAGCTCCCCTCTTCTCTAGTTCATCCCTCAACCAGTTCCAGGTGGCCCGACAACATAGATCCCTTCCTGTGCACCCTCTCCTGGCTCCAGAATGCTGCCCTCATCAACCCATCCTGCCCTTATAAATGATTAAAAGTAAGGCTGATCCATGCCTTCAGGAAGGCCTGACTATATTATTTCACACCACTGTAGGGCTGCCTCATCTCCAGAGACCACTGGAGGCTAGATATCAGGAGGCACTACTTCAGTCAGGGCAGCTAGAAGCTGGAACCAACTTCCAAGGGAAGTGGTGCTCCCCCCTACCCTGGGGGTCTTCAAAAGGAGGCTAGGCAGCCACCGAGCCGGGTTCATTTGACCCCAGCATCCTTTCCTGCCCATGGCAGGGGGTCAGACTAGATGATCTGCTTAGGTCCCTTCTGACCCAGCCAACTATGAAACTCTGCTGCTCTCCATATACCCCTCATTGCCCTCTTACTCGACTCTAGTACCAACCTTTCAAGTCCTAACCATGACATATCTTGACCTGATCATCTTCCAAATGGGCTACCAAGAAATTTGGTGCTAAAGCTGTGAAGACTTCAGAAACCTAGATTTTTGGTTTGTGTCCTGATATGGGGTAGCTACAGATCCTCCCTTTCCTGCACATACAGACATTGTGTAGGAGCCTGAGAAAAGTTGAAGACAGTCAAGGATGTGTATAGATATATATAGAGATGTATAGAGCTATACATAGAGATATGTAAGTGTGCAACACACGTGCTGGATGCTACCATAGAGCAATGCAGATCTCTCTCTCATATATATATATATATCTCCCTAACTATATAGAATTTGGCTAGACCCATTCAATACTGAGAGCAAGCCTGCCTGTCGCTGAGCTGGAACCAGATGGGATGCATTTCTCCCCACTCTGAACATCACAATCTGCTTTCTGGCATTTAATAAACACTGCAGCTAGACTATACAAAACGGTCCCTTATCCTCTTATTTCTTCATTTGTTTTACACTTTGTAATACACTTCTTTAATGTACATCCTCCTCTCCTTGGAAACCTTTCAAAGAGCCTTCATCCTTATAAGCCCTTGACTCTTCTAACCTTTATCAGTGCATTTTTCTGAAGCCTGCCTGATTCCTCTCTGAATGCTCAAGCATCTTCCCATCCCCAAGGATTTCTTCAGAAGGGGGAAATAAAGAGCTGATACAGCATCACTCCTCACAGAAAAAAAACAACAGAGACAGACAAGACCCAGCTGGCCCTCCTATCGACCTCGTGCTTGCTGCAGAGCTGTTGCCTTCAAGACATTTCCAAGAACTTCACACAGTCTAGTTTTTAAATCCTAACTGTTCAACCAGTGAATTGTCTTCGGGTTTAGAGATTTCTCTACAAAGAAAGTACTGCAGTAGAGCCTCGCAGAAGGCATCTTGAATAGCCCTCTGGTACCATCCCACCGTTCTCTCTGCGCGCGCAGACGGCTCTCTGTGATGGAACTGGGGAGCAGTCCAGCTACTTCTGCACAAAGAGCCATGGGAAATCACCTCTAGAAGTCCTAGCAACAATGTGGGGACAATTGTTGAGCATTGTTTGGTAAGGTGCCTATTCACAATGGAAGTAATTCTATCTGGGTGCGTCTACACGTTCATTGATGCACCAGAGTTACTGCGCATTAAGTTTAGTATACTAGGAAGAACTAAGTACTAAATGCACAATAACTCGTGCTACTGCACAGTAGCACCAGTGCATGAGGGGGTTTTTAGACGTTTTCAGCCTAATACTACCGCGCCGTGGCATATCAGCACAGGTTTTGCCTGGCACACTACTGCACAGTGTTATTAGGCTACTACATCTCATGTAGATGCGCCGTCCGGGTATCTGGATGGAGTGTGGTTCACCCAAATCAAGTGTTCAGTGAAGACAAACCCAGAAATGGTGAAACCTGCCTGAAGTTTTGTTGTGTTTTTTATCATGAAGCGGCTCCAAGCCCTAAGCTATCAATTACAGACTTCTAATAGGAAACCAGCTTTGAGAAACACCTTCTGTGGTCTCTTAAGATACAATTTCACTGCGTCCAAAAGAATAAAAATGGAAATAGGTTTTCAAACTTAATCCCCAAGTTCAGGCTGAGGCTTTTATGAAGGTTTCAGGTCAGTTCTTGTTTCACGCCTACCACTTTCTCAACAAGCCCTTGATCTTATTGCCTAATAAATACTGGATTTTTTCTTTCCGCTGGGTGAATAAAGCTCCAAAGTGAAACAAACTGCCCCCAGAACAGATTTCTAAGGACCTGGGACCTATTTTGGCTTCTGCTGGTGGAGCTAATGCTGAAACTTGATTAATTAATGATGCTAGAAGCCCACAGATACCTCACAACGTTTGAAAGGGGGGCACAAAGGCCTAATTAAAAAGCATATTAAAATGCTGATGAGCTGTGGCTGTGCGTAAATGACAGGTGTGTTTTTAAAATTCATGTCTATCATCTTTCTTGCAGAAGCGGCTGGGGAGGGGGAATAATATAAAGGACCTAATTTAATTGAGATCCAGACGTGTTGGCAATAAGGGTTGGATGAGGGGAGAATACTATTTGATGCTTTGTCTTACTTCTGATTTTGAAGTTGCTAACAAAGTACTTGGACAGACAGCCTGTGCTGAGTCAGCTGCATTTGGGGGCTTGCAAAACACACTGCAAACTGAAGCAGCAGCAAAATACAATGGGCTCAGAAGAGACATGATCACGAGAAAGATGCTGAGGCCCTTCAGATGACCTGCCTGTCTTTGCCTGGGGTTATTAGGCAAGGAGTTAGACACCTCGTTTGCCTAGTGGGCACACAGCAGGCATGATAGCTAATGGGATTATTAAGGGACCACAGAGCTCCTTCTCAACCCAACCCACCTGGTCATTCAGGCTAGAAAGGCAAGGCAATCAGAAATGATCCTGGCTACGTTATTCTCTCGAATGCCGTTGACTGTAGACATCAGTAAGCACCCACCTTCCAAATATCAGGCCTCTTTGACATGCCTCCAGTTAAACACCAGAAAACTTGAGGCACCCCCAAATCACCAATTGCTGCCGAAGATTTAGGCCCGGAACTTGTTCCGAACTCTGCAACCTGCTCCCTACAGTTTCGAGCCGGGAGAAGCATGGTGTGGGTCTTTCCCCGACCCAGCTCGGTTTGCTCATCCATCATTGCTGTCTCTGTACCAAGGTTGTGCCCACTTATCCAGCTTCTCACATGTGTAGCTACAGGCTGTAGCTTTCCGGTTCTTCTGAACTGCCTGCGCTTGCGGGTGGGTCTACAGACACACCAGCATGTTTGCTTAATTTTGCACTGAGTTCCATACGGAGGAAAGCATCACTTGGGTGGATTCACTAGCTCTGATGATGCTGAATGAGACTAGCAACGTTTTCTATGAATCTCAAGTGATCTGCTTTAAAATTAACAGTCATTGTCCCTTCACTTGCTGCTCCATCTCAGTAAGCAATGGACACCGAGAAAGTTAGCTGCACCTGGGATCACAGAAAGCTCACATTAATCAAGAGATTCTCTTTTTTTTTAATAAAGAGTTTTTTATTCACAAACCTGGTCCCTGCCTCCAAGCTGCACTGGGAGTGCCGTGTTGATGCATGACATGCCTGCACTCTGCATGCTAAATGGGGAGATGGATGCAGTATGCACCAATATATGACCCTGACATACACATTCATAGGGACTTAGCATGGTCCAGACACCGCACAACCATGCTTTGGCCTCCTACCATGCTGCTTTTCTGCAAGGAAAGCCACTGCTTGGAACAGAAGGGAAATTTCAGTCAGGACAAAGACCACTGCATTATAGAAATGAGACTTGGCAACTCGCAGTCACATGCACACATCTGTGGAGGCACCCACAGGACATGTTGCACTATTGGCACATCAGGCTTCCATCTGTAACCACCCCCTCATCTCACGGGCAGATGCCATGACCCAAAGCTGAGCCTGGGGATGTGGCGTTCACACTTGAAAGCATCAACCGCTGTCCCATAGTCACTCTTGAACAATGCAATTAACTCTAGAGCACCCCTTATTCCACGTAAGCGGGATGGTAGAATGGACACTTGCTTACACAATAGTATGTGCAATGTTGGAGCCAGTTTCTATTCTACCTTTTAGGCGTCTAATATTCCCCCTTATCTGAACCCCTGATAACAAACTCTCGTGCAAAGATGACTCGCTAGTTTGTGATCTATTCTTAAGGCTACAAGGAAGGCTAAGCTGAATGTGTGAGTGGTTTTTCAGGGATCTGAACTGGGTGGAAGAGGATTGCAGCTGCAACTTGGATGCCAAATAGGAGACCCTTCACGTGGGGACTATGCCAAATTTCTTTGATGCTTGCTGGTGACACCTGAAGATATTGGGAGGCGGTCAGTTTTACAAATTGATACAGATAAAACAGGAGAGTAGCAGAAAGCCCCATTAAATTATCAAGTCTAACCCATGGCGGTGACAATAAACAGTCCCCATATATTAAACCTGATACTGCACTTAATCTCCACCAGAGAGCTAAGAGGAAATCGAGGGCTAATGAACCCAGAGCAAGAGTGTCTATTAAGGCAGGCCGTTCACTGACCGAGGAGAGGATTTTAGAGGTTACTGTAGAAAAATCCTTGAAGCCTTCATCCCAATTTATGGCTGCAGTAAAAAAAAAAAAACAGGCAAACAGGAAAGTGGGACATCTCAGGAGAGAGTTAGAGGAATACAAATGAGTCGGATGGTTGCTGTGAAGCCATTGCTACAAAGCAGCGGAGCAGAGCGGCGTGGTCGATTCGGTCCCATTAGCCCATCTTTCTACCTGTGCTGCCCTCCCCGAGGGGCTGCAGCTGTGAGCCCCTGCCTTGGAGCGGCACTACGCCCAGCATCTCAGCCCCACCGTTTCTAGGGGACCCATTAAGCCATCGCTGATGATGGAGCTCAGCACGTCTGCAGCACGGTCCATCCACAGGCTGCATACACCTCTCACAGCACCTCTGTGAGATGGACAGATACTGGAGCTGGCAGCAGACCTCCAGTCCCCGCTCACCCAAACACCCCTGGCAGGGCCTCATGGGTGGCTGACCTAACCCACGAAGGATGCCCTGAGAGATGCCACATTATCCTGAGAGGGAATTGCACGAACGATGCGCTATCATGATCTCCCAAGAAAGAGGCAGGAGGCCCATTAAACACGAGGCAATGGGCAGTTTTCATCTCAATGCCATGAGCAATCCCAAGCCGTCTGAGCTGAGCCAGAGGATGCTGTGGGAAGTGAGTATTAAGTGTGTCCTTCCCACGGCCAGAGGAAAATGCGAGGGAAGATTAAAAGAAACTTTGGCCAAGAAATGATGAACAGGGACATGATACATCTCTGCACACTCCTGAAGCGGGGGACATCTCCGAGAGGGGTTGATGGTGCAGCCATCCCCAAGGGAAGCATGCTTGTACGAGTTATGGAAAGTGTGAATCGAGCAGTCTGGAGCGTGGTCGGATGGTGAAAAGTGCCTGTTGCTTTACTGGACCCCGGGGAAAACTCCCACGCAGAAAGACTAACAGCAGCTGTATAGCACCTGCACCCAAGAGACGCATCCGAGGCATCCTGGGGGACGAAGCATTTCTCTAGACTGATGAGGTTCCCTTTTGTTCCACGGCAGCTGCACAAACAGCAGGCAGATGCCCCTGTGCATCCTCCCAGGTCTTTGTGGGCAGCCTCAAGCTAGGAGTTTCCCAGCTGCAAACAATTAGAGACCAGGCAGACAGAGGAGAGCATGGGCTGGGCCGTGAAAGCGAGCCATGCCACTGTAAGCTGGAATTTAAATGGAGGTGGTCACACTCCATCTGTATGCTCTGATTCCAGTAACAGCGGCCTATTTTCAGGTTAGCTTAAGTCACTTGAGACACAAGAGGCTAAAAGAAAAGCAGCCACTCCCACACCACAGTACAAGCATTTGCACAACCCAGTTAATGTTTCCTGTGCAAATGAGGCCTGTGGCTTAAGCAAACTTTTCTGAGAAAGGGGAGCTAGTCCCTTCCGGGGTCAATGGCTGACTTCAGGTACCTAAAACAGGCCTTGCCCTGGCTTGCTACTACCCTGTGTGACGAACCAGGACTTGCACACGTTGCACGAACAGCTGGCTCATCCTGCTGACTCAATGTCTCTGCTTTCTTCTGCCATGAACGGGGCCGCGAGGCCATGAAGTCTTCTGTTGCTTAGGGAAGGGATAACAACAGGCCTCCCCAGACACCCGAAAGCAACAGTTCAACCCATCCGTCGCTCCCACCAGCCTACGTGACCGTCTGCAGGACTGCCTTGTGCTCTCCAGTTCCTTGCCTCTCTGAGATGCGGGGCAGCTTAGTTTTAATTAGACCTGAATCCATCTCACTCTTCCTCAGGCACTGATTATACACGTAATTAGCAGCTGATCTCCAGTCACCTGACAATCCATCCCGGCGCGGAGCAGCTCCAGAACCATCCATCCTCTGTCAAAAACCTGGGCCGGCCCCGGCTGCAGCTGTCACAGAAGTGCAGGCGACTCTACGAGGAACAACTGGAGAGCTTAATTTTGTATCATTGATCCACGTGCTTGCGCCCTATAAGAATGGAAAGCTCCCTTTGCAACTGGTACTGGCTGTATAGAGGAATCCAAGGTGACAGGTGAAGGAAGACCCATCTAGGGAGGTTCACCAATAAAGGCTTTACAGAGACCTACCCCTCCCAAATCACTGCAGCTACTTATTATTAGGGAGACAGACAGAGCAAACTCTGATGACATGGAGCTACGCCACGGCTTTAATTTTGGGGTCCAGTGGATGAGCGCTCCAGCACAGGGGGTCTGAACAACACCTGGACAAGATACAGCTGCAAACGGGGTCGTCACTGAAGACCTGCCCGCCTGAAGTTCAAGTGTCCGTAGCTGCAGGATGTCCTCAGCCAGCTGCCAGAAGTGTAGCTGGTGGCATCAGACATGCATCCTGGTGGGGACCCGTTCTGTTGCGACACCAGACAGGCGCTGTATTCCCTGTGACAAACAAGCCCAACTGTGATGATGGCAATGGTGCGACGGGTATAAGTAGCAGAAATAAGTGACCACTTAAGAGAAGCAAAGATCTTACGTTCAGGCAACCAACCTGCACTTAAAAAAAAAAAAAAAAAAAGAAGTGGCAAAAATGATCAATGTAATTTCTAAAGGGTATGTTTGTTCAAATGCGAGTCTGGCCATATCGTCCCCATGTGTCTGGACCTGACGATGATGGTACGATCGCGCAGATCACTGAGACAGGTCACATTCACCACCTGGAGGATTAGCATCAGCTCATGTTTATAAATGCAAAATCTCCTGTCTGTGCAAAGTGCTATTAGTATTCTGCAGACCAGGCTGAGATTCAGCAGTAGCTTGAAAGACACCTGGCGTAGCCATGAAAGGCACGAACTGCAAACAGTCTTCTCTCCCCCATCCCAGAGGAGACAATTTCCTCTTCTGTTAACAATAGGCACCTTTACCTTGACTGAATTCTAGCTTTTATGGCGTGCAGTTAATTCAGGCCGCAGCCAAATTTGCATCTGTAGTCAAGTTTTACACTGGCAGAGAATGCTGCCATTAAATAGGAGAAACACAGCCATAAATACAAGGTAAACACTTCTTGGGCCCAAGCTGGGCTTATAATGCAATGCAAAAGAGGGAACTTTAACGCTAATATATCAGGATTGGGTTATATAGCACCTTTTGCATTCAATGCATTCCCAAAGGCCTTGCCAAGGCAGTGAGTTAGACACTAGGAGCCTAGGAAGAAATGAAGCAATTGTCTTATGCACACAGAACGAGGGCAATGCCTGGGCTAAAGACAGAGCCGCTTGTAGCAAGAACTAAAATGCTGGCTGGCTTGCTCTGACTCTTTCTGGTACGCGCCCTGAGGTCGAAGACCCGCTGTCGTGGACACGGCGCAGAGCTCTGTAGTAGATTGCCGAGGCTATCTGATGCCACGGCACGATACTGCTTTCTCCAGTAATGCCCTGCTGCCAACGCGGGGTAGCCAGTGGCGATGAGGCAGAGCATGAGTGGATTGTCGGAGAAAGAAGACCACGGGAGACCGAAAAGGAAAAGCAGGACTGCTCTACTGGGTCCAGTTGCTTGTATTATCCCACTTATTAAACTAAAAAGCAACACACAGCAGTACTTTGAGCCCTGTCTTGCCACCCTCCAGCCCAGGGTACTACTCCCTAGAGCTGTATTTGGAAGTCTCTCTTTAGGACCCACTAATGCTTTTGTCCTCCATGGATGCTAGTCGGTGCCTTTGGGTCCCCATGCCAGCATGAAGCTAAAAGGACTCTTCCCTCACCACGTCCTGGTGGGGAGGAGATTCTCTAATGAATGCTAAATGAAAGCCCTGCTCCTCAGAAGAGTCAATTGCTTGGAGCTCGAATGAGCTACACTCCCCCACCGGGGAATTTATGAGTCCTTTTCTGATTTGCGAGGTAGCTGTCAAGTGCCACTTGAATGCAGGGAAGAATGAGGGATGGCTGCACACAGATAGTTTATTTTATTTTACTTTTAAACCTCCGAGCAGGTCATCCCTTTCTGCATTATCAAGTAACTTGTTTCTCATCTTCAAATCCCTCTGGCAGATCAGTGACAGGACATCACCTTGCCTGGGATTTATGACGGGGTGGGGGGAGACTGTTGCTTCACGCCATATCCCAGCTGAAATCTTAGGTCATCTCTGCAACATGCAGCCAGCAGCTGTTGAGGGGCCTCTCTCTGTGGCTTTGCTGGGAGAGACCCATGTATATCAAGGAGGGTCTTAGAGAGCCACAAGCGTCTTTTATGAGTTTCTCAACACGCCTCTCTCCCCATCTGTGCCAATCTGATCACAGGATAAAATTCCTTCCTGACCCCAAATCTGGTGACTGGCCTGGCCTGGAGTGGAGGGGCAAGACTTTCTAGCCAGCAACCTCACACTTTAAATCCCAGCAGGAGACTCCAGCCGAAATCCCCAGCCTTGGCTGCAGCTAACATCTAGGAGGCTGAAAACCCCCAGACATGTAGCAGAAAGGATTCCCTCCCAGCCCCATGCAGCAGTCAGCAAAGCCCGGAAGCAGGGGAGATCCCCGTAGTACAACACAGGAACCGCTGTGTCTTTGAAAACAGGCTTAATTTAACCCACGGCTACCAGTACTCACAGGCATCACTCATAATGACCTATTTATTGCAAAATAACTATTGTAGGACAAAATGAAGGCCATCTGCATGCCTTCACTGGAAGTTTCCATAGCTAATGTTTGGATTTCTTTTAAGTTTAACCTTCCTCGGGTTCTAATCCTGGAGCTTGGAACAATTACAAAAAGCCTTGTACCGTTTTCCTGGCATACCCTCTCAGGCTGCACTCTGCTTTCCTGCAGTTTCAGGCTGGGAATCTCTCTCTCTCTCTATATATATATATATAAAGTATCTATCTATATCTATCTATCTATATAGATAGATATAGATAGATCGATATATATATACATATACACACACGTGTGTGTGTGTATGTGTAAGTTAATTTCTTACTAGTTACTGACCTATTTTTATTTTGAGGCTCTGTGGATGCTCTAGATCTAACTAGTGCCCCCTGCTTTTCTTTGAACAGCATGTGGGATGGAGCTATTTCAAGTGACTGATACACATCTGTCCGTTTTTGTCACCCTGGTGGGACCAGCCTTATGCATCCTTTGATAAAGGCACGGCTGGCCTTTCCCCCCGTCATTATTCAGCGTCTCGGTGTCTGTTCTCTGCGCCTGCAGAATCGCGCTAGCCCGGCTCCCTGAAGCTTTCAGCTTCCCACGCAGGCGTGTGTTGAACTGTCTATCGTCTGTGGCTTAATGAAAACTCGTGCTCCTTTGGCACTTGCCCACATCAGGCCGGTTCAGCCCTCGCGCCTTCTCGGCTCAGTCTCAATCCCGGTTGCAGCTGTCAGCGTGTCCGGGATCCCTGTTCGTGGGGAGTCATCACGACAAATCGAGATGCTTGAGTTTGTTGCGCAGGCGTTGTCTCACGTCTGCTACTCGGCACCTTGCCCCGGGCCTCAGGGGGTGTTCCTGGGGCTGGTGGCAACACCGCACATAAGAACACACCCTCGCAGGCCTGGAGACTGAGCCCTGTCCCGCGTCAAGCCATTACAGGGTCAGGGCTCTCGGCATTTCACTCCTTGCCAATCTTGTTTCCGTCTGTCGACGGGGCCACTCACAGACATTCATGCATTGTTGCCCTTTGCCCTGAGCTGCTGGTCATGAACTCAGGGTCCCGCAGATGGCTCCAGGTAGGAGAAATCAGCAGTAGATGTGGTGTTTCCTGCCCATGGACAAAGCATGTGTGCAGACCCATTTCCCTGAATGCAGGAGGATTCAGGCAGTGGGACGTTCGTCACCTGCAGTGTCACGTCCGTAGACCCACCAGACCCTCAAGGCTTTCCTCACATCTGCTTCCCAGTAGCTTGTTCTAGCCACGTCCTGATACCCCTGGGCTTTTTCTCTGCATCTCTTCCTCTGCTGATTTCTGCTCTCACACATGCTTCTCCCAAGGCAATCCCAGCAAAACCCATCTATTCCCATCACTCAGACTCTTGCATGGCTGTGCACGTGGGTATGAGGTGGAGGCTACTGTCAGCATGGCTACATGCAAGTGCTTTTATCCCCATTGCATAGAAAGAGAAACTGAGGCACAGGGAGATGAAGTGACTACTTGCAGGCCACTTAGAGAGGCTGTGGCAGAGCTGAGAACTGATCCCAAAGCCCTGGGGACCAGTTTCTTCCTCCAAAGCCCCCAAGTGGCCTTTCCATGTGCTTTAGTGGGAGCTGGCTTAGGTCTGTAAAGACCACCCGTCCCTAACAGAGCAGGACAGCCCTGGAATGGGATCATCAAGTCCTGGTCCTGGGCTGCATTCATCCCAGATTCACAGCACTGTGAAGGGATCCAGGTCTCCCCTTGCAGGCTGGCAGAGCTGCAGCCTGCAAGGGGCTGCCAGGGGTGGGATGCAAAGGGAGCCACGTGCACGTGCATGCCTGCACACATGCACTTGGCCAGGAAAGAGCTGGGCAGTCTGGAGAGCAGCTCCCTGTGGGTAAGTCTATGAGGAGCAGAGGGGGCACAGGCCAGATCGAGGTCCCCATGGCAAGGGGAGAGGGCAGGGACTGGGGCTGGGGGTGCTGCCCAGCCAGGGCAGTGCATGGGGCCTTGGGGCTGGGGCAGGGAGTGCCAGACCCATGGGTGCCTTGCCCAAGGGGCATGGAGGGGTGACCCTCCCTGCCACTGCACATCACCCAGATTTGTGCACCCCCCAGGGAGGTATCATGGGAGCATGTGCCCCCCCAACTTTGTGCATGGGGCGGGGATGCAGGATGCTCTCTGCAGGCTCAGGGCTGCCTGCCCTGCTGCCCTTCCCTCAGGAGCCCCAGGCCACCATGGAAATGTGCCCCCTGCCCACCTGACAACAGTGGGGTGGTGGTGGCATGGAGCTGCGGCCCTCACCGCTGCCTGGCAGGCAGAGGGCATGTGGCCAGAATCGGGAAACATGTAGTCTTCTCTCCATTGACCGAGGAAGGCAGTGATGAAGCAGGGGCTGGGAGTAAGAAAATATCACCCTTCCAGGGATGCTCGAGGATCCTCTGCCCAGCTTGGCATTAGGTCTGTTTTCTAGGGGTACGGTTGCCTAGATTGACCTCTTCCTGCCTAAGGATACAGATTAGGGAATCGTGCTGACCACCTCACTAACACGGCCCAGGGGACAGTATGGGTGTATCCACGCTCCCTCCCGATGGAGAGGCACTCACTCCAGGTATCAGCCTGGTAAGCTGGGGGTTAGACAACCGCAAGACTGCATGAGCCAGCTCGAGTCAAGGGTAACCTCCCAACCTGATATCGAGGGCTGAGCAGACCCGTCGTCACTGCAGGGCACGGACCATCAACACTAGAAAGAGACTGCACCCTTCCTTATTGAGGTCTCCCAGGTTAATTAGGCCCACTGTTTCCTTCTGGTTAGATTAATTGCTAATGGAACAAAAGGCTAAATTACTCACCCAACTGCATTTAAATTATCAAGGGGCCTTGCTTTACCCGCTCCATCCTCCAAGGAGAAAAGCTATTTAGTGCATCTTTAAATTCACCTCTTCCTTCCTTCTTTTTTTTTTTTTTAACAACAGATTACACGCAAGACTTAGGCCCAGGGGCTGGACACACAAGACACACGCACAAAAGCTAATTTATAATTGTTGTGCAGGGCAGATGCTGCAGGAAGCTGCTATCTCCCTCTCAGTTTAGGTTAGGGCTGATCCCTGAATAACGAGGCTTTGCGACCTCTCAGAGTTTCACATGTGCATGGGAGGGTGTCCTTGCTTTCAGAGGGGCCGTCCTGGTTTCTCTTAGCAGGAGGGTGGAGTGGCTTTGCCATAACACAGCTGCCCTTTCCACAAAGGAGCTAGTTTCTCAGGGCCAAATTTTTAAAGGTATTTTCAGGCGTCTCGCTTTCACTCCTCTTGTGGCTTCAAACCAGCTAAACCCCCTTAAGAGAAGGCTTTGCTTTAAGGCTGGGTTTCAGTGGGATGATTTTGAATTAAACATATGCTAAAGGGCTTTGTTGACTTGAGAGAGATGTCATCAAAGCTGGGGCCCCTGCTGCAGAGTAATCCTGGTGTGACAGGTCCCAAGGACAGAGCAGCACAGTGCCTGTATCTGGAGAGGCAGGAGTAGCCCCAGGTGTTTTGGGAGAAAATACTCATTAGCTAGATTACAGCTTGTCACACAATGAAATAGGAGCTTCACAGATTTGTTCATTAATCTCATCATCCAGCTCTGATGCAGGCTGTGTTCATGGCTTTGTGTCCCAGGGCCCCTTGCAACACTTCGAATGACCCCAGCCATGCTGCCAAATCCACAGAGCTTCACCAGCTTAGCGTGGGCATGAGGTATTTGGTGTTTGTGGGCTCCTATTTGTTGATCCTCATCCTATTTCAGTCATTCAATCAGCAAGCTCAGATAATATCGGGGAGCACCACCCTCAACTCACCAGAGGCTGAAAACTATTTGCCTGCACCGTTCCACTAACGCTTGGGGAGCCTGAAGATATCCGCTATTGCTGCCCGTGTGCTTGGCACATGATTCACATATTAAACGAGCAAACAGTCACAGCGCATTTGCTCTAACGTTGGTTGCCCGGCTCTGCTAGGTCTTTATATATACAATAAATTGGTAGATATACAACATTTGACACTCAGCACGTCCAGATCTCGCACTTGGGGGCAGTTGCAAGAGTAACTGGGTCAAATACTCATCTGATGGAACTTAATGTGGTTCAGATGAAGTCCACTGAGCCCCATCAAGGGGCTGCCTCCCAATTTTTCAAGGTAACTCACCACCAGGGATGCCTCATTATCTCCCTGAAGACAGTTATGTGCACAAGGGTGGCAAGAAGACATGTTCTTCCCCTAACTGACCCTGTCCAAGGCAAAGCCTTGCAGATGGCTGTAGAAATGAAGTTCTTTTTTTTATGTCTCTTTGAAGGACATTGCTTCTTCTACAGGGCAGTTTTATTCCATTTTATAGGCCCCCAGCCCTTTCCACCCCTTTTCAACCCATTAAAGCTTCGCAGACAAACTTCCCATCACTGGAAAATTCTAGTCTCATTTCAAGGAGAAAGCAATTGTAGTCACCAGGTGGTGCATTGTGAACATGCCTGAGGAGCAGCAGTTAGCATGGGCACCATGGGACAACTAATTCAAGCCAGTGTGCAATTTATATTCTCCATCGTGTTTTTAATCTCTGGAAATTTAATGGCACAACCATAAGCTGTATTAAGGACACAGCTGATCCATCACCTATAAATCAAAATCTCCAGGAGAGGCTTCAGAATAAATGATTCCCTTTTAGGAGACGAGGCTATCCAGCTTGCAATTTTTAATGCACTTCCAAATAGAAATATATGCGGACGCCTGCTGCGGTAAAGGTAAGAGTGAGCACAAGACACGCTTTTAAAGTTCAAGCACAGGATAGATTATAAATCTAGGTAATGGCTCACTTCTCCCGCTACCAGCCTGGAATATATCCCTCTTTCATTTGACTAAGTTCAGCCCTCATTGCTGAGAGAAACCAGGCCCTGATACGAAGTCCAGGGGAGGTCTATGGTCTGAGGTCCCACCACCTAGTGAGGACCGGGACCTGGATGGGCGACCTCCGATTAAAACATGAGTTGGTTTGGGCTCAGTTGCATTTGGCAGAGTGCTGCTCTGTGATGCCAAAAATCAATTAAGGTGCACCCCTGTTCATTTAGTATAATTAAAATTCCCCACTCCCTCAGCCCTTTTTTGTAGGTCTGCTAACTCCAGTGTCCTGGCTCGTTTCTCTGTGGGTAATGACAGCTTGTATTTGCAACTGTATATGAAGATGGAGGCACAGGGGCTACAAGATTCCCTCTGATCTTCCTTGCCATGCATTTGCATTTTCACAGACCTGCATTTTGCATATTGGCTTAAGCGTCTATGCCACCCAGAAGAGCACACAGACACCAGCAGACTCTTCCTATGCCTGAAGAAGCATGTTTGTGCCCAAAAGCTTGCAAAAAACAATTTTTCCAAGTATTTAGTTGGTTTAATAAAAGATACCACATTACCCAAAGAGCCTGGTCTGCCTAGGGGCTACAAGAGGCATCTAAGGCCAACTCTACATAGAGCAGGGTGAGGTCTTCCTCACCCATCCCTGACTGATGCCTGTCTACCCTCTGCTTGGAAGTCTCCAGGGACAGAGATCCCACCACTGCCCTGGACAGCTCACTCTATTGTTGTAATGCTCTCCCAGTTAGGAAGACTTTCCTTAGATGTCATCTAAATATGCTTTGTCACAATCTAGGCCCACTGTTGCACACCCTGCCTCTGTGGCAAGGGAGAGCAATGCTTTTCCAGCTCCTTCAGCCTTTCAAGTATTTGAAAATTGCTTTAATCCAGCCTAAACTTACCCAAGTCCTTCAAGCCTATCCTGAGACAATTTGCTTCCTAAGCCCTTTTAGCATCTCCACCGCTTGGATCCTCTCCAGCTCTTCTACATCCTGCTTTAAATACACACATGCTAGCCTAACTAGGGCTGAGCAGAGCAATACCAACACCTCCTGTTTGTAGCACTTCTCCTGACTCATGATACTGTGTAATGCTGCGCTAGTGGTATGTGGTTTCTAGAAATAGCAATGAAAAAGTGCTACGTGACTATGCAATGCAGTTATTTTCTGGGAGCCCCTGACACTACATCTAGAAACAGCCAGGGAATTTCGAACCACTTTGGCCCGTCACTAGGGAACGCATTAGGAGAACTGGCTCAATGCAAAACAGCAGCGAGCACGAGATGAATTCTCAATGGCAGCAAGCATCTCTCAAATTGTGACCCAAAAGCACTTCAGCGTGTAACAGCGGTTACCGTCTTCCTGCAGTCCCCCCTGCCTCCTGAGCGCTTGCCACACTGCACAGAGTCAGAAGTTGCATAAACCAGAGCTTCTCCTCCAGCCCTTGAACTACAAGAAACTATTGCAGGGGGCAAAATGCATATGATGAAACCACAGCCCTCCTTTCCAGCAGGCCTCTATTCAAAGCCTGTGAAATGCAGATGAAATCTCAAGTCCCCTCTGAGAGAGGCAGGCACGTGCCCAGTGCAAGATGCTCTTCCGCAGAAAGAGGCAGAAAAGAAGGAGGGCTCCCTGCTGAATGTGGATCGCTGGACCTGCAGAAGGACTCTCGCTGTGAAAAATCGATTTTCTTTTTCATTTGTAGAAAAGGCATTATTAAGTGCCTGGCATGCAAGTCACTGCCTTAAGGCTGGTGGCTGGGAACAGCTTAATGAGAGAGAGGCTCCTGCGTGAAATAGAGAATGACTGAGAAGGCTGCAGGGAGCTGATTTAGTCCAACCGTTATCGTGGACATTTGCAAAGCTGGTGAAACGGGGGAGAAGAGGATTTGGGCTCCAAGTGATCAGTCACGGAGTGAGAAGTTGGGTCTTCATGATGTTGGTCTAAAGGGGGAAGGTGGGAAACAGCAGGATAGGGAGACAACGGTTTTTCAAGAAGGGATCGGCTCTGTGCGCAGACACCCGATATAGTTCCCTGGGCCACCAATGGGAATCCCAGCTAGTGGGGCTTATAGGACTGTCATCGTTGCCTTGCTGCATCACACTTTACATTGAGGATCCAAGACAGGGGCAGGGGGTCAGACTTGATGATCTGCTCAGGTCCCTTCCGACCCTACCAACTATGAAGACAATGATATGACAACCTACAGAGAGCTGATTAATAGGTAAAAACCTGGCAATAGGTTGCTTATATTCCCAACATTATGATCACATAGAACACTTTCTACTGATGCATTGCAAACACATCCTACCAATGTCTATAACCCACTTATAAGATATATTCATCACAGATAAGTCTTTATATGAGCCTGGATGAGCGCACTGTAGTTGATCAGCACCAGTTAGTCCATCTCCTCCTTATGAATTGCTCTCCCCATGAAGATCTGAATGCAGAACAAAACTTTACTTCAATTTCTGTAGCAATAGTGTTAGGATGAAAGTCACTGCAGTGCAAGGGGCTAGGACATCCATTAATCTCTAACGCACCCTGTGCTGGGAGTTTTATAGCCTGCACAGTTGGTGAATGACTTCATGCAGCAGCTCCTACCTCTACAACCCTATATCAACCTGTCCAGTAAGCTTGGTCATGACTGATGGGATCACTAATAGCATTATGGTTATCGCAGAGGATGGGGATAGCAACATTCGCTGCCAACAAAGCAACCCCATTTGCTGTTGGGCACTTTATGAGCTAAGCTTTAAGTGTGCAAGTCAAAACCCTAGCCCCCACTGCCTGGTGGGTACTCCTTGGCTGGAGAAAGGTGAAGGGACATCACCCTGAAAGAAATGCACTCTAGATGAGGCACTAGGCAGTCAACAGCAGTTCTTATGTCTTGCTCTGGCACAAGCTACAACCATCAAGGCACCAAACATCTGGGCTTGGTCTGGCCTTTGGATTCTGTCCTGATGGTCTAAAGTGCGGAAGGAAGGTCTTGGGCAGCCTTCACTCCTCCATGCTCCTGCCTTGGCGTACATATCGAAGGCCTGGGTGTCGTGGTCGGCAGACTCTGTACAAGTGGATTCATCAGGCACCCAGCTAGACCTCTTATGCAAACACCGTCATCCAGAGGATTGGCAGTTGCCTACTATTCTTCTCCCTCCCAAGCGACAGTTCGGTACCACCGTTCATCTTTAAATGCTTTAACCAGACAGACGAGCCCCTGGACACCGACTCCCCTGACCCAAGGCCATTTGCAGTCTCGCCAGCTCTCCCAAATGTTGTGAGATACAGCAGTTCACCAAGCCCTGTGTACTGCAGGAACAGCCTCTGATGCCGGAGATCAAGACAAAGAGTTAAGCTGTATTTATATTCTCCAGAGGACTTTATTACCCACTTATGGTTGTGACTCAGAGAGCTCTTTATAGGGACTCCAAGTATCCAACTGTTCACCCTCCTAAACCAAATGTTCACAGCAAACTACTCTTGTCTGAACAACAGCTACATTTTGAACACCTGCAAATTGTCCCCCGCCCCCAGTTTCAGCATTTGTTGTTCCTTATTCAATCCTACATCTCTTGTCTGGCACCGTTCCAGCCGTTCTCCCGAGTCAGAATTTTACCTCTGTTCAAAGAGTCGCTTACTGACACCACGGATTGAATTTCCAAACATTTGTGCCAAACCCAATTAGGGATAATGACACCTGCAAAACAAACGCCACAAGTATTTGCAAAGGCATATTATTAAGGCACATAAACGGCATTCTTGGCGTGACAAAAAAGGCAGCTTGTGTGTTAGTTTTCAAGGCTGGGGGCTTCCAGCAGGTTAAAATGAGGGAGAATTTGTGCAGGCAATTGAGGAAAGTTTTCTTTTACCATTTATTCCCACCCTACTCCTCTGCTGTACATCAAAAACCTGAAGGGGAATGGCCCCAAAAGGTCAATTTTTGCAAAATGTTTTCAACAAGTATAGTGTTGGACCTGAGGACCCTTCGAGGAACAGTCAAAACACCACAGATCAGAAGCATGGCTGGAAGGGGGAGGTCACCTAGGGCAACCCCCTGCTCAAGCCAGGACCATCCCTGTAGCCATCCTAGGTAAGTGCTTGTCTAACCTCTTTTTTACAAACCTTCACACACAACTACCAGGCCAAATGCTGCACTCGAACCTGCCAAAGGCAAGGCAGAGGGATGAGGGCACTGTCCTGCTGCTGCAAGCCCAGGAAGTTGTTAGCAAATCTATTCCCAAAAGACCTAAGGAAGAGGGCCAAGCTCCCTGCTACAGAGGGAGGCAAAACCCCCAGCAGCCCATGTCGATCTGACCACAAGGTAAAATTCCTACCTGACCCCAGATGGGGTGATTGGTCTGACCCTGAGCGGACGAACAAGACCTTCTAGCCAGGAACCTCTGGGTTTTTAAATCCAGCAGAAGCACTGGGGCATCCAAGTCAAACCCCAGCTCTGGCTACGGCTAATCCCCAGTGCTGCGGAGGAAGGTGATAAAAACCCTTGACTTACACAACAGAAGGGAGGAAAACACTGCTTCTTGTCCCCATCTAGCGACCCACAAAGCCCAGAAGCAGAGGATAACCAGACCCCCTCCACTCTGCACTGCAACCAGGGGCTCGATCAACAATTTGCTTCCTTTCCCAGGGTGCCAGCAGGTGCATCACACCAGCCAGCTTCGCTTGAAAAAGGGTATTTCACCTCCCAGACATATTTACAAAGTCAGCACCAAGGGCACATCCTTAACCCCATTGAAACCTGTCAGAAGCTGACCACTAAGCCCACGTTATTTCTGCCTTTACAAAGGGTTTTTTGTTTTTTGCGGTTTATCACCTCCGCTTACATGAAGAAGTATTTTTGTGGTCACATCTGATAAGCTGAATTCATCTTATGCCGGAAGTTTGAATCTTATACCTTCTCCACATGTCTAATTTAGCCTGCTGCACTATTTCTGCATAGCAACTGTATATATTTTTTTAGCTAGGCTCTTCCCCTTAGCATTTTATCTAGTAATTTTCTGTTTCTATGCTGCTATGTCCTGTTTTGGGCTCCACTATATTTATGTCAAGTTGTACTCATGCTAGCTGTGGTTTTACCCATCATGCTCCATTTACCTTTGCTTTGCAAGCTGGCTATAGCTACGGAGATTGATATAGCTATATCTAGAGAGATATGGATATATAGATCTAGATATCCAGCTTATTTTTAATAGAGGAGGGGAAGTAAAACTCACAGCTACATGGGCTGTTTTCTGCAAACCTTTTCATTGGGATGAAAAAGTCATTTTTCAGCCACTGAGGTATGGAGGAGAACAAGGCAGGGAAAAGATTTCTAGAAGAGGTGAATCTGAAAGATGGGGGCAGAGACAGAGAGGGATGTTTGAAGATCAAGCAGTGAGAGCTTGTTTGAAGGCCCTTCCTAATATTTAACCTCAGGTTTTGGCTGTTGCATTCAGAAGCAGTGACACCACCTTGCTCTGGGTCCAGAGATAAAAGAAAAGCAGCTCTTCCTCTCTTTTCTGCAGAACCATTCACCGAGCGCGGCACTAGCATAACCTTCAGACTTCTTTTTCCCCAACAACAGACATGGCCCTTTTAACCTTTCCTCCTATTCTTTTCCAGGTCTTTTTCTGTCTTCTGAATAGTCTCTGCTCTGCTAAGTGTTCGGGTTTCAGCCAGCAGTCAGTGCTCTCCCCATCATTGGCCTATCACAGAATACAAACGCTCAGCACAACAGACTTCAGCTTCTTTCTAATGAGTTACGTACTAGTTTTTAATGCCACAACCAATTAATCTGAATTCCCAACAGGGTCCCCTTCATGTGTTTTGTTGCATGAGATTAATGGTGAATATAAAATTACTTTTTCACCTTGGGACATCACCATAAATCTGGAGAAAACCCTTCCTACAACATCCCATAAATATTCAGGGATTTAATGTATTGCCATGTCCTTTGTTACAAGAATTTATTATCATAAACAGTTTTTCCTCAGGCAGTTTTCATGGCTGGCAGAGCTCAATGTAAATTGTATAACTGTGTGGCATGCCAAGCCCTTCTTTGGTCTTCTCCTCTATTAATTTATTGACAATCCATCCTATAATGGGGTAAGGAAGCATAAAATCCTAACGTGTCTTCTTTCAAGGATCTTTCTTCAACGTATTTCTCCCCTAAATGACACCGCCAGTAGGAAAACATAGAAAGACCCATTTCATGGATGGGTTAACTGAGATACAGAAAAATGAAGGCCCTGATTTTCTAAAATGGACTCCAATCGTGTGCATCTCCTGTTGCAAGAGTACTGGGGGAAAGGCAGCATGTGTATGTGTGTGCAAATAGACAGTACATACTAAAACTTGCCAGGGGTTGCAATGTAGAAGTAGAGGACTAAGATAAATGTATAGGCTCAAAAAAGGCATTGCTATTACACTGCAAAATGGCCTTGCCCTCTTGCCTACCAGCTTCTGACCCTTGCTAAAAGCAGAAGGAGAAAATCAGACAAATTCCATTTCAAACTGAATTGCTCAGCAAATCCCTTCCCGAGTAAAGAAATTCTGCAGTTCGCTCTGGACTGCCGGCCTACCCTTTCAGTGGTACAGGCTTGCGTGTAGCCTTGAGGGCCACCCACACAACGTCTATCTGCTCAACTGACAAAACCCCCAAAGAGCCGCCTGTGCAAAGCGTGCACGAGGGAGGCTGCACCCACGATGGAAGCCAAGCCTCCCTCGTGCACACAAAAGTAACCCAACAACACATGGTATAACAGCTTTCAAAAAAGCCATGTGGCATTTTGCTAAACAGGGCCACAGCCCTTAGACATCAGGTCCTTCCTCCTTTCATTGCAGCAGGAAGAATTCAGAAGAGACATTTCTAAAAAGATCAACCAAGCCAGAATCAGCTATTTTGTCATTAATCAGATCCAGAAAGCAGCATAGCCATACAGGAGATTAGATTTACATAGTTCCATAGTTGGTTGGGTCGGAAGGGACCTGAGCAGATTATCTAGTCCGACCCCCTGCCATGGCAGGAAAGAGTACCAGGGTCAAATGACCCCAGCGAGGTGTTCATCCAGCATCCTCTTAAAGCCCCCCGGGTAGGGGCCTGCACCACTTCTCTTGGAAGCTGGTCCCAGACCCTAGCCGCCCTGACCGTGAAGTCGCCTCCTGATATCTAACCTAAACCTACCCTCTGCCAGCTTGTGACCGTTATTCCTGGTCAC
>NW_017728921.1:4293415-4300539 GCF_001723895.1 Crocodylus porosus
TGTTCATCTTGGCATCAGTGACGACTCCAAGATCCTTTTCTGCCTCTGCCCTGCCGAGAAGGGAGCTCCCCAGCCTGTAGGTATGGTGCTGGTTCTTCCTCCCTGGGTGCAGCACCTTGCACTTGTCGGTGTTGAATCCCATCCTGTTCTCGTCTGCCCACCCCTGTAATCTGTCCAGGTCTGATTTCAGCCTATTCCAGCTACAATCAGACCTAGGATCCGATTCCTATTCCAGCTACAATTGGACATAGCGGATCTGGGATAAGGCAGTTCTTCTAAGGCAGGCAACTGTGTCCTAAATGCATCTCTATGGTGACATTTGGTTTCTGGATTATTACAGTCTGAAAAAAAAAAAATGGATGCAAGATGGTTCAGGTTAAGGAACAATTTTCTTTCCTCCCTGCAAATATCCAGCCTTACAAGCAGCTAAAGTCCAAATCTACTATTTTACCACAACTTGCATGCGTGTGAATTATGACCTTCATCTCCCATTAATGGCTTGTGTTGGCTACAGAATTGCTGAAGCTTAATACGTGCTTATCTTTTACACTGCACTTGAGAGGCCACATAAGAATCAATAGGTTATGCATCTTTCATACAGACAATTTTCCAGGTGCCAAAGCTGAAGAGTGCTTATTCTCTCCCCTTCTCTCTCTCTTGCCTTCCTCTTGTACACCCCCATAGAAAAACACACACACGCAACTACATGCACATAGCTGAAAATTACCTCCACACCCACTCTTCCTCTGTCTTGAGACCTACGGGAGGCCTGCCTTCATTCGGTTTCCAAGCAATGCAGTCATTGTGGTAGGAGCTTCAGCTAGCAAGAGGCGATGCAGAGCAATTCCTTTTCCCTCATTCAGCAATCAGCAATTAGACTTTGAAATTGTTTTTCAGGCAAGAAGTTCAATCACCAATTCCATTCTGTTCAACAGGGAATCAAAACAGGCATTGGACCTGGCTCTGGTCCACTGGCCATAACGTCTTTTTTGGAGCAGCACAAGACCTCTATCGTCCCTTTCTTTTGCCTGAAAGAGACTCAACACTATGGCCCATGCCTTGTAGTGCCAAGAGGAGCCCTTCTATTGTGGTCATGGGCATCAACTCAACAGCTTAGTAGTGCTGAACATCAGCCCTCTTCTCCTGACCCAATAGACACAAGCCTGCCCCAGCTCTGCCAACGGCTAGGACCCAAACCCCTGGGAACTGGGCTGAATTAGTACGTGCCTTAGTTTCCCCTGTTCAGGAGGGAAAAGGCATGGCTAGTCCCATAATCATTGTCCTATTGCTATGCCCTAGAGCTTTCCAATGGGAAATCCCATGGGAACGGAAGGAGGGATGATGACCTAGGCCAACGCTGTGTTGGCACAACGGTGAGCGTCTTCTATCGCCACAGGTGTTTGCCCGGTAACATGGTTTATGAGCCTCGACACATGGGAACCAGCAACCCTTTGGGTTGTCACTCTCATTTCCATGAGAAACAGTGTTCCTTAGGATCAGTTATTCCAGATGCTGAGGCCCTGGCCCAGAGTTTACATAGGTCTTCATCAGACAAACTCCAGATGACAGCAGTGGCCCATGCAAGAGGGATGTGAATGGAGGGGCATGACCTGCTACAAAGGGAAGCACTTGTCTTTTCTGGCCAACTCCATGCAATGTCTGCTGCTGGTCTAATACATTTTCAACCTTGTGTCAACCCTTGAAGGCTTCCCATCCCGAATGCATGAGGAGGGGGCCTCGGCCAGTCTTTTAAGAACTGATTTGATGCAAGCACCGAACTGTGATGCCCGAGGGAGAACCTGGGGGCTGTCATGAGCACCGGGGTGCAGTAGCCCAGGTCCAGACAGCACGTGGGATGCAGGTTCCTCTTCAGCGTCTCCTTCTCTTCAACCTTGCAGCTACCCCAAACCCTCTGATAAAATTGGTCTTCCTTATGCAGAAGGAGCTGGTACGAGGCTGTAAAAAGCACACACTCGAATACCCCAAGGCCTGAGCTGTTAGGGAAGGAGTGAGACTATCACTAGCTGCCAGTGTGCACGCCCTTAACCCATTCCAAATCCAGCACTTCCCACTGTCTACCAGGGCAGATTTATCCACAGCCATAGGAAGGGAGAATTTGCAGGTGTAAGGCTTAATTTCTACACTCCTAATCCCTTGAGAGAGCCAAGTCTGGGGGTGAACAACAGTGGGGTAAGACTTCATTTGCCCCATGCCCCCTGGGGAACAGGGAGAACAGCCAGGATTTGCAACAGGGAGCCACAGAGTTGCATGTCCTTCCTTCGTTTCCCAAGGGAACTACTTTCCAGCCTGAGCAGAACCAAGGGGCCTAATAAGCCTCCGACATGGATACTAGCACATGTGATGGGATA
Organism: Crocodylus porosus; assembly: GCF_001723895.1. Taxonomy (NCBI): domain Eukaryota; kingdom Metazoa; phylum Chordata; order Crocodylia; family Crocodylidae; genus Crocodylus; species Crocodylus porosus. The sequence goes on from NW_017728921.1 coordinate 4,295,785, forward strand.
TACAGGATGTTCCACTTGCTCCGAGACCCTAGCTTTTATTTCCACTCTTGCCCTGCATAGAGGGCAGAACTAATTTGGGTGGTTCAGCTTACAGGATCTGGCAATTACCATTTCCTTGCATGAGTGCAGCTATGATGTCCTGATGCTCCTCGTTAATAGATGATGCTGATGATGAGAAATGGGATTGAATTTCAGGCGGCACAGTTAATAAGCATCGCCTGACCTATAAAACACCCTTCTGTGCAGAACATCCCGTCACCCCAGTTGTCTCTCCCCCTCCGACCCCAGTGACATTTCAAATGAGGCTTGTAATGGAAAGCGATGGCCCAGAAATTAATTGCAGGGGGGAGAATCCAGATCCTTTGTCTATTCTATAAAGAGGAAATTGGTTTTATTAGCAGGGTTTGTGAGGTCCTAACACCCCGGTTCTTCCTCTGACAAATCTGTCAGGTGGCCCTCGCAAAGCACATATTTGCCAAGGTTTTTAGAGAGCAGCAGCCCTGCCAGATGGATTACTTTGTGTGTATGTGTGGTGGGATGACAAAAAATATATGGAGCTCTATGTTTTTAAATGTAGGTGTTAGGTTAAACTAAATAAAGAGCATTAGCAAGGCCTTCCTTGAGCTGGGCAGAGTATGGCAATAGGATCTATGAAACCTGAAGGCTTCTTGTCTTTGGTAGAGGCCCATCATTTGCTCTTGCACCTCACAGGATTGGGGCACTCTAACAAACAGCATTTAGCACTGGGTAAAGCCTCATGGGGGCAAGGTTTGCTCACTGCCTAAAGGCCAAGAGTTTCCTGAAGCGATCAAATTAGGGGTTTTGTGGCCAGCAAGTTTTCTAGGCCAGAAATCACTCTGCATCAGCAGGTCTTTTTGCTGTTTGCAAATGGGGGATTGTACCAGGTCGCCCTCCCCAGTGCCATCTTTTTGCCTGTTATCCGTGACCTATGAGGGGGGCTCTTGAAGTCCCCTTAATGTTTCTTATGTTCTGCTTTCTATTCGTCTGCCACGTCTTGATGGAAATATTATACAGATGTTATTGTAAGCGGGAGACTGCCTATTGTATTTTTGTATGTTGGGGTTCTCAGCCACCACGGGCCTTGACCCCTGTCTTTCTCTAGCTAGGCCTCCCCGTGTAAACCCACCAGGTAGGGCTTGACTCTAAGGCTCTACCTTCTTGGCCTCGGGGCTCATGGCCCTCATTTTTGCCCGCAATCTGGAGCCCAGCCTCTCTGGCCCAGAGGCCCGTCCACTGGCCCCATAGCCAGCTTCAAGTTCAAAGCTGGGCAGCGGCCCCGAACCTCTACTATCCCAGCCCAAAAGCACACAGCTGCACCCAAGTTGCACCAGGCCACTTTGGCCTTTTATGACTGCACCTAAGGTGCTAATGAAGTTTCCTCCACCCCTACAGCCTCATCCACAAACCGCCGGTGTTAATCAATCAAAAATTATAAACAATAGGTCCATGGGCTATAACTGCCACAGAAAAAAATAATTTAAAGAGGCAACATGCCAGCTTACATTTTTTCAGGGGTTTGTGCTTTTGCTCCCCACCATCTGCTGTGGTCCTTCTTCTGGGGCTGCCGCCACTTCTCCAAGAATCCTCAGTAGTTCCCCTCCCGCAGCACCTGAACAACTCACCTGTGGAGCTCTTGTGCACACTCCTTCCCCTTTGGCTGCTGGCCCCTACTGCTGCCCAGCCCAGGGTTTTATAGCTCTGGCCTGCCCCCTTCCGGTCACCTGGCTACCTGGCCAGGCTCAGCTTTTAACCCCCACCTTGCCAGCATGCTGTGCCCAGAAAATTCTCGTATTAGAGGGACTGACCTGCCTTCTGGTAACAGGGCTAGGGTTCCCTGTTACAGGGATGCATCCTTTTGTCATCTCCTAAAGGAGGAAACTGAGGCACTGGGCTCAAAGCTCTACCTCCATGGCTACCTATGGGCAAATAGCAGGGAAGGCCTGGAAGCCATCTCACGTAAATTCTCGAGATTGCCCATTAAAGCCTTTCTCTGCCACTTGGGCCTGCATGGGTATTTCAGCACCTCTGATTCCACCCATGTACGAACATGAAGAAAAGTGGAGGGATGGGGACGTACAATTAGGTACCTTCCTGCTCTCTCTAACATGGTTACTACCTTCCACAGAATCCAGACTCACCTCCCTTGCCACTTCTTGGAGCGTCTTTTTTCGTCTAAAAAGGAACAATTGAACACCATAAGGCTCAGCCCACAGCTTCTCCCCTATGTGGAGTTCCTACCTCTGCAACGGGCAGCCCACAAACCTAGATCCTCAGTTAACAGAAAAGTCTCTCCTGCCTCCTGTCTGTCCAACAGCACCAAATTCATCGTTCCAGAAAAATCAGCGCCCATAATAGGGTATCAGGTAGCCATGCAAGAGAATATTGCTTCTCTCTCGGCATTCTTACTCTGTGTAGCTGGGGAAAGAAAGAAAATCACGTTCACGGTGCACAAATTAACTATGGGTTAATTGTTACCTGTGGACTGGTGACCAGATCCTGACAGAGCAGGGAGGCCACTGACAGGGCTGCTCCCAAGGAAATGGGCAGAAATGAACCCAGCAAATATTGCACCAGCTCTGAAGGCATCCGAAGTGTGATTCAAGCATAAGGCCTTTCAGGCACGCTTCCTGCAGGAAGAAAGCAGAGCTGGGGAGAGGCAGACCCCAGCATGCCACCCTCCCAGCCTCCTGGTGCACGTATTGTCTTGTGGCCAGCAGCACGAGGGATGCTGAGGCAACTCCTGAACAAGCTCAAGAGCTGTCTGCCCTGGCATGGGCTCTAGCACGTCGCCCTGGCTGCATCACACTTCAGCATGTTTTAATTTTAGGAATGCTAGACTGAATCTTTGCAGCCTCTGGAGAAAGGGGAATGGTACCATGCCACCGAGCCCTTGCTAGCACGTCAGATTTACATATGGGGATTTGTTTGGCCTGTGCAGGAGATGTAGGCAGCAAAGCCAGCATCGCCTCCCAGAAGGCATGGGAAAGCAAGCTCTTGATGCTCTAGTTCGTGGGATGCTACATACAATGACAGCCATACAGCCTCCAGGCAGCCTACCTCAGTGCTCTGCCTGTCTTTTCTCAGCCCCCTTTCCCCCTGGGCAATGAGCACAGATCTACCTGTGTGCTGCCTTTTCCTCTGGGCTCTCAGACCCACAGCATGGCATACAGCGCAATATGGGCATGTGTAGGTTAAAAAACCAGCTTCTTCAGCAACTCAGTGGCATTTTTTTCCACCCAAACAGCACAGGCCTGGGTACGTGGAGCTAGAAGGCCAGTCTTATGCAAGCTGCTATACGCTTGACCCCCCCAACCCCCAACAGCTTGAGAAGGTAACTCACGGGCTTGTCATAATGGGCCTTGATCGCTAAAAGAAGCGGCCCCATGTTCGCGGAGTCACAGGTCTGGCATTCCTGGCTGAGTGCCCATGTGGCTCCACAGCCAGCTGGACAGGAGTGACTTCATCAACATCTGGCGAAACGTCCTATTCCTCATTCACGGCGAGAGAGAGAAGGATTGCGCTGAGAAGCCGGCGGGACCTGCCCCCACACCCACCTGTCAGCTGCGAGTGGTCTCCAAGTACCATCAGCATCCTCATCACTAGAGAGCACATCTGGCTAGCAAGCCCCACAGTGCAGCAGAGGCTGGGAGACAGCACAGAGTAACGGCTTCGGATCTAGGGCTGAGGGGCTCAGTGTGGGGAGCAACCTGCCTCTTGCCCATAATTAGGGAGCTCCAGTGTGATGGGACGTCTGTCTGGGTTTGTCCTTTGCCTCAACCCCAGTTATAAATCAGGGTTTTCTTTCTGGAAAAACCACCAACCCTGTGTTTGCAGCCGTGTAAACATTTCCCCCAGTCTTATCGGATGGGACCAACCTGGAGCAGAAACTGGGCTCATCACAGCCCCGCACACCTTCATGCTCTCTTGCCTTTTCCCCAAGACTCCCCTGCCCCAGGAAGTGCTGCCCAGATAAAACCACACATTGCAGTGATGCCTCGGGGTGGTGCGGTACTTTCACTGGCACGTGGAGAGCTTTGCCACGCAGATCTTAAGACCGCTGCAAGCGACAGCACCTTGCAGAATAAAAGGGACCTGCAGCAGCAGATGAAATGTTCTCATTAATTTACACAGCTCGTGGGTTCAGTTCAGCTCAGCCATCACCACCTTCCTTCTCCCAGAGCTGGGAATGTCTTTTGTTGGGCATTTTCCCAGCACTCCCGGGTGCTTCAGCCCCCACAGAGCTAATGAAGAACAGTTTTGGGAGTGATGTGGGAGCAACATAGCCACTCACGTGGAAGATTTCCTCTGGTCCAAGGCCAGAAATATTAACCCAGAAGATGGTGCATCAATCTGTCAGACCAACCTGGTGGCCTTCTACGACCAAGTCACCCAATCCTTAGACGCAGGGGGAGCAGTGGACATCGTCTTCCTGGACTTTCAGAAGGCCTTCGACACTGTCTCTCACCCTGTCCTCATTAGGAAACTGGGGGTTGTGGTGTTGACACCCACAGTCAGACGTGTTGCCAACCGGCCGGAGGGCCGCACCCAGAGAGCGGTGGTGGACGGGTCACATTTGACCCGGAGGGACGTGGGCAGTGGGGTCCCCCAGGGCTTGGTCCTCGGGCCCGCACTGTTCAACATCTTCATCAGCGACTTGGACGAGGGGGTAAAAAGCACCTGTTCAAATTTGCTGATGACACTAAGATGTGGGGGGACATGGGCATGGTAGAAAGG
>NW_017728921.1:4300980-4346295 GCF_001723895.1 Crocodylus porosus
GCCAGGAGTGACCAGGAATAACGGTCACAAGCTGGCAGAGGGCAGGTTTAGGGTAGATATCAGGAGGCGCTACTTCACGGTCAGGGCGGCTAGGGTCTGGGACCGACTTCCAAGAGAAGTGGTGCTGGCCCCTACCTGGGGGGTGTTTAAGAGGAGGTTAGATGAACACCTTGCTGGGGTCATTTGACCCCAGTACTCTCTCCTGCCATGGCAGGGGGTCGGACTAGATGATCTCCTCATGTCCCTTCCAACCCGACCAACTATGAAACTATGAAATCTGAATCTTAAACCAGCTGTCTCTCCTAGTGTAGTCCTCATTGCAGAGGTGTGACAGGAGTTTCCATGATGTCCATAAAATGCCAGGTGCCATTTCCTTAAGTCTCTGCTATAGCTTTGAGGTAACAGCAGGCTACAATAGATGCAGCGGGGTGATGCTGTTACCCACTTTCTGAGAAAAACCTATAGATCTTACATTGTATATGGAGCCTTTCACCCTGAGGATGCTAGGTCAAAGCAGCCTGGGTCAAAAGTGACTATCAGTTATCACCATCGACCGGCTTGTGTTGTGTGTGTTATTTCTGACTAGTGTAAAATAAATGTGGTGGCTCCCGGTGCAATGGCCACTAGTCCTTGCCATGAAAAACCAGATTTGGGTGATATCAGCTGTTTTGATTGATACCAGCCATTGCCCCTCGCAGGCTTGGGGACAGAGGGATTCCCACCCCAGAGCCAGCACAAATACCGATCGGCGCTCTTCAGTCAGACAAAGACGCCCATTGCGTGGCCTAGCAAGCATTTGAAGGACACCCATCAGAGCAGGGAAGTGAGTTTCCCACGCACCTATTTTGAGGCATGGTTGTCACGGCAATAGCCTATCACTTCAGTAAAGCATTAGCACGCTAGCGGTGTTTATTTTAAAGCCAGCAAAAGGAAGGATGCAGGTGGCTCTGATTCCACCATGGGGTGCCTAAAACCTCAGGTTGGACCCTGGTCACCATGGCTTTTTGGGTCTCTGAGAGGACACGGGCTAATGCTGGCCTAGTCCAAACCTGCTGCTTGCTCTCCAGGGTGGGGAAGGCAGCTCCAGGATATCCTCTTCCCTCACCGGGTCCCTGGGACCCAGAGGCTCTGACTTGGTATCAGTCAAACGCCCCTTGATTTTTCAATGCTGGATGGTGACACTCAGACAATCACCCTGCAGACCATGTTGTGCAGAAAGGCACTGCCACGGGGTGTTCACTCCCTGTTTTAGCCCCTGCAGAGAGGCACTACCCCAAGGTTGTAGGGTGGTGAGAGCACAGAATAGAAAAAGGCCCCTCAGCAAAAGAAAATAGAGTCAACCGAGATGTTGGCTCCTCCAGTCCGGGTGCCAGCTACAGTCCCACTCTCAGGCCTCACTAGGTCAAGCAGCACTTTGCATCTACTGTAATGAAAAGGTTCGAAGATCTGGAGGAAGTTTGCAAGCCCAGACACTGCCCGCCTCGCTCAGCTCACACTGCTCCTAGGTCCCGTGTTTACAAGTGCAACAAAACCGGACCGTGCCCAGCGCGTAGCTTTGAGCGTGGGCATCGTTAATGCCTAAGAAACAGGTGAGGCCCCTGGCTGACGTCAGCTTCGGTGTCAGCGAGTTGTGATGAAGCATTTTCGTGCCAGACTCCGAGGGTTGTACCAGCTTCATCTATCAATCTGCCCAGGCAGTCATCAAGGCAAGAGAAATAGAAAACTAACAGCGAACGCCACAGCAGCCTGAATAATTCAACACCCACTGCAACCTTTCGAGCCCAGACTCAGGAATTTATGTTTTCTGGCACTCGCAGTTTATTCCCACGGAGGATGGTCTCGCAGGCCAAACAGGCGTCTCCTACCACTTGAAATGCTGAACGGCCTCATCTGGACAGGAACGGGGCCCTGGAGCTACTCGGGGCTCACTGCAAGGGTCTTTTAGGTGAAACTGCCCAGGGCAAGTGTTTGGGGTGGGCTGAACTGGGCCCTTGCACCACTGGGCAGCCTTGTGCGGGCCTATTCTTCTCAGTGCCTCAGTTTCCTCCCCGCTGCCTCCCAGGGTGTCATGAAGTTTATGATAAGCTTCACTGGGTCCATTTCTGAAGCTGGAGGGAAAAGGGACCTCATCCTTCTTCGCTGCTGTAGTGCACCCAAGGGCCTTGCAGACCCTACACGCGGGGTCACAAAGGTCCTGTGTCACAGCAACCCTGAGCAGGGTAGGGTGTGACCCATCCTCATGTGCAGACACCTGCCATGATGCCGCCCTGTAGCAGCCAGCAGGGACCTGTGGCCTTTCTGGTACAAGCCACCATCCGAGGCCAGTGCTGGAGCCTGAGACCTCTCGGTCCTATCTCTGTGTTTGAGGCTTCACCGACAGCCATGACAACAGCCAGGGGCTTGGGACATGGTCCTTGACCAGAGAGGAAGATGCTCTTAGTGAAGCAAAATGCTCCGTTCCCAAGGACTCGGCCCTTGGGCTGGGGAGAGGGACCAAGCCATTGCTGCTAGGTTTCTGCTGTGTGTTGATAGGAAAATCAGCTCCCTCCTGAAAGCCATCCATCCCTCGGGGCAGCCCCCAGACCGCCTAAGTCCTCCCCAACCTTCTGGCTATCTGAAAGCCATGAAACAAGCCCCCGCATCATCTAGGAAAGAATGAACTCAGTTTGTTGATGGAAGCCAGGTCCCGAATTTGCCTTGGAAAGAAAACAAATCAAACCCCAAAAGGGAACACAGGGAGCGAAATCTGTGTATGCAAATGTTCCGTGTCACATTAGACAGAATTAATGCTTCAGCTTGTCTCTGCAGATGAAAAGGCTTTAACCTAAAGAATCAATTAAGTTCCTTTCCAGACAGCCTAATCTAACCCTAGGGGGACTTTCGAAGGAACTATCCTCCAGCCTTTATTGATGGCAACAGTAAATCTCAGACACATTATGGCATTGATCTTTGAAATATATATTTTTTGCAATAACTCGAATGAGATTTAAAAAGGGATTTCCCTTCTTCTGGAAACCACATAATTAAAAAATAACAATAATCACCTGTATTGCTAATGACACTTCAGTTGATTAAAAGGGAATTATTTTTAATGAGCCTATTTATTCTTCTCCATGTGGGCACTTAGGTTACTTTCTGAACAACAAAACAACTGGCTAGTTTCCCTTCTGGCCCAGCCACTGGCCTTAAATCACCTGGAAAGGAGAAGCAGCACATGTATATTTGTGCATGCCTCCAAGGCACTGGACTTTACCGCTGGTCAGGAAATGATTTTTTTTCCTAACACCTTCAACAGAGACAACGTGTTTTTAATGCTGTTCTCAGCATCATTTTTCTTCAACACTTCTAGGGCTTTGCAGAAAGAAAACAAAAATCCGCTTTTTTTAAATGCAAACCTAAAAAGCATCAATGGCCTGGAAATTTTCATTAAAATGGCCTTTCTGTCAAAGAAGCGATTTCCTTCCAAAATATATTTTGATAGGACATTTGTGGCAGGTTTTCTCCCAGTTGACAGAGAGGAGCCAGGAAAAGCAAAACTGAGGATTTTGATTTAAATTTGGGGGCATTCTCCGAGGTCAGGATTAGTTACGGCACGTAACGGGGGCGTGCTTTCATTCTCTCTGTCTTATATTATCAGCTAAGACCAAGCACCGAGGTAGGTGAAGAGGTTAAGACTCAGCAGTCTCTTCAGTACATGACAGAGGACTCTCAGGATATTGCTTGGGCTTTTGGGCCAGGAGAGACATATGTTGGACACTCCCTGGAGCTCCGTAGTGATATGCGTTTCCATTTCTTTCTCTGTGCTGAAACCCATACCTATCCTTTGTCCTGGTATGGATCACGGCAAGGTCCGACTCCGAGTCTCTTGGCTAGAAAGACCAACAGGCAGGGGAGATCTTAACAATGCCCCGGGATCAGAAAGAAAATCCCCCTCATCTCTTTCCGGTCAAGACATTAGGGGAGGGAAGCCCCGGCAGGGACCACCTCGCCCTAGTGGAAACCTGTTGGAAGACTCAGAAATGCTCTTCCAGATTGCTTTTATGGCTATGACCTGGATACCTTCCAGATTTATGGAGCGCAATGATTTGTCTGGGCTGCAGACTCCTGCTCTCGATGGCTCAAACAACCGGGGCCGGTTAACCCTCTAGGGTACGCCTCGGCCAAGCTGATCAGCATTAGCTCTGCAAGAGTCCTGTGGAAAAGGCTAACTTCTCAGGCAGCCCTTCTGTGAAAAGCCCGGCCAATGGACACTGGGTGCAGCACGGGAAGGAACAGCAGGAGCATTTCAGGCCCGAGACCCACGACTGAACAAGTGACGGCAGGTTTGCGCAGAGCCAGCAGCGATCTAAACATAAAACATCCAAGGTGCTTCTCTGGCTGCCTTTGCTAAAGGGTCTGATCTTCAGTGCAACACCCCAGAGAAATAAGGAGGTGCTGCATCTCCGCTCTGCAATGGGGCCAGGACAACCCCCATCCACACATTGGAGCACACAAGCCCAAGCCATGAGTTTGCTCCCAAAACAGCTTTTAATCGCTGTCAGACAGCAGATCAGCAGGGGAACGACTCGAAGTACCTTCATTCCAAAGGGTTTCCAGCATTTATCTCGCTTGCACGATCTCTGACCCTGATCGTGGGTGCCGAGCATGTGAAAATCCAGCTCAGGGCTTTCATGAACATCAGAGAGACACATCCGCAGCTGCTGGAAACTGTCACCACTCCACCAAGGGCAAAAGGGTCCCTGCCAGCAGCTGAGGCCTTCCCCTTAAGGGTCCCCTGTTCAGCCAGCATCACTTTGAGCTGCATGATGAGGTTTCTATTCTTAGCAATGGACGCAGGATGTTTGCGAGCGAGGGCAAAGACATCCGAACAATGGAGCTGCCCTTGGAGAAAATGTGCATTTCAGAAAAAGAGATGCAGATTTACAATCAAATGGATGTGTCATTCCCAACCAGAGGAGGTGTCTCTAGGACCAAGATAGGCACAAGGTGGTTGTACATAAGCTAGTGCCAACCTCCAGAAGGAGACACGATCAAAGTGCCGTGATCAATGCAGTGAAACCAGGCACGACCGACTTGCCCCTGCCCTGCTCCGTGCTGAGCCTCAGTGGGTCTGGAAAACCATGTCGGGCTGTCTGTGCTGTGGTGCATGGAGATGGGGAGAAGAACTAGACTGAAAAGTTTGGATTCAGAAGAGTTTCTGGCTAGTTGGCAAAGTACTCTAGTAACCCACATCTTAGGATTGTGAGTCATAGGAACAGGCAGGGGTAGAGATGCATTTGCTCCGTCGACAGAGGTGGAGAACTGCATGGGGTCCTGGTTTGGCAGAGAGGGGCATCCCTGGATGCTTCACTTCAGAGATGACTCATTGTGATGACCCCAGCCCAAAATGTCGTCCTGTGCTTCACTTGCAGAGGGCGTGCTCTGTCTCTCTCCGACACCTGGTCTGCAGCAAAGACAGGAGATTTTCTATTTACCAGCTCCTGGAGTTATTCCATTCCTGTGCCACAGCTCAGGCAGGGAGCCTGACTGTGGTCTGGGGTTGTCCCGGACAACAATCATTTCACTAGCACATTAGGATTTGAAAGCAGATGTTTGTTCAGAGTAACAGGGCAGTCCTGAGGGCAGAGAGACCTTTGCATGCCGTGGTGAAGGGCTTAAACATGACAGCAGGGAAGCAAATAGCCCTAACACCTGGACAGCCATGCAGCTGCACTGGACGTCCGTATTCCCCCACGTGCACCCTTGCACGGATGTGAAATCCATAAGATCACTAGGGCTGTGCAGAGCACAAAATAGTCGATTCGACAGCCATGTCAAATATTAAACCGGGTCCTGCTTCGATTCGCCGTCCGCTCCGAGTCGGAGCAGCTCCGCTTGGACTTGAAGTTGAAGCTCAGCTGAATATCCGAGCTGCTTCGACTTCCCCGTAGGCTATAATGGGGAAGGTCGAAGCAGGCTATAACTTTGGTATTTCTTGTCTGATCTTAATGAAACGTGCAGGAATGGTAGCTCCTGAGGAGCCCACAAAGCGTGCCAAGTTGCAACATGATAGGCTCAGGGGGTGCAGAAAAACTGCGCTCCAAATTCTTGAGAGCAAACCGCCTGTGACTTCTATGTGCAAAGCCACAGGGAGCTCAAACTTGCAGGAACGGCAGCTCCTGAGGAGCCCGCCAAGCCTGCCAGCTTTCACGGTGATAGCTTCAGGGGTTTGGGGGAAACCGCGCCTTAGGCTGCCAACAGACAAAACTCGTGATCCAGATGGAGCGAGGAAGGTGGCCTTTGCTCCATCCGCACCTGCCGCGTGGGGACCCCGGCAGCAGGAGGTTCACCTGCAAGAACACCAGCTGCTCCCCCAAACCAGGGCCCAAGCAGGCGCGGTGGGTGTCACGCTGAGCCCCCTCTCGCTTGGCACGCCGGTCGGGGGACAGGGCCGGTATTCCCGGGCAACTGTGGCCAGATCCGGCCGCATCGGGCTGCGGGGTGCCCAGCAGGCCAAGGGGTCGCAGGCCAGGGCCTCCACAGGCTTGGCGAGATGGGCAGACACTGCGGTGGGAGGGCTGTCTGCCTGGTCCTGGGGTCTGGTGGGCCTGGACCCCCTCATGTTTGCCATGGCCTTAGCCCGTATTGGCAGCGCCTGTGGCGGAGGGGAAGACTGGCTCGGGGCTGGGGGCTGGGCTCGGGCAGTGGATCCCCCTGTCCCACTTCCCCCGCCTCCGCCGCTGCGCCTCCATCGCTTTCTTCATAAGCACCTCCTGCCAGCGACTCAGTGTCTCGCTGCCACGTACGGCGCCCTTCACCCTTGGGTCACAGACGGCGGCCAGCATATGCACTGTGCTGGACCCCAAGGGCTCAAGCCTTTTCCTAAGGCCTCCTTCAGCCGCCTCACCGGTGCCTGCACATCTGGGGACAGCGGCCTGCCCCGCCCAGGCACATCGGCCCCCAGGAAGCTCCCCGTTTGCCTGCGGAGCTCCTTCACCCTGGGGACCACCCGGCTGAGGAAGGCATCAGCAGCACTGAGGGTCCCAGTGGCCTCGAGGAAGGGCTTGAGGACCAGCAAGATCTGGGGGATGGCATCCCACCCAGCTTTGGTCAGGGGCCGCTGATCCCAATCTCCCCAAGCAAGGCCAGCTCATGGATGGCAGCCCTGTCCCCCTCCAAGGCACCCCTCACAAGCAGATGTAAATTGTGTGCCACACAGCAAATACCAGCGAAGCTGGCATCACAGAGTGCCTTGGCCATATTGGCCCCATGTTGCAGGGTGCCCTGCCTCTGCTGTGGGGGCACGGGGGTGTGGAGCGAGCGGGGCCGCAAAGGGGTGGTACCTGCGGACATGATTCAGCATCCCCGAGGTGGTCGTGCGCTTTCTTCCCTTGCCCCGGCTGATTTTGGCTCGGCAGTGCACGCAGATAGCAAGCGCGGGATCATCTGCCAGCTCATAATGATCCCAGACCATGCCCGTACCTGGCCTTTCCCTCCGGCGTGCGGGTGCACCTGGGGATGCTGCTGAACTCTCCCCTCTCCAGCAGTCAGAGGCGCAGCAAGAGCACGAGCGGACGCAGCTGAGCCGCCTGCCTTCACCTGTACAGAGGCACCTCTGAAGTGCCTGTGGGGAAAGACCTCGTGGCTTGGAAGGAAAAACCTGAGGGGTGTCGAGCACAAACTCGACTGATTCCCCCTCCTGCCCTCGCCAGGGCACGGAGATCCAGGTCCAGCACCAGCTCCTCTTCTGGCGCGGGAAGGCTCGGCATCGGCAGTGCCACGGGGGGAGCGCTGCTGTGCTGGCTGCGGTTACGGCGGGAGAGGTTGTGGCCGCCGCGTCCGGACACGAGAGAGTCTCGGGCACGGGCAGTGGCTCTGGCGGCACGGCTGCCCCCATCTCTTTACGGCTCGTAGCAGCCTCATCCCTTGTCGCGGGAGGAAAGGGGCTGCGTCCGAGTTTGGAGGGGGGAGAAACTGCGGCTCTCCTGCTTGCAACCCCCCTTGCTCCCCTTCGTGCAGGCTGGCCAGTGCGGCCACCTGCCGCTCCACCCCGCTTCATAACGTGCTCCTCCGTATGTAAACTGGGACCTGTAAGCGTGCCGTGCGCCGCGGGTTAGATTTCTGGGTGTTGTGTCAATGTGTTCGTGTGTTGAGAAGTGTTGGTGTGGTGGAAAGAATGAATGATGTATAAATATATATATATATATATATAAACTAAATTCCTGTATACAGAATAGATCCTAGGCTACTACTAACCCCATCCAATATAAGCATAAACTAATATGAAAAGTAGTTATAAAATAAAAGCACCAAGTTCTCAGAAATCCCTGTCGCTAGTGTTGCAAGCGGGGAATCTGCTGAAGATCAGGGCTTCCAGCCGGCGTGGTCTGACGCAGCGGTGCCGGAGAGCACCAGCAGCGCAGAAACGGGCCCCAAGGCAGAAAGCGGGGAGCGGAAAACCTGCTGCCTTTTCTGCATTTTCTCTGGCCCCCCCCCCCCCGAGCACTGGGATTGGACGGGACTCAGAGAATGCTGACAGGTCACTGGCCAGCCACACGTCAGTCATGAAAGCGCTCCTCCCCCCCTCCCCCTACTTTCCTTTTCCTGCCCCCCCCGGGAAGCCAGTATAGGCAAGACGAATATTCGACCCTTATCGAGTATTTGACCTGCGCTGTTAATATTCAACTTGCGCTGTCAATATTCAACTTCCGGTATTCGATTCGACAGCTATTCGACCAGCTGCTATTCGACTCGACTTCCACTTTTCAAGGTCGAATAGGTCGAATACTTGTCAAATCGAATATTAAGTCGAAGCTTTGCACAGCCCTAAAGATCAGCTCTTATTGCCCTCTGCTGGCTGCCCCATCACTGGCTGCTCGGGTCTCTGTCCCTCGTCTCCGTGCACTGAGAAAGTGGGGCTCCTCCTCAGAGCACGGTGGTTTAGGGAGAGGCAGGTGATCCTCGCTTAGCCCTCTCCCATGCCATGTGTGCACCATGAGCCAGCGAGTGAGTTGTTCACTCAGGAACCCAGCAGATCCTGGCACAGACACGTGCTGATGGTCTGGCTGGAGCTGCGTCCTGTTCTGATATTGCAGCTTGGAGCTCTTGCCCTTTGTTTCTATGTGATTATAGCTGAATAGACGCTTGCCTGCTGCCTTCTCAGTATGGCTGCAGATGGACAGACTGACCTGGTCGTTCCCCAAGGTTCACCCTCACTTCTGTGTGCAACTGCAACGTCAGTGCAGAGGCAATCACTCCCCAGCAGCAGAATCGCGGCTGTCAATGAGGGGAGAAGCAAAACTGCTCCCCAAGACAACAGTGTTGGACAACACAGAAATACCCTCATCAGCTACATTATTCGTGTCCCCATTAGCAACCCCATGGCCTTGTATGCAAATTCTTCACCAGATTCCAGGATTGAGAAACTACATTTTACCAACTTAAAACTCCCATTTCAGTTGTACTTGGATTTGGCATTTCATTCCCAAAGCGGCTGGCAACGTTGCAAGAACAGGCACATCCTAGGGCAGAGGTTCTCAGCCTTTTTAGATTTAAGGCACCCCTCAATAGACCTAAGACCCCCTCAGAAAACACCAGCTTTTAGCTTCCCTTGTTTTTTGACAATGGAAAAACAACAGTGCAAATACATTGCTGCAAATTGCTCAGAAAGACCACGGCAGGGCAGAATGGTTTTGACATTGGGGATCCGCTGTCTGAAACCCCTGAGTTTATTCTGTGGATCATGCTTGCATACCTAACTGTGTGTGGCACCCCAGAAGGATCTCAAGGCACCCTGGGTTGTGCAGCCTCGGACCGCTGTCCTGGTGGAGCTAGGAGGTGACCCCCCTTCACAGCAAACACCTGCCTGCACTGAGCACCGGTTCTGCAACTGAGACCCCGTGGAAGTGAGAGCGTTCAGAGGACTGTGCCGTGTGAAACGCACCAAAGCACAAGATGCCACCGCTGCCGATTTCAGTCCTGTTCCAGATTGGCATGAAAGTCTGAGCTATTTTAATGACCCAAATTGCTTAGACCCCATCTCCCAGAAAGGACCCATCTGAAATTGCTCAGAACAGGGCAATCCTATTGAGTCTATAAAGCTGGGCAAAATAATGAGGAACAGGAGCTCCTATTCCAGGATAATGGACCATTGCGAGTGTAACTCCAGTGGAGCCCACAGCAAACGCTGCCAACATTGCTTTGCCTGGAACCGCTCTGCAATTTGGGGAATGGGAAAACAAAGGCCAGAGTAATTGTAAGCCATGGGGTTTCATCACTATCGCACGCACATGCTCACAGCACCATGGCAAATAATGAATAATGGATTTTTAATTATAGAAAAAATCATTTGCATTTGGTTCCCAGATGCCCCACTCGCGCTGGATATTATGCAGGTGGCGGCATCCGCAATAAGCGGAGGAGATTAGAAAATGTTATCGACAAACTGTGCTCTGGATTTTAAACTGCCAAGTGCCGGGCTGCAGCGCCGAAGTATTAGAAGCAAGAGGCTGATTTACCTTCCAGCCAGATGATAAAAACAATTGGAGGTGGAAAGAAATCCTTCAGCTGGAACGTCATGTTACCCGTGCCACTTCCTCAGCCCAACTGGAGCAGCCCACGGAGAAGCAGGAGCCCAAAAATTTTTAGAGCAAAAACAGGCAACCCCTCTCCCCCCCATCTAACAACTTTGGCTTTTGAGGGACTGAGGTAGGACTTAAAAGACCTGGGTTCAGTTCCCTGCTGTGCCACAGACTCGCTCTACACCTCAGCTCCTCACTGATAAAAGGAGGATAATACTTTCTCTCTCTCTCCCCTTCCTTGCCTGTCTCACTTACTGATGCTGGGTGCTCTCTGGTGCAAGGGGCACCTTCTTAGACTGTGTGTGCAGCGCACCTAGTACAAGGAGGCCCCAGTTTTAAAACTAATGAAGGTACATAATGAATAACAACATCCACTGAATTAGGCAAACGGGGAATGTGTCCACGTAGATGGGCAAGCTGGTGGAAGATAATGCTCTTTGCGTGCATGGAGATTGGAAACCATGTTGTAAGACTATCTAGAGTGTTTTGCTCTGAATCTTTTGTTCAAGGCAGCTCTGATTTCTTCCCAGCCATCACTTCCCCGGAAAGGACGGATGCCTCTCCCTTGTTACTCAGCATTGCTTCCAAATAAATTGTATCACAGCTACATAAATATACACAAAACATGTTAAGGTGCATTGTGAGTAACAGCAGATGATCCCAGAGAGAATACAAAGCAGACGTGGCTCCTTGCGATTCTGCCGTCACAAGGCCTCTCCCCTGCACGGCACAGAAACGGAGAGGCACGTGACGGTGCTGCCATCGATGTGGAGCAACAAGAGGGCATTGCAAGAGCTGCTGTGATTTGGGATCCTTGACCTGAGGAACTTACAGGAGGGGCTGAATTTGAGAGGCCAGGTACTTAGCACTCTGAAAATCAGGGCTCTTGAACTGGGCATCTAGGGCGCTTGTACATGTGACGATTTTCCCATGTACATGGAACAAAAATCGCCATTTGACTAGCATAATAGCATTGCCATATACTCATATACCCAATTCCAGGGGTTAATCTCGACCTCAGCCTTTTCCCTGTGCTTACTAAGGTTGCCTACATCTAACAGCACACCCTCAAGAACAGTTATTATTACCACCATCAGCTCTATTACAGCGGTCCCAAAGGGTTGTGGGGGAAGTGCAGACATGTCAGAACATGCAATCCTTGCCCTGAAGAGCCCACCGTGTCAAGAGATAATAAAAGGAAGTGCAAGGAAGAGGAAGCCTCATGCAAGCCAAGCGCTTGGAGCAGTGACTGACAGGTGGCTGGTTAGTTCTGTGCAGGGGCTGGCGTGTTGCTTTCTATTATAAGTCAGAGAAAGAAATGTCAATTTTGACTCACATCTCATAGGTGCAGGGCACCTGGGGAGAGCTGAATGAGCAGGAGGTAGCAACCTCACTCTGGCAAAGTGTTCTTTGCCGCATCGATAAAAAACCCAAGGTGGATGCTGGAGTGGCTGATTAATGGAGTGTCACAGCCGGCATCACTGGCTGGGCCAGACCTTGTCAGGGTAGAGAAAAGGCTCCATTCCCTGTCAACACACAACTGGCATCGCATTTGCACCCAAGATACAGGGTGGGAGCAAGAAGCAGCAGTGCAGAGTGGCAGGGACTTAGTCATAAACACAGGTAACAAGGCAGTAGAGAATTAAGCCTAAATTAGATGTGATCCTGGGTGGAGAAGGGGGTGCGGATAAGGAGGGCTTGGAGCAGAGCACTGTTTTTTAACCTGTGGTCCACAGACCCCGGTGGATCCACAGACTATGTCTAAGGGGTCTCTGAAAGATGACTATGATTGATCAAAAGTATGTGAATACCCACACATAGAATCAGAGAATCACTGAGTCGGGAGGGACCTGGACAGATCATCGAGTCCGACCCCCTGCCAGGGGCAGGAGGGAGCACTGGGGGTGGAGGGGTCATAAGACCCCAGCCAGGTGCCTGTCCAGTCTCCTTATGAAGATCTCCAGGGAAGGTGAGAGCATCACCTCCCTGGGAAGCCCATCCCAGGCTCTGGCCACCCTTACAGTGAAGCAGTTCTTCCTAATATCCAACCTAACCTCTCCTCCCGCAGCTTGTGGCCACTGTTCCTGGTGACTCCAAGGGGGGCCCTGGGGAACAGACTTTCCCTGAGTCCCTGCTGCTGGCCCCTGATAAGGCTGTAGGCAGCCACAAGATCCCCCCTCCATCTCCTCTTGCAGAGACTGAAGAGATTCAGGTCCCTCATAGGGCTGGCCACGGAGGCCCCCAGCCCTGCGAGTGGCCTCCTCTGGACCCTCTCCAGGTTCTCCACGTCCCTCCCAAAGTGCGGCACCCAGGACTGGACACAGGACTCCAGCTGCGGCCTGACCAGCACCACATAGAGGGGGAGCAAGACCGCTCTGGACCTGTTAGTGATGCCCCTGTTGATGCAGGACAGGGTGCGGTCGGCTCTGCCTGTTGCTTCGTCACATTGGAGACTCATATTCGTCCTGGAGTCAATCCTGACTCCAAGATCCCTCTCTGCCTCTGTGCTGCTGAGAGGGGCAGCCCTTAGCCTATAACCATAATGCTGGTTCCCTCTCCCAAGGAGCAGCACTCTGCACTTGTCCTTGTTGAATCACATCACTTACAATTCAAAGAGGTCTACATCTCCAGTCAAAAATTTTTAGAGGTCCGCAAATGCAAAAAGGTTGAAAACCACTGGAGTAGAAAATTGGATGTGGTTGGAGCAGGTACAAAGGCTGATGGGGCCTGGATGGGCTATGGAGAGGGAGAGGCCACGGCAGATGGATGCAAGAGGGAAGTGGGTTCTGGGGCTGACATTGCAAGGAAGAGGAGGACCAGCCTACACTGGGGAAACAGTGAGGGCAAGGCTGCGATGGGAAGAAAGGAAAGAGCCTCCTCACCTCGAGAGAGGGCAAGCAGGATGCTGATAGTGCCAGAGCATGATGGAGATCTATTCAGCGAAGGCATGGAGTGAGATGGGGGAGGAAGTTGCAGCTAGGAGCAAACTGAATAACAAGATTTAAATGACTCATCCTTACAGCTCACATGAATTTAGCTCCATCCATCAGGCAATTATTTCATGGGCCTTTGCAGACCATTTGGCACAAGTGTTTCTTGTGCGCGCTCCCTGGCTTCCAGAGCTGCTCCGGGTCCTTGCTGTCTTCAAGGCTCTGCTCCCGGAGATGGGGACTGCCTGCTGGGACGTGAGGCCACTGATTCCACTCCGGCCCAAAACAACTCCATTGCCATTGCAAGGCCTCAGTGAACGGAGCTTAGGACACCTGACCTGGTTCCCAGGATCGGGACATTGCCAAGTTTGTTGTCATGATGGGTAGGAAACTCGGTGCAGGGGAGAAGGTCTGGATGGAAGTAGTGTGTGCACCCCTTCCCCCAAATGATCTAGTACCTGTTAAGCATCTTCCAGATATAGAGGAGATCATTCAATCTTGGGCACATGTGAGAGTAAGGTAGGTAGATCTCAAGCATTCAAAGCCAGCTGCTAACAAACTTAACCTCCCGCACCCCCAACTTATTCCCTATGAATCACACCTGTTCTCACTGCCGGGACTCCAGTTAAATATGTAGCAGGAACTGAGTTCCTGTCTCGATGCCCCAGTGATTCACAGCAGAAGGGCAGATCAGATTAAATATTTATATGTTGGCCCCACTTGTTGAACTGTATAGGATTTACAGATACACACACACACACACACACACACACACACATATAGGATTTACAGATGCTCCAAGTTTAAACTAGCCTGTTCTGTCTTTTTTGCCTTTAAATACGTGGACACCCCTGTTGCACTGGTTACATGCTTTCAAGAGTTTGCAATTCCCTGAAGTCTCTTCTATATCTCCATCGGGAGCTGGATATCTAGTCCAATTGGACCTAAAGACAGAAAGTGTGGCTTTCAGTCTCTCTTGATCCTCACAGCTAATTTGAGAGGGTTGTCTCTCTTGAAATATTTCAGTTCCATGGTCTTTGAGATGCCAGGTAGAGACCTAACAAACATGCATGAGAAATACTGGGCCAAAACTTTTCAAATACTTGAGAGATGCTGAGAGAAGGTTGAGTTCGGTGCTACTCAAGCCAGAAAGGAAGGTAGCAGGGTTTTTATACTCCATGCCTCAAAAATAACGGGGGAGAGGGGAGACATCTCTACTGAGTGCAAATGGAGGAGCGAATCCACCCGACTGCCTCCTCAGTTGCTGAGATAAATTTCCCAGGGGTGGGGGATGAATATAAGGGTCAGACTCAATTGATCTATTAGTCAACTAAAGGTGATATCATTTCATTGCTGGAAACTCTGAAAAGCCATTGATGTAAAACATGGCTGGGCCTTCTTCCTTCTCCTCCCCATTTGGTGCGACTAAGTGTTAAGGCTAAGATAAAGGGTTGTGACAAAACCAGATGCATTCATGGTTTTTCAGGGGGTTGGGTAGGGTGGAGTAGGTTCCCATTTAGGTGCCTGAGTTACATGTAGATGCCTGGTAGGTAGAACAAGACTTTGGTTCCCAGTGTTACACAGATTTGCTCGTGTTACCCCAGGACACTCCTGGTGTTCTGGTGAGATGCAGATCCTATGCTCATAAGCTTGTAGCCAAACCTCTACCTAGATGATGCCAGGTATGAGAGGAAATAGAGCTCCTGCCCACATTAACCAGATGTTTCTGTAGCGACTTCTGGGATTGTATAGACAAGCAGAGTCCTCCATGTGGGAGAATGGCTTTATGGCTAAAGCATGGGATTGAAAATCAGGATCCCTGTCGACCGTACCTGGCTCTTCCATAGATTCATGGTGTAATACAGGATGGCCAAGTCACTTCACTTCACTTTATTTCCCCTCCTTCTAAATGAGGACACTATTCTGTGCTCCATAATGGGGTTCATAGATGCATAGATTCATAGATGCTAGGGGCTGGAAGGGACCTCACAAGATCATCATTGCTACGCTTTGAGATCCACAGACGACACCAGCTGCAGAGGCACAAAACGCTAGTTTATTGTAGCCTCATTAGGAAATTCTCTCCACACAGGCAAACCAGCATGAAGGCAAGAGACCTCAGCTTTGTTATTAACAGAAGCAAACAAAAACCTCTGCTAATTTTATCTCTAAGACAGGCTATTATTAGCGTGTCATTATTCTTCAGAAAATTTTGATTTTGCCCAGCCCAAGATATATAAAGTCTCTATAAACTCTACAGCATGATTTATGGTTCACCATCAAGAGACAATAGAAAAGTAATTCAGTAGCATCACTTTTTGTTCCTTTTTTAAGCAAGAAAAAAAAAGGGAAAAAAGCTTGCAGCGATTAATGTTTACCTGATATGAGACTTGCAATCACAATGGATCTGCTAGGTAAGAAAGCCGCAATCTTCATTTGACAAAGACAAATTACTTGTAAACACTTTTTCTATAGCAGAAAATGGGGGGATCCTGTAAAGGGTGGCACAAAAGCCTACAGAAAGGAGATAGGACTCCATGGCGTGTTGGTGGGTTTGAGAGCAATTTCTGAAGAATCTAATTACATGTCTACACAACCCCACTAGATTAAGTCCTTGTAACTCCCACTAGACTTTTGCATATGAGCTGCAAACATCTGCTTCTACACAGGAAGATTCATCTCTGAGTTCAGTTCTTGACGTTTTGTGGCACGGACGCACGGCACTGAGACCAAGCAGCTTGGTCAGCTTCGCAGAAGAAGCTCCAGCAAAAGAAAGTGATGTCGTAGTCCTCCAGTTCCCTTAAAGAAAAGAGACTGCAAGGAAAGAGGTGATCGTGACCTGCAGCACAAACACAAGGATGTTAGGTAACCATAACACCAGGCTCACAAGCTCCTGAGATCCAGAAGGGTTGGCATTTTTCACTGCTGCTCCCCGTGTGTGTGGATCCTTCCCCTTCAGTCCACAGGTAGGATGGAAGAAACCAAGCTACCAGGAGAAAAGCTGTCCTTGAGGTGCTTCCAGCCAGAAATGTTCCTGCTCAAGGCAGCCAGCTCTCAGGTTTGGAGAGGTACCCAAGCCAACCAGATGCTCTGTGCTAGCCTACTGCCCATTCCTACTGCATGAGCAAGAGGGGATGCATCAGGCAAGCAGCGTGCGATGGGAGTTTGGTGCCTCATGCTGAAGCTGCGTTGTCCATCTCTTGGCTTCCAGCCTCTCGATTTCCCTTCCTGAAGATCCAGGTCTGTCTGGAAACCTAGTCCTTTTCCAGGCACATCCTGTCTCATGATATTCTAAAGCTCTTGGGATGGCTGGCATTTGCAGTCCCTCATGGCATTATACTCTCCCTCCTAACCAAACATTACTAGTTCATTTGCAAGGCCACAAGATACCCACAAGCATTTCACTACTGGTACCCAGCACCTGTGCTACACCATCAAGCTATTTGGATGACCGTACTAGACTCCCCTCCTTCCTCTGAGTCCCCTCTGCTTCCATTTCATGGGTACGTGCTGTGGCTCAGTCATGAACTGGATCCAAAGGCAATGAGCTGCAGTGAAGTGCCCGGAGCCTGTATTGTAAAACCTAGTACAGTCAGCAAAGCACCTGGGAAGACGTCAGGCAACGTGCAGGAGACAAAGCAACTGATGTAGTCTCTGTGGCTGATTTATTGCTGACATTTGTCCCTGGCACCAAGGAAGCAACTTCCAAGCGGCTGTGTATTATCTAAGTTTAATTCTGTAATTGGTCTCAAATCTGCTCCCCGAGACCCTTTTCTTTGCTGGGTGCTGCCTTCTTTGGAGCGATGCAGCAGCAGCAGCAGCGGGCTCAGCTCAGGATGATGCATGACTCCAGCACCTCATTAAAACAATAACTTGCCCTCTTGATGGATGAGCACGCTACATCACACCAAGCAGATGCGCGAGTGTTGCTAATGAGAAGGAGGCTGAGAGAGTCCCCCTGGAAAAGCTGGAGTGGGCAAGAAGAGGCACTTTAATTATGGGACGAGGAGAGATGCCAAAACTTAAGGGCTTGCAAGGCACCAGCACAGCAAAGCAGCGGGGTAGGGCAGTGCGTGGAATATGGGGGAAATCTGATGATTTTGTGGACTGCCATGCATCAAACCACACAACATGGACTCAAACACCAGGTCTGATCGGCTGCATGGGTTCAGCCAAAAAGGTACCAGTTAGGGCACGTAATTAGGATGCCCATTAATTCGGGTAAGTACAAAGTCCTTCTGTGAAGCCAATGTCAAGGGAGACCCCAATGGCTCAGCTCATAATGCCACAGGAAGAAGCTGCTGTCTTGGCCAATCACATGCCATTACTTCTGATCCCAAAATGAAGTCACTGCCTTTCTGACCCCCTACCCCACTGCATTTCCCTGTGTGGCACTGTCATTCACAGGGAAACCGCAGTGAATTAGGCACAGAGGATTCACACAGGTGCTTTGCTGGGAGAGCGGGTCAGTCTGCTCACTAATTTGGTTCCTGTATTGGCGCTCCGAAGTGTTTCAGTGTAGTCCACCGCCTACTGCCAGAGTATCAAGTGCAGAGGAAGATGGAAAAAGATGGAAGCCTTGTTCTGTTGCAGTTCCAGACCAGACTCCACTATCCTTAGTCCTACTAAATAACAGATGTATTCATAAAAGTGCTCACTGGAGTGACAGGACTCTTAAGAGTAAAATACGACGAGTACTTTACTATCCAATAAAGCCCCATTCACAGCTAACACCAGCTGATTTGGTTGCAAAGGCTATGTCCTTACACATCTTCTAATTGAACCTAGGCTGCTCATCAAGATGGATAGCTCACCCAGCCGCCGATACATCTCTAGTCAAAGAAAACGGCTTGGCTTCTGTGGACGATATAAAAAGGAGCTGAATCTAAGCATTACCCATATTTTAATGGGGAGCTATTTTGAAGAGGGAGATTTAGTCGCTTTTTATCAGCATCACATTCACCACCATTATCACAAAGGGAAAAATAAAGGAACTGAAATGAGAGCAGGCTTTAAAAGTTTCCCAGGCTTCAAACCCTTCCTTTCTCTTTTTAATATTAAATACAGTATGGATTTAAGGAATGTGCATCCTGGAAAAATAGGGCTCAGGGTTTTCATTTGCAGGCATCAGTCTGAAAAATGATGAGGGCGAGAAATGGCACAGACAGAAGACAGCTGTGAAGCATGGGAGCGAGCCCTCAAAACGATTCCAGAGCGGTCTCTTCTCATCAAAGGACAAGGCTTTTTTGGAGGACACACCTGAAAATTAACCTGGGCCCATGCCATCTGCCCACAGGCAGGCCACGGAGGCCAGCACCCTTGGGGCACTCTGCTGTTCTTTGTACCCGGCACCCCTGGCAAAGAGACGGTCTGTGGTTGGTGTCCGACCGTCCCTCTCTTTCAAATGCCAGGCCAACTTCATGCTGTGAGCTTTCTGTTTCAAAGCTATCTGCCCACCCCCATTTTTCCCTCCTCTCAACCAAGCAAATCACATGCAAACTAGGGTTAAATACAGGCAAGAAAATAGAGCCTCAAGGGTTATAACTAATTATTCCTAGCACATGGTAGCAGGAGGATTCACTCTCTCCCTTCATGATGGCATCTGGAACCGTTACCAGAAGATGAAGAAACATTCATCTCCCGACCTCCTCCCCCTTTAATGCACCCAGCATTTGTGTTGCAAGGGAAGCTGCATCTGCTCAGAGTATGTGCTTCCAAACGTTGCTGAACCAGGGCCCTGGGCCTGAGCTGTGACTGCTCAGCACAGCTGTGGGGTTTTCTCAGCTACATTAAGCTCTGTGAATGCTGCCATCCTCTTGTCGAATGGGTATTAAATCAGCTTCCGCTAAGATCATTGCCTTCTCTTCTTTGCTTCTTTCCATCTTCTTTGTTTAGTGAAAACTGACTCTAAATCAGAGGAGTGGGAAAAAGACCATCACCTGATTCCTTCTGTGGCCGCCACTTTCCCCATGTCACCAAACATGAGTAACTTGTTCCATGTGATTCGGGTCCCATCCATGAAATGGGGTGAATACCCCTTCCTTTCTTGCACTCAGCATTATTCTGTAAGCCTGCTGGAACAGGGGTTGCCTCTTCCTTTTTGTTCATACAGCATCTTTCTCTCCTAACCTTGGCCATGCAACCATAGACTTGGAATAGACCTTGGGAGTCAACCAAGCCAGTCCCTGAAGGGAGGCGAGATGCAGTCACGCTAACCTATCCACCCCCCTCTTAAGGACCTCTGGTGAAGGAGAGTCCACCACTCCCCTGCACAGCTCGCTCTGCTGTCCTCCTGCTCCGACAGTCACAAAGCTTTTCTTAGTGTTCAGTCTAAATCTGCTTTGCTTCCATTTAATGGTGTGAACCCTCTGGCCCTTGTGCAGTACATCTACTTACAGTGGACACGAGAGGCTGAATGCCCACGGCTTTACCTGGGCAGCGACCATGAATGACCTATTTGGGAGAGACATCCTTAGGGGAGCAACTCCATTGCTGTGAAAGGGAGGCTCCCATGTGGACCCTGTAATTAAGGGTTTGTAGGATCAGACACTTGAGGAAACACTCCCATGACCTTCGTTTAAGTCTGAACACAATTTTGGCTATGGCAAGACCTGAGACTACAGTCTTCAGTGAAACCAGGGATTTACCAGTAGGCCTGCTGAAAGCAGAAGCTTGGAGCGCCAACCTCAGGACATCAGACCCAAAGAGGAGCTAAAAATCCCCAGTTAAGCCCCCCCGGTTTACCCTTTGTCTGGATGGTTTGCATCCATACAAAAGCCAGAAGAGTCCAAAAGACCCTCTCCACCCTCAGCATGGCAGGGCTGTGAGAGCACGATGGCTGTGATATTTGAAATGTAAATGTTTCATAAATCAAAACATCAACCTGTTTGCTCTACGAGGCTCTTTTGAGCTTTCGCTAATTAAGGAAAGCAATGAGAAGGGCTGGGAAGGGAGCTGGCGTGTGGCTAAACAGGTGAACGTAAATATTTTGGGAACGCGAGGAGCCAGACATTTCAAACTCCCCCCATTGCGCGGGTGGCAATGAAACCGTGACTTGGTGAATCTGGAAGCATAAAACACGGGCATGTCTCCAGCCACAAAACATCTAAGGGACCACTTCGGACCTGATTCTGAAGCTCAGATCACCAGGGTTTTAGCTGGAGCTGAGAGCATGCAGCACACCCAACAAAGAGGCTAAAGAAGCAGATACCGTTATGTCTAGGAACTCTAATAGAGCGCTAAAGATTTGCAGCTGAGGCTAGGAGTCTTGGCCAAGTCATGTAAACAGGCTATGGCCAAAACAGGAACTGGACCCAGAACTTAGGAGCCCATAGTCAATACTTTGCTGCTGAGGCCATCCTTCCTCTTATGCAAGTTACTAAAGTAATAAACTCACATCCTACTAGCTCCTTTTTTAGCTGAAGGCATGGTTTGCTTTTGAGGTTACAGTATAAATAAAAATCAAATGGGAACTTCAAAGGGGGAAAAGTGTGGCATGACTGGAAACCCAAATGGAGCTTCCAAGTTGTTTTTAGCAGCAGTAGCATGACTGCACCGCCTGCAGGCC
Source organism: Crocodylus porosus (assembly GCF_001723895.1). Taxonomy (NCBI): domain Eukaryota; kingdom Metazoa; phylum Chordata; order Crocodylia; family Crocodylidae; genus Crocodylus; species Crocodylus porosus. The sequence goes on from NW_017728921.1 coordinate 4,322,037, forward strand.
CCTTCAAAGACAGGGAGCCCCGTGGGAGCCCCACAGTTGTACCTGGGACCCCACAATGGAGCCCTGTTGGGACAATCATTGTACATGCCTGTAACAAAAAAAAAGTCCTTGCTCCAAAGAGCCTGCATTTGAAGTACAGATGGCAGCTGATGGACTTACGGATGTCCCAGCTGGACCAGAGACCATCTCGCCGTGCTCGTGCTAGAGCCATCATGCTCATCATTAGGCTTCAGAGTGACTGGACCCAGTCCATCTTTCCCTTTTTCTTAAAGAAAACAGTCAGGTTTTGCCCTCAGTTGCTTTTTTCCCCACCCATAATTCAAACCAAACCCAAACTTCAGCTGAGATGTGAAGAACTTCAGTTTGCCTTGAAAGGAAAAAAAAAATCACAAGGCATGCAGATCCTACTGAAAGGCCTTATTAGAAGACAGCGACTCTGCAAAACACATGTTTATTGCGAGGATTTGTCAGGGGAAAGACGAGAAAGGGTAGAGAAAAGCTCCATCTTAATTTAAGCCGACTTGTAAATGCACAGCATGATTCTCTCAGCTCAGAACGAAACACATCATTCGTCTGAAGTGATTATTCTTAAACAATTATATTATCGCTAGATGAGATTATTATAAATTAACTGTAATACCCTCAGATAGTGTCGGCATTTTATTACTTTTCTGTCCTTTGTCAAATAATTTATTTGCAACAACAGTGAAAGATTTATTAAGCTGAATTTTCGCATTGTGCTTTCCTTTTAATACCTCTTTCTCTTTCCTACAGGCCATAAGCTTTTTGTTTAAAGCTAGATTGACTGTCAAATTATATTGAGCCTTCTTCCCAGATCAGAAGCCATGCAGTGCATCTTCATAAGGGGAGTACTGTTTGGGCAAAGGCCTGAGCTGCAAAGAACCGGGCCAAGAGAAGGCCCAATTCTGCAGACACAACACCAAGGGAGACCGCATCCATCTTAGCCCTATCCCTGCTCTCTCGGACGGTGGGGGGGGGCAAATTTTACTCCTGTGAAGTCGAGAGAGCTTCTTTTGCAGCAAAGAGCAGCTCTGCTTCAGCAAGGGTGATGAGATGGAAATAACCATGGACTGTTCCTCATTACAACTGCAATTAAAGAGGCCTGGTGTTGAATCATCGTCAGCTTCTCCACAGCCAGCAGGAAACCTGACCTTTTTGCTTCCTTAGTCCATCCTGGCAAAAGACTTTTAAGACAAGGTGTGCCTCGTTCCCCTCTCCTCGCTGGGGAGGACTCCCAGTGAGCTTGGATACGTGTTTTCCTCTGCCTGCCTCCCCCGTCTCCAACTAAGCCCTTGTCCTGGGTACTTCTACTCTCAAGCCCTTTGGGCGGAGATGGTCTTTCCCCACCTGAAGGTTCGGGGCCTAAAACAAAGGGGTCCTGCTCCCAACTGAGGTTTTACATGCTGCTGAAATACAAGCAGTAACACACAGTGTTGAGCCCTGAGCTGTGCTCCGTCTCATCCACCACCAATCCCAGCTACCGGGGACACCTTTCACCGCTCCCTTCCCACCTTAGTGTGTATCATAGGATCATCGAAAATGAGGGCTGGAAGGGACCTCAGGAGGTCGCGTCTAGTCCAACCTCCTGCTCCAAGCAGGACCAGCCCCAGCTACCTCATCCCAGCCAAGGCTTTGTCTGGCCGGGTTTTGAAAACCTCCAAGGATGGAGACTGCACCACCTCTCTGGTTAACCTAGTCCCCAAGCTCCCTCTCCTGTCCTGCCACATGGCTTGTAGCACCAGCACTGGTTTCTCTGCAGGCTCTTGGATAGAGAGAGACTCATTTTGCCTGTGAAGAGGAAACTACACCTACTTGATTCTCCCCTACAGCCAAAGAAGTGACCCAGGGAAGGAACTTCTCACCCTCGGCAAGGTGAGAATTGCATCTGAAATGCACTTAATGAGAGCACCTGTTTCTGAGCTCATCCTCTTGCAGGTCAAGGACATGACTGAGAAGCCCACTGGTACAGTGGGAGGCAGAAGGAAGTGTGGGACTTGCACAGGAACCAGGCATTTAGAGACCCACGTTCTCATCTACCTGCTTGGGTTGTCACCTCCTTGGTAGGCCTGCCCTGGGCCTGCTCCCTCTTGATGTGGGCAGCAAAAACTCTTGTCAGAGCAAGAGTGGTCACACACAGAGATGCCTGCTGTGTTTTCCTTGCTCCCAGAACTGAGGGTGAGAGCATCTGAGAGCCAACAAACAGTCATGCAGCAACTGGAACAGAAACAATCCAGAGAAACTCCATCTTTGGTGCTACTTTGAGTGTGTCGTTTCACTACTATCTCAAATTTCCATTGGTTTAAGAGATTCAATGATAATTCCCTGGTCTTTTTAGGCCTGGGAAAGTCTCGCATTAGCTGCACGTACAGCACCTAGCACAACGGGACCCTGATCTCAGCTGGGGCCTTTGGGTTCTGCTGTAACTGAACAACTATTCAGTTCTTGGAAGTAGCTGAAGATGTAACGAGAGCAGGGTCACTCAGGCCAGAGAGGTCTAGCTAAGGACGAGGGAGCTTTCATTAGTGATAACTTACATGAGAAAACTGAGAAATAGGTACCTTGAGGGCTCCAGAGGAAATTGCTAATAAAGCATGGAGCCAGAGCCTGTCTTTCTGACCCTTCATCCACTGCTCAGTGGATGAGAGCCTGCAGCCTCCCAGAACCCAAGTGCAGGGGGGCTGGACCCGATGATCTGTAAGGTCCCTTCCAGCCCCAAACAACTATGAAACCTGGGCTGGAAGGGGAGGGGCCGTCCCGTTCTGGGATCGCAAAAAAACCAGAAGGAAGAAAACTCCACAACTCCCATAAGAAACGGGCTTGGCTGGGGAAGCCCCAATAGCAGTAAAAGGCTGCCCCTGCCCTTGCCAGTTCAATACAACTTGGGAACGGTGAATCATGGCCAAGCCAACTAAGGAAGAGGGGTCATTCTCCCTCCACACCCGTCCAGCTGTGCCTTTTCTGCAGCATCTCCATTATGAAACAGGGCCCCATGAGACCCACACCCCTGTCCGTGGGAACTGAGCTGAGAACCACCCAAACTCGCCTCACCTTCCTGTCAAAATGCCCCCGCTCTATTTTTAAGCCTCCACATTTAAAATCCTGAAGGGAGGCTTTGCCAGCAGCCTGAGCTGCAGCAGTGGGGCTAGCATTTTAAATTTAATTTGATTCTTTTCTATAGTGTTAACAGAAGGGATTTTTTTTCTCCTCTTTTTTTTAAAGCTGGAACTAATTCCACTCCTGCTGACCCAATGGCAGAGCAAGACAGAACCCCTCTCATTTATTCGGGCAGCTCCATGCTGGAAACTTTTGTTAAATTTTCACTTTAATTACATGCCCTGCTAGAGGTGTTCTGCAATTATCTTGCTTTAATTTCCTGGAGCAACATGTCCTCTAGACCCTGAAAGCCTCCTGGCCAGCAGTACTGGCCTAGATGAATTACAGTTATGCATACAGTACATCTCTGTCACACTTTCCTAGCTGGGTAGAAAATTAGCAAGGAAACAATTTCTATAGCTGGGTTGCTGGGGATTTTTTCTCCCCACTCCTCATTAGACCCATGTGAAATTTGTAACTGCAGCTCTCTGCAAGGCTTTCTTCTCAGAGACTCATCGAGAAACTGGTGGTAGGGAATCAGAGGAGCAGGCTTTCACCGAGGGACTTTCTCACTCCTAATTAGGGTACAAACACATCTGACTTGCATCTTTTATCCTGGGTGGCAGGGAGGACGCATCATTCCCTGATGCGTGTTGGTGGGAGCCAGTGTAAAACAGCCCGTTTTGACAAGCCGTGCTGTGCAGCGAGGGGGAAATCAAATCGCTTCCAACCAGAGGTGTTTGTGCCGGTGTTTTGTGTGATTTAATGGACTCTTCATGCTTCAGGAAAGCCTCTTCCCCATGGGTCTGTCTACCAAGACTTGGCAGGTGAAGTGCAAAATCATTGGGCTTCTTGCAGCCTTCAGGTCCCTTTCCATTCGGGGCTGAGCACCATACCAGCAAACCATCAGAGGAGTGACAAGGGGACATTTAGAAGTGGAGATTTCTCTCTGTCCCAACCTCTTACTCCCCTCCTCCTGCTCCAGAATGGATGCTGAGGGTGGGCAAGGAGGAAACAGCTCATTCCAGTTTACTGATCTCTTCCCAGCCTAGAGATCGTTCTGCAGTCACGGTGCCACTAAGTAGTCAGGCCACTCAGCCAGGCACTTATATAATTTATAAGAGACTTGGAACTGCTCCAGGAGAGCCAATCAATGGGTGAACATTTACATATTAATGAAACCTCATAAATAATACATAGTGCACCAAACAGTGCTGATGATAGCTATTGGAATACCCACGGTGTACAGTGGTCTATTTAACTTATTTCCATTTTGCCTTTTTTCCCCCCAAAAAAGAGTCTAACGAGCCCTTTAAATAATATGCATTAAACCACGCTGGTGAATAATACGTAAGTTACATTTACTGCATCCATTACCAGCTGGGGAGGAAAATGGAAACCTGGTATATTTATAATTTTACTGCCCAGGCTCACAACTGCTTAAAAGCATGGTTTATGGGGAATGTAACCTGTAAGACTATTTCATACCAATAAGCTACATAGGATACTAGTATATTTATCTATGGGCAGTACTAAGATGAACCCATTATTGTGGCATTTAAGCCTCTTTCTCCCCACAACACCTCCCTTTGGTTGGAAGGGCTCTTAGCCCCATTGTACAGATGGTGAACAGAAAGGGCAGAATCTCAGCCAACATCAGTGTTGGCAATAGCATCACTGAGAGCTAGAGAAGGGCAATGGGGATGATTAGTGGTATGGGGGAAACCCTGGTCCGGTCCTATGTTCTTAGGCATGAGCTGACTCAAGCACTGTTTCAGTCCAGGCATCACCACTAACTCCCCTTGCGATGTCAGACAAGCCACTGATCCTCCCCGCATTCAACTTACAATTCCCCACCTCTTCTCGTTGCAGAGATCCAGTCCTTCAGGACAAGGCCCCTGGCTTCTCTCTCTCTCTCTCTCCCTCTGCAAATTACTATGCACACCTACAGGGGACATGCACCTTTGCTCCAAACAAGCTTTCTGCTTGTGGGAAAATGGGTGATGAGGCCAAATTGGAGGCCAGCAAATGTACAGGAAAAGATGCAGAAGTGGATGCTGCATTTGCACACTAAATCTCACGCCCTAACGTGTCACTGGTGCATTCACATTTGCAGTGTTGCCACCTCTCATGATTTTTGGCAGTGTTCGTAAAGTCTACACGTCAGGAATGTGAAAAACTTAGCTCTTTCTTTTGTCTATATTTATATTTATATAGAGAGAGAAAAGAAAGAGCTAAGTTGTCCACATTCCTGAAGCATAGACTTTAAGAACAATGCCAAAAATCATGAGGGTTAGCAATATTGAATTTGTAATTAAGCATCCCCTTGCACAGACAACTCACTGATCTGCACACGCAGTCTTGGCGGTAGCATGTCTAAACTGAGTCTCCACTTGGCGAGTTCAAAAACCAGGCTGAAGGGACGCCACGCTTCCCCACTGGAAGTCTCTGACTGGATCGCTGTAATTTTTGCTTCCGTTTTAGCACCGACAAATGTCACAGGGTAAAGCTGGCAGTCCTGCACAAACATGCTTCCTCTTTAGCATGCAGGACAAACAACCAGCAAAGCACCAGAGCAATGGTAACTCTTTGCTTTTCCATCACCCCTATCACCAGGAGATTCCCAAAGCAAGGCTCTCCACACAGCTCTCAGCCAGAAATGCAGGGAAGCTAAGTGAATGGCCACAGGCCATGATTCCCCTTGTCAAAATGCTGCCAAATCCCTTCAGCTTGAGTCTGTCCAGAAAACAAATTTGAAATCGTTGTATCCTATATAAGGCAAAGCTGTAAAACAACAACCCGGCCGGCCAGACTGAACACGCTTGCTTCCATCTGATTTTGAATACTCACCGTCCTGGGCCTGGCTGGTGCTTGGATAAGAGACCACCCCAGAATCCCACCACTGTCAATCCAAGCCACGGAGTCATGGCTGAATACTAGACCACAGAAACGGAAACAAGGGTCAAGACCTTATCCAGCCCCATCACTGCTGCTGAGTGGATAGATGGGAATAAAAAGGAAAGGAAACTTGGAAGCCAAAGCCGGATCCACAGGAGACGTTTTCTCCAGTCCCCAAGAACATTAACTTGGAACTCATTCTCGGAGCTATAATGCAAGCGGTTAAGAAAAGTCTAGGCAGAAATGTCTAGTAAGTTTATACCTTAGGAGTGAAGATTTAGATAATAGAGCCATTGTTTCTCAACGGCATTACGCAGACATGATGATGAATGCATCTCATCTGGGTGCTTTCAGCATGCAGGGGGAAGAACAGTGGTTGGGGCATCTCAGAAAGCACCAGTAGCAAATGCCCACGGTTACTGTCCAGCCAGCCATGCGGCACATACTCTGGGCGATAGCACAACTCCACAGCGCTTGTTCTCTCCAACTGGAAATCCAGTTGTTATAATGATCTTTGGAAGACTTTCCTTTCCAGAGTTGCTGTTAATTGGCCATGAATGTTACCTCTAAGCACAAACAGCTGCTAAAAGCAAATCATATAAAGATGGCAAGGCAACAAAGCCATGTATAGGGAACCTTACTCTCTGGAGTGACTGATTTGCTTCCTTAGCAGAAATTCTTCTGTGTCTCCTCCTGTCCTTATGAATTACAGCTTTCTTTTTTCTTCCTCTTCCCCTTTTTTGGGTAAAATTGCTAACAAAATAGAAATGCTTCTCCCTTGAGAACAGAGGGCCTCACATGGGGATCAAAGGCAGGTCAACATAAAGAGAAGCACAGAAGTGGAGGGTGGACTCTTTACTGGCTGATTTTCTGGGGCAGTTACTGTACCTATTCCATCTGGTTTTTTCCATCTGAAAAGACTTTAAATGGTATATTCCAATGGGGATGAAATTTGGTGGAGTCACCGAAGGGAATAAAGCTCATGTGGGTTGAAACAGGTTTGTCTGCACAAACAGATGATTTGGAAATGACCGGTAGTTAGTTCCTGAGCACCAGGCTTTGTGCCGCTGAGAGCAATCAGTGCTGCAGTACGGCGCTCAGCAGTGACAGCCTCTTCACAGCCACCTTTTTTTTTAGCATCTTGAGCATGAAGTCAGAAACCGCCTTGAGCTCTGTCTAGTTAGTGAAGCTAGTTAAAAGTCGTGCTGTTCTTGGGAACGTTGCCCCATTTCTAGGGCTGCCTCTTCCGTGGCATTGGCATTCAGAGCGAGATGAGCGTGACAAGGCCTCGGCACTGCAGAATATTAACGATGACGGTAACGAGCGCTGCATTCAGGAGCAAGCACGCTGGGGCTCTGCAACCGCTAAACTTCTCTGCGGGGCTCAGGGCCTGTGACAGTTCGCCCACCACCTTCTAGGTGCCGTTCAACCTCAACTGCTCCTTTCCTTCAGGAAGTCAAAAGATGCCTGCTGCAGGCTAGCGTCTGATCTGATTTGACACCAGGGGAAGTCTGGACAGACTCCTGTTAAGTCAGGATGATTTGAAAGGAGTTACTCTGGATTGACACCAGAGTAAAAGAGTTCAGGCACTGGCTCCTCCTGATAGAGAGGATCACACTGCTACGGCCACCCTCCAACTCATTAACCTGCTCCCTAGCTTGACTTCCACCTCTGTCCGCTCTCACTGGTGGGGTAGAAATTGGACATGGGCTCTTTGACTCAGACCTATTTATTAGCATGATTTTTTTCCTGCATCATTATTTGTAAATGATATTTTTCTAGTTTCCCCACTCTGGAGCTGCAGGCTGCCATGGACTGAACTGTGCAATCCCAAGATGCACAAGAATCTCATAGTTTTGTAGTTTCATGGATGTTAGGGGCTGGGACCTTACAGATCATTGGGTCCAGCTCCCTGTGCTCAGGCAGGCCCCTGTGCTGGCACGACCAAGAGTGCAGACTCAAGACAGTTTGAAGGATCTGAGGAAGGACTTGACCAATGCACAGGACAAACCTGATATGCAGCTAATGAGCAGATCATTTGCAACTGAAATGCAGCCCCCTCTAGGCGGAAGCATATTAGTTGTCCAGCAGAGCAGAACATGCCAGGATACAAGGCAACAAAAGCAATATCCTGCAGCTATGCAAAATGCCATGACGCAGCTGGAATTTGGCAAGAGCATCACAGTGCCGCCATGTGCTATTTAACGCACACAAGCGCTAAGGTGTAATGGAAAGTCATGCTCGATTCATCTAAATGGAGATAGGATGCTGGGGTCGGGGGGAGGTCCCAGCTTCATGCTACTTTGCAACTGTGCAGAAATACGCAGCCAGGAATCCCCAGCACTTGTGAAAAGGGTGTCCCCAATACATCGAAAGCTGTCGAGTGCTTGGATCTTCTGACCTGTCGCTGAGCTCCCTGTCGCGTGTGCTCCGCATCACAAGGGCAACGTCGTTCTTCCGGGGAAACGCAAACATCCAGCGTGCTCACCAGACAGTGGCTTCTTGCTGGGAGCTGTGGATAAAGTGTAGCTGCTTAAATCCTTGAGGACTTAAATGGGATAAAATAGGCATTTGGTTAACCCACCGGGAGTAGCATGAACCTGCTAATAACAACAGAGCGAGCCTGTTAGAGCTATGCAGAGATATCTGTGACTTTCCAGTTCTGTAGGGTATCACAATGGATCTCTGGAGCCGAGGACTGCAAAGATATAGCATGCAACTCCTACTTGAGAGCGATAAACAGGCTCTGGGCACCTAATGCCTTCAGGCCTGTTTCAGAGTCCCAGCCTGAGATCACCAGATAAACATGGCACTCCTTAATAGGAGCAAGAAGGTGAGTTTTTAACACTATGAACAATGTGATCGGGCCATTGCTGGAATACAGCATCCAAGGTGGTGTTTGCATGCTTAAAAGGACATTGAAAAATTAAAGAGTTCAGGGGAAAAAAACTCCATGAAATGATTCAGGGGCTGGAGAAAATGCCTCACAATGAGAAACTTAAAGAGCTCAATCTCTTTAGCTTATTGGAAAGAAGATTGAGAGGTAGCTTGATGACAGGGGATAAATAATTTCACAGGGAGAAAATTCCAGGTACTAAAGGGCTTTTTATTTGAGCAGAGGAAGGTATAAATGGCTGGAAGCTAAACTCAGAAATACTCCAGTTAGGAATAAGGCACATTTTACTGTAATATCGAGGGCAATTAACCCCTGGCACAAGCTTCTCAGAGATACAGTGGATTCTTCATCCATTTTTTTTTTTTCAGAACAGGGCAGGATGCCTCTCTGGAAGGTGCCTTACCTATATATAAGGCATGCTTTAGTCAAAAACAAGTGACCAAGCTAAGAACTTCTGACCTTAAACGCCGTGAATCCCGAGACACAGCTGTGAGGCTTGAGCTGGGGAACACCCAGAGCAAAAAGCATGAGCAATAACTCAAGACGTGAGCTGAACAGCTGAGCTCTGCTTTGTGGGGTAGGCACCAAGGACGACCCATAACGTCTGCTTGCACCAGAACATCACAAGAGGAACCAATTCCTGGGGGCTGCGAGTCGGTTGACTTTCCAGGCATGCATGAAGCTTAGACAAGGCTTGCTGAGAGCAAGGAAACCCCAGTGCTTGTGTGTAAAAGAGGAGAGGAGTTGGGTCCATTATGGCTGAAGCTGGCTATTTTCAGATTGGGGCATGGAGCAGATCCTGGCTTTGCTCTGGGTTTGATTTTATGTTTTCAGGCACAGGAGGCATCTGGGTAATCTTGGTTATGTTATGTAAGGGGAAAAACATTCAGGAAAATACATCTTTCCCTTCTGCCTTCCTGAATTATTCTAACCGGACCATTTCTGGAGGTCTCTTGATGCTAATCGGCTCTGGCTGGAAGGTTGTTCCTCCAAACCAACAGAAATGCCTGAGCCCTTATTTGCACCAGTCCTGACTTCCAGAATATGAATGAGCAAGAGGCTACGAAACCTTGGCCCAGGATGGAGTCCGGTGATGGGAGTGGGGTACTGCTGGGCACCCAATGAACCACTCACTATTAGTGGACATGAAAAAGAGAAGACATTAGTTGTGGATGGGATTGTGCAGAGAACAGTATTGGCGAGGAGAAACCATGTCTCCCAGTTGGAAGAGTCTATATTTCCAGCACAGAACAAAGCACTGGAAGGGAAAACATCATGGGAGCCAGGGGGTTTCAGAATTAAAAACACTGTCCCCATTCCCAAGGGAAGCATTCAAACAGCGCGCATGCCATCACCGGCAAGGGAACAAGATGCGACCGCACTTTTCCCTACAACAGTAAACCTAATTCTGTCAAAGCGAGGGAAAATTCCTATTCATAAGCCTGGGAATAATCACACGTAGGTCTCACCCTGACAACCCCCAAATTGCTAACAGGATCAATATTGTGAGCTGACTAATGACAAGGAGGAATGTGCCAAGCTCTCATTGAAATTCTCCATCTCTTTCAACTGTCAACATTTTTAAGGCTCCTGATGAGGCTGCTCTCACATTTCGATGGCGGTGATTTCTATTACCTGGTGACAGCATTTCTATAATGTAATTGACTTCCCAAATTGACCCGGCGCAAAAGAGGTTGACGGGTTTTCTCACACAGGAAAAAAAAACGTCCCTGAAAATCAAAGCCCTGGGCTTCTAGTGCCTTTTCCAGTTTTGGTTTTCTTCTTTCCGCTTTTCTGGCCAAAGCACAAGGGAAATGTTGACTTTCTGCTTGAGAGGAAATCATTTCTTTGGATTCCCAGAACTGCTAGGATTTGGATGAGCTCTGTCTCAGATCCTAGCCACAAGCTGATTTGGGTTTGGCAAAAATCAAGCCTGACCTTGCTACACTTCCTCTCAGACACAGAGAGCTTGCTTTTCTCCAGCATCGGTGGCTTGTGGATGCCTTCGAGGCTAAGACTTCAGCACGACGGTCTTGGCTGCAGCCCTGGAGCGCAATTGCAAACTGAGCAGAACGCCTGTGTGTGCAACAGTCGCAGGAGTGACTGTAGCACCGTGAACTGCTACCTGGTAGGAGACAAGTCATGGCCACCAGTGGCTCAGCATGGGCTGAAATCCTACCGGAGAAGCTGGGTGAATGAGCCCCAGGTTGCTGCCCAGAGCTGAGGTAGCTAGGTGCTCACACTACCCCATCAATAACTCCCTGGAGCTAGAAGGAAAACAGGCCTTCAAAAGAGAGGAGCCACCTTGGGGAAGCGTGATAGGGAAGATCTGCTTGTTACGGGGAGAGGGGGATGTTATCCCACAGGCTGCTGAGCAGTCAGTAAATCACAATGCTTCCTGGGGGGCACCCAGGCTGTGACTCTTCACAGTCCCGAGGAGCGTAAACTGGCTCTTCATCATTGCTCCTGTCAAGATTGAGCAGATGCTGGTGCTCAGCAGACCTGGGGGCTGGAAGAGGGCTTGCCCTCAACCCAACGAGCAGAGCAAGCAGGGGGACAGAGAAGCTGGGGAGAGCAATGGCTAACCCCCGCGGGGCAGAAATAACGCAAAATCATGGGAAAGTAGGGCCAGAAGGGACCTCACAAGGTCCTCTTTTTCCTGCCTGGTGAAGAGGGATGCACCCGATGATCTTCCAAGGTCCCTTCCAGCCTTTCTCTAGGCCACCTGTTCCCATGCTTGACCCCCTCCAGGTCAGACAGGTCCTCCTCATCTCTGACCTCAGTTTCCCCTGCTGCAGCTTGAGACGGTTGCTCCCAGCTCTGTCCTCTGTGGCTAGAGAATAATCTATCTCCACCCTCTCTATAATCACACCCTGGAAGGCTGTGCTCATATCTCCTCTCAGCCTTCTCTTCTCCAGACTCACTAACCCTGGTTCCTTCAGCCTTCTTTCCAACCTTTCATGAAGGCTGTGAACAACTGTGGCGCTGGGCGCAAACTCCTCGCTCCACTGCCATGGAGCAGCAGCTCAAGTGCTTTGTGAGCTTTCAAATCTAGGCTTTTGGAGAGTCAGGTTGTAACAAATGAATGCCAATCTTCAACAAGTACCAACGTTAGCACATCACATCATCCAATGATTTGCAGGTGTTGTAAGTGAACATGTGACACCATTTCTAGAGGTCCCAGCATTGCTGGATTTCAAAGCCCTTCCTTCCTCTCCTTAAATCCTTTGCTAATGTAGGCAATGCTTTGGGGTACTAATAGGCTCCTAATGACTCTAAGGGGCACTTGACATACCTCCCTGGGAATAAAGCCCCATTTCTGAAAGGGGGACCCAAGGCAGACATACAACCTTCCTTGAGGACACAGAGTGAAGCAGGATGTTGTGGGAACAAAGGGTTTGTTCCTGCTTTTCTGGGGAACATCAGCAGACAGCTCACTCTTTGGTGAAAGGCAGATTACAGCAGTACAGTCCTCGTTGCTCTAGTGGCTTCATAAGAGATTAAGCAATGCCATGTAAGTTGTAATGCTGTGCTATGAGCTCACATGGAGAATGTCACCTTTAGTCCCAACTTTGCTGGACTCACATGAACCTAAATATTTCCAAGTTGGTGCCTTTCTTTAAATAGCATCGGACAGAATAAAATATGTCCCTCCCCCCCGCTTTGCAAGAGAGCAGTGCTTTCCCTTTCTTTCCTAGCAGACGTGTTTATTATTAATTATGGACCTTAACAAAAATCAGGCGTCAGCAAATTTTTTCCTTTCTTCTGTCCAGGCAATTTCATGGACAAAGTAGCTAAAACACTATCCTGTGTTTTAATGTGCCTTCAGTTCAAGCAGCATACTCAAAGGCTGCATTAAGTTAAACTGAGTTGCCATCTATATGAGATATTTGTAAATGGAGTGCTCTTTTGAAAGCACTGAAATTTCAACAGGATCCATAAGGGCTCTGATAGGGTGGAAGTCAAAGGGTCCAGTTAATAACCCCAAGGGAATATGAGGACTGCAGATTTCTTAGGTCAACTGCTTTTTATAGTTGCTTTCTTTCTCATCACTCTTTCTGCAAAGTAGCAGCTTTTCTTTTTCCTGCCACCAGCTTTCAAAATGTTATTTCTTTATTACTATCCCAGCCTAGTGATTCATGTCAAAATTGGAAGCTTTGGCATTGAAATGAAGTCATGGCCAGTGCCAGACCTGTCTAATTTCAGTTGGGCCACACAACACCGTAGAGCTGCCCCCCGCTTTGGGCAAATCTCCAGGGACAACATCCTAGCATCGTGTGTCAAGTCTAAAATGTGGTTGGATCTCCAGTGGCATTTCCTGGGATTTTATTTGTCAGGTATGATCTTAGTGATATTCTGAGACTCCTAGATCAAAGCCAGGCATTTTGTCTCTGCACTTCAAATAAGGTACTTCTGCTTGCAGTACTAATAGTCCAGAAGCAAATTAGGAAAGCAGCTTATTTTGCACAAGTCATGGCTTTGCCTTGAGATCCCTGTATGGGGCAAGGCACTGGAGCAGCTCAGAAAGCAGAGCCACAGTTTATCTCCTGCTTCCCAGAGCATCATGCCCTGAAGCAGGGATCCAAAGAGGATGGAGCGGGATTGTCCTCAGTGGGGGCAGACAACAGAACAAGGAGCAATGGGCTCCAGTTGCAGCAAGGGAAGTTGAGGTTGGATGTTAGGGAGAACTTTCTCACTAGGAGCATAGTAAACCACTGTAACAGGTTACCCAGAGAGGTGATGGACTCTCCATCCTTGGAGGTTTTTAAGATCCATCTAAACAAAGCCAAGGCTGGGATGATGTAGTTGGGGCTGGTCCTGTTTTGAGCAGGTGGTTGGACCGGATGTGACCTCCTGAGGTCCCTGCCACCCTCATTGTCTATGATTCTATATCTGGTGCAGTTTGCACCCATCAGCCACTGGCCATCTCATTGCCACCATCTCCTGCCAGCAGGTACAGAGGTGCCAAAGAAGTGGGTCCTTGGAAGCGACTCTTCCTCTGTGCAGCTACTCATGGCATGGGTAGCTATGGTATGGAAGTACAGGGCAAGGTATACCCTCTTACAAACCTGTGTAGGACACACCGCTAAAGGGGTCTTTTGTCCAGGAGCTTCATTCAGCTGTGCGGAGCAGTTCTGGTTCCTTCTAAAAGTCCTCGGGCCAGACATTGAACGACAACGTGCTCCTCCAATAAAACACAAGGCTGACACAGAACAACCCACAATGGTCCACAGGACTTTAGGCAGGATGATGTTATCCGGCAACATCTGTAATGGGGATGCATCATTTGTAAGTGATGGGGATGTGGGAATGGAGTATAGTCAAGAAATAACATATATGATGGTGAAATGTATATATGATGGTAAGAGACTACCATGGCTGTTGGTGTCCGTTTTCTCTATAACCATATTTAGTCCATCTTTTTTTTTTATTAAACAGGTCTTCACACGTGGGTTTAGGGTTTAATTTTTGCCTAGGCCGTGTAGGCCTTAGTAGTTAATGGGTCAGCCCTTTGATATTTATGTGGGTTACCCCGTGATCGTTTCCTGTGAGGTTTTTGGTTAGTTTAGTTTCAAACGATGCTGCTCATGACACAGTGGTCCCATTTTGTTTGCATTTAACAAGTCTGTAGCAACCAGATCAAAAGCTGGGGGCTGGATGCGATGATCTCACAAGGTCCCTTCCAGCCCTAAACTTCTGTGAAAAACGTTGGAAACCTCCGAGGTGATATTTTCCTGGGTTTCACGCAGTCACCAGGATCCAAAAAGATGGAAGGCAAGCTCAGCCCAAATTGCACACCTCACTATTGTACGTAAAGGGGACCTTTTCACCTCATCTGCCCTTTGCGATGGGGTTGCCAAGCATTTGTGGCGTCACCTAACGTGCAGCGGCTGCGACAGGCCGCTCCATTTACATTTCACTCAGCACGATGATTGCAAAACACTTCTCCACTTTGCCTACAGTCTCGGAGGTGTAATTGCTTTCAGAGCTGTTTCAGTCTCTATCATGTTGCAATGCACCAAAATAGGTTGTTTATCTGAAGAACGGGCCCAATGTTATTGCCTGCTGTATTGAATGCATTTTAAACATCTCCTCCGGGCTATTGAAAACTCTTCTTTTCTACAAAGCAAGGAGCCATTTAAGTTTTATTTGCATGATGACAAGTCTCTTTCCATTTAGTTGTTCTACTGTCTGCTAACATAATCATTATTTCACTCCATATTTTCTTCTTTGATCCTTGTTCTCTCTTGCTCCAAGTGGTATGTAGTGATACATGCTTTTAAGGTGGAGATGAGTGTAAGCTTTCTGTCGCCAATGAAGTTAAATGTTCCAGATGCTTTGGGGCAATAAATTATGTATCATTTTAGGTAGTTTTAACTAAGATGCATGAACAGCACATTTGAGCAGTGAGCAGCCTTTGCTTAAGATAGAAGATAGGCAGGCAGGACTCTGACATTTGAGATTGGGGACTTATTTTGCACATCAGATACAGACTTACAGCTTCTTAAGCCCCTGATTGCATCTCAGTATTAAAAAAGTGAGGGTGGAAAGGAAACCATGGGTTTGATCAGGCACTCCTGAGCTCTTCCTCTCGGCTGTGCCAAGGATTCCTCTATGATGTGAGTCAAACCATGCGACCACTCCATGCCTCAGTTTCCCCATCCATATGTAGATAATTTCATAGATTTCATAGACATCAGGGCTGGAAGGGACCTCGGGAGATCATCGAGTCCAGTCCCCCGCCCAAAGGGCAGGAAGTCAGCTGGGGTCACAGGATCCCAGCAAGATAAGCATCCAATTTACTCTTGAAGATGTTCAATGTAGGTGTTTGAACCACCTCCGCTGGCAGACTGTTCCAGACCTCGGGGGCTCGGACAGTAAAGACATTCTTCCTTACGTCCAGCCTGAAACGGTCTTGCAGTTAACAAGTGTCCTGTGCTATGAGGTTTAATGATGCCTCTTGCTCACCATTTCCACATGCCCTGGGGGAAAGATGAGCTCAGCAAAGTGCCCTGAAAGCCATCAGATTGGGACTTCTTTGTTTATTGGCTTCTACAGATGCATATTATGTGAGGTTTTTAAGGTAAATCTTTGCATGTAATTTAAATACACCTGCATCTTTGGAACCCCTGGGTCAGATTATCTCCTGTCTTACCGTCCGTGCCAGTGAATGCTTTTTTTATTGTGTGCTGAGGGAGCAAGCCTGGCCAGTGACTGCATGACAAAGAAAAAAAGGAAGAGAGAAACAATAGCACATTATACTGAGCTGCAGAAGGGCATGCTTGACAGGCCTGGATCCCAGCTGGAAATGTTGCTGTATTTGGGCTTAGTAGTTTGGTTGTGCCTGTGAAGAGCTTGGAGGAAGAAGTAAAATGTAGACCTAGGAGCCAGTGTGGGCTTTGGAGTGCAGGAAAAACAGTTCATGCAAAAAGCCTCAGCAAGACATAGGAAGGGGCAAAACTGGGAGGTCCTAACCAAATCTGCCCCTGGTTCATCAGGCTCCTGACTGGGCAATTCAGTGTAGGAAGGTCCCTGCTGCAAAGCAGGTTGTGCTCCTGGAAGACTCTGGTCCTTGAAGCTAGCCCTACCCCACCGTAGTGCACCAGCCTGGACCAGATCTCTCGGGATGACTCCAGCCAGCCCCATAATGGGAAAAAGATCCCGCGACTGCCGCTAACCACAGGTGGAAACACTGCTGAGGTTCCCCCGCATCAAAAGCACCCACCTTTCTGCAGCTACGCTGGAGAAACCTGATGTGTAGGTGTGGAGATCTGTCTGAACTACATATACCCAGTCCTAAACCAGAAGCCTTTCCCCATCTGCCTCCTCCACCTCCTGACTCATCTCTAGCTACAAAGCTCCATTAACTCAATCATGGCTCCACCGAACATGCAGTCGACTTCAAAGGCCTGAATGATTTGCCGTGCAGAGACAGAACTTGTCCCAAGGTTCGAACAAAAACTTTCCTGCTGCATCTGTAAGAAAGCAGATAAACCTCACTCTATTCAAGCCAATAAGGAGACAAAAGAGCAGAAAGGAATAAAGGAGAGGGGCTGGAAATATCCTTGACAGCAGGGCCGAGGCATGGACCGTTGCCTCAGCAACAGCGCAGCGGGTTTTGCACAGCAAGCCGCACACATTATGTATTGGAAAGGTTTGGATTTCGACGGCCTTGCCTGCCTGGCACAGAACAAGAGTTGCTCTCTCTGCCTAGCTTCCCCCCCCCACCAATTCTCTGAGCACCCGTGCGTTTGGGATGCGTCCAGGAAGGATGGTCCACCTCACTCCATGCTACACAAGAGGTGCTAAAAACCTCCAGGGTAGCTCTTGTAAGACCCAAGGCTTGTCATATCTAAAGACCCAACTGTATGGTGTGGAGAGGTGTTAGATAAGTTTTGGGACAAAAATGCCCTCTCACAAGGGTTCTCTCTCTTCTGGGCATTGTATGGCCAACACCGCGCCAGATATCTCTCCCCATGTTATGTAAGAGATCACCTCACCTCACCAATCTGGCTTTGCACATATACCCTAGCCCTTCCCAACTATACCACCAACATTTTGGTCTCTCCATCCCAAACAAGGCACGGGGAAAGTCCAAATGAGGGTGAGAGAAAGTGAGAGAAGTGACCAGACTCGCCTGGGACAAGGGGCTGCGAAATCTTGGCTTGTTTAATGCACGGGGGGGAAAGGATGGGCTGAGTCCTGATTTGGAAAGCGTTGGGATTAAACAGGCTGTCACAAGCGCTCCTCAATTTAATCTGCACGGAGGCACGCTGCAATCAGAAGTACTGTAATAATAAAAATAAAGGCACAGCAGACAATCAGCACTGCGCCATATGGAGGGTGTTGCTGCAGAAGGTCATTGCTGTGGCTGTATATTAGAGAGGTCTGGGGAATTTTATGACCTCATAATGTTTTTCTATATGCACTGAGAGAGTGACAAGGGTAACTGAGGTTGAAGCTTCAGGATATGAGCTCGCTGCAGGGTCAGGAAGGAATTGACCCCATCACACATGACGCACCCAGGCTAATGGATTGGGTGAATTATGGATTGTGGGGGGCGGTTTGCCTATCTCTGAAGCATTGATCCCTGATGTAGGTAGGAGGGTGGAGGAAGCAGACCAGTAGTCTGATGAGGTAGGGCAGCTTCCGTGCAAAGAAGAGTTTGTGGATATCCCTACATGCACAATCTCACAGCAGACATGGGCACGCGCTGGAACGAGATGGGGGTGCATGAAGCAGTTGCTTCCATCAGGCTGCATCTGCCCGAGTGGAGTTAAACACCAGTGCTTTAGGCAACAGAGAAGCTGGCAGCAAACCCATAAAAGTCTCAGACTTAGAAGGATGAGCTGGAGGAAAGCAATAGGACTGGAGTGAAATCAGTATCTAGGAGCATCAATATCCAGCACAAGTCCTAAAAACTCCTGGTTTAACCCCCTTCCCACTGGATCCACTACTAGCAAGTGCAGGACAGTAAAAGCCCAGCTGGCTAGATCTATGTGGAGTAGCCATTCTGGCCTTGAAGGGAAGGCCTGCTTGCCATTCCTACCACGAAGCTCCATTTTCAAGGCAACGACTAACATCAGGGCCTCTGAATGTAGAAGTGGATGTGAGTTTGAACATAGCTCTGGCAAGTCACCCACCATGCCTGATACCAACGTTCAGCACTGATCACCAAGCCTTTCGTGGATAAACTGTTCTAGCAAGAGACACAAAGAGAGATGGCAAAGAAAGGCCTTCCCAGTGAAGGGAAAGGAGCACCCAATGCAAAATGCAACTGGAGAAGAAGGTTGGTAAGTCAAGAAGATGCAACCGGAGATGCTTGGAGGAGCAGGAGATGGAAGAAACCTGTCAGAGCATTGAATTGTCGTTTACAGCAATGAGAGGATCCAGTCCTTCCATGGAAAATGAATCTACTATTCAATTTAAAAAAAACACCACACTCAACGGCTTGGTAGTATGGCTCCTCCTTCTGTGCTTGATATCTTAACAAGGTGGAAGAAGGAGGGGAATTAAGCAGCACCCCCCCAAGCCAATCTTCATAATATAACCGCCATGCCAGAGTGCCCTCACCATAGCAATTTAATTGGCTAGCATTGCAAAAGCGCTGCCACCTCCTTGAAGAAGTGGGGATGGCAGCTCCACTTGCCCACTCAGGACTTGGGCCCTCAGCACAAGAGAGTCCTTCCCACTGTCTCACAGAACAAGACTCAGTGCATCTTGGTACTCTGGTGTATCCCTGCTACAGTAGCACGCTATGTAAGCCAGCACAGATGGTGCTGGGGACACTGGCTCCTGTAGTACATGGATATGCATGCGCCAGCTCTGAAGTGCTGCATGACACTGCTTAAATTCATTTTATTGGGGTCTGTACGGTTTTCAGTGCGTTCGACACAGGCGGTGCCTCCAGCACAGCTGTTACCGGGGCACCTCTAATTAATGATTTCCCAGAGGGCCATTGGGAACAGCAGCCCTCATCAGTGTGCTGTGTGCTGGCTGGGTTGTAATGAGATATCCCCAATTAAAGCAGTCACCGGGCTTGTTCTCTCCTATTACTCGACACAGTCTAACCCTCTGAACTTTTTCTAAATCATTAGACAGCCTCATTTTCCAATTTCCTACAAATGCCTGGTTGTATCCCAGAAGATTGGTAGACAGCTTCCCAGACCGGACTGTCTTGCTAATGTTCCCAAGTTCATCTAACTTGTTATCCACAGCCTTAGGTTTTGAGCCCAGGTGCTCAACCGGCCTGGGGCTTGGATGGAAAATCTCCAAGGAGAACATCCTGGGGACTTCAGAAAGTGCTTTTGGCAAATCCACTTAGGCAAATCCACTTAGGTAAATCCACTTATTTCTCCTAGAGCAACAAGGGGGCAGGCTGACTTCTTAGGCAGGCATTGCACCATAGGGCTGGATGTTCTGCTGGCTAATCATGAACAGAGTCCAGCTCAAGGTGTCTCTTCCTAGTACCAAAAACACTTCATGAGACAGCTGCTAGTCACTTAACTAACCTCCCACTCTCACCCCCATGACTCTGGGGAGAGCTACACACCACAAGAACCATAAAACAACCAGCCAGGTGCAGCAGCTTGTGAGCCCGGAAGAAAGAGCTGTAGAAGAGCTGGAAATGGGTCAACAGACTGGTATGAAAAATGAGTGAGGACCATCAGCACATTCAGACCTTTAAATACATGCCAGCTGGGGCTTGGGTCACCAGGTGGAGAGATGAAGGGAGAAGTCTTGTTCATCACCGCCTTCCCGCTTGTGCCAAGCTTACAAAGAGTGACTCGAGGAAGGGGGTGGCCTTTTCTTCAAGGCCAGGTCTAATAGGTTCTGCTTATCACCAGCGTGATGATGTCTCCCAAGGACTCTCCTTATTAACAGCTGGACTGGCCAGCAAGGCATGACAGGACAGGACTGGTGGGTCGCATGAGCTTTAAAATGCAATCTGAAGGAGTTGCCAATTTTTAGCAGAAAGGCACCCTTGCCTTGTGAGGAGATGCAGCACAAAGCCCCGCAAAAAGCATGTCAGGGTGACAACAAGGACTTGATGAGCAACAGTTGTGTCACTTCCCAGAGCCGAACTACTGTTCCCTAGAGGCACTCTGTGTTTCTAAGGCCTTTTGCTGAAGGATCTCAACATACATCACAGCCATCAGCTCCTTATGCCTCGGGACATCCCAAGCAGGTAGGTAAGTGACAGCCCAGCCAGGAGGATCGCATGTGGCACAAGCTTTCCCAAAAGTCAAGGTCCTGGGCTCACTCTATTATGTGAAGCCTGGAGGCTGCTATCAGCTCTAGCCCCACAACATATGGGAGGGTCCAGACCATGGTCCCACTCCAGATCCCCTCTATGATCCACATTTTCTGGATGGAAGGAATAAGGCACAGGGTTGTTAAGTGACTTGCCAGAGGCCAAGGGCAGCGAGTGGTGATGGAGCAGGGGACAGAATGAGCCACACTCTCCATGATATCCAAGCTAAGCTAAGCTCAACGGAGAGGGCCAAGACGGCTTGCAGAGGCAGCTCCCTGCTCCCTGACAGTCAGCCAGAACATCTGGGGTCTGCTCTGACTGTCCCTGGAATAAGCACGCGACGGAGTTCACACTAGTGGGAGACCAAGTGCCCTGAACTCAGCTCTGCCCCATCCCCTCAGCCCCTGCTCCACTGTGGCATGTCCCCAACTCATACCGGGAATGGGATTCAGCTGGTCTGGTGGTCACAGCAGCATAAAGCTGGGGACAACCACTGACATAAGACCACTGACTTCAAGGCAATCGTAGCTGATGATATTTGTGCCAGTGTTGTGCTCCTTAGGGAGTGAGCATCTTCACACATCCATCCCTTGTGGGGTCCACATGAGAAGGTTGGGCATCTGCTCCAGGCATCACAGAGGAAACTTGTTAGCTACAGCCGGAAAGGGTCACATTTGTAGCACTGAAGGTCTCAGGTTTAGATCTTGCTGTGAATTTAAAGAGTTGAATTCCATCAAAAACTCTCCTTCCAGGTGACATCAAGTGATTTTGCTACACACACGGCACCTTGAAACTGTGTTCTCAACTAAAATTGCTTTTTTTTTTGTTTTGTTTTCCTTGCAGTCTGGCCTTGTATCTCACGGCCCACATCTTTATTGTGCCTTCCCCATCTCCACTGCAGAAAAGTAACAGCTATATTTTTAGGTAATTTAATTAGGTTTTCCTCTGCTTTATGTCCCATGACATAAAGACATAATGAAATTTTAAAATGCAGTAATTTTACACCAAAAGATTATTAATACTGCAACACAGTTGCTAGCAACAGAATGTAAAATGATCAGGCTGCAGCCGCATTGTACTTTGGTATACGGCTGAGATTTATGTGCTCACGCTTGGAGTTATCATTGTCATTATTACTGGATTTTTTGGAGACATGGAAAGCTAGTATGAGATGCACCGCCCCTTTGCCATTGGAAGCGTATACTTAGGCTGCAGGGGCACAACTGATTTTGATGGAAGGGGCTTGCTGATGGCCAGGCTAGCATCCTTAATGGATTCAGAAAAATTTCACCCAGAGGTTTGATGTCACCAGGGGCATGTCTAATGCCAATGTAGTGCAGACAGGATACCTTGCTAGCTTTAATCCAATAATGTGGGTAACCACCATGCTGAGAGCTTAAGCACAGGCTGTACAAGCCCAAGTACCAACACACTCAAGTTCATAGCCCATACTAAGGCCCATGCCACATCTTTGCCACTGGTAGACTGAGGTTGGTACAGAGAAGGCCACAATTCCCCTTTCATTTGCTGCATAAACATACTCGGTCAAAGGAAGAGCTGAAGGCATCATAAAGGCAGTATGACGACCTGAAAGTACCGTGAGCCAAGCACACAATGACTTAGAAGCACCTGGAGATCCCGTGAGTTGAAAGCACCTAGCTATAAGGACACCGTGACCTGGTGGAGACATCACTGGGCTGCCACAAGATTTCTCTGCAGTCTTGCAAACCATAGGTGATGGATTATAACTAGGAAAATTATATAACATGGCCTACTTGCAGAGGGAGGAAATACCATTGTTCCCTTGTTATTTAATGACAGATCTTCCCTGCAAAAATCAGCCCTCTTAGCCGTTTGATTATTTCGACGAGAGAACACTCAAAATTGCAGGCGTCGAAAAACGCTGTGATATCCATTGTGAAGGAAGAAAGAGTGGGAGGGAATAATGGCTCAGAAAACTGTGCAATCAATTGGCTTTGAATGCAGAGCAGCTCCGCACTGCATCAGAAATCCTCTCCCCAAACTTTGTGCTTTTCAGAAGTAACTTTTAGTCTGATCTTGCAGTTCCATTTTTGTAGAGCCGGCAGTGAATTGTATTCACCAGCGGGTGGGCTGGAGCTAAGACTATTCCAGTCCCTGGTGTTCCATCAGCTCCTTGAGTCTGCTATTTAGAACAGCAATCGCTTTAATTGGGGGTTAATCATCTTGCCCCAGGTGGCTTGTATTTAGTTTTGAAGCAAATCTCCTAATGCCATGCAAGTAGGAGGAGTATTTTTGGTTGAACTAGCTATGTGTGGACTTGATCCAAATTCTATTGACATCAATGCAAAAACTTCATTTGACATGGCTGGATATTGCATCGAGCCTTTTATACCTCTCAGTGTGTATACGTGGGGCAGTAATCAATCAGCATGGCTTCCAGTGTGACATATACAAGAACCTGAAGATGAAACTTTCTGTTTTGCCCATTGTCTTAGCAGAACCGAACAAAAAGCACTCTCTGATCCAAAGTATTGACTATTTTGCTGCGTAAGTGTCCTATTTTTCTTGACTGTAACCTTCATACTGAGCAACCAGCCTTGAATAAGAAATCCCATAAGGGAATTTAAAACAAAACTGAATGGGGGAGAGACTAAAAACAAAATTCTCTGCTAGAAAACTGCATCTTGGATATCTCAATACACCAAATGAACTGAAGAATACACTATAGTGATAATCAGGGTATCACAGCACTTTGGGGTGTCTTGAGATCTTTTCAAGGCTGCTGTAGGATGCTATGCAGTGTTAGCAGTGTTAGGTGTGCAAACATGATTCACAAGGTAAGTCCAGAGTTTTCAAATAGGCATCCATTGTGTTAAAACCATTCTAACTGTTGTGGTCTTTCTGAGTTCTTTGCAACAGAATAATTGCTCTATTATTTTTCTGAAGTCAAAAAACAACTAAAAACTAGGAGTTGGCATTTTCCAATGTGTCCCTCAAGCCTAAAAAGGTGGAGAAACACTGCTCTTATGCATTTTATAACATACGGAAAAGATGAAGGGATTAAATGACTGACTAACCTGCTTAGATGGGACCAAGTAGAAATGGACCTTTTTAATTGTCTATGAAAATACTTTTAGAGCTGGGGGAATATGTTCACTTGTTTTAAATTTGGGTTCAGATAAACAGCCGGAAGAATGCAAAATCTATATTTTGCCTTTTCTGACGAAAGTCAGATCTGTATTTCTACCCCCCTGAAACCACACAGATCCTTTCACAGGATCCAGCCCTGGGGATTAACAGACTAGTTAGAATTATAGGTTTGGCATGCAGAGATTCAAGCTTCTGTCATGCCTGGGCATGGTGGACATGTTCCCATAATCTCCCTTAAAGAGATGATTGTCCAAGCCCAAAGGGAGGTAATCCCAACACGGATCAAAGGGGGCAAGAGGGCACAAAAGCCCCCATGGCTCACTTAAAGCGTCCGGGAATGTCTCCTAACTAAAAAGGAGGCACACACCCAATGGCAGGGAGGGGCCATCCCCAGGGAGGACTATGCCTCAGTTGCTCGGGGATGCAGGGGGGCTGTCAGGAAGGCCAAGGCGGAGAAGGAACTG
>NW_017728921.1:4347180-4358245 GCF_001723895.1 Crocodylus porosus
CAGGGGGGATGTGGACAGCATGGAGAGGGTCCAGAGGAGGCCACTCGCATGGTCGGGGGCAGCAGGGCAGGCCCGACGAGGAGAGGATATGGGACCTGAACCTGTTCAGCCTCCAAAAGAGAAGGCTGTGGGGGATCTAGTGGCCTGTTATGAACTAGTCGGGGGGGACCAGCAGGCACTGGGGGAGTCCCTGTTTCCCCGAGCACTGCCAGGAGAGACCAGGAATAACGGCCACAAGCTGGCAGAGGGGAGATTCAGACTAGCTATCAGGGGGTGACTTCACGGTCAGGGCAGCTAGGGTCTGGGACCAACTTCCAAGGGAAGTGGTGCTGGCTCCTACCCTGGGGGCTTTAAGAGGAGGCTGGACAGACACCTTGCTGGGGTCGTTTGACCCCCGTGCTCTTCCCTGCCATGGCAGGGGGTCAGACTCGATGATCTGTTCAGGTCGCTTCCATCCCTACCAACTATGAAACTATAATAGCTTCTATTTAAAAAAAAAAAAAAAATCAACAGAGAATTTAACAGGCAAAACACTGCAGCATGGAGACTCTGGAAATAAAACAACAATGGACTGGAGAAGAGTCTTGCTGTTGGGACTGCAAGAATTGGTAACAGAAAAAAATGGGGAAAATGCCCATTTATAACTTGAATGATCAATGGGTTATTAGTAACACAGGCAAAGGAGGAGAAGAGCCAAACACTGCCTTGTCTCTCATATGTGGTCTTGCTGGCTCAAGCAACTGAACTTCTGGTGGCTCCTTCCAGCTAAACCTTTGGACTTCTGGATAGTCACCAATTGCCCGATTGGAAAATGATTTGATTCAGCTTCTGGAAACACATCTATCCCTCATTCTTCTTCTGGAGCATCTGATACTTGTTCCAGGAAACCGCTGCCGTCTGAGACTTGCCAAACAAAAGGGGACAGTTTAACTTAAATAATGAGTGTTCACAAATCTGATTGCTCTTTTTTCTGCGGGGTTTTTTTATCTACAGCTCCCCCAGAAATCACCCAACCATGCCTGCACAATAAAAAAGAGAAAATTTAATAAGATTCCAAATTGCCTTCTCCTGAATTCAAATTGCTTCATATATTATGTTCATGATAACTACTGTAGTTTCTTATTTTCCCACAGTCCTTTTTTATACCAGACAAGTTCTCGTGTTAATGAATTCTAGATTTTCATTTAATAAATGTTGCATAGGAAATCCTCATTATTTGTGTCTTCATCAATCTAAACGAGAGACACAAAATGCCCCTTCCTAAGCACCTGGGATCAATAGCGTATGAAGCTCACGTATAGATACTCTGCTCACTGCCACCAAGAAGAATTCAGTAATTGAAAAGACCTTATAAATCAATAGAGCTAAATTGAAAACTCAGACAGAACTTCACATAATTCACCTGCTCGCTTGTTAAGACTTCTTTTTACTTTTAGAAAAAAAAAACATTGGCCAAGCTTAGGGGAAAAATATCAGATGTTCTGCTTTATCCCAATCATACCATAAAGAAACTGGAGACCCATCCAATATTAGCATCACCACCAATTATTTGTATTACTCGTTCCGAGCCTTTTTTTTTTTAAAGCTGAACTAATTACCCTTATGTTTTTACTTAAACAAAAATAGATCAGTTTGCAGCTTGATGCATCTGTTCTGTTATTTCAGTGCACCGGTGACTCGCATTTACAATTAACCGTGTCCCAGAGAGCCAATCACTTTTCATTTCCTAGGAGAGAGGTGAGAAAATTTGGATGGATACAACGGGTATTTTGGCCTGTCTGGCCCTGAACCCAACCTGAGCCTTTGAAGAGGCTGCAGAACAAGTCACCCCTCAACATCACCCTCTTCTTGGGGAGAGAGGGGTGCTGAATGGTAACTTGGTGGGGCAGAGAACATCTTGTAGTTCTCCATGGAGGTCCAGAGTCTGAAGCATATTGCTTTGCTTTCTACTAGCAGACCAATGCCCTGGTTCCTGCGGTTATTTCAATAGACAGTCCAGTGCTTTCTTTTTTATCCTCAGGGAAGAGTCTGGATGGACAGGCCTGGAGAATGAAGCACTCTGCTCAACCACCAAAGGGCCAGCGGCTGCACAGCCAATCCCTTCGGCGCACCTCTGCCTGTCCGTGGGGAGACCTCCAGTCCAAATGCCATCAGGTCAGTGTTGTCCCCAGGGGGCTCACTCTGCTCTCGGCTCCCCTGCCCAGGACGCTGACTCCAGGTAGCTGTGGGGGGTGGGAAGACACATAGCACCAGCAAGCAGGGTGTCTCACGGGAGTCTCTGCTGCTGTGTGATGGCAGCTCCCTGAACTACCTTTAAATGGACCGACTGTACCGAGCTCCACCAGGAGTATTGACCCACGTGCCCGCTTGAGCTCTGAGTCTGCAGAGGCCAGGCAAGCTGGCTTCAGGCTAGCCTGGGGATGTCTACGGGAGCTGCAGTCACACCCCTGACTGCAGCAGAAACAGATCCTGCAGCACCTCTGCCTTTGGACTCATGCTCCTGGTTTGTCCCCGGGCCCGCATTTTGCAATGCAAAGCACTTGGATTCAGTTCAGCATGCAGGCTGGCTGAGCACATACCAGCTGGCAGTGGTGGGGGCCTGATTTTCACTCCCTGCAGCAGCCTGTGCCTAGCAATGCATCTAGAGAGCCTATCAGAATCAGGGCCCTGCTGTGCTATAGCACCCAGGCAGGACAGACAGGCCGACAGCCCCACAGCTTTCACAGCCTGGCAGAATGACATCAGTCATTGATATGCTCTCTGCAAAGCTCTAGCCCAGTGCAAAGGGCTAGCTCAGAGGCTGTGTATCCATTAGCCCTGCCCAAATAGCACTCATGTGGGACTGGAGTGGTAGAGAAAGTACCATGCTAGCTTCCTGCATGGAGGGGTGCAGATTTCACCCTGAAATGAATCACTGCAGAACCTGCAAGGGTCTCATTTGTATTCCAGTCCATGCCAGACTGGCCCCATCTGCCCTCCCACCCCACTGACCCTGGGCTGAAGAGAAAGCAGCCAGTGGGCTGAGCGCAGGAGCCGGGAATGCAGAGCCACAGCAGCGCCGGTGCCTCCACGAGGCTCTGATGGCAGGTTCAGCACTCCACAGCACAGATTAATCCCTCGGGAGCAGCAGAATTAAAAACTCACAGGCAAAATGGCAGCTTCCGGTGATCAAAGTAATTTCCTTAATTTATTTATGTATAAAACTGAAAGAAATGTGCTAATAGCTTTAAGACAAGTGATTAGGATGAGATAATCACCCCCAGGAGGCAGTAAAGGCCGGAGATGGTATAATATTCTGGGAGTAAGACAATATTAGCATCGCCGACTCCAACATGGGAGCCGCTGGTTTCAGCTGATGAGCGCAGCAGGGGCAGATGACTTACCTGAAAGTGGGTGGCTCGTGGCCTCTCCAAGCTTTCAGCATGTTGCTTTTCCTTCTGAAAAGGAGCCTGGGCTGCAACTCGGCTGCAGGTGGCTGACACAGATCAAGTGGGAGCTTGGGGAACCCCTGCATGCACCGTCTCAATGACAAGACTGTGCCTTTCCCAAGACACCTTTTCTCCAAGCGTCTCTGGCCCCCACACTTCAGAGCATCCAGACACTGGCCAGGCCCCTCGCACACCTCAGAGATGTGGGAACCGAGCCACAAAGGGGCTCCCCAGTTTTGCAGCCATGCTGCATGCTTGTGCTCATCTTTCCTTCCAGATGCCCAGTGCTCCAGACCCCGCCAAGCACTAAGCCAGGACAGTCCTCCAGTGTGTGCTTAAATCAGGCATTTCAGTGGGGCTTTGCAGGAAGCACATGGTGCACCTCCAATATCGGAGGGAAGACAAAGCAGTGGGCCGGTGGGAGTGAAAACAGTGATACAGAAGGAGAACAAAAAGGCACCTCAGCCTTTTTTGGGTCCCAGAGAGGTTGGCACCCTCTTCCACTTCCAAGTTTGCAAGCATCCAGTCTCCTCAAGGTGCTGAGAGCCGCCTTGGGGCTCTCCAAACACAAGACACCAGCAGACTCTCCCTATGCCTGAAGAAGGGTGTGTGTGCCTGAAAGCTTGCAAAGAACAATTTTTCCAACTGTTTAGTTGGTCTACTAAAAGATATATCTACCCAAAGAACCTTGCCTGCCTATGTCCTTAGACCAACACGGCTACAACCAACACTCCCTAAATCCCTTGAAAATACCCAGCCCTAAACCCTCTTGGAGTCCAGGCCTTACTTCCACAGTCCTTATTTTGAAGCAGGTCAGGCAAGAACCAACGCATCCTATGCAGAGACCTTTTGAAGGTCAAGTGGCCTTTTTTAGTTCTTCAGCAGAAGGGAGAAGCTGTGGCCACTGGGCATGGGGGCAGCAAGGGGCTGCGCGAAGCGCCTTGATCACTTGTCATATGCACAAACCATCACAGGGCTTTGGAAGCTGCCAGGAAGGAGAAATGACAGCACAATATTACCTGAGAGTGAACTATAATCCATCTCTCTCCAAGTTCACCTTATTCCCTGAGTGCTTTCCAGCTGTCACAGGAAGAGTCGTCTGTCTGGTCATGTTATCCCCAACCCCTATTAGGTCTGACCTTCATCCAGGACCCTTTCAGAAGCCTTTTTTAATCATTTCCAGACTTGGATTCAAACTTTTCAGAGAGGAAGGAAATATGCACGGAGCTTGAAGCCATAAGGGCCCAGGAAATCACCCAGTCTGGTCTGTATACCACAGGACACAGACTCTGAGCTGGTTACCCTGCATTGATTATAGTCCATGTTCCAGGAAGGCATCCAGCTTTGAGTTGAAGACTTCCAGTGGCAGCAGTCACTGCGCTTGGCTTTGAAGGCCATTCTGCAGTGAAACCCTAGTGCTGCCCTCCAACATAGCTACCAGTCATGTACAGACGAGGGAACTGAGGCACTGGGGATTAAAGGCATGGCCAAGTGACTGTGCATGTCAGAAACCAGTAAAAGGACTCAAAAGACCTGCCCCTCATGAAATCAGCATCACCATGAAACTCATTCTCCCTCCTCTGCTAGGCATGGGGTGTTTTGGGGTCACCCTGCAGCCAGACCCAAGCCCTTCAAACCATAGGGGCATTCAGTTCTGTATTCACTTACTGGCCCAGGCTTTGCAACTCCGGCCCATTTCTCTGATGCAGTAAACCAGGACATCTGAACCGCCTCACCGCCGCCAGCCCATCCTCCCATCCCCACTGCCACAAGAACTCCAGGGCAGTTAGGATCCAGTTTCATATCCAAATGCAGCAAACTGGGCCCATCTCCGGTCGGTCCTTTGCTGAGTTAATACTAAGAGGTGCCCCGAATAAAGGCACCCAAAGCTAGGGCAGAGAGCACACCCCATGTTTCTCCGTGTTCAGCAAAAGCAAGAGACAGACAAAGGAACTAGTTATACCACTGTGAGCTCCACGCAGACAGGCAAGGGAGGTCTAGCAATAGGATCCACTGGGCTAGAGACAAGCCCCTGTCTCCTGCAAGCTTTAGTGAGCTCTACCAACACCCACAGCCCAAGTTAGCCTGCAGCAGCCCCTAAGCAAGTGTGAGCCAAGCAGTGTGTGCAGCACACACCCAAGGCTTCGTTCTTCAGTCACTTCAGTAGATGGCATTCCACTGGGGTGTGCAAGGCATGTACCCCTCTCGCTCCCTGCAAAGGCTACTGGCACTCCCCAACCCGCCTGCAGAGACCCGGGAAGTCTACTTCATTGCAGCCTTCCAGCTGCAAGCTGCCATGCCAATAGCTTTGTGCCACTCCCACCCTACTGTGCCAGGTAACAGCAAAGGTCAGGCCTAACACAAAGTCACAGGGCAAATCAGCATCTCGCTGTGGATTCACAACACCTGAGTTCATGGAGTAGCAAGCCAGAAGGGAGCCAGGAGCTTTCCTCATCTGACCCTTCGTATTTTATGGGGGCAAAGCAGTAGTCTCCGCTCTGCCAGTCACTGCGTGGCCTTGAGTGAGGCACATGCTCCCTGAGTGATTCAATTTCCCCAAAAGTAGAACAGGTCTTAGAGACACCTGCATCTAATGAAGCATCACAAAGATTAATTGCACTAACAAGCCCCATGGAGGAAAGATGCTGGAGACGTGAGGAATGCCTGTCACAGTAACAGAGAGAGCAAGCGATCCACCCACCACCCAAAGCCCAAGTTTACTCTAGGTCTTGGAGATGGGACTAGATGTGCATGTCTCTAGAGTCTCCAGGTGCTTTGTAAAAAGGAATTAAGCCTTATCGCACCCCCGATGTAGGCAAATGGGATCTTCGCTGTACAGAGAAATAAGCAGGTCCGCAGAGAAAGCAAGACAAGAAGCTTGCCTGACATCACATGGCAAACCCCTGGCAGAGCTGAGCAAAAAGAACCCAGGAGTTCCCAACACCAGGTAAAAAAATGCTAGTCTAAAAAAACCCACCACTGGCTCCCAGGTACCTTACACAGCCACGGCTGGTTCAACTCTTATTATGACAGGCTATATTTGGGGTCAGGAAAGAATTTTTCCCCAGGGCCAGATAATACGGACTGCAGGGGTTTCTGCCTTCCTCAGTAGCAGGGGGCATGACCCTCTCTACCTGGGATCTCTTGCATATATATTAATAACCATTTACAGAAGCAGGATGTTGCCTGCTTTCCCTGTGGCAGGTTAGGGTGTGATGACTTGTGTTGTGTCCGGGTTGACCATACTTTTAAAAAGAGTTTAGACTATGGATTTGTAGAGGATGGTTTGGATGGGGATGACCCTGCCTCAGGCAGGGGGCTGGACTTGATGTGACCTCCGGAGGTCCCTTCCAGCCCGACCTCTCTATGAAAAGCCACCTTTAAAGAAGCATTTTTCCCCATCCCCTGACCTGGAACATCAGGCAAACCTTTCATTCAGTCGCCCAAGACCCTACTCCATTCATCTCATGCCCTGCCTCGCTCCGAGCATGAACAAGACAGGACCAAGTCTGTTTGCTTTCCAGGGCGTCAGCTGTCATTCCAGCCCATCAGCTTTTGAATGTTTACAGTTATTAAATTCTCAGCGAACCCGGGGGATCACCCTGGAGCAGTTGGTGAAGAATTTCTGCCAGTTAATTTGTGAGCCATAGAAAACACCGAGCTAATGGTATTTAGGGGAAGAGGAACGAACAGTTGTATGCAATCAGACCCAATTATGATGCTAGTATATAGGTCAATTAAACAGGGGGTCCACTGGCAGGGACTAGTGCTGTCGGCCTTCAGAAAGGAAGATCAGTTGGCAAGAGAGGAGAATTCTCCTCTCTGAGCTGCAAGGCAGGCAGTGACTGCAATGGTTTCACCCCCTGGCTAATCCAAAAGCCACTACTCTGTCCGTACTCATGCACATCTCCCATTGTGGCAGCCCTTTGTGCCTCGGAGATGTTGGTGGGAGTTTGCAGCTGTCAAGTGAATCAGAGTCACAGGAGCTCCCTCCACCCTGAATAACAGCAGAGTATGAAGTACCTTGGTGTCTCGGGATCAGACCCAAAACCCACAGACTCACGCCGTGGGGTGTATAGGATTATATAATTAGCATTATATAGGTGCTGAATAATAGGCTTCCTCCTGGGTGAGAAGCATGAGCCCACGGGTGGGCTGACTAGGAAAAGTTTGTGCCCACGCAGCCTCCAAGGAAGCACTGGACCAAACGAAACCGCAAGGGGACCCTTGTAGGAAGGTAGCGTCTAACCAGTCCCTACAGGAATGAGAAGAGCAAAGCAAACAGAGACGAAGGGTTAATCTTGTATGCCCTGGCCAACGCAAACCAGAGCATCATACAGGTCATAAACATGGGCACCTACAACACCCCCCTCTCTTGTTGCACGTGAGAGCCACATGCAACAAAACAAAACCAAGTGCCAAAAACCAACATCAAATCCCACAATGATATGGTGAGTTTTGTAATCTCAGGTGCTTTTCTCCTCATTTAAAACCTGATCTGACTGTTTTTTGAAGCCTGGGATGTGAGTTTTGGAATGCTTAGGGACAGAAAGACTGAACATCTTCAACAAGCCTGCACCCCAAGACACCTTGAATGGACTAACTGAGCACCTTGCAACTGCATAAGCTCCTGTTTGCCATGGAGGGCCAAGATGAAGAGACAAAACATAAGGTGAATCACCACAGGGCAACTCAAATGCATGCCACTGCTGGTAGGTGAATGCGGGCACTACTTCTAAGTTGGAAAAAAAATTAAAATCCACACAAAGGACTTGGAATAAAACTTGGGCAGATTCGGAGGAATAAATTACTCCATAACAGCAGCTGGGCTGGCAGAAGACTGTCAACTGGCATAGAAAATATGTTTCCAAAATACTTGCCGTATATATCAGCTTTATTACAAACACAAAGGCCCGCTCTCTGTTCTCTGATCCCATTGCAAAAAGGGTGATGGGCGCACAGACAAATGAGGACCCAGAAATGGCAGCTCGATTTTCTCATATTAGTGCCCTGCAATTAGATTAACCTAATATTCATATCTAACAATTCTCTGGATTCCACTTGTTTGGGAAACTTTTGAAAATAACTATTTAAATTAGTCATTTGTCAATTAAACGTGTGGTTTTGCAAGGCAAATTAAAACCTGCGCTTGTGTTTAATTAATAGGACAGATTTATATTAGATAAATTAGGGACAGTGTTGATGAGCTAATTTGTTAATTAATTGAAGCCTCAAGGCTCTTGTTTTATTAAACTTTGACAAATTCTGTAATCTAAAAGTGGAATTTCTCCTGCTGAAACGCATGCATTTTGCAAGCATGTAGAGCCTAGGGGTTTTTTTTGCCTGCATCCCCACTTCTTGTGCTTATTTATACCAGTGCCAAAGGGTCATCAAATGGTGTCAAATCTGAGCATCCACTTATACAGTCATGACAATGTTGTCGGCCCAGGTAGCCATCACTTTGCCCTGACCTAGCTAATATCATAAAGTGGTAGACAATCATGTCCAAAGTATCTTCTTTTCCATTAAAAGCAGCTGCCTCTGTGCTGGCACATAGCACAAAGGCAACACAACCCAAGGCTGTCCAGGACTGAGGCGGTTTGAAGAAAGGCCACTAGGTATTTGGAAGCAGGTCATTCCCCAAGCAACCACACGCTAATTAAGTATATGCCATCCTTGTCTGGAAACTCACGGGTCGTATCTCTTTAATTTTAGCAATATATGGGGGGATTTAATGTGGGAAAGAAGGGCCAAAGTGTCAGCCCCCAGAGACTAAAGTCTTCTTTTGCCTCCTAAAATACATACAAGCACATCAGTAGCAGAACAGGATTCTCCACTACGCCACAACTGCTCATGGACTTCACCTCTGTCCAGACAGGACCTTCTCAAGAGCTGCTCCATCTCTCCCTCTCTTCTCAAAGCTTCATGGCCATCCAGCCAATTTGGTTTCTCTGCAGATGTCCTCATTAACTCTGTGTTGCCCCTATCCTGTCGCTGTACCAGCCCACCTGGATATAGCAATCCACTTCACTGACAGTCCAGGCCATCTCCATGGACTTCAACCGGTTCCCAAATCACCCATCACAGAAACACCCTCATCAGCAGCAATATCCTCTTCCCACTCATCATGCTAGACTTGTGCTAAACTGGTGAAGTCATTCTACCAGATTTCCCTACTGAAATCATTGGACTGTCATTCCTGGGCTATAGGTGCCCCTCACCCCAATTTCACTTTTCCAGCAAAAATGGCATTTTTTTAAATACAAAAACTGCAAATTTTCAACACTGAAACAATGCTGATAATGGCCTATCCTGTTCTCAGAAATGAGTTTATTTTCATGGGAAAAGGTACTGATCTGTGTGAGAAACATCAATCAAGATTCAAGGGATGCATGCGCACAGAGGCTAATTACACCAAAGATCCTACAATATACAGATGAAACTGCTATTTCATTTTTGGTTGCAAGCGTTTTCACACTTACTCAACACTCTCTTCTGTTTGTTTTCATAGCATTCCCTGTGCTTTCTTGTTGAAATCTGGTGCCTTATTGTTCTGGGGCAGGTGAAACATTTTTCAACCCACTGGGATCCTTCATGGACTCTTTCTTTCTGACTTACACGTGGTTCAAACTGAGTTGTCTTGTTGGGTGTGGAGATGTCAAACTGGAGTAGTTTTCAAGTGGTGTTAAGACTTTAATGATAGAAATCTACAGCTGGTTTCCCAGGGATCTCACAACAGACATAGTCTTGACAAGAATAAGGACCACTGGAAAAGCTTAGCAAAGCTCTTTGATTCAGCAATGAAGCTCTCATGTCACCTGCCCTTGAGTCCTGGGCCTAGACTCTTCACTGTGATGGTGTACGGTGAATCCAGCTCCCACAGCAACCGTTCATTATGGAGGAGGTACAAACCCCTTAACTGTCATAGATCCTTGCCAATCTCATAAAGCATATGCACAATAGCAAGTGGTGTTTGCCCGCGTGCTCAAGAATCTGAGGACCTCTGGGTGGTAGAGTCTGCAGGAGTTACGTAGTCCATTTGACACCAGATGCAGGCATGAATGAGAGGCAGCATCCTGTCCTACAGACCCAGCTCTGTGGACTCGGTGTGTAAAACACTGGAACGGGCTACCCAGAGAGGTGCTGGAGTCTCCATCCTTGGAGGTGTTTAATACCTGGCTTGACAAAGCCTTGGCTGGGATGATGTACTTGGGGCTGGTCCTGCTTTGAGCAGGGGGATGGACTAGATGTGACCTCCTGAGGTCCCTTCCAACCCCCATTTTCTATGATTCCTCATCACTTCACTTGTCTGTGCTTCTATTCCCACCCCACACCAGTCAATAAAGGGGCAAAATAGTCCCTCTATGCCTCACTAGTATGTTATAAAGATGAATTTATTATGGCTGGTGAGATGTCTATGCCAGACAGACACGAGGATCCCAGTGCCACACTGGCCCTGCACTGACCCCTTTCAGCCTAAAGGAAAATAGGAGAGTGTGACAGGAGTATCGCTGCTGGAGTTGTTCTAGTGGTGACTCTGCCCTCCTGTTATGGGCC
This sequence comes from Crocodylus porosus, assembly GCF_001723895.1. Taxonomy (NCBI): domain Eukaryota; kingdom Metazoa; phylum Chordata; order Crocodylia; family Crocodylidae; genus Crocodylus; species Crocodylus porosus. The sequence continues at coordinate 4,358,166 of NW_017728921.1, forward strand.
AGCCGCCTGCTTACTCGCCTGCCATGCCTTGATCTTAATTGATTGAATGATGTAATTAGCAGGAGGCTGCCTGCTTTATA
>NW_017728921.1:4358910-4400650 GCF_001723895.1 Crocodylus porosus
GTTTCTATTTTCAGGCACAGGGCACCTAAGTGCTCTGCGACAGAGGGCTATCATTTTTATTGGCATTACCACAGAGACTAGGAGCCTGAGTGATAGGCCAGGACTCGGCGTGTCAGGCGCTGCACAAGCACAGAACAATAAGCGGACCCCTGCCCAAAGAGCTGAGTCCCCAAGTATAACACGGAGCGAGACAGGGCAGTCAAAAAAGCCAGAGAGACAATATTCTGGAGCATTTTCAAAGACTCCTTTCCTTAAAAAACAAAAGGCAGAGTTGTGCAAGCAACTCTTCATGCCTTGCTTATTCCCTAAACTTGGCTTTTTTCTTTCTCTTCACAGTCATGAGCAAGCTGAGAAATTCTCTGTTGATTTCATTATTTAAAATTCACTCTGCGTTCTCCCATGCCAAACCTGAACTTCCATCCCACTGTAAATTTCACCGTTGGTTTTTTTCCCTTTCTCTCTCTCGTTTTCAGTGTTGGCTCTTCCACTCAACACAGGATGAACAGTCAAAATATTAAAAAAACATTTGCAGAAGTGCCAAAATATTTCAATTCTTAAGTATCACTGTGGAAAACCTGGCACATTTTATTTCTGTCAAAAATGTCTTGCTTAGAATCTCCGCGCAGAAGAATTAGGCACATTTTGTTAATGTTGCCTAGATTTTTGACAACACGCTGGATTTTATCAGGAAATTTACTGACCAAAACATTTTGCCTGGCTTTAGAGAAGGCTTCCAAATGCATAGAGGACCGGCAGCTCAGTCCTAGCTGAAGTCATCAGGAGTTGGGGCAAAAAATTAGCTGTGTTTTGGAAAGGTATGTTGTACCGGAAAACTTGTCTCTGCCCTTCCCAGTGATGCAGCTGGGCCAATAAAAGATATCACCCACAAAAATCCTTGCATCTCCCCTCCCTAGTCTTTTGATTGTGTCTGCAGGTATTTATCCCACTCTCTGATGCAATGCCTATTTCCAATTCACAGTCCGTCCAGATCCAGGCATTTGCTTTGGGATTCTCCTTGCATTTCTTCCTCAGCATGATGGTCTGGCAGGACAGCTCCCAAAATAATGCCCCTGCCACTGCACCTGAAGACTAACACACTGCTCTTTTTGCTGGCCTCCTGGATTTATAGCACGTGGCTTGGCATGGAAATATTTCTCTACCCTTTTCCTTCACCACAATTTATTTCTGTTGTCTAGGAGAAGAGTGAATTCTTAGCACCCAGGGTGCCAGCTGTCTCTTGCTAACCAAAGTTGTGACCTTTCTTCAAGGGGGGAATTTGAGGTCCAATTTTTAAAACTTCGGAGCTTCCCAAAGCAGAGTAGGTCAGTGAGTTAATTTTCTTTGATAAATGGGTTATATGAATTGAGGACATACTCGTTCAGTGAATAACCTTCATCTGCATGTCAATTGTCAGTGTGGAGACCCTTCATGCTACACACAGTGCTATATGGGCTGTTATGGGAAATTTGGGGATAATGGCTAAGATGCACAGCACGGTATAATAGGACATGGCTCCTGCTAGTCTGGGAGGATGAAGTCAATCAGGACGTCCAGGATAAGGGAGCTGGTGACCCGGAATTAACGCTACAATGCTGACACCCAGGTTTGTAAAGCTGAGTCATTCATAGGAAATCAATCCTTTCAAAACAGCAGAGCTTTGTCACCTTTCTTATGAAAACTGCTTCATGAGAAGGAATATAATACCTGAACCCAGGGGGGAGGGAAGGAAAAGGATCATTTAATCTTGTGAGCCCGGTTTTCTTTTTCAAGAATTTGTAAAAGGGTAGGGCTGCCCTGTTCCTGAAAAGGTTTCATCTCTCGCTTCTCCATGCCCTCAGCCCATCCAGTCTGCTCTGCTAATAGCAGCTAGAGATGCTAAAGGTCGTGGTACAAATGGGGTTTTCGGAGCCGGTCTGTCACAATGGAATTTGTCAGCTTCAGCTCCAGCAAAAGGGAGAACCAATTTTTGTCATAGCTTCACATCAGATGCAACTGAGTTCAGGAAACCATCTATGCAACCTGCTCCTGCCCCTCTCTCCTTGTACGTCCTAATCTCCTTAAGTGCTGGTAGGTAATTACTTTGGTAACCTTTGTCCTTTTGCATGCAGATGTGTTGCCGACTACTGCATCACACTATTAAACACTCTTTAGACTACATTGCACATTTCAGCAAAGCTACTGCTTTATGGGCCTAATTTATATTCTGGAAAGGAGGTCTATAAAGTTGTGCTGCTTTAAAAGATCAGGGCTGCTGCCTGCCTCGCAAATGCTATCGAGTATCATGGGGCATCACTCTGAAAAAGACACATGGCCACCGAGAAGGATGAAGGACACTCTCATGACCTTTGGCATGAAGGACTGACCAAAACCAAGTGATTGATATTGCTCCAATCTTTCAGGGATCCTAACAACAGCCTTTCGGGATGAGTCCAACAGGTAGGATGCAGGATTACAGCCATGCAGGGGTCCAAAATGACAACCAACCATCTCACCTGTCATGCACATATCCCTCAGAGCCCGCACCGAAAGGCTGGATTCACAGCAGTCAAGAATGGCATCTCCCATACCACGTTCTTGTCACAGCTACTCTCCTTCACCGAAAGTCTTCTTAGGAAAGATGTTTTCCACGTCTAATTCTAGTCAGCGACTACTCTCCTCTCTCTCCCCCGCTCCATGATCTGTCACTGGATTCAAGACACTTATCAACTGATTGAGGCCTTTGATTAGAACATTCCTGCACTGGAGATGGCAATCGGGGCTTGTGGTAGAGGTGGTATCTTTTATTAGACCAACAGGATTTTTGGAAAAAAAAAATCTTTAATTGCAAGCTTTTAGGCACAAACACCCTTCATTGGGCATCAGAGATACCTAGATACCTACGTTAGAGATAGCATCTCTGACACCGAACTGTGGCATTTCAAGCATGCATCGCAATGGGCTCAGCTGGGAAATCATGGTGTTGATTCCCCATTTATTCCTCCTGCCACCCCTATTGAATTCAAGCATGATGATGCATTATCTACATTATAACTTTATACAGAGCTCATACAAAGTCTTTCTCAATAACTAGGTTACATTTCAATATTTTTAGGTTCTTGCCCATCAGCTCATATTATCCAGGTACATCGGATATGGCTTTGTCACAGTCTCTCCACACCAGGCTGTGTCTGAGGAGAAGCTAAAATACTAGACAATGCCAGGACCCTTTTAGAGAGAAGTCCCCACTGCGGAAGATCTCAGCAGGGTTTCAAAGTCTGACGCTGCCCACAGTGACAAATCTGCAGCTGAACTAAACTTAATTGATTGAGCAGGCACTAGGAAAAACATGCCACCCCTGTGGACAGACAGGCGTCTGCACCCTGAGATATGGGATGAAGGTATTGATTGCCACGCAAGAGAGAGCCTCTCTCTCCCGCAGCCGCACACACAAACCTAAATCTAATTAACACAGGCATCGATAACAACAGGGGACTGCAGCTGTGGTTGGAAATTGCTCACCCTTGGCAGAATTTATGGAAAATAAACCACTGTGTGATGCACTTAGTGATAAATATCTTATTACTGGCTGCTCTTTATTTATAAAGCCCCTGTACTGTAAATTGTACATTACATTAAAAAAAGCATGATTTACCAGATTGTGCTCTTCACCATTTTCCCCAAGCCAGATTAACCCAGAGCCGGGGCAGAGAGCTCCCTTATTTATTTCAAGGCATTTGTACCTGCTGCGCTCGCCATCATGTTATCAGGTAAATACGGGAAGCCAGGCTGCTGCCAAGAGAGAGACACCAAGAGGCTCCGTTATCTTTGTTTTTAATGGACTGTCAAGCTCCTCGGATGTGTTTGCTTTCAGCCCTGAAAGGAAACACAAGCTTTGCGTTCCACTGCACAAGTTTTTCAAGTCTTGGCCTTTCACAGCAAAAACTTACTTCCCCAGCCACCAACCCAAGGCAATGAATTAGCACTGCAAAACTTTTCGTTGGAGCAGGCCAAATGGCGACTTCTTTCAGTGAGCCAGATACATATCTCATCTCATCCTATTCCTCACTACATTCACGAACCTCTCCTGCAATGGCTTTGCTTACCTGTAGCCTACTATGCAGCCAGTAGGTCTAGATATCTCCAGATGCCGAACACAAGCTCCAGGGTGTGCGTCCCTGGGAAACAAAGCTGGAACTCAAGCTGTGTGGAAACCTACTTTGCACGTGCCCGTATGTGTTTTCTTTAGCAAGCGCCTAGTTTTTTAATAAGGTCGGTGATCCCATGTGCCATGACATGCATTTGCCATGGAGACTTTGCTATGCCTCTTGTTTGGCAGGAATGTTCAGAGCAATAGCAAATGTTATTGCTCTACCTTTTCTTTTCCTATATTTCTACCTATTTACAGTCTCACTAACATCCTGTCACACTTTTAGCTTCTCTCATTCCTTGGAGCCTCAGAACAGCAGAGACTTCCTATGCCTGAAGAAGGGCAATTGAGCCTGAAAGCTTGCTAAGCACTTTTTTCCCAATTACTCTCAGCTGGTCTAATAAAAGACATCTCGTCTACTCAAAGAACCTTGCCTGCCTATGTCCTTAGACCAACACGGCTTCAACCAAAAACCTAGCAAATTTTAAGCATTTGTTAGTGACTATTCACAAAAAGAGAACCCTGAATTTTCAGTCTTGGCTATTTTCAGTCTTGGCTGGCAAGCTGATTCTGGGGGCTGAATTCTCCAGGCTGCTAGGTCCAGTTTGCAATGCTCACCCAGCAGTGCAGATCTAGATGAAATCTCAGGAAAAGCTTCCTAACTGTCATAGCAATAGGACAGTGAAACAAGCTGCCCAGGGAAGAGATGGAATCTCCTTCGCTGGAGGTTTCCAAGAAGAGGTTCGATGGGCATCAGTTTGGGCTGGTTTAGGATGACCGAACCCCGCACTGACTAGGTGACCCTGGAGGTCTCCTCCAGCTCTGTGATTCCATTGCAAGATTAAGCGTACAAGTGGCTGTACACACATAATAAGAGAGAGCCCCAGATCCCAATGATCAGGGGTGACAGCAGGCTCCTTCATGCTGCTTCACATCTTGTTCTGCTCGGGGAGCTTGGCATTACATCTGCTGAAACAGGAGAGAGACACGACGAAGCAAGGCCACCAGGTACAAGCCAAGGTCACAACCTAGCTGCATGCCAGGAAATTATTGACTGAGTATATTCCTCAAATGGAGCAAATCTGAGAAAAGCTGCAGCTGCTCAGACACAATTCACCTACAGGGCTTGCCAGGAGCTTTTTGCTCACCTATACTTTTCAATTCAGATTTTATCAAGCAAATGCCTACTGAAGTTAGCAGGCAACAGAGTGAGTAAACACTGCACAAACCGCAGGAGACTGTCCTAACAATAATAATTAATTCATACATAATAATATTGTATCTCTCTGACTGCTGATCTCTGCCAAAGCCTCCTAGGCTTATTAGAATGAAATATTTGTTTAGAGAAAGCTGTTGCTTCTGCGGTGGCTACAAGAGGACCGTGTACTTGCTGGGATCAGCAATGGGAGCTTGCTCTGACCTGAACCTGGTTCTCCTTACTCAGGCCAGCTCCCAGTGGAAGTTTTCTCAAAGGAGTACAGGTTTGGGCTCCGCTCTTCCGTGCCTCAGCAGTGCTGCACAGACCTTACCAAATGCAGGACCTCAGGGAGCAAGCCTCACACCGATAATCCCAAACTGGGAGAGAGCAGAAGTGAGCTCTGACCTGTTTCCGTTCGATTCAGTGGAAGTCCTCTCTTCTCTTAAAACCAGCTGTTATTCGCTTTTGCCTTTTCTCTTCCTGCTGCTCAGTGGCTCTTCTGCAAAATGCAACAGGCAGCTTGCAAGCAAATATGTGAAAGCTGAGAACAGGTAAAGCGCTGGATTACACCCAGGCTCAGAGAGCCACAAACGCACACTACGGGGTGCTTGTACACGATGCCACAGAAGAATTTCAAACCACCTCAAATACAAGTGGTGTAACTACCAGGTTCGACAGGAAACTCCACATGTGCGTGGCACAGCTTGTTTTAGACATACTCCAGCCTGGGCACAGGCAGAGACATGCCCAACAGGTTTTCATTTGGAAAGCATTCACATTTGGCACCTGTTCATAAAAATGATCCTAACACCAGTGTAAAAAGTGTTTCCTTATGGGGGGAGGGGTGGGAAAAAACCCAAAGCCAAGCAGAAGTGATTAAAGTGCTATTGCTATAAAAACTACGCAGGATTAATGACTCAGCGCAGGCCAAAATACACTTTGTATTTGTAAACTCCTGTGTATCAATTAATAGCTTCTGTTTGCTAGCAAGCGTATGCCCACTGCTCCGCGAGGAGCTGGCTTCTGCTGACCACGCTCTTAAGGCAAGATCAATCTTGCAATTGAGTGCATTAGTTATAGCCAAGCTCCAAGGGCCTAAGGGAGAAACGTGGTGTTTATACAGATTACAGGAGGGTCAGCCACACTGCAAAGCAGGGGATTTAGCAGTGTTATTTGCTTGGCGCACTGGAGCGGGCTCTTCAACAAGCTGCTTTCACCCTGGGTCTCCTTTCCTCTCGAGGCTGCCACCAGAAGGGGCTGGGTGAAGGAGAACGGGGTGATGCGTGGAGAGCTTTGCAGTTCCCATGCAATGCAAGGAGACATGCCACCACGCGCTCCTGCAACACCTGCAATATTTGCCTGGAAAACCTCATGCACACAAGCCTTCTCTCAGGGTACTTCAGCAGCTAGAGGACCACGAGAGAAGGCTTGTGTGCATGAGATGGTCCCGCTAAGGTGTAGCGATGCGTGAGCACGCCACTTCGGTCCGTTCCCGCATTGGTCCCACCTACCCCTTTCAGCGCGCGCCGCCTCGGTCCGCCCCACAGGATAATGCAGCATTACAGCAAAAGATGATACAGCACCCGGGCCTCGGCCGCCTGCTGCTTAATTCACAACCCCGGTGTCAGTTAAACCTCACGGCCAAAACACAGAAGTGGAAATGGGGAGAGAAGCTGAGGGTGGTGGGAAAGGCAAGTTTCCGATGGCTTCTACCAGCTGTCTCCAGATGGGAGATTGCGAGATTGTGACTCTTCCCTCTGCCTCTGTCAGAGACCATTCCCACGGGCTCGTGCTGCTGCGCAGGCCTGCTGTTTATTTGGGCTTTGTCAAATATGCAGCGATGCCGCCGCGGGCGTCTGCTGCAGCGCTCTTCTGTCCAACAGCAAGCAAATGCCCAATTGCAAATGCCCTCGCGGTTATGGCACTGCCTCACCTTGGGGGGCGAGGAGGCACGTGGCGCCTCGGGGAGGAGCCGGTGCCTGCCCCGCGTGAGGAGGGAAGAGCTTACCTCCGGTAAGTGTCCCTCCGCCATGCTCCGCGCCCGGCTGCTCTCCGGTGCGCGCCATTGAAAAGTTAATGCGCGGCAAGTTTTTAGTCGAGGGAGCCTTGCTTCAGCTGCTCTACTTCGAACCCCAAATGGGGCCAGGGGTGCACAAAGTGCAAGGTTACAAGGGAGGAGGGGGCGAATATGCCGATGTTCGAGCCCTCCGAAAGGTGCTGCGTGTAGAGACGGGCAGTGGAAGCGCCAACAGACAGCGGCAGTTCCCTCACGGCGCTGGCGTCGTGTCCGTGTTATTTATCCACCGTCGTGCAGCGGTACCCCAGCCTCCCAAACGGAGATCGTGGCTCCAAATGCATGACACGCCAAGCGGGTCTCTGCGCCAGGAAGCCTGTCTAAGCAGATGCGACAGGTCACGGAGAAAGAAAGGGAGCGGGATTGTGTACTGAGAGGCAAAGGGCCAACTGCTGCCACTCAGCATCGCTCCTGTGGGTAAAGGGATCACACTCTGGCCCTAAGAGACTCACCTACGGTCACACGCCTGCAGCAGAGCCAGACATGGCCGCGACTCCCATGGAGAGCGCTAATGACCCTCTCGGGTGACCAGAAGGAATTTCCCCCAGAGCCTAGGGCCATTTAGGAGGGATGCATCTTCTCTGGGGCACCTGGGTCCCCGTGACTGCAGGGGTGGGCAACCTGAGGTCGCTCGCCCTGCTGTTCCTGAGCACGAGTGCACGAATTCACACGCATCGAGGACCTGGGGACTGTGCAGAGGTAACTAATGGAAGCAGGCAAGCCTGGCGGAGGAGCTGACGGAGACTCTGGCAGGCCAGGGGTGAGTCCACGGCCGCTCTACCAAGAGCAAAGTGCTGGAATCGACCGCCGTCTGGGAGGATTTGAAGGGCACAAATAAAACACAGCTGCCAAAAGGAAAAGACAGCTTGGTAACAGCGCTGTCCAAAATGGCACCACTCAAAATGGAGGGGACCGTCTGGTAACGGCGCCATTCAAAATGGAGGAGACCGTCTGGTAACGGCGCCATTCAAAATGGAGGCTCTCTCTCAGCCTGCTGACATGGCGTCCTGTCTGTGCCACTGCCCTCAAGCATCCCACACTGCCTCAGAAGGGGGAGCTGGGCACGCCACAAGGTGCTGTGGGTATGCTAATTAGCAGGACTCGTTATGCGGCCCGCAGCACCGATCCCGTGGGCGCCGCTGCGCAGGCAGCAGCACGGAGGGCCCGGGGGCAGCCTGGGGGACTGGCTCCGCTGGCCGTGACGGTGGCGTATGAGGAAAATATTGCCACCAAAAGGACCGCGCAAGCCCCTCAAAAAAGACTCAGAGGCCTGCGAAATCAGGTCGAAGGACTGGAATCGGCCGGCGCTCAGGCTTAAACACCCCTCAGGGCTTTGCCCATCTTGTCCGCCATGCGAATTTGGGAGAGCCTCTGTAGGTGCGGGAGGAGAGGGGCCCACATGCCTCAGCTTTGAGGCACGAAGCCCCAGCACTTCCCTGCCTTCATCCTCCTCCCTCCTTCATCCTGCCCGGCCTGCCCACTTAGCGCTGAGACGAGCCCCGAGGAAAGCACCTCTTCATTTCCCTGGGGGGTTTTGGGGAAAATAACATTGTGTGTTTGCAGATGAAATGCCACTGCCCGTGATTTCCCCCCCAACCCCTTCTATTTTCTGACAGTCCTGCCACAGATCAATACATTCGTTCAAAATTATCTAACGAGCACTCAGACTGTAATTTATTTTTCATAAGCGTTAATCTAATTCCTTCCAAAAGTTATGCCTCTGGGACCCTCGGGAATTAGAAAGCTATTCAAGACGTTTCCTTGACATTACTTAGGCAGAAAACAAAATCAGAGGTTTTTTTCAAAAAATAAAAGAAACAAACAGTGTCAGGCTCTTCGCAAAGATGGTTTTCAGACACCCAAAACCCATTTCATCTCATCTCAAATGCTGGGTTTTATATTTACCAGTTCACCCTCCAGCCAATCTGTTAGCACTTCGCTTCAGCCTTTAATAACTGCTAGAAAATTAGTTTTACCAGAACCCTTGATCTGATGTGGTTTTTATTGGAATCTAAAGTCAGACTCATCGAGGGGACAACTTCTGCACCAGATGTACTAGACCCATAAAATACCAACAGATCCCAGCCTGATAGCTGGAGTTGCTGGAAACTTTGTCATTTCTGCTTGGACCGGCTACCCAAGCTGGAACCAATATTATACAAGCAGCTCAAGTTGATGGAAAACTCCAAAAAGATGGAGTCTGACGGCAAAGTTATGTCGCCTGTCCTGAATCAGCAGGCTGAACATTGGTTTTAATGCATAATATTTGTGTGATTAATGTGCAATATATAATATATGTGTAATATGTAACATATAATGTATGTGCAATTCATGTGTAATGTGTAATATATGTGTAATATATATGTGTAATGTGTGCTAGATATGTGTAATTCATGTGAAACGTGTAATTAAAATGTGCTATATATGTGTATATATGTGCTATATAATATATGTGTAATTAATGTGAAATGTGCATAATTAACGTGTAATATATAATAGCTTTCTAGTTTGGGTGGTCTACATTAACACCCGTGTTGTCTACACATGCCCTAGCTGGATATATTAAGGCTTTATTGGGCTTTTAAAGCATACCACTGGGTTCCGTGGGAAAGGAGGCAAAGCTGTATGGAGTTTCCCATACCTCCATCCTGTTACTGGGGGCATGGCAAGGAGGGAATAGAAAATGGTTTTCCCTGTCCCCTGACAATTTTCAAGGCTTCGACATTTTTGCCCACCTGAAATCAGGAGAGAGAAAAAAAAAGTTGACACCTTGAAAATGCTCATGAACCGAAGATCTGAAACACAAAACCTGGGTCTGGTCAAACACAACGTCTCCATTCTCTCTCAACTTTCAAAATGACCGTCAACCCAATTCTCAAATTCACAAAGTCATTTCAGCCCCAAACAAGGACGTTTTGCATTTTAAAAATAACAAAAAGGGGACATTTTGACAATCATGGTTTTTTTCTTTTGATATTTGGGAAAGGGAAATCTCGTCTCATGAGCAGTTTTCATTTCAATCAATTTTCTGGACAAAAGAAGTTCCCTTGAAAATGTCCCCGAGCAGCTCTGGTTCTGGTTGCTGCATGTGGGCACCAGCCTCTACCTCTGATCCAGGTGGCTGTCATAAAACTGATCTCATCAAAGGTTGTTTAGTCAGACCTAGGGGACTTAGGGTCACGACTTGCGCATTGTTAGCGCACTCAGCCTGTAGTGTCTTGGTGCCGTGCAACCTCCTGTTTGCTCCTATGGTTCTATATCACCTGCAGGTAGGAGCTCTGCTATATAACAAATCACTTCTGTCAGAGAGATCTGCACTGTGACAAGCCTCTTGGATCATCTCCTTTAAAAAGCTGGACCGTAGCTAGCACACGCAGCATCGCCCCGCTCCTCCTGGCTGAGGAAGCCGGTGAAACACAACTCACGGGATTCTGCTGCAGACCGTCCCAGCGATGCTACCAGCTCCGCAGCCTGCATGCTTGTGAGCACTGAGCTTTGGATTTTGGCTGAGCCAGGGGCCGGGTCACCGCCCAACCCACCCAGGGGAACACGGTCGCATTGCTTGAGATGAAAGCAGCAGGCACTTCAGGATCCAAAGCTCTTGAGATGTTTTATCCTTTACAGGGCCCATGGGAGGGTCATTTTGACTCTTGCTTCATGACATTCAGCCGGGCGTCCTGCGGCACTGCCAGAGGAGTCAATGCCAGTGATGCCGAATGTCACCGAGGCCCCGTTTGTCCCTCGCGCTCCTCCCACGCCGACCCAACCGCTCCGGCACAGACGTATTGAGTCCCTCACCACTAGAGCAGCCAGAGCACCGAGCCTGGCATCTGCGCTGCCTCGGCACTGCAGCCAAAACGATACCCTGCCGGCTGCGGGGAAGGGCGAGGGGACATTTCCATGGGTGCGGAGCTGGATGGCTCTGCAGCTCGGCCAAATGCACAAGTGAGGGGAAAACAAACCCAACCAGGAGCTCTCATGCCCTTTGCAGAATACCCCACAGCGCAAGGGAAACCAGCAGAGCAGCAACAGCTTGGAAAAGAAACGACAGAGGGTGGAGGAGGAGAGTAGAGCAGTCTATAAAAATCCTGAAGGATGTGGAAAATGTGGAGCAGGGATCTGTTCCTTCCTGTCTCTTCTAACACAAGACCCAGGGAGGGCCCCAATGAAATCATCAAGCAGCAGGTTTAAAATAAACCAAAGGGATTTTTTTTCTTTTTACCTATGTTTGGAACTCATTGCCACAGGATGCCAGGGGAGGTGAATAGCTCAGCCAAGTCCCAAGAGGGATAGAAAAGTGCATGAGGGGCTATCCAACACAACCGTGAGTGCTGTTACCTGTTCCTGGTGATAGGGAGGGTCCGACGGGGAAGCGGTCACTCTGCCCGTGCCTTGTTTCTAATACTCTTCCTCTAAAGCAGTGCCATGGCACCCTGGGTGCCTAGAGATCCTCTTGAGGGTGCTGCACCACATTAGTACTGCTTGACGTACAAGCATGATTTATAAGATAAACCTGGAGGGTTCAACCAGGACTCCACAGCATTTACAACATTCTGCCTGGCTGCGACCTCAGGTCTTTGCAACAGGAGAATTCCTCATTACTTTTCTTTGGTCAAAAAGTGAAAACTGAAAACCTGTATTTTTTAGATGCCTTGAGCTTAAAGAGCAGTGCCTTGACTCTATTGATGGGTGCCTCCAGCCTAAAAAGGTTGGGAACCACAGCTCTAAAGCTTCTGCTACTTGTCAGTGTTGGAAACAGGATACCGGACTGCCTGGGCTTTGGGCAGAGCTAGCACATTCCCTTCCAGCATCTGTCCAAGCTGAGAGCCCTGAATCCTAGTGGGACTACTCAGGAGAGGTGGGGCCTAAAAAGAAAAGTCAAAGGGAACCTTTCTAAACCTCACACGTGGTTGGGTGGGAGGGGAAAGGGGCAGCAGAGTTGGAAAATTGGGCTGGCTGTAAATGTATCAGATTGTCCCCTTTCTTCGTTGTGGCCATGTATACACATGACGCTTACTGTGCAATGGCTCGTTACTGCTGCGCAGCAGCATCAGGGGGCACGAACTGTGATGAGAGTAGTAACAAGCTACTGATCAGTAAGCATCACCATGCAACTGTGATAGGATGCTACTGCACAGACATTTAGTACTTGGTTATAGTCAGTTAGTAACAACTGCGCAGTCAGCGTCTTGTGTAGACACAGCCTGAGGAGGGCAAGATAGCCCTGTGCTTAAAGCTTTCAAGGGGAGGTGGGCCCGTGGCCGGATAAGCACTGCCCCACTTGGCCCCTTCCCATGGTTTCTTGCAGTACAAGAACCATAGAGGTGATCTGATCTGAGGATACAAGACCTCTGGGGAGGAGGAGGAGGAGGAAGGAAAGTACCTGCCAGTAACATCCCCCCAAGCCATACCTGGCTCAGACTTGCTCTAGCTTCCACAGCAAGTACCCCGGGACACTGGCTAGCCAGCTGGAGCTCTGGGGACACCAGGAAGCTGAATTGTATCCTTTGAGTGATGGACCTGGAGCAGGAGAAGACATGCTGGTTTCCCACCTTTGGCCAGCAGCACCAGGCTCCCAGCTGCTATCACTGGAAACCTGCCCGGCTGCCCTGGCACTGTCCTATTCACTGCAGCCAGCTTCCAGCTGCCATGCAGTGCTGCAGTCAGCAGTCTGGGGGAGGCTAATTACCTTGCACTTTGATGGGCAACCAGCCCGACACAGCCAGGTATTTCCTGCCGTTTCCCTCATGCAGTGACAGGGAGCTGAGGTGAGTGAGGAAATACAGGCTGTGTCATTCAGGTATGGGAATCTGCATTCAGTGCCACCTTCTCCCCTTCTCCTGTGCACAAAAGGGAATTTAAGTGTAGAGGCACCCAGCAAGAATTTGCAAATGCCAGGAAATGCTGGTGTCCGTAACACAACTGGGGCAGATGGAGGGGTTATTTCAGTCATATTCACTGGGCCTGGGGCTAAGGAGAGGGTCCAGCGCTGGTCTAATCAGGCAGCCAACAGGAGGCACAAAGAGATGATGAAGTGATTTGCCCAAGTTCTCACAGCAAGTCAGTGGCAGAGCTGGGATTTGCACCAGGGGCCCTAGCTCCACGGAAGAGAATCTGGCCCCAAGAGCAGAACATCATGCATCACCGCATGTTAGCTTCATCAGGCATCTGCTCCCCGTAATCCCCTTGGCTGGGTAGAAACCCTTGGGGGATTTTGCTAAATAGGAGCAGGCTGAAATCCAGGCTAGCACCAGTGACCAAGCACTTTGCAGGAGCACAAAATAACTGCAAGTGTTCAAGAGCCCCGCAGGCCAAGGAGCTCTTTAATCAATGAAATCCATCCTGGCTTTTACAGAAGCCCTGAGGAGCTATAAGCACCAGCTGCAGGGCTGTGCTGGAAGTCTCGAGGCAGAAAGCTGGTGCTTTCAGCTTTTGCTACAAGAAAGCATCGTGGCACAGAGACTCACTAATATCACCTGGAGCTGAACGGCTGTGATTTCAGCCCAGCCTCTCTGGCGTTTGACTCCTGACCTATCACTTTAACAAGAACTAAGGGGAAAGCAAAGCCTCCTGGGCCGCCACGTAATCCAGTCCTAACCTTGCTTTACATTTCTGTCACTCCTCTCATCTGAAAGAGATCACCCGGCCCTGCACCAGCAGTAAGTGAGCCCCGTAACACTCTTGTGAGATGAGTCTGTGCACAGACGGGGAGCACCCAACCCTGGAGAAGTTAAAGGTCGTAGGCGATGACCCTAGCAGAACTGGAAACAGAACCCAGGCGCCCTGCACCCTAAACCCCCACATCACCTGGACTCTGTCACGGCTTGCTTCCCCTTGGTCTTTGGTGCTAGAGAGAAGAGAGGTCCTAAGGCCCCCAGAGCTACGACTGGATTTGAAATGGGGATGGCATTCTCGGTACCACCCCGAAGAAGGGGGAATAGCAACCCATCACACACGGGAATCCCAACGTGGCATGGTGCCAGGGAGGACAGCATGCGCACACTGCCTGTGACACAGCTAGTCATGCCACAGTGCAGGAGAGGGCACCCCGTATGCCCAGTCGTGCCCCAGGTGCCACCGGATACCACGTGCACAGTTATCCCAGGATGCTGGGGAAGCTAACGCTTCTGTCTGTCAAGCCCAGGCTCTTGGCCACAACAGGTCTTCTGCCAGGCTGGAGGCTGCTCGTGACTAGGCTGAGGCAGGCCCATGTTTGATCCCTCACACAGGGGCATATCTGAGGGACCCCTGTGCCATCTGTGCACATATGAATGCCCCTTTCCAAACTGGACAGTCATTACAACATGAAGCTACAGTGCTAAATTGCATTTCTCCATTCTCCATCTCCAGGCACAGTCCCGTACTCTAATGAGATTCTCCCCGGCTAGCACATTTTAACAGCAGCCATGCTGAAAACTCATATTCAGCTCCGGCAGTGACTTATGCGATGCAGAGAAAAACTGGAAGGATAGCACCCAGGAGGATTTTCCTCTATTTTCCCCAGCTCCATGGGGAGAAGCAGGTAATCTAATCAGCAGGGGGACATTTCCCTAATGCCTGCTGTGAACACGGCTGTCAAATCCTTTTGCATTAGAACAATATTGATGGTGGAGACTCCCAGCTGCCTGCAAATACCCTGCAAATAGCAGCAGGTCCTTGAAATGGGGGGAAACGGGGAGAGATTCTCTCCCTCCTGTCCCTTCTGGAAACAGTGCTCAGGACAGGACACAGGCAGCAGGGAGAGACACCTCTGGCAGGAGGATTCAATACGCCACAGTTAAAACAGCGCACAACATATTGTCCATACAGACAGGAGGATGTCACAAAGACCTTTTAGGGCCGGATGCCAGCTGATTTGGTAAGAAGGAGGCTTAGGCAGATTGTGAGTGCTGGAGAAGTCACAAAAGCAATTCCAGCTCAGTCCTAGTTCAGCAAAATCACTTAGGCCTGACCAGGGCACCTCAGCCTCAGAAGCTATCCACGTCAGCTAGCAAAGTGCCTCTTCTTGCAGACCTGGATCAACTCCTAGAGCAAGATGCTTCCATTGTGGGAGTAACGGCATCTAAGTGAAGGCGCCTCTAAGCTTGATTTGAATCTAGCCCAACGTGAAAGCCAACAGCTCCCACATTTTCTCTGAGGTCCTACAGTCCAGAGCTCAGGAGTCCTAGGTCTTATTCCCACCTCTGGCAGCCACTTCGTTCTGCATCTGTGGGCAAAGACCCGCCAGTAACACAGGAATCACGTTCACCGTCCTTTAGAAAGTACGGGGAGCTCCAGCAATAAAGAGTCCTCAACAGCTACCCAGAGCTGTTACAATCCTGTCTTGTTACCGCCAGCACTGGAAAGGAAAAGACCAGCAAGATCAACCTAGCCCAAGGCACAGAGTTGGGAGAGACAACTGCTAGAGGAAAAGAGCAGCCATCCCATGACAGTCCAGACAGAGTAAGGCCTAAAACCAGGGCCAGCAGCAGAGTCAGGGAAGAATCCTCCCTAATTCGCACCCATCGCATGCCTCTTCACTAGGGAGTCGAGGCCAGTGAAAGGTGTTGGCCAACATTAGGACCTGTGAAAAGGCACCATAGATCCTTTTGTGCATGGACACTTTGACGCCATCACTGAGAAGACCTGGCCTCAATGCACAGCTGCTGTCAAAACATCCCCTAGGTCACCAGCTCCTCCCACGCTAGTTATTCCTTCGTCAGAAATATGCCACACAAACAGAGCAGCCTTGATGCAGCACCGAACAGTCCTTCCAAACGCTTTGATCTCAGCTACCTGCACTCCACAGCTCCCTCGCTGCTCGGTGATCAGCTGAGATGAGGCGGTTATGAGAGGCTGGGGGAGAGGCACGGTTCACATTTTCTGTTGCCGGCATTTAGGTGGTTTGCCGCTGCCTGCAGAATGCATTTCTCCTTCCACCTACCGTCTAATGATTCCATGCGCAGCCCAAAAGGGAGACAAATTCCAGCAATACTTAAAAGCTAATTAGTCTAAGAACTGACTTGGAAATGATTATTCAAGTTACAGAACATGTGGCTTTGTTCAGAAGTTTCTCTTGATTTAACATAGAAATAAAGCTGTAATAAAGCCTGAAATTGGGACACAGACTTCCTTTCCTCCCTGTCTGTAAACCTGTTAGAAAATAGGCTTCTCTTCCCTGCAGCCGTCTCCCATTAGGAAAAGCCGTGCCAGTGCCATCTGTATGCACTGTCCCGTCCATGCTCAAACAAGCCCGGGCCAGCCACAGGCTGGATCTGCAGCTCTTGCCAGCGAATTTTCAACAGCTGTCCCATGGCTTGATTTGCATATGGTGGAAGGGAATGGTGCCATATTGCTCCTTATTCAGCCAATCGCAATTGGGGGAATCAGTCGATCCAATCCCAATTACCTCCGCTAGACACAAGTTCCAGATTCTCCTTTCTTGCAAGGGAGATGGACATTTAAAGAGCCAGAGCAGTGAATGCATGTTGGTGAGAGTATGCAAATCTCTGCAGTCACTCTGATTGGTTGCCAATTGCACATTAGTTTTGTTTCTGACCATCAGGGATCCCGGTTTTCTCTGATAAAATAATGTCCAAAAGTTTCTGATTAACCCGCCCCTGCTCCAGTCCACATTTTTCTGTGATTAAAACAAAATGCCACTATTATATGTTATATATAATATATAATTATATAGCTATATTAATATTGATATCTATCTATCTAGATAGATCTAACGTCTATATAGATATATCTATCTATAATAGTGGTGTTTTATTTTAATCCCAGTAAAAGGTGAATTTGGGGGGGTTTAAAATCAGAAAAATTTTGATTTTTTTTTTTAAATCAGAGAAAACCAAGATCCCTGCAGTGACCAGTATACCCATGCTAAAATGAACATGGGGCCTTCAGATCCTCAGCTTTTTCAACCGGCTGAAGAGCAATTATTACGTATGCGAAAATATCGAATCCCCCTTTCCAACATAACCTCTGGACTTGCTTCCTAGTAGCGACTGAATCCTGGCTAATCATATCCTGGCTTAACAAGGCCTTCTGTCTCCAGGATGAGTGAACTTGGAACAGGCTTGGCACCCCGCGCCGGACCCAGCTTTAAATCCACTCGGGAGCCCAGCGGCTGGTTTCTGCAAGCAGCAGTGACCTCCTGTGGTCCTTCGAAACACTGCACGCTCCTCCAGACAGGCGGGTCTAGAAATGTCAGGACGCTTTAGACATTTTCCCTTCTTCACACATGGCTCTCAGCGGTAAAAAGACTCAAGGGACCTCCTGGATGAGGGAGAGCGAGCAGAATTCATGCTCCTAGCTTCCTAGCAGCTCAGTCACACAGCACCTGGGGTGTTTCATCCAATTTATTTCTTCATTTATCTCCGGCACTAGCCATGTGCCCTGGGCCAGGAAATGCCAGTCTGGCAGACACTCAGCCCTGTATGCCCACACAGTCCTCCACCACCTTCGCTTTGCTGTTTGCTTCATCTCATCCTCTTTCAACAGCTCCTTCCTTTTTCATCCCAGCCCAAAAACCTCAAACATTTTCAAGATGGCTGCCTGAGTACACATGCAGATTTATATTCGCATGCCTATTCATGAGACTTCCCCGTTAGGCAAATACTGAAATTGCAAAAAGGAAGACTGAGGTTAGACATTAGGAAGAGCTCTCTAGCCATGAGGATAGTTAAACACTGGTGTAGATCACCTAAGTAGAGAATGGACTCTCCATCGTGGGGGGTCTGTCGGGATTGATCTAGATGTAGCTGAGCTGCCTTGGTGCAGGATAGGATGAGATGACCTCGCAAGGTCCCTTCCAGACCAGTTGCCTGTGGTTCTGCTACTTCTGGTGTTCTTGTAAACTTGAGCACGATCCATCTTGCTGGACACCTGGGAGAAGCGATGCAGGTGGGAAATGCTCCATCATTACGTCCCCCAAAGTAGCTGTAGTGGCAGAGAGCTGCAAAACCTCCTTGAGAAGGTGGGTAAGAAGTTGGGTGCTTAACCCATACTCAGTTCTGTGCTCCCATGGTTTCACTGCTAGCAACACCTGAGCTACCTAGTGGCACAGCCTTCTCTACAGCGGCTGCACAAAGCAGAGAAGCCACGCTGTAACTAATACAGGCAAACCACATTTATAAACTCATTACCTAGTAATTCCCAGATTTTATGCATCCTGAACAAATGCTGCCCCTTAGCACCCACTGAGTCCCCAGACCCAGCTGGCCTGTCATTCCAGATATTGCGACTTGTCAGCAGAGGACAGATCTTTGCTGGGATTTGGGAATACTGAGTCTCCTGCTTAATTTAATCGCTGCCTAAGTTGATCTCCTGTTTAATTGGATCAAAACCACAGGAACCTAATCGCGTTAGCATGTTGATCATGTTAAGACAGGTACCATCGGATAACTCACTCGCTGCCCATACAAAGCTGCCATTTAATTAATCAGGAAAACGATGAACATTGAAACAAGCAATCGACTATAGGAGACAACAGGCTGCCTTCGCTGGCCATCCTGTCGATCAAGAATGCCGTGGCTCATAACATAGACCCGTCACAAGCAGCATCAGAGTTTGTAGCTGCAAAAGCATGCAGAGTTGACTTCCAAGTCCTGAAATCTTGGTGAACAAAGCTTATTTGTTATTTAATAATTTAGTGTTTAATTTAATATGTTTAGTTTGTCACATGGCTATAATTTAATTTTTTATGACTTATTGCATTTATTAGTAGCCTAAAGAATTGAATTTAATTGAATTTTGTTTTGTCATTTTCTGTTTTGAATTTTGGGGGGGGGGGGAATTATAAAAAACTTTTGAGATTACAGCTTTATTTCTGAAACTTCTGCTAATAACTACTACATACTTAAACTGAAGGAAAGGATGCCAAAATACATATTTGCCCAGGGAGCCATTTGCCCTAAGGCAGCGGTTCTCAACTTTTTGCACCTTACATCCCAACCAACCATTTTGACAAAAAAAACCCTGGTCCCACCATGATAAAAACAAAAGCCAGCTTTTTCCAAGAAATGTATTTTTATGTTTACATGCATTTTAGTATATTAATCGCTAATGGAAATTTTAAAGGACATTAAAAGTCCCACCTACACGACCTTCACGTCCCACTGGTTGAGAAACACTGCCCTAAGGCAGACGAGGAGTCAAGGCAAAGACCAAAGTGACTGTCCAGTCTTCCATTAGCCACTCCATGCTGGACCCTCTTCCAAGTAAGCTCGTTAAACTGCTATTGGTCATTCAACGCCAAGATCTCAAACGCAGGGAACATTAGCTGACCCGCCACAAAGACCGTGCACAACTGGTCTTTCCAACCGTATGTATCCACAGTCAGGCTGCAAGCCCAGCAGGGCCCAGATTCACCCCACCTATAGCACAAGCCACGAGGTCCACTCAATTCAATTCCTACCTCTAAGTGAAAGGTAAGGATGTGCTGTAAAGAAGGGCTGGCAAGACGGTGGAAAAGTAACACGTCTCCCAGCAGCCAACACCAGCGAAACTGCTCCAAATGCAGGCCTACCCGCCAGACATCAAGGCTCTGAATCAGTAAAGCACTGACCCTCCCTAAGCACCCACCTGTGAACTACTGTCATCATCCCCACCACCCATGAAAGCAGGGAGAGAAATCCTGTAGACAAAGACCCAGGGGGTGAGAGAGCAGCTTGGCCAATACAATTCTCCAGCGCCAACATCCACACATATTTCTAGGCAACTGGCTTTCATCTCCACCTTTTCATCACGACAATTCTTCACCCAGGAGGGGAACTTGGGGGGAGGATTAGAAAGAAGTTGTCATTTGCCTGAAGAGTGGCGAATCATTTGGCTTTCATTGGACTTGAAAGGGAATAGAAGGATTTGTGTGAGTTACTTGGGTCCATCTAGATTAACAGCTTGTTAAGAGTCAAAAATAATATTACCACATGAAACCACTACCCGCACTGGGCTATTCCTTCCATTCAGCTCTTTAAAGCTATTGCCTTGCCTTTGAAATTCATAGCTGTGTACAGTGTGTATATAAATGAATGCACACTGAGCCTTCCAGCTAGGATAGCCAAGTGACATGGTGGGGTGCAGCCACAGGCATGCACCTGGTACTATACTTCCAGCCTTGATCTGAAAACCTGTTGCACTGTAATCAACTTGCAAGATTGCAGCCAGGGTCCAGCACAGGATGCTGGTGATTGTGTTTGCCCTGGAAGGGTTAAAGAAAGCCTACTGTAAAAGTCAATGCTTTAAAAAAAATAATCAAGAGCCTCCTATATCATTAATATTGTGTTGGTACACCCCATGGACTTGCTGTAGAAGTAAGATTTCAGAGCCGTGGATTTGCTGAGCTGTCAAAGAAGCTCCAAGTTTACTGCAAACAAGTCTTTGCCCTAAATTTCTGTCTGCTCTCCACAGCCCTCGGGATTGCCACTGTGAGCTCTGCCCACTCCCTTCTGCTCTACACACATGCTGCTGATGCTAGAGGACCTTCTGCAGCAGCATGTAATTCAGACTTCGGGTCCCAGTGTGATCAGCACCGCAGCATCAGACACTTTCAGCAGACTCCACAAAGGACCCTTCTATCTCTTGCATGAGATTTTCATCTGCATTGTGGATGAAGTCACCTGACGCATTCTGCACCAGATGAGAAATCCTCTCACATGCAGACACATGCACAGAGTAAGAGTCAGGACACTTGTTTTATCAGCAGAGAAAATATATGCTTCACAGTTCATGGTTGCTTGGGGCTGGAAGGGACCTTACAGATCATGAGGGCCAGCCCCCCTGCACTTGGGCGATGCACGTATGCAACAAAATCCCCAGCTCAGCAGCCATCAGAGAAATGCTTGGGTCATCTGGTGTCTGTTCTTCTCTCTCACAACATCCTCTTCAAGCTCCTGGGAGCAGAAACCCTAATCGTTGTATAGCCCTTTGTTTGGAATAGGCAATGGCGGTGGTGAAACCAGAACTTTTAACAGCACACCACAGCGCTACCTAGCAGGAAGTCAAGAAGAGCATGAGGAACTGGCACAATGAAGAAATTAAGTGACGATATGTAATTACCCAGGCCAGGGAAGCAGCGCTCCTTATTCATAATCCATTGTATCACTCAACCCACTAAATCTGTCCATAATCATATACCATTATCACTGAGAACAGCAGGATAAATAGCCTCTTCTTTTGATTCTAAGAATCGGGGGGCTTGCATTTCTCTACCGTGGAATTAGAGAGAAATTAAAGCCATGCTTGAAAAAGAACAATTGCCTTTTATTTATATTTAACAGCAGCCTTCCTACAAATCCCAGCCAAAATGTAATTTACAATAATACATCAAATTTTACAGTACATAAAACTCTACACACCTAATAAAAAAATCCTGCAACAAGAAATTGCTTGCTCCTTCCATAAATTATTTAAGAGTGGAGCTATATTTAGCCTCGCTGTCGGAGGGATTTCAGAGTAGCCACAGTGGGTGTTGAGCTTACTGGGTTGAAACTGGTTACACGAGAAGTAGGGAAATGGCTGGGTTCCAGTTAGATGTTACACTAATGCCAATGTCTCCCGTGGTGGTATTATGCACACAAAGGCCCACAACTGTGGCTGTGGCCATGTAGCCTGTTGCCCAGCTCAGGAAGATAAATGCAAAGTTAACTTTAAATCGTCCTGCTCCCCTGGTCTTGGTCCATTTGTGTCCATCTCATCTAAACCAGTATACTCTGCACCAATAGCTTCAGTGGGTGTGGTAAGAGGCACCAGTATGCATGCAGACTACAACCACAGTCCTTTTCCTCTATCCCTGCAGTGGCATTGCAGCCAATGCACCAATGGAAGATTCATGCGTGTTGGGGTCCTTCTCCCTGGTCCAGGTATTGGCCATATTTTCCTACAAGTATAATATAAAGCAGTCATAGACTTGCACAGAGAGTAAATTATAATGCACCATCTTCTAAGACCTTGGTCATGACTGTCCTCCATCTGCAGGGAAATTCCCCATCTCCTCCTCCAACCATGGCATGATACAGCCTGCAATTCTATGTGCAGCTCAGGCCCTACTTTCTAGGAAGGCTTTAACATGGCCAAGAACTGAGTCCAGCTAATTTGGCTAAGAGTCAGGGGGCAAGGATGGAGCTCTTCCCAGAATGAAAATCCCCAAGGAGGGAGAGGATTTGCATGTGTGATCTGTGGGCATAGGAGTGGTAGCAAAGGGGCCAAGTTTGATAAGGAGAAATTTAGGTTGAATGCTAGGAAACATTTCCTGCTACGAAAGAAGCATAGTGGAAACAGCATCTTAAGGGAAGCCTCATTTCTCGAGAAAGTTAAAAGCTCTGCTGGTTGAGTGCTTTGGGGACCTCTCTCGCGCAGGCGCCAAGGAAGGGTTAAGTGCCCCAGAAGGTCTATTCTGTTGCTACAATGCCAAAAAAATAAAAACCCAAGGAAAAATTGCAAAGGGAAGGAAATCCAAAGGGAGGAAAGCAACAAGCCGGCAGCACGGAGCAGAAAACACCCCCAAGGTGACAAGGAAATCGAAGGGAGGGGACTCTGCAGTGTCACTTAGGGGGGCAAAGCCTGAGACGTAGGAAGGGAAAAATTATGGGCTCGATTCAGCTTCCTCTGAAGTTAAGGAGAGGCTGCTCTTCAAGGGCAGCCAGGTATGAGAACTGACGTGCTAGGATAAGAAATTAAGGGGAGATAATCACCCCTCCTCCCCAAGCACCAGGCTGATGCCCTCCAAACTGCAGCCTAGATCCAAGCACATTCCAGAGCCCAGAGGAAACTCTCCAGCTCAGGCCAGAGGAAACTATGAAGCAGACCTCTCCAGCTCAGGCACCTCCGTCTCTTGTATCTAGCCTCTCCCAATGCAATTGCCTTCCCAGGACATCTATATGCTGCATTTCGTTGCTCTCCACTGCAGCAGGCCATGGGTTGCACATTGGAAAACCATGCTGTTCCCAGGCTCAGGTGGGAATGGCTGGATGCTGCGACACAAATCCCATGTCCCAGGGACAAACCCCTTCCAAAGCAGCGGGGAAAGGCACCCCTTGAGTCACAACAAAAGCCCAGATAGAAGCAATCAACAATTGCAACCAGCAGCCTGGGAGGCGCCTCCTTGCTGCTCTGATTTACTGTTTGTCAGGCAGTGGAAGTGGGCTGTGCCACCAGGTCATCGCACCCTTCATCACCCCAGTTATCGCTTTCAGAGCGTGGCCCCCCCATCACTCAGGAATTATGGATCTGCTCAGCAAAGTCATAGGAAATAATCATTTGCTGCTTGGGGTTCAGAAATGCAGAAGCCAAATGAGGTTTGGTTTGCTTGTCTTGAGACCGTTCGCAGTGCGGGGAGGGGGGAGCATCCTCCCTGCTGTAGAAGGAGCTTGCTTATTTTGAGTGCCTCTCCTGGCACATACAGCAGACCACAAACTGCACCTAGATCACTTTCTTTTCTTAATGTATTAACTGGCATTGAAGTAAATAAGCTCGGGGTTTTGGTGACAGAATGGTTAGTACAAGGATGCTGGCTGCACTCAACATTCAAAATAATGAAAGGATTTAATTGGGGACTTTAAAGGGGCAGTATCAAAATTTAGGATTTTTTTTTTTAATAAGCAAGGGCACAGCTGCGAGGACCAGGAGTGCAGGGAGGACTCCAGCCTTGGGGGGAGAGGCCTGAGAAACCATGCCAAGGCATTGCTTCTGTCAGAGCTCCCTCCCGGCCAAACACCAGAAGATGGACATGGGGGAGAAGCTGTACCATGTAACTCCAACCGGATGAACCACCACCACCATGTCCACGTGGGCCAGCGCCCCTGCCAGAGTGCCAGGTGAGGTATGAGCTCCACCCACACGTCAGAGCTGCAGTGACACTAGTGTATCCATACAGGGATAAGCCCTCGCCCCTCTCAGTTGCCCAGTCCAGTGCCAACAACCCCATCCAAGCCTCCTCAGCCTTCTCTGCTGGCACTTCTCCCCATTGCACTTCTTTTCTGCTTCCATCCGGTCCTGGCCCTCCTTCCTCTCTCCATCCCATCTTCCTCTACCACCCCACTGGATCTGTGGGTCCTGACCTTCCCATCCGTGGCCTCCCCCTTATAGACTCTCAGCTGCTTAATGGCATTACAGTGTAGCATCTCCTTGACCAAATTATGGGTGAGTGAAGAAGAGGTAAAGGACATGATCACGTGAGAGAATGGCAGAGGTGAGAATGGTATTGGAAGCATAAGCGAGACAGGTCAAAAGAAGAAGGTGAAAGATCACTTGGAGGGCATTTGATGGTTTCATGCTAGTCCAGTCTGGTTTAGGACAAGTCATTGCTTAAATAGCGGATAAGAATAGACATGTGACTGTGATGGGCAGGCTGGCAGTGACTTAGCCCAGGGGTTTTGAAAGGGCAAAAGATGATTGGAGGACTTGGGATTCCCTTTCCACACCAATCAGGCCCCAGAGACTCACCCCCCCACCCCGTGTCCCCTGATTGGCCCCTTGGGTCACCTGGAGGGGGATAAAAGGGGCAGCGTGGGCTGACTCAGGAGAGACCAGCGAGGGACAACAAGGAGGGAGCTTCATAGAGCTGGCAAGAGCTGAGCTGAGCTGGGATCCTATGACCCCAGCTTTGGGATCCTATGACCCCAGCTGACTTCCTGCCCTTTGCTCAGATTTAGCCAAGCGCTCTTCCCACGAGATGTCTGGGTAGTTGAAGTCTCCCATTACAACCATGGACCGGGAACGTGCAGCCTCAGCCAATTCCCTGGCAAACTCCTGGTCAAGCTCTTGACTTCAGGTGGGAAGTCTATAGTAGGCTCCCACTATCGTGTCCCCTGTGCCGTGTTCCCCACGGATTTTAACCCAGAGGGTTTCCAGCCGTCCATCTTGGTCACCAGTATCAGCTTGCAGGGACACATAGCTCTCCTTGACATAGAGAGCTACACCCCCGCCCCTTTTGTCTACTCGATCTCTCCTGTACAGGGTATATCCGTCTATACCCATGGTCCAGTCATGGGTGGAGTCCCACCAGGTCTCCGTTATCTCTATGATGTCATAATTATTTGCATTAAGCAGGGAGGACAAGTTCTTCCTGCTTATTCCCAAAGCTCCTGGCATTCGTGTACAGGCAGACAAGTGTCCCCTTGGGGGCCCTTGCCTTGTCCACAGATTGATCCAGGGCTGGGGCAGGGGTGAGCTCCCTTAAGTGCTTTGGCCCGCTGGCTTTGCAAGGATTGCTCAGCGTGGCCACCAGTGGCAGTAGTCCCCTCATCCCCTGGCTGGCTTAGTTTAAAGCCCAGTGAAGCAGGTCAGCCAGTCTGACTGAGAAAAGCCTCCTCCCCAGCACAGAGAGGTGGAGGCCATCCCTTCCCAGCAGCTCTCTGCCTCTCTCACCAAAGAGCAGACTGTGGTCATGGAAGCCAAAGCCTTCCCGATGACACCAGTGCCACAGTCTTTGGTTCACTACCTGGATCCTCCTCTCCCTCCTCAGCCCATAGCCCGAGACTGGGAGGATCAAAGAAAACACCACCTGCATATTCAGGTTTGGGGGTTTTTTGGCCACATATTCAGGTACAGAAGAGACTCTTGCTAAGGCTCAGTATTGGCCAGGTTGTATTAGTTTTCCCTGGGGTTTTCACAGAAGCAACCATCAATATTTTCTCTGGGCAGGAAAGAGAGTACATGTTTCTGGTGAAGAGGAATTTCTTCCACCTATGAGGAATATTTTCCTTCCATTCCAGGACCCCAAGAAAATGATAAAGGGATTAAGCCTTGGATCCTACCAAAATTGGTCACTCCTCAGATATTACCTTCCCAATTTTATAATCTCCCTCCAGAAATAGAAACAAGAACAGAAACGCTACATAACATAGCCATGTTGTAGGTTCCTGAACATCATCTTTTGGAAGAGCAGGGAAGAGAGATTTTAAAGGTTAATTCCCTGGCTTCCTCTCACATATTGTTTGAGAGATGCAAATTATCCAAGGGGATGCCCAGCTTCCCAATGCAGCAGGACAGACCAAACTGGGAGACCCTGCTGTAGCCTCTCCTGATGCAGAGGAGAGTCAGAGGTCTTCAGGTCCCGGCAGTGAATCTGAAGATAATCTCATGATGATTTCACGTGAGAGGACTGTTTACGCCCCTAACCCTGTCTACGTCTCTAGAAGTGCTTCCAATTTCTCCAATTTCTTCATGCATTTCATAGCGTTTGGCTGAAAGCCCCAGCTCCTAGAGTCCCACTATTTCTATGTGTGCACAGACAAGACCTAGGCTCTGTTCAAGCAATTGGCCTTCTAGGGTGTTTGTACATGTAACATTTTTTTCTCTTTCTTGTGCTGCAACAGGTCACATTACAGCCACCCCAGGGAAAGCCGTGACATCCCTAGGGCACCATGACCACGCTGGCTCTACCCTATGGACGCCTACTAATCTCGCCTGCCATGTCTTGCTGGTATAAATGATGAATCAGGAGAGGCTGCCCTCAAGTTGCTGCTCGGTCACAGTCCTGACAGACTCCTCTAAACCCTGTGGGTTGTTGGACCCCTTATTAGGTCCCACACTCAGAAGGTGCCTTACAATACCCACAAGCCTTATGGGCTAGATGCATGGCTCCACAATCTTTCCTTTACTGTGTCCCATGCCTCACAGATGGCAATTAAATGTTGTCCCTTTTTATAAGGCCTCCATCTGACTTGGCCTCCTGCCATCACGCCCTCTGGTGCTGGGCTCTCCCCATGCCTGTCTCTGCACCCTCTCCAGCGCTGGGCTCTCCACTCTGTAGTGTGCCCCAATGAGGCCTCCTTCTCCCCTATAACCTCAGCCTGGTCTACGGGTTTAAATAACAACAGAAAACACATACTTGCAACTAACTGCATGCTCCAATCCATATAATACCTACAGGGATTCAGAAACTGATTCGAGTGATGAAGAGATCTCAAAATCTGCAATTTCCCATCATATTAATGTTTTATATATTGTTGTATTACCGTTATATTACCATTGGATTAGACTATTACATTTTCCTAACACCTCGAGCTGGACATATGTTTGCATGTTTCATTGCCACTGAGCTATGCATTATTAATACCTGATTTACCCACATTCTGAAATAAAAAATGGTATTGCCTTATTCAAGATAACTACAAGTAGGCTAGCCTAAGTTATAATATTTTCAGTACTGCAGGCCTGCTGTGAAATTTGTAGTGATAAAATTTGGGAGGTTTTAGCACTAGAGTACTGTTTACAAGGTTTTTAATTACATTGAGTCAATACATACATGCTAATGTGTCAGCCATCTTGAAATCCAAGATACCTACCATGACAGAAATGTTATGATTATCCTCCTTGGTTCATACAGTGTTGGTTTTGTCATTAGAATTAATTTTCTAACCCTGGTGGGGCTGAAATATTGACCAAACCATGACATCCCACAACTGGCTTGATTTCAATACGGTGGCTACACACACAACTTACCAGATTGGCAACGTGACTTTTCTAACACAGGTAGACCACCTCCACTTCAAACACACTATTGCTGCTTGTTGCAATGAGTTGCCAATGACAACAAAATCTACAGACCTTATTGGTCAATTTATACCCTACTACCTGGCCCTTTCACTTCCCCCTCACATGTCCTCTGCTGTCAGTGCTGATGACTGCTCTGGTTCTGCCACTCAATAACCTCACTCAAACTGCCCCAGAGAGGCCTTCCTCCTGCCTTCCCCTGCTCATCACCAACTTTAGCTGGTATTTGGAAAATACCCACTCCTGGACACTCCCCAGATACATCTGCTCCATTCTCACTCTGTGGCCCCCAGAGCTGTTACAGAGGGAGGCAGAGGGGGCACAGGCTAAGGCACATGGCAGTTATGCTGAGACTTGAACCATCCTGCGAGGAGAGCAAAAAGCAAGGTCCCAGGTCCCTTGAGTGACTGAGTGAGTTCCCAGACTCCTCTACATTGGCTCAGCTGTCTGTGCCAGACAAGACAGCACCAAAGGCAAACACTAAGGGTCTTTGCTTTTGGAGCAAGGGGGAAGTCAATGTTCTCTGGCACCATGGAGCTCCATGGCACTGTGGCAGGAAGCCCAGAGACAACTATGAGGTCCCTCAGAAGTCACAGAGCGGACATGTCTTCTCTGTGAGAGAGCAGGGAGAATAGGAAGAAGCAAAGCAGAAAGGGGCAGGAGACAAGCACGTTCTGATTTCAACTGCTCAACCTCCTGGCAGAAAGGCAGGAGGGGGATGCTGGGTGACTTACGACTCTCCAGACACCAGGATTTACAGCGCGCTGCTCAGGCCTTTGCCTTCCGTTCCCATATTGCGCCTTGGTTCAATTAAATTTAATTGAATTGATTTCTTAGAAGAAGGCGCCGCTGAGCAGAGAGGTTTATTTACAGCACAGCCGCGTGAACGGCTTCACCAGCGGGGAGCACAGGAGCATGATCGAGACACAGGCAGGGACTAAAACAGCCTGTGCACACTGGAACAGGCACCATTGGCTTTGGTGCCCAGGACCTACTTTTCTCAGGAGATTCCCAACCCAAACACACCTGTCACTGCTAATGCCAGCCCAGCCTTGCTGGCACACATGCCACACTGCCTGATGCTTTTATTGGTCACAGGAACACCTCCTGCACAGTGCTACGTGTCTAGCATGAAAGTTTGGCTCTTGTCTAGCACTAGAAGGCCTGGGAAAGTCAACACGATTGGCGCCAGGGACGTATATGAGACCAACGTGCCTACAACAGCTATGAATTTGGTGGTTGGGGGCAGAGTTCTCTTTGCCCCGTTCACCTCCCCAAATGAATATAATCCTTGGCTGGCAGAGGCTACCTCTACACACAAGCAGGGAATTCAGTGTATTCATCTCTGGTTTTCCAGCTGGGCTGCACAATAAGGGAAGGGAGTGCTGTGTTAACAAGCTCATGCTAGCAGAGGCTGCCAGAGGACAACTCCAGAGATGGGAGTAGAAATATCATGCTATGGGCTGCCTTCAGTTGACCCAGCAATGAACAAGCCAGAGGTGGCCAAGATACATTACTATGCTGAGAGGGCTCTCCACATCGACGTCTCTAGCCCTGGCATCACCACAAGGAAGCTGTTAGCCAACGTGCTCAAACCATGGCTAAAGTAAGCCTGCCCCCTCCTCCATATTGTTTGTGTAGCTGTGAGTGATGATGTCAGGATTTCACTCCAGGATCTCAACGCTCTTTATTTTGCCTGGCCATTTTCCTCCAACTAACCATCAGAAACATCAGGCAGGACTGAGACCCACAGACTGTTTCATCCTACCCAACACAGAGCAAGCGCGAAACTCTCTGTCCCTATGGACAGTTCCCTGGGGAGTGCCAAGAGGCACACCTGGAAGCAGAGCCCTCGCCCACCACTCCACATAGGTGACGAAACTCATCATCTTGGAGACAGAGGCCTCTCAGGCCCCGATCCTGTGACCTTTGTAGATTATGAACGAACGCCCATGGATGCAACACATCCGTGTCCCATGGTTTTGCTCTGGGCAAATACCACACTGACACTTCCTCCCAAATTGCCTGGCACCACTGCAAATCTTCCTTCACCTTGTTAGAGGAAAAAACTCAATGTATTTACCACCCCTGCCTTATTGTTGATCAAGGTCTTCTCTCAAAATGTTCCCCTGGCTAAATGAAAAGACAACAGGAGACTTAAAGGCAAAAACAATCTCCGTGTATTCCAGACGCTCTCAAAAACCCCGTCATTTTGCGGCCAACCACCGTTTCCTTTCCCCATACTGAGCTGCAAATAAAGCAAGCCTGACCTCTCTGCAGAGAGCAGCATGCTCTAGACTGACAGTGTGGCTGAGCAGGCTTTAGGACTCCAAAGCTTTCTTGTGCTCTGTCTTCCCCTGTCATACCATAGCATTTTCTATGATCATTTGCTATGATTTCTAATTATTCAAGTTTGGTACTTTTCATCTCTGAAATCTGGCCATCCTTTTAATTGGGTATCTGAGCTCAAGAGGAGTTTGCATCATCACAGCCTGGGCCAACTTGGGGTCCCACTGCACCATCCTTCTTCCTACTTCCCTCTTAGATCATAAGGCAATGGACTCTTGCATCCAGATTGGGTATCTGGAGGACCTGACTTTCAATAGGGAAGGTTTTACCAGATGAAGTGCTGAACAACCCTTTGTTCTTGGAGTTGGCCTCCAACCAGTCCAAACCAGAATCTTAGTGGTCTATAAAGGTGTTACTTATACAAGCGTTAACACTCAAGAGGAAATTTAATAAGGCAGTTTTCTTTATCTCGGCATTAACTGCGGCATAAGTTTGGGAGAGCTCCCTGGCCCAGACCTTGGCGCTTTCTCCTTCCTGGCACATTTTACTAACGAGGGTTCAGAAGTTCATCAGCATTTTCAGTCCTTGCGCACTTTGAGTCCTTTATTACCTTTATTCATGGTCAAGAGCAAGAGAGGCTCCTGACCATGAATGCAGTCAAGGTCTTAGCATTAGCATGCAGTTACTACATCGCAGTGTACAAATGACACAAGCTTACACCATTCGCTCAAGTTTATTAACGCGCTTAAAACTAAAACCACAGCATTCTCGCTATTTTGACGGCCTATAATCTGCACCAACAGCTTGTGTCAACACTATGTAATAGCTCCTTTATATTTAAATAGGCAAGACAATGCTTTTACAGCATTCATTCCACATTTTCTCTGTCTTTAGACTATCACTGAATCCACCTGCAGGATACTTGATGCTTTCTATTCCCAACCCCAGCAAGACATCAGTGCATCAGCTGGCACTTCATCCAGCTCTTTTTCCTTCTCTACATGACCAATCACTCCCCAGTTTGGTTTACAGGCTCTTATGTCCTCCCTGGGTTTCTTTTAATTCAAAACTCCTTTTCAAACACCCCAGATTTGGTTAATCAATTCCCCATTCGTTTGCAATATATGACTTCTTTTCCCCAAAGCAAGGAAATTCATTCATGGACCTAAGGCAATTGGTGTCTTGCTCTGTTGAGTTTCTGTAGAGAATCTTTTCTTCCTTATGTCCTTGTCTATTTTAAGGTCGCATCTTTAACTCTTTGTGCCTCTTTTCTTTTTTTTTTTTTTTTGCCTCTTCATATCCTATCTTATCACTTCCTTCCCTGAATTAATAATAATGTCCTGTGGTTGAAGTGAGATGGCAGTAAAAATGCCAGAAGCTGTTGAAGCCCGGCCACTTGAGAATGGTGCACACGTGGGAATTTCTGTTCCCCTATGCAGACATGGATGAAGCAAGGGAGCTTTCCCTTACTGCTTACCACACCCAAAGATGGCTCAGGCACCATTCATGAGCAAAGAATGGGAAGAGATAGAGGAGGAGCTATAGGAAAACAACATAACCAACTTTTTAAACAGGATTTCTTCTTTGAGGACAAATGAAAGCCTAGAAGGAACTTTTACTCGTTTGAGGGAAGTTGATCAAAGAGAAGCTCTCCGGAAGGAGCCTGTTTACTATGGGCATTGTGTAATCCCAAGTGCGCATCACTGCCGAGCACATCATCATAACAAGGACTAGAGATATTTCCATGGCAGAGCACTGCTCAGAAGAGCCCAGCATAAAGGGAGAGGGAAGAGTTGAGAAACATCCATCACCATCTAGTCTCTGCTCTGCCTGCAACCCCAGAGAATCCCAGTGCTGGCATTAAACCACTCAAGAGGCATTGCAAAGATCTCCTGTGCAAATTGCTTGCCCCAGTGAAATATGGGGAAAATAAACTTTTAGATATCAAAGGCTAATACGAGAAACAGATGTGCAACAGTAAGGCAAAGTGAGGCTTCAAGCAACCAAATCTGAGCTTTGTGCAGATTAGACATTAAAATGAACTAGCTTAATTTCATGCCATATGCAAATCTTCACCAGCTGTCAGCTCTGTAATCACTAGAGACTAAATGAAATAACTAAAGAAGAGCAAAAATGCAGCAAAGAGTAGGTTCTAGGCATGCCCATTTATTTGGTGTTTTTATTTTCTACGAGCTGGAAGAGCATTTCTAGCTCATTCCTGTGCCCACCTGCAGATGCATAAACCTAAATGTGAGCAAGAACCTTTCAGCAGAGTGCTGCAAAGGACCAGCCCATTACTTACTCCTAACATTTAAGGAATCACAATATAGCTACAGATGTTGGTCTTGCATGTGGTCCCACCATCACCAATTTGTCAGCTAGGCTGAGTGGACGACAGAGAAGATGCAACTTCTTGGGACAAAGTATAAGCCAGGTGGTCACTGTGGCTCTTCCTGGACCACAGATCAGAGAAAAATCAGGCTGGAAGGGACCTTCAGAGGTCCAGCCCCCATCCAGTCCAACCCCTGCCTGAGGCAGGATCATCCCTATCCAAACCACCCACAGAAATCCATAATCTAACCACTTAGTAAAACTACCGTCAACCTTGACATGACACAAGACATAACACCTCGACCTGCCACAGGGAACGCAGGGGAACCCTGGTAGCCAACATCCTATTGATCTGATGCTCCAATCACCAGGGCATCCTCAATCCTCTTCCCCGCCTCCTCTCTTCTCTCCTAGGCACTTGTATGAAGGTCATAGCTAGGAGGCCACAAATGCATGGTGCAGAGTGGCATGGTAATGAATCTCCTTGTTGACTGAAAAGTATGGGCAAGGGGGTGCATTTTGGTTTTTGCTACTGTTGATGGGAAGGAGATATTTACATGGTGCCCTTAAGGCTACTTGATAGCCTCACCCTGAGAGCTGCCCTGAACTATGCAGCAATATGGAGTGATTATTAAAACATTCAGCACAGCCCAATTTCATTGAAATAAAAGCAGAGTGAAAAATCTCCCAATTCCTGCTTGCAAACCTTTGCTGCATCCCAGTGGACTAGACCTTCACCTCTCTTGATATTTCCAGAGCACAGAGCTTTGAAAACACAGAGGCTCTGTTTGAGGACTGCATTTTTCATTGTCCATGCAGCAAAACAGCTGTCCATCTAACCAGCTGTATGTCAGACTAAGCAGTTAGCAGAGAGAGGAGCATGTTTAAGATTCACCTGTTATTAGCTGATCATTAGCCAGGAACAGTGCAGACGCAGACTGTGTTTTTCACCCATCAGAGAGAGGCAGGATAGGGGAAGGAGCATAAAAGCAGGAGCACTCAGCCTGTCACAGGCTGACAACCACTTTGCAACCCAAGAGACGTGCAGATCAAGAACTGCATACAGAGTGGGGTGGGTTAGCACGTGTAGGAAGAAGCACATCACAAGTTTGTTAGGTAGGGACAGGTAAAAAGAACAGCAGAGCGGCTTTCCTGGAGCTAAGGCATCAAAGCCATGGCAGGGGGTCGGACTTGATGATCTGCTCAGGTTCCTTCCAACCCTACCAACTATGAAACTATGAAAGCAGGCATATGCCCATCACCTTTGCCTGCCACCTAGACCCTTCTATCTCTGTGGTGTAACCATCTGCAAGCCCTTTGTGGGGCTTGCATTGCACGCTTGGTTTGAATGCAACATCACGGATAGAAGTGCTGGGACACCGTACTCAAACCCAGCACATAAGGCAAGCAGGAACCAGACCTTGGCCATCACGTTGTGCTTACAGTGAACTGAAGGGCAGCGATGCAGGCATGGTGGCATTCCCAAGGCACAAGGGCATGGGCACATGCACCATGGCTAGTGCTTGTGAAATCTGCTTGTGGTCCCTTGTCCTACCTACCCACGCAGCTGGACATTTACAACCAGCCCCTGTTCCAGCTCAGCCATTCTGCCCCTTTTCTACAGAAAGCCATAAAGCCCCACACAGGAGATTTAACATGCCATTCCCCAAGTAGTTAAATCCAGTCGTGTAAAGTGAAATGTTTAACTACTCCAATTTTTGCAGAGTGCTGGAGGAACCTGATAAAGATGGAGTTAGCAACTGGCGACATAAACAGAGAGGCCTGTCTCTGCACTGCCAGGGGTGGGTCTGAATTTTAATTTGGACGAATTTCAGAGGAGGCATTTTACTTAGCAACAGGCAGGAAAACTAATAAAGAAAAGAGCCATGTAAAACTGTTGAGTTACGTCCATCCTCCACCCATATAAACCAACAGGGGATTTCAAGTCAGCACTCAAGATTTGTTTTGGCCCAAGAACGGGAAGGTGAATTTCTAAAATCATTAATTTTATTTATGGACTTATTTATTTCCAGGGAGGGCTGCTGAAGAAATAGGGAGATGGCCGCCTGCGGCAGCTGAAGTCAGATCCACGGTTAAATGATGCCAGCTGCTGAGGTGCTTTACAAATTCACAGGGAATCGTGTGAATGGATTTGAAAAGCGCTCCAGCGGCGACGATAGAAACCAAGGGACTATTCCAGCCTCCAGGATCTCTCTCACCACCAAGCACCTGACAGAAGAGTAGAACGAAACCAGAGGGCTCAGAGTAATGGGTCTGGTGCCGCCCCCAAAACGCCAGCCTGGAATATCATCCTTTCTATCTGGAGACAGTCCAAGCCCCTTTACTGACCCAGGTCCAGCTTTCCCAAGACTCCCCCTGACCTCACTGGTGGCTTGGGGTCTTGGCAGAGGAGCAGCCAACTGAGTTTAAGGAAACACAGGAGCATTGCCCCCTTGATTTCTTGCAGTGCAGTGTCCCAGAGGCCACGACTTAGGACACATGCATGGGCCACACATGTTCCTCTTCTTCCCCAACCCCAGAGCCCCTCTTCATCAATGCTTCCTCCACTGACCTCCCATTGAGTGGGCCTTTATTGGGTTTTATGTTCCAGAGCCATGTGTCACTTCCCCAGGGATTTGGGAGCTCAAAGGGCTTTTAAGGCCACATTTATAGAAAGGTCTCGCTACCCATCAGCGCTTGGGATAGGCCAGTAGTAACAAAGGCTCTGGCAGGCAGCCTGAGGGGGTCCAACCAAGAAGGCAGGGACTCCAAAACATCAGGACTTCAACAAAAATGAAGGGATTCAATAACTCCCAGCTCTTCTCACAAATCATCCTCCCTGAGGCTCCTAGAGCTGCTGAGCCAAAGGGCTGCGAAGGGAGTCATGAGCAACTGGCAGCAGCTTGATGGGCATGAAGCTGCACCGGCACAGCCCCTGGTCAATACTGGCACAGCGAGGCTAGAAAAAGCCTAGTTCACGCCATCCTCCACCCGCTCCCCAGTGCACGAGGGGAAGAGTGGCCATACGCTCAGGACACCGGTACCACCACACTCAAGCTAAATGCCTAACTGGGCAGATGCAGGCTGAGGGAGTCCATGCCTACAATGTGCTGCTGGTCCCAAAGCAGCGACTGCTCCCAAAGGACCTCCCCCCAGTGCTGGGACAAGCTGTTGGGAGCTCAGTGGGAATCCTTGCTCATGTCCAGTTGGACCGATAAAGCCTGAAAGTGCCCCATATGGCATCCAAGTCTTCCCCAAACCCTGCACGATGTGGGACACAGAGAAGCAGCTGCTGGCAACAGCCTCTTGCCACGTGGTAGCAGTCAAGAGGCCACCAGGGCCTTACGGCAAAACGGAGCGGTCTCAGGTCCATGCTGGCACAGACCGGCAGCGTGTGGGGTGGCCAGCCTAGCTTTTGGGGTTTCCCTCTGAACAAGGCCGAGAGGAGTGAAGCAGACAGCACGAGGAAGCCAGCGCCACCTCTGTGCATGCTCTTTCTCCTCAGAGACGGGATCCCAAGTCCCTGGCCTGTCAATCACAGGCCTTCTATCACCTTCCAAAAATACAGGGGGGCTGCAAGCAACATCCCACGCCTTTGATCTCAGGGCTTGAAGGCCCCAGCACACCACCCCTCTGCCCTTGTCCCCCTCGCGCTGCCTGCGGGATGCCTGTCGGGCTGGTTCCCAATAACAGAGGCAGCACAAAGGTGAGGGGCCTCCCACTGTCTCTCCTCCACAGCATCCCTCACTCGCTCCCATGCCTTGCGGTTGCCATGGCGACTGAGCACCGTACCTTCCACAGCACCTTCTATTTTTTGGTGCAAAAAAAAAAAAAAAAAAAAGCTTTTCAGATGAGCTGGCACCTGTAGACACCCCCTCGTTGTGCAGCCGTCTGCGGTTGGCAAGACTCGAGGTTTTCGTCACTGCAAACTCCCTTTCTCGATCAGCGACCCCTGGGCCCCCAAGCTGCCGTGATGAGGACTTCCAGGCTCTGGCGAGCAGCAGAAATGAGGGACAAAACAGAAAGATTTCAGAATGACGTAAAACCCCTTCCCTGACGGGAAAGGGAGAGACGGATGGGTGCTGCCAAGTCAGAGCCAGCCTCCTGAGAACTGGGTTTCAGATGCCCGTGGCCTTTCCAGGCCCAAGGCTAAGCAGGAGCGCATGGCCTAGGTGTCCTGGGAAGATCCCCCTGGGTGTGGGTAGGAGGCTGAGAAGAAAGCCAGCTCCTCCATCTGCAAGAAGGGATTTCTCCTTGTCTTCTAGGGAAGGCCCAAGGCCCCTGGGGCAACCGACTGTGCTCACCTGCTAAGGTAGACTGGGAGATCTGCACCCAAAAACCCAGGGAGTGGCGCACACATCCCCAGGGTGTGAGCGCTGAGCCAGGCTATGCAACTGCGTGTTTGTCCCGCTCCGTCTGCATAAAAAACCAAATTCAGCACTGGCGCCAGCAGATTCAGCTCCATTGCTGCAGCAGCGAGGGACGCAGCCCATCACCATGTCGCTCTCCTCGTGTGACAATGCCTGTGAGCTCCAACAGCTGCCATCACCTCGAGGAGGAGGCGAGCTGAGATCCGGATGCAGAAAGGTGCTGTTCTACCACAGGCTCGTGCTCTACCACTATCCTGTTGCCTGTTTTTACCCCTTCTGGTCCAGGCCCTAGACAGTGTTTGAAGGCTAGGGCTGGCTTTGCCTTAAGTTGCTTGCAAATCCTTTCATGCAATGAGTCCTGAGCTCGGAGCTAAAACAGCCACAACCAATGCCCTGTCAACTGGGATGTGGAGGAGCCGTCCCGTATCTGGGAGACATCGTATGGCAGGCAGGCTAAAAGCTCCTTGCAGCAGACGGTGGCAGGGTCTGTAACTGGTTGGTTTTGCCTGTCCAGGACAGCTCTGCAAGGCAAGACTCAGCAGCTGCTGTAGCTTTGGCCAAGGGGAGAGTTGAGCCTCCTCCTCGTCTCCCATGGAGCAATATCCTACTTTGTGCCCTCTGATGGCCCTTTGCTATCTGCCAACTCTCCTTCAATTCTCCATCATTGCTCTTACAGGGTGTCCAAGACACAGTGGGTTTGGTGGTCCGTGTTATCCAGGGCAGCTGGCATGATAAACATGGGCTGAGAGCAGTCTTGACCCCATATCCTTGTGATCATCAATGCACTGATCATCACACCCTCCCCACTGGGGCAAAACTACCAGAAAGGGAGCAGTGAGGAAGAAGCAGTGTAATCCAGCCCTGGGGAATTGGTGATCATCAGTGAAATGAATGGGATCCATGAATGTTCGCAGGCTCAACGCCCTCTCGGAGGAGGGGGTGGGTGGCAATTTCCCTGCCTTCCCTGACACGCAAATCATAAGCACTAACAGCAGCTCATGGGTTTAATATATTTCCGAATTACCAGGCATAGAGTCACATTAGTCAAGTGTAAGTGGCAGCAAGTCCAAAACGTCTACTTATTATAGAGTCAGCAACTCTGCATTAGCTTCAAGGGCAGAGCGGAGACAAATGCTTGCAGAAAGAGATGCTTAGTCTGGCGTTCATTCCTCTTAGGCTTTGTGAGATGCAGAATCCCCGATTACCAAGTTTTCTGAACTGCATGAAAACGATGGCAAGCTCGGGGGGGACACAGAACTAGAAACCAGGGGTTATAAACTGGGTTCTTTAAGTTTCCAGGCTCCCTGGTGAAATTCTGTAGCAAACCCATTGGTCATCTTGGGTCCCATGCACAATTTTAGAGACACGGGAGTGGGGGGGTAAGATTCCTGAGCAATGACTGCCTTTCACCCTTAAAGTCATGCATCATTGGCGAGGTTTCTGTGCCCATTGATTTTTGAAAATGAAACTATTTTCTTCCTGGGGAAAGCAGATGGCTCTTGAGCACAGATGCATGCTCTCGCAAACAAGTGGCCCTGCTTCCAGACAATTTCACCAGGTAATGGCAGTGGTATCTCTTCCATAACTTGGATCAGTGGCAGTTGGATCAAAGAAGTTGAAATGCAATGTGAATACTTAAGTTTTGAAGGTTAGTGGATTTTACCTTCCAATTTGTCCCGCCCCTCTGGGTCTTTGCTGCCTTTGGAGGGCTCCACAAATCAAAAGCAGCTTGCAGCTGACTGGCAAATTGTGCTGACAGCGAGTGGAAGAAGACAGAGCTTTTCGTCCTCCTCACAGGGGACTTCTTGTCCCATTCTTTCACATTCTGCTCAGTTGTTCCAAGCTTGGCTTTGCCACATGCACTCATTTGGGACCCGCTATATGAAACAGGCCTAGTTTCCAGATGTTGAAATTGAACATCACTAGCGGTTCTGTGCCTGCTTGCCGTGAATCCACAGCATTCGGCTTCCAGACTGCTTTAGATCTCTCGCTCTTTTTTTATTCCCAGTCCCACAACCCAATCTGTCACAGAATCTTGCTTTGTTTGCTTATTAAGAGTGCTAACAAAGGCCTCTGTTTCTGCACCCTCATCAGAGCTTTGTTCTCCTGCCATCTATTTGTGGCAGTGCTTTTCTTTAATATTTCTTTTTGATTTGGATGGAAAGAACTGATACTTCCGCAAAAAATAAATAAATTGCTGGCACCGGCATGAAAGATGCAGCAGCTTTTTGATTGTGTTGTTTGCGCTCCACTCATTGCAAACCTGGCCTTTGCCTTTTACTACCGGGTGCACCCTGTCTTTGATTAAAAATGCATAAAAGGCATTTCCTTTCTTTCACCACTTGCTAATGCTTGCATTTGGGAAGGTACTATTTCCTTGCCCTGCATGAAGCCACCAACCTCTGGGATATCAAAACTGTTTCTCACTATAACCTTGCTTTGTAGCTGTTAACAGCTACAGCCCTGATCATTTTTGCTCTTTTATTAGCCCATCTGTTAATTGTTCAAAATCACATGCTTTAGATCTCTTACTTTACAGTGCATGGCTTCTTCTGACAGTAGGATTCTTGCCTAGAAAAATGCACCTTTCCTTAAGCCATGTCGACACATTCCTGTCATTCTTGAAATGCCTTCATCTACCAGTTTAAAGGCCCTTCACACTCCCCAACAATGTGCAATGGCTCTCCAAAGACAGCAGCTTTACTTTGGAGGCGCTGCAGTTTCCCTGCAATACCATTTGCAAGCCTGACAGATTCAGGAGGGAATAATTTCTTCCAGTTTTGCAAAGATGTAATTGCCTATTAACACCTTGCAATGAAACGATACTACCCAGGAGAGCCAACAGAGAGAACCCTTTAGTTCCTGGCCTAGCTAGTGACACAAAAGTGAAGTTACAAACTATTCAAACTTTAACCTAATGGTATGCTTTCCCCAAATGGGAAACAGATCTCTTCAGGAGCAGATTTCCAAATATCCTCACAGCATAACGGCATCCAGACAATTTTTACCCAATGCTAACCACACCCCTAAGGTGGACTGGAGCTTCTCTCAGCCTTATAATGCTTTCCATGCTCAGAGTATCTGATCTGCATTTCTGCAATTAAGGCCAGAAGACTGCAAGTAGCTTGTAGAAAGAAGCAAAATGAACGACTGTC
The DNA here is from genome assembly GCF_001723895.1 of Crocodylus porosus. NCBI lineage: Eukaryota > Metazoa > Chordata > Crocodylia > Crocodylidae > Crocodylus > Crocodylus porosus. Next base: position 4,398,935 of record NW_017728921.1, read on the forward strand.
ATCTAGTGGCTGGAAAAGGGATTCCCTTCTTTGCACAAAGAGCAGTATATGGTAGCACGGGCCAGAATAAGGCAGTGGACTATTCCACTACATAAAATTCTCACAGATTATAACATAATACAACTACTAGCAATGAAAATGTGTTTGTAATTCAGCTGATGGGATAAGGCCTCAGTGCTTTGACCCCATGCTTCTGTAATGACGCAAGTGGCCCACAGAGTGACTTCTAGCGTGCTCATTTTGGGAACCATGGCCATACAAACTGTTCTCAACTTCTGCACCTGTGTCAGATACTTTGCGCATTCTGGAGGTTGGGAGTCCAAAGGATGGCACTGCTAGGAAAGCAACCGCTAGGCTTCCTAAATGTACCAACACACAGATCACCATGTGGCAGCACTGCACATGAACTGGAACATGCATGCGCATCACAGCCCTCGGATCAAAAGCATCGCTGGCCCTGCCTGGCTAACCCTCTTCATCGCGGCCTGGGCTCCTAGCGCTCACTCTTGCTTCCCCCTTGACAAGGCACCTGCTTACTACCATTGCGAGGATTTGCAATTAAGAAGCACTGTTAGTTAAAATGCAATTAGTAACCTATTTCCCCCCACAGCACTCCTGTAGATAGACAAGGGTTGTCCCTCTCATCTTATAAAATTGGAAACCATTGCAATGAAGCAGGTTGCCAGGACTAGACCCCAGGCATTCCTACCACTGCAGTTTGACTGGATAGGATCCAGTGCCACAGCAGATTATAAACGTGCTTCCTACCATATTGGATACATAGCCAGATGCCGATGGAATCTATTCCCTATAACTATTCTGTAATTAGGCACAATGCCATTAGGGTAAAGGCAAGCATATGTTTGTACTGCATTCTTAATGAAAAGCTGCATTTGTCAATCCTTCAGAAGCCATTTCATCGCTCCACAAATTATTCTCCCACTTTGTCATAACAGACATTGGCAGGTTCAAAACAAACAGGCGACACAGCAAGCTCCTGCTGCAGGGACTGCCTCGGGCTCAGGGGGATGCAAAGCGGTCTCAAAGCTCCAGCGGCGCCTTTCTGCTCTTAGGGCTGCAGGTCTAATCGAGTGGATCTGCTTGTGCTAATCCCTATAACGGCCAACAACTGCACCGCAGACTCCTGGCAGCAAGGTACGGCAGCATTTGAGCTTGCTGGTTTAAACAAAAAACAAAACAAAACACCCCAACAAAACCTGGGGGGAAGAGTGCCGAGCCTCCAAACCCGTATGTTAGGAAGATACAAGGGATAATATATTCCCTGAAATCCTCCGCCCGTCGGAGCCCCCTTGTCAGCTCCTGTTTTTGCACTAAAACTCGGGCCCTGCGGCCTTGCCCGCGCAGCTCAGGGTTGCTAAACCTTGCTACTTCTTGCTCGTCTTCGGCTTCTCTCTGAGGTGCCTACGCGCCCTTACAGAGCCCACGTGCCCTCGCTCCGCTCTGCTCTGCTTCACGCCCCCGCGCTACATCCCCCGCCATATGCATAAGCCCCGCCCACAGCAAGCCTCCCCCTGATTGGCCGCTGCCCAGAGACGAGCGCCAGCGCCCTCGAATCGCGGGCCTCCACGAGCGCCACAGACGTAGCCGCGCCGCCGGAAGCGGAAGCGGGAGATGGGAGAAGGAGGCGGGGCTAAGGAGAGCGGACGGACACGCGGGGCGACCAATGGGAGCAGGGGCACGGGCGGTGGGGCTGCC
>NW_017728921.1:4400750-4419626 GCF_001723895.1 Crocodylus porosus
GGGGCTGCCCACCCCAGTGGGGGAAGTAGCGCAGCACCGGGGTAGCTCGGCCAACCTGCCCCAGCCTCACGCTGCCTCTGCCCCCAGGTCGGGCCTGTGTCATGCTGGTGGCGCCCATCCACGAGACCGGATGACGATGGCAGCGGAGCCGGAGCTGAAGTGGGTGCCTCCGGGGGGCCGGGCCCGGTGGGTGGCCGCGATGGCGGTCCTGCTGGGCTCCCTGCTGGTGCTGCTGTTGCCGCTGGCGGCGGTGGAGGAGCAGTGCCAGGCCGTGCTCAAAGGACTGTCCCTGCTGAAAAGCAAGCTGGGGGCCGGCTATGTGGGGATCACCAAGTATGCGGGGCAGACGACCGGGCTCAGCGTCACCTCGGGTGCATTGAAGCTGCTGGTGCTGAAACCCAGAGTTTCTCCCGGTAAGAAAGGGGCTTCTCCACTGGCAGGACCGTGGTCGGGAGGGCTGGGGGGCAATGCCATCCTCATCACCGAGACACATCCGTCATCAAGGGCTCAAAGCACTGAACCCTAACACAGGCGGAGACGTCCCCTTAGCCTTACACAGGGGCTCACGCAAGTAATGTTTTGAGCCATACAGGCTCCGTGCACTAGTGTTTTATTAGCACGGCTTGTCCTTCCAGGGGTCTGTCCTGCACCCGTGGTCGGTGAAGTTGCATTACAGGCAGGTTATTTACACCCAAGCTGTGCTGGTGCATGGGCTCAGGGGGTCTGAAACCTGCGTGGGCTCAGCACCTGCTGCTTTCATTTTCTGGTGCACACTTTTTGTCAGGCAGCTGAATTCAGTGGTGCTGAAAGACATTTGGAGAAGCTGTCAGGGTTCCTGCACTGCATCACAGCTGCTGGAAGCAAATAAGGAAGGGATTCTCTAGCAGCCTCCCTCTGCTGCAGAGCTGAACTTGTGTATCTTCCGCTATACCACATTTGGCCATTACTGAAAACTAGATGAGAACTGGTCCTCTGATCATACCAGCAGCCCCATGGCCTCCGTGGGTCACTTGGGAGGGCTGCTGTCCATGCACCTTGCCTCCTGAAACATCCATCTCTCTCTCGACTAAAGGCAAGACCCTATTTGTATCAGTAGAAATGGCTTTTTCCAGTATTGCTGATTTAACCCCCTCCCACATCCATACCAAAGCATAGTAGTAAAAGCACTGTTTTGTTGGCATAGCACACAAGGGTCTTTTCTCCTCTTCTACAAAAGTTTGTAGTGGGGCCTGAGCTTAAACTTCTGGTATTTTGCAGCCCTAAAGAAAAATTAGAACATGAGCCTTTTGCAGCACTCCTTTGTGGCTGTTTTATATCATGTCAGCATTGATGAAAGGAAGAGGGATGCTCTCCCTAAGCACTTACTTTAGCAACCTTCACTCTGTCTAAGCCCTGGTGTTGTTCCATTTCAGAAGTGAAGCTAGAGGCTAGAGCTGCGCTGAATCAAGCCCTTGAGATGAAACGGCAAGGGAAGCGCGAGAAAGCCCACAAGCTCTTTGCCTATGCCCTTAAGATGGATCCAGATTACGTGGACGCCCTGACCGAGTTTGGTATCTTTGCAGAAGAGGAGAAAGACATCCTTCAAGCAGACTACTTGTACTCCAAAGCGCTGACCATTTCCCCCTGTAATGAGAAGGCTCTGATCAATCGGGACCGGACACTGCCTCTGGTGGAAGAGATAGATCAGCGTTATTTTAGTATTATTGACAGCAAGGTCAAAAAAGTGATGGCTATCCCCAAAGGCAACTCAGCCCTGCGCCGTGTGATGGAAGAGTCCTACTACCACCACATTTATCACACGGTCGCCATCGAAGGCAATACATTAACGCTCTCCGAGATACGGCACATCATCGAGACCAGATACGCCGTTCCTGGGAAGAGCCTCGTGGAGCAGAACGAAGTGATCGGCATGCACGCAGCCATGAAGTATGTCAATGCCACACTGGTGTCCAGGATAGGCTCTGTCACCATCAGTGACATCCTGGAGATTCATCGGAGAGTGCTGGGATACGTGGACCCTGTGGAAGCGGGGAGATTTAGGACTAGCCAGGTGTTTGTAGGCCACCATATCCCACCCCACCCTCAAGACGTTGAAAAGCAGATTCAGGAGTTTGTCCAGTGGATCAACTCTGAAGATGCCATGAGCTTACACCCTGTTGAGTTTGCAGCCTTAGCCCACTACAAACTGGTTTATATTCACCCGTTTGTGGATGGCAATGGTAGGACCTCACGCCTACTCATGAACCTCATACTCATGCAGGCGGGTTATCCTCCCATCACAATCCGCAAGGAGCAAAGGGCCGAGTATTATCATGCCTTAGAAGTAGCCAATGAAGGAGATGTGAGACCTTTCATCCGCTTCATTGCCAAATGTACTGAGACCACTTTAGACATGCTGCTTATTGCCACCACAGAATATTCAGTGGGTTTACCTGAAGCAGACGGCAGCACTGCTGGCTACAAACAAACTATTCCAGTCAAAACCTGAGTGTTACAGAGCCCATCTGACAAGGGCCAAAAACAGAGAATGACTGAAATATTCAAAAGTCACTTTACTGTTCCCGTCAAGAAATGGCTCCACAGCAGTCACCTCTTCTAGCACTTCATTTATTTAAATTCTAGTAAATTAATCCCTATGTAAACCTAACTTATTTATTGTACCTGATGCCAAGCTCAAATGTGAATTGTTGCGTTTGAATGTGTGCTAGGACCAGCTTGTGCTCCTAGAAGGAGAAGGAGAGAACAGGCCAAAACAAAGCCAATGTGCCGGCGCTATTCAGTGAGTTGTAGTCAACTTAGTGGCGTTGCTTTCCAAAACCTCACCGCGTTCAGCTTCCCAAGGCTTCAATTAACACAAACAAGGCCACTAATTGCCTAGATGACAATATTTTCAGTTATGAACTTTTGACAGGCCCAACTTTCCCCCACAGATGTCAAGAGAGTAAGGACTGAGCCTGTTTAAAAAGCAGCATCATTTCTGTGTGTTGGCTAATGTTATTCCTCCTGTCCAACGAATAGCCCTTGTGTCACAGTTGTAGCAGTAGCCTTATCTCCTCAGCAGAATGTCTGACTGCCTCTGCAGTTGAGGTGTACAGTCTTCCCACCCCCCTCCCAGATGCCTTTCTGCTGTCTTAGTTAACCAGCCAGTGCTAGAGGTAGCAGTTAAAATTAGCGAGGGTAACTTCTGTTTTTATATTTAGCAGCACTTTATGTAGTTTCAGTTTCTTTTGGTTGGGCAAGTTTCATACAGTGCCTGGAAAGAGGTGTTTTAGCTGAGTTTAAATAGAACCACTGTCGAATTTGGAGTTAACCGGACTGGCAAGCTGCTTTTGCGCTACCTTGTGCCAAAGGACCACATTGTACCACCTGCAGCAGTGGCAAAGTACACTCCCTTCAGCACAGAATTACCAGGAAAGGAAGGGCACCTCTCTGTACAAACACGCACGCCCCATGCCTGAAAGCAGCTTGCCTCTGCAGTCACAGGAGGAAAGGGTGGTTCTCCTCAAGATTCAGTTCCAACTCCGCCCTTGCTGTAGGGGGAGAGAGAGATGATGTCTCTGTAGCAGGTGTCCTGAGGCTCATTCTCCACCACCAGACTGGTGCGTTATCATAACCACATGGGTGCAAGCTCTTTTCAATGTCTAGATTTTGTTTCTGGTGCTGCAGTAAAGGTGGCTGAAAGCAGGAACAGACTGGGCCCTGATAGGATGCTCTGAGCAGAGTACTCAAAAGACTTGCATAACATAGCATCCTGGCACTTAGTCCCCAGTAACTTTTGACTAGTCTCATTAAAATTATGTAAATGCTTAAAGTGGCAAAATCTAATGAAAAGATTTCATGCCTTTAAAGCATGTGAAGCCTGTTTTTGTGCTACAGTAGCTCTTTATAGCCTTCCTGCCCCCTATGCCAGCACCATTAAACTGACTAGCTTGCAAGTAAGATCTGTAAGAGATATGCACACTCCAGCTTGGATGATATACAGCAGCTTCCCCAAGCCTGAGAATACTATTACTGTTTTACACATCACTGACTGGCAGGGGCTCCATGCTCACCTGTCTGCTCCTAAAGTCTCCAGGAGCATAACTGCCCTGTGGCACTTCTGAGTTTTCCCCACCCCGACAAAATCTCTCACTTGGGGCTGAAATTTAATAAATATTGCACTTGGGAAGAAGCTTTATGACCAAATGAAAGCAGAGACCGTGTCAAGATCTGAAGTTGCCTATGTTAATTTGAGCTGGTCCATGTTTGTGTATTATTATTTAACATACTTATTAAGGTTGACAGGGGCAGCGAACAATGCAAGTTTTTAAAAGAAAAAGCATGATTATTTTTGTAGCGCGAAACAGAGACAAGAAATCCTGCACTTTAGTTATTTGTCAAAATGTTATTTTTAGTAATGATCAAATAAAATATTTTGTTATGTAAAGCTGCTTTTTGGGATCCAGCCTCAGATGCATGCTGCTTTTTCACATCAGCACATGCTTGAAAGCACAATTACAGTCTTAGAAGAGCAACTGAGTTTCAAATGTTGTGCTCTAGAGAAGAGTCTACCCGATTGCAAGCACGTTCCGGCCACTGGCAGTGGCAGAGCATCTCTCTGCTCAGGCAGGTGCGGAATTCAAAGGTATAGTTACAGCTGTGAGCCCTGCCAGTTTCTTAAACTGAGCTCTCACTTCAGTTGTACTCCAACTCTGTTTAACTGCTTTTAGATCCTATTTTCTTATGCACCCATTTCTTTATGCTTCCAAGCAGTGGCAACTTGGCTGCTTCTGGAGCACTGAATGCACCTTGGATAGGCCTGCAAGCTAAACCCTGCTTAACACTGTTTTGCTTAGGGCTATTTCGCTATAATGCTTGTTTTACATGGATACCCGATTCCACTTAGCACTCAGTGAGTTTCATTATAACACTCACAGGCATCATAGAGCTGGCAGCAGGTTTTGCTTAATGCTATTCCACTTAGCACTATTCTGCTTAGTGCTCGGTTTTTCAGGAGCCAGTTAAGAGTGCTAAGCGGGGGCTGCCTGTCCTTGACATCTCTACTGGAGATGCTCTGAGGCTTGTGGATGCAACTCATTTTTCTTCCAAAATAATTCAATAAGCAAACTGAAGAATACAAAAAAATGCTATTTATTCACCACAGTGCTGGGAGCATAGGAGTGACCTTGATGCTTTCCCCTTGACCCCACTCATAGATAAAGTAGTTATCAAAGGTAGCATACCACAGTACATGAGGATGACTTGCTCTCATTAAACTGCCTCACCAAACTGATCGCTGAAGATGGGAAGGATACATACAGTCAGATCGAGCTATTTAGACACAGGAGGGGGGCGGTGTGGAGCCTTCACACTTGAGGCAATGCATGCAGCTGTTATGCCAAAAGTGCAAATCAGCCACCCGGGGTTGAAACAGAAGTGACAGTATTTATAGAAAACATTTGAGAACTTTAGTTTAATAAACCAAGAAGAAACTTGAGCTTGCACTTCACATTGTATACAAAACAGAATCTGAGGAGTTGAAACCATACAGAAACCAACTGGCGACGGGGGAAGTTCTTCAGTAAACAAAACATAATATGATCCACGGCAGCAGAATATACAGCTTGGACATGAAACAGTTACCAGCTCTAGTCATGTTTATGACACTTAAAAATAAGGGTCTGAATGTCATTTACAAATACACAATATAAAAACAGACCAGCTTGAGCAGAACATAAAACTGAACACGTTATATATATATAACTCCCACCTCGGTACTAAAATAGGCCATTGTGGTGAAATTCCTAGCATTCTGCCATTTTCAGCTTTTTTTTTACATGGAAAGAGATGGATGGGTCAGGACTTCTGAAATAAGTTGATGTGTGGCAGGGGTGGGGGGGAAAAAGCACTAGATGCTAGGGAGGCCACCTGCCATCACAAACTGAACACGTGCCCAGTGGAGCTCTGCAGTCAAAGCATCAAAGCTTTTGCTTAACAGCTCATTCTTAAAAAAAGTAAAAAACACGCACCATAAAACTTGCGAGCGTACCCAGCCTGTAACGTGAGTATTCCCCCCCGCCCCAGTTACCCTCAATATGAGGGATCATTTAAAGCCATTTTACCAGAACACACAAAACTCTTTGCTTTCAGAATCAGGGGAAAAAAGAAAAAAAGACTGGAATTGTACCACCCTTGTGTCAAATCTTGGTGAATGAACAGTCCAAAGTAGTATTTACACGGGATTGCAACTGGCTGTTTCTCTTGTTAGTGTAAGTAAGGACACAACATGGCTTCCAAAAAGGCATTTCACATTTTACCAGACTTGCTGACTGCAGACCTCTGCTCACTTTTTCAGCAGCATCCTGGCAAAGTCCGCGTTGGACATGCTTTTCGGCTCCTCAGGGGACACGGATGAAGTTGCTGGTGAATTCTGGACCATCCCATTCTCTGCCTTGGGCGGAGGGTTGCTCTGGCGCTGCAGCGCACGCGGCATCATGGAGAGCTGGGTTCTTCCCTTACCCCTTCTATGGGGGGAAAAAAGGGCATGTTTAAAATGGCACAGCCTTCATGGGGGTGAGCTCTGCGCACACAGTCTGAGGAGGAGAAACAGCTTTGTTCACCTACGTACACTTCTTTTCTCTCTCGTTTCAGTCCCAAGCAGTGCGCACACATTTTTGTTGCCTTTTGAAGCAAATTATTTAATGCAGGTTCACAGATAGCAGCCTGCCCACTTCAAAACAGAGACCAAAGTCTCCTATTTTGTCACTACTACAAAGCAGCAGCAGCACCTCTGCCTGCCAGTGCCCTCCTCAACCCTAATCAGTGGAAGTTTCTGTAGAGGAGGAAAGCAATCTGGGTCTTCCTACCTATTCCAAACCCTAGCCAATTTGCCAGAGGTGCACTATAAAAGGTAACTCAGAGCAGTTCAGGCTCTCTGACGTCCACCTCAGAGCACAAAACAGCCAACAACCAGTAATTAAATTGCTACTGGTTTTGAACTGGCAACCTAGAGGACTTTGTACCTACACTCCATCATCAACACAGAGCCAGGCACTCCATCACTAACGAAGCTCTTTGTGCAACACCTTCCAAGCAAGCATGTCCTTAACAAACAGCCCAACTGCCCTTGCTAGGAACCCCAATGCCTTCTGTGTACCCCCAGGAATACTTACGCTCCATAGACCTGCCGTGGTACCGCCAGTTGCGAGGCTCTCTCTGCCTCAGATTTCTCAGGCAGTCTCCGGCGAGGCGGGTTGCTAATTGCCACCTTGATGACGTGGTCTTTAATGGTCAAGCCATCCATTTTCAAGACAGCTTGTGAGGCCTGGGCTTCATTTTCAAATTCCACATAAGCTAGACCCTAAAACAAAGACAAGCCCAGAGATGCCCTCAGTTGGTTTCAGCATGTATTCGCTGCACAACACTTACACAGAACTCAGTCAACTGGGATGAGAGCCATATAAAAGCTGTAGACCTGAGACATGGCTGAGATGAAGTCCCATCCTTCATGTCAAAACTGATGGGGCGCTCTACAATTCAAAGCTCCCTGTCGGTTTGCAGGGCAAAGCTTTGCTAATTCACTCACAAATATTGACCATTAGGGCTGTGCGAAGCTTCGGGTGATGATTCGATTCAGAGGAGATTTGCCCCGATTCAGTGGCTGAATCTCCAAATCTGAACCAAATCGGGACCAATTTAAAGGTCCGAACTGATTAAAAGCCACCAGTCCCGGAGGTTTTTCATTTGTTTTTTTTTTTTCCTTAAAGGGCTAGAGCTGGCCTGGGCAGGGCACCCATGAGGGGGCTGGGGGAGCGAGGGAGGGCGGAGGGCCGCAGGGCTCGTGCAGAGCCCCGCACCTGCTGAGCCAGGGCTTTATTTTTTTCAAAGAGCCAGGAGCTGGGGCAGCCATTGCCAGGCTAGGAGAGCGGGTGGTGAATGGGCCTGGCTGATTCAGATTCAGCTGAATCAAATCAGAACAGTGATTCGAATCACTCTCCCCTAAATCAGCCAAATCTGAAGCGAATACTAGCTGCTTCACACAGGTCTACTGATCATGTACTTTAAGAATTAGCAAACCATCAAGGCCACCGAATTACAAAAAGAGTCTTAGTAAGGAGACCTCGTATGATTTAATTTTAAAAGCACAAGCCAACCTTTTGCACTTAAATGAAGAGTTGCCCCTTTGTAGGGTCTTGTAAAATTCAGACTCATGGTGATGGTGCATTACTGGACACTTACCTTGGGTTTTCCAGCTCGATTAGTGACCAGCCTAATGTCCTTCACATTTCCGTGGGCTTTACACATCTCTTCCAGCTGCTCTTTAGTGCAGGAGAAAGGCAAGCCAGAGATGAACAATTTATGCTTCTCCAGAGCGGTGCTGTATCTGAACACCTAGGTTAGAGAAAAAGGGGCATGAGACACTCAGAACTCGTGTCCTACTCAAGCCAACCTCACAAGCCATTAAAAATTGAGATTATGTGTCTGGAAACTTTCTTCCAAGCTTGAGTTGAAAAAAAGTGGCCCCCAGTCCTGGTTGGAGCTGCTGGGTCCCACAGCCACACAACGAATAGGTATGCATTTCCCAGACAGAGCTGGTGACAGAAAGCAAACTGCTGAACCCACAGTCCCCAGAACATGACAGTGACTGCATCCAGTACAGGGGATCCCTTCTCTCCCTGCTACAACTAAGGTGTCTTTCTATAGAAAATCATGTCCGATGCTCCATTAAAAGCTGAAAACTATGAGCTCCAGTGACACACCAAGATCCTATTCCTCCCATCACGCATCTAAGTGGTACCCAGTGTCTAAATGTGATCCTACTCCACCCTGCTCAAGTCCCATAAATGCTTCTACTTTTGTGACTGCAAATAAATATTTTTTTTTTTTTTACAACTATCTAGTTGGTCTAATAAAAGATATTGCCTCTACCATGCTGACTGCTTTTGCTTTTTAGATCAAGTTTATGGAAAACTTCATAATCAGCTGTTTTGAAATGAAAAATTCATCATTGTACAAGACGGAAGCAAAATTCAACACCCTGAGACCTGGATACTAACACCCCTGCATTTTGGCCTTTTGTTTTGAGCCAAATTTGCATAGCTGCAGGGCAGCCGGAACACAACAGAACTTCCTTGCCCAGGAGAACCTTTTCATCACCAGTACTCCTATGAAAGATAAAACATCTTAACAAGAAAGAAGCATAATTCAACATCCTGCTTGCCATCAGACACCTTTGAGATAAACAGACGGCTCTGACTTTTATCCAAGACTAATTTGCATAAAATGGACTCTTCCAGGCAAGAGAACTCACACCACCCTCCAGCTCTCCTGTGCAATATGAAGTTTAATTCCTATCTGGTAGAAATTTTACAATCTTTGCATTCTCCTTTGCCTGAGGAAGGGTGTATGAGCCTGAAAGCTTTCAAATATTTTTTTTTGCAACTATCTAGCTGGTCTAATAAAAAGATATCGCCTCTACCACACTGACTGCTTTTGCTTTTTAGATGAACATGGCTACACAACTTTTACCCCTCTACTTTTGTGATGCACTTTCAATGCTGCATTAAGACCAAGTCATGAGAAACTGAAGAGGAATCACCAGGCTTTAGCGTCCATAGTTTTTTAGGCACGCCAGCATAGTGGAACAGGATCTCCCTTAGATGCCTCGTAACTGGACTAAGATCTGGAGTCACCACTGTCCCCGCTACATGGGAGCGGGGTCCTACACTCTTCCACGGCGATGCGAGGTGGTTGAAACCACCAAGATCCACAATGTCACAAGATGGCTTTGACTGGCCATCTGCTGTGTTACTGACGGCATCACCAAGGTGCTTTCAACACATCCAGCGTTTGTCTGTGTAACTTCTGGACCAGTGGCTCAAGGAAGTTAATGCTCAGAGAAATTCTAGAAGAGACTAGACATGCTGCTAATTGTACTAGTCAATCCCATCTCTGCTGTTCCTTATTCAGATACTAAAGTGTCATACCTTAAAGTCTGGATTCTTGTTCTTGTCAATGCAGGGAGAGACAAACATTGGCCTCCCCTCCACCACTCGGCGATCCATTTCAAGGGCCTTCAGAGCAGATTTTTCTTCCTTGAATTCCACATAGCAGTAGCCCCGGAAAAGCCCCTTGTTACTGAACACGGGACGGACTTCTGCCATCTCCCCGCAGCTCTCAAAGAGCTCCTTCAGTTTCACTTCTGGCTCGGTCATACTGTAGGACAGGTTGCTGACAAAAACCGTGACGTTGTCTTTGTCACTGTCGTGGAGAACTTTGGGGGCTTCTTTTCGGCTGGTGCTTGCCTTTTCCTTCTGTTTAAATAGAGGATCTGCCCTGGTAGGTGCACTTCTTCCAAACAGCCCAGTTTCTACCTCCATATCTTCTCCCTCTTCGTCAGCAAGCATAGCTTCACCATCTCCCTTGTGTCTCTTGCTGGGCTGCTCAACTGTTTAGTGAAACAGAAGTTTTTCTAGAAAGTTTTTCTAATCATTTCTGGACCTCCCCCTACCCACAACTTATATACCTCCCTTTAACAGCCTGATCTAGGGAAGCAGGAGCTGCACATGCAAGATCAGGTCCTACAAACAAGAGAAGTCTATCCCTTGTCATCCTGTTGAAGCTGTATAGTTATAGACTACAGGATCAAACCAAAAAAAGACATTTAAGGGACATAAGGTCAGCAGTTAACTTTCCTCACTTCCTGTCTCAATAAAATTATAATTCTGCATATGCACGTGGCTTTCCCTTGCCCAATGACAAGCAGGTCTCATTCATTGAGAGATAAAGCAGCCGTCTGAAACCATCCTGAATAAGAGGAATTCCCCGCTCCACAAAGAAATTAGGGGAAAGAGAGTCCCAAGAGAAGTTTGGTTTCCACTTCGAGTACTTAAGGCAGCATCTCAGGTGTGACTAGCTTGGAGAACATATCTAAACAGGTAGGAAAATATGGGCTTGGATAATTAATGTTCTCCTGTTATAAAAAAGTCTCTTATAAACAGACCCCAGTGGTAGCACACCTCCTCAACCCTGACTGCAAGGAAACCACAAACCATCCTACTATCTTAAGTGTGAAAAGGCACCTGCTGTGGTCTCACCTTCCTCCTGGCCCCACTCCCCATCATCATCATCCTCAGCTTTGCGCTTCTCTCCAGACTTAGTTTTTTTAGCCTTTTTGGAAGCCTTCTTTTCAGCCCGAGCCTGCTTCCGCTGTTCAGCTTTTTCCTCTTCCAGTTTGGCAAGAGCAGCCTCCTTCTCGGCAGCCTGGAAGCATTTAGGAGTTTTGTGAGTCACCACAGCCTGCAGGAAGCTTCTCTGACACTTTCTAGAAGCACAGCACGAGTATCTCTGGCAGTCAGCTTCTTCCACCCAGCTCTAAAGTCACAGAACTAGCAGGACAGGCACTTTACATCCATCTCAACTGCTTTTTCTTACAGATTTAAATGCCAAGTTGACATTTATAAAAGTTACAAGATTAGCTAACAGTCCAAATGTAGAAGAAACTGGCCATATAAATAAACTGAAGTGTATTTTGGGGAGTATTAGTCTCTACTACAACCCAAGATCATCTGGGGAAGCTGATAAGGGAAACCTAAACACCATGTAAAACTGACCTTGGAATAATTCTTATTGTTTCATTAAACCGTATTTTAAAAATGCTGACCTTTGCTCTTTGTTCATTAACCCGAGCTAGTCTGTTTTCAGTCTTCTGAACAGCTGCATCCCAGTCTTCTAAAGTGCCTAGAGAATATCAAAATTTGATTATTTTTTTAAACCTGCCACAATTTAACACATGCACCTGCTAAAATCAGGAACGAGACATCTCTACACATCCCTTGGTACTACCTGCCATGAGACAATGTAATGGAAACACACATGGAACTAATGACCTTTAAGAGGGTCAGCTCAAAAAGCAAACACAATGGAAATCTATTGCATGCGATACAATCCCTTCTGACCTCAAAGGAAAGAATCTCACTGATCACAGTGGGCTTGCACTAATGCATTTTTCCTGTAAAGAAGGTCACTCAAAGTGGAGGTCTCATTTCCGAAGTTTAAAGGTTCAAACAAGCACACTATATAATGGAACAAGCCAAGGCTTCATTACCTCAGTGTGCACTACATGTGTTCCACCATGCCTTATCATGACTCAGCAAACCAAGTAAGAGGTGCTATTTAAAGGTGAACTTGCCTTCTATCCTCTCAAGAGTGAGCAGCACATCACAGACATGCTCAGGGTAGTCACTTGTGCACTGTACAGCCCGATGCAAGGCCTTCCGGCAGTGCTGGGTATCTCCATGTGCCCTACAGAAGGGATAGTAAGACAGTAAAGAGCAAATTCTCCCCATAACAATCATAAAACAGATGGGGCATGATTATATCCTATTTCCCCAGGTAAATCCATCTTTGTACCACCTTGGGGAAGACGCCGTAGCGTCACTAAGACAGTCTCTAAAGGCATTTTCTACATATTAATCATGCGCATTGACCTTAAGCCAGTGCTTCCCAACCTTTTCCAGCCCAAGGCACACTTGCATGAACAAAAATGTTCCGTGGCACACCTGTTAAGGCATTCCCCATCCTCATACCTAGTGTAACTCATTGCCATGGCAAAATTCCACAGCACATATGTTCATTTCTGATGGCACACTTTTGCGCTGCGGCGCGCTGGTTGGGAAATACAGCCTTAAGCATATTATGAGGAAACTGGCAGCTGAGAGACTAATTAAGGTGTGTTACCCTGAGCTCTTACCGCTCTAGGTTATAATACTCTAGCCACATATTGGCGTATTTGGCATTCCCTTTAGTCATAATACTGTCCCAGAGCTCTCTGGCTTTCTGCATATTGTTACAGAGGCGAGCCTGAAGATAGAAGAAAAAGGAGTGTTAAAAATATATTATGTCTTAAAATGAACAACACTATAATGGTGCATTTCTCCAGCTTTTTAACTGCACATCTCGTGTGTCATTAACAGTCACAGATAACCTTTGTACACAGAGCTGTTCTTATCTTGACCAGGGCCTTTGGTTTTCAGGTAAATAAAGCGGCTATAGGTAGTTCTGATTTTCTCTTTTTCATTTCATTGTTATTCCTCATAATTAAAAATTCCTTTAAAGAATAGACTAAAACTTGAAAACATGTCTCTTTAATTCCTTAATTTGAAAACAGGAGAGGACACCACTAGGGGTTCATCAGTTTGGAAGAGTCATGATGGTAAAAAGGTGAAAGTCTCATCTATTTAGATCACTGTGACATGTGCATCCAATGGTAAAGAGAGCATGTACATATCTAAGAACAACGTGGAAAAAAAAGACCCAAAACATCCCAGTAACCAAATAAATTTAAGTACAATAAACTGATGGAAAAGATTACCTCAACTCTTGCCCAGTTTTGCATTATAGTGCAGGATGGATCCCCACTTTCACTAAAACCTTCAGATAAAAAGTAAAGATTCATTTAAGACATTTTTAAACAGATGGATTCATAAACAAGCTATTGTAACACATTTGCATTTTACAGTTCATATGATTATGGGCCAGATTAGAGATCTAGAACATGAAAAAGTCCATACGACACAGCCTCCAAAAAATCATTCAGAATAGGAAACAAGCCGTAACATAACAGAAAGAAAGAAATATTTCAAACATTTTCACTTACGCTCTTCCACTTCCTGCTTTAAATACTCCATAGCACGTGCAAAAGCAGACCTCAGCTCTTCTAATTCTTTACTCGAGTCTTTAGAAAAATATAAAGAAACATAACTGGACCTTAAAACAGACACCTTTAATCTACTGGAGTTTCTTCACTAATGCCTACACAGAGAAATCCAATGTCACCAAAAGTTTATTTCTATAAAAGCATTTTTTACTGCTGCAAGTACCATTGTGCTTTTACACTCAGTATGCCAAAGGCCACATGAAACCTAAAAAAAGGACATTTTGGGGCACAGTAATTTATCCTTGCCTTGCAGCAACCTGCAAAAATTATGCTTTATGCTTATTAAAAAAACTGGGGAGGAAGTAAATTTTGGCAACACCTCAAAGGCAAGAATCATTAGAAGCTCTTTAAGAAGAGTACAGAGAATATTACTATTTCTAGAAGCTCCCCAGATTGGCATTCTGACTTATTTATATAGAATTACCTTGTGTGAAATCCACCCTTCTTCTTAGGTAATCTAGATATGCCTGCCATATTTCCACATAATCCATAGCCTGTATAAAACCGGCATTCAAAGCCTTTTCAAAGATATCTAAGGAAAAAACAAAATGAAGCAATATATGTCTGTTTTTATTTGGTTTCATAGTTTCTAGGGTCGGAAGGGAACTGAGTAGATCATCTAGACCAACCCCCTGCCATGGCAGGAAGGAGTACTGGGGTCAAACGACCCCAGCAAGGTGTACATCTAGCCTCCTCTTAAAGACCCCAAGGGTAGGAGCCAGCACCACTTCTCTTGGAAGTAGGTTCCAGTTATTTACCAATAACTACAGAGACAAAAAGAGGGAGATGAAGATAAGCAGGTTTTATTACAGCCATAATTGCACACTGCAACAGAAATGGTAATTTCTATGTTTAAGAAGTTATTCCAGAGAACAGACTCTACTAAAAAGTGATTAGCTAGCTATGTTCCATGAATCCTACTTTAAGAGATGAAAATGGTTTTGATTCCTTGTAAATTACTGTACATGTCACCATTCTCCACACACATGATATCCTAGTCCAACATACTGAAAGCCAGTTCTGCATTCAGGAAACAGGGGCCAATTTATAACAGTATTTCTTTACCAGAAATAGTCCTGTGACCAACTCTGTGCCGTTCCATAGCCAAGAGGTACCGGATCCACAGCCCAACAGTCCAGGGACAGTTCCTAACAGCCCGATCATGTGCTGAGAGCACCAGCTCTTTCACTTTCAACTGCCGATCCTAAAACAATCACAGAATTAATCCAAGGCTTTATAATAGCACGTTGCTCCTACTCACTGGACAGCATCCCAGACAAATGCAAGATTACAAAAATGCGATGCCTTCAGAAGCAGAACATTTTGATTGGATATAAAAAAAGAGAGAATTGTTTAGAATGGCAAAAAATATGAAGCCCTGGAGGTTGACTGACCAACTTAGATGAAGAAAGGATAAGCGCTTTGGCAGGACAGATCACATCAATACTACCAAATAACCTCCTACTAGTCAATTCTCTTATGTAATCAGCTATAATGAGATCAAGGTTTAATCTCTCATGATAAAGCGCACGGAGGAGAAAAAGCTCTATTGTCTCAGGGTAGGACAGCCCTTTGAAGGGACTTGGTGTACCTCCCCCAAAAGCTAAACTTACTCTACCACCTTACAGGCAGCCAAAGGAAAAATAAACAGCTCATTCTAGGGAGGTCTTCCCTGCAGAAGTATCCTGGGCACCTACTTGCTCCCAAGTTTACTAGTGTTTTCAACCCAGGCTAGATGGCTCATGCCAAGAGAGAGGTCAGAACCCAGATGCTGCTTTTCCTCAGGCCAGTAACTTTACTTACAGAGGCAGAAAGAACAGTATTTTTCTGGGATGGCCAAGTGCAGTATCAGCAAAGACACGGTAACCTGCACTGTGGCTGGCACTGGAAAGCCAGAGACTCAGTCCTGGGTTACCTCTGCAGTGACTAGATACTGCTGGAAAGACAGAGCTGTGGGAAGTAGGAAAGGTCCCTGCAGGACATTCTAGGTCAGGGTACAGACCCTTGAAGGGATTTCTGTTATGTAAGCAGCAGTAGAAAGCTTTGGACAGGGCCAGGAGGCAGTAATGGTTTTACTCTATCAAACTGGATCACATGTTTGACCAGCCAATACACTATCATATGGAAAATGGAAAGTGAGGATAGTGATAGAAACTTCATAAGTACAAGCAGCTGGTTAACCAACTTATCCAAGTATGGAAACAGAGGAAGAGGCAAGATCTGTGGCTGGGTTTATGGACCCTACATTAAAGCTATAAAGCAGAAAAACACAGCGTATTTGTGCTTTCCTTACCAAATACTGATTATAACGAGCCCACAGGTCTGGCACAAGGCAATTCTCAGCCAGTGCACGCTCATAGATCAGCTGAATACGAGCCGGATCACCCACTTTCATTTCAAAGTCAATGTAGGCTTGATATTCAGCCAGCTTTGGGGTCTCCGCCACGAGCTAGAAAGCAGACAGGAATACAGATAGGATAGTGATTTAGGCTATGCATGGAACAAAGTATAGTTTCATAGTAGCTAGGGTCAGGAGGGACCTGAACAGATCATCTAGCCTGACCCCCTGCCACAGGCAGGAGTGAATGCTGGGTTCACAAGACCCCAGACAGGTGATCACCCAACCTCCTCTTGAATTTGTCCAAGGTAGAGGCAAAGACCACTTTCCTGGGAAGCTGGTTCCAGATTTTGGCCACCCCAACTGTAAAATTTTGCCTTCTGATCTCTAACCAAAACCTATTCTCCATTAGCTTATTACCATTGTTCCTTGTCAACCCAGGTGGTGCTGGGGAGAAAAGAGCTCTACCTATTTGCTGTTGATCTCCCCAGTGAGATATCGACCCCAAATCCAAACAGGCCCCGAGCTGGATTCAGTGGGTCCAGGAAAGTTGTGTGTAGAGGAACTGGATTCGACCCTTCAATTTGCACAGACCTCTGGGACTCCTCAGAGCCACCTGTCTACCCCAACTAGACTAGTATACCCGGAGGGGCTGAAAACCAAGCAGAATTCCTGTAACTTTATTTGTACTGTAAATGTATCCTTGATGCAGGTTTTACTGGTTAGACAATCTATTTTAAGCTGCAAAATACTTGCAATCACACCTTAAACAAGAGTAGTAGCCAGGAAGTTTCTTTCACATCGCTTACTCCCAAGAAGGGCTTTTGGAATATTGTTATATCATTATTTCCCTTCAGTGTTTGTTTGGAAAAACCAGGAAGTAGTAGTAATTCTTAGCCTCAAAACAATGCAGGCTTAAAATAGTTACCAAGGCCTCTTCATATGGTCTACACTTTTCCAACTGCTGCAGGGCTTTCTTGTAGTTCTTTACTACTGCTTCGGGTATTGGATCTTCTGACCATTCTTCGTATTCGGCATAGGTGGTTTCCATATCTAGTAACATACACGCAAGGAATTTTGATGACTGACACTTGAAGTAAGTCTGAATTCAACTTCCCATGTTTTGATGCTCTCATGTAATTATGCCAAGATTGAGATGCAACTTAGCTGAGCCACTATAAACCCACAGGGCTGAAGGACTTGGAAACAGTTATTGTCATAGGATCGTAGAAAATTGGCGTTGGAAGGGAGATCAGGAGGTCATCTAGTCCAACCCCCTGTGCAAAGCAGGACTGTCCCCACCTACATCATCCCACTGTGTACAATACATTCCAATTCAAACTCATGACAGAAGGAAGCTGTAGAGGCCACTTGTATAACTGGACTTTTAAAAAAAAGGGGCGGTGGTTAGAAAGAACTGTGAAGGGCATGTCCATCAGGAACTATTAAACATGACAGGCAGGGATGTAACCAACTTGTGTTGACTGGGAGATGGATCATTCTACATATGCTCGGTTTCTGAGTCTTCTTCTAAAACATCCACTACTTGCCAGTGTTGGAGATGGGATAAGGGGTTAGCTGGTTCTTTTGTCTGAATCAGGATAGCAATGCTTATGTTCCTAAATTGCTTTAAAAACACAAACAGCAGGATTTCCTCAAGGCTTTCAGGGAGAGAGAGAACAAGCCAAATTGTTTCTATGTGCAAATTAGAGTAAGAGAATTCTGTGCGTGTGTGTGCTTGCTTAGGACTACAAAGCAGACATTCAGGAAAGGGAGTAAGGAGGGCAGGAAGTGAAAGCCTGACAATCACCACCTCTCTTGGTAATTAAATAAAATGTCAGAAGCCAAGATTGTTACCAGCCATCAATCCAAGATCTAACACAAATGCCAGGCACCACAGGATTTCTGTGCCTGCCTTGTTTGGTAATTGGCTACTAAATTAATTGTGCAACCCTTGTTATTCCACAGCATGTACAGAAAAAGGGGGGTTTGGCAGTTTTTATTTCCATGCGTGCTGAAAAAACATGGTTGTAATTCACAGGCACAGTGTTCCCTAAAAAAGGGCCCAAGGAAGTTTTTTAAGAAGCCCTGAGACGTTACAGGACCCTTACGACAACACAGCACAGCAACACAAGAGAAGTCAGTGGCAGGGTCACTGCCCAACCATCAGGAGGGCTGTGGCCTTATCCAAGCCTGCGTGCTCTTACCTAGCAGTGGGATTCCCAGCTGGCGCTTGAACAGCGTGTGGATCTTCTCAAGCTGTTCACGCAGAGTCTGCTGCTGCTCAGGGGTTGGAATGCTGCCAGGTGCTGGCTGCAAACAAAAAATCCCAGGCATTACTCAACTCCCTCCGAGCCACGACCTACCACAATAACCCCATGTGCACTTGAACCTGACAGCCAAATGACAACACTTGCTTTAAAAGGCAGACAGACCAAACGGGTGCCGTGTTTGAGTATTATAAGCTCACAAGACAAGCTGCTCAGCAAGGAGGGCCAAAGACAAGAAGCTTTGCTCCTCAAGAACTTAGGGATTATTTCATAGTTTCATAGTTGTTCGGGTTGGAAGGGACCTGAGCAGATCATCAAGTCCGACTCCCTGCCATGGCAGGGAAGAGTACTGGGGTCAAACGACCCCAGCAAGGTGATTGTCAAGCCTTGTCTCAGACCCCCAGGGTAGGAGCCAGCACCACTTTGCTTGGAAGTTGGTTCCAGATCCTAGCCGTCCTGACAGTGAAGTAGCACCTCCTGATGTCTAGTCTGAATCTCCCCTCTGCCAGCTTGTGACCATTATTTCTAGTCACTCCTGGTAGTGCTCGGGGGAACAGGGACCCCCCAATGCC
>NW_017728921.1:4420006-4433978 GCF_001723895.1 Crocodylus porosus
ACCCCACTGGCCACATCCCTCCAGGTCAAAAATGACCCGTCCGCCACCACTCCCTGGGTGCAGCCCTCCAGCCAGCTGGTGACACATCTGACTGTGTGGGTGTCGACACCACAGTCCCCCAGTTTCTTAATTTGTAAGTCACATTTCAAATGATGACAGCCATTCTACCAAGGCCTGCTACACGACTTTAAGAAACAGAGACATGATCACAGCAATTCACCAATTCAATGGCAGCAACAGCCAGTTCCTAACCCGGCTGAATAAACCCTGAAGATCACATACCAAACAAGGCCTCTTAACATTTCCAATCCCCCTGACAATTCTGACCATAGTCTCACTTCTTTAACACCTGTTCCCCAATTACTCCATTTCAAGAAGATATAAGCATTTAGCAAGCAATTCCCTTTCAACATCTTCTTTTGTAAACATACAAGGGTAGGGATATTACCGATCAGCTGTGGGACAGTTGTTTTTAGCCTTCATGCTTGCACATTTCAGAGAATGTGCTCTGGAAATACCCACTGAAAAGTCAAAGTTCACGGAGAGTAGAGAAGAATGAATCATTTCCAAGCTAAGGCAGAAATTCAGAAGCACTGAATCATTCAACTTAATATTAAGGGGAAAAACCACTAACGTTTAAAAACATAGTACTTCAAGGCATGCATTTCAGGCCATTTCTACCCCACTGCTAAGCCAACACAAAATGAGGAAGGAAATTAATTGCTAGGACTGAGATTGTCTAACTCGGGAATAAAAATTCTGTATGAACTCAGTGTGGGGCTGCTTAGTCCTGAATAAAAGTGTCCATGCCTGGAGTTAATTGGGAATGGCTCTAAATGTGGAGACAAGCTCTTCTTTACCAGTGATGTACTGATTACTGAAAAGCTGTGCCCCCACCCTCCATGAGACCTACAGCACCACCATTTGTTCATGTGTAAGACAGTGGAGAAAACCAAACCTTACCTGTGCTGTTTCTAAGATGGCATTCTCAAACTCCCGGTAAGCCTCCCATATGGCTGCTCCCTTTGTGACATGCAAGCCAACAGCAGTCAGTGCTCTTTCAAATACCGAGCGGACCCTCTCGATCCCTCCTTCCTGCCCAATGCCCCCAATGGAATACTGAGCATACTCGAGCCAGATCTCAGGACCTAAACAAAAGCCATCAGGAATGTTAAAAGAAGGGGCAGAAGGGAAAGAGCCTTCTTCCCATGCCCATTTCTGTATCACCCAATATTTACAGTATATATGCAGTCTTCAGTGCACACTGACAACATATCTTAGTACAATCCCATGGAGGGAGAGAGAAGCTAAATTATTATTATTTATGCCACATTCTTGACCCACTACCAACAGCTGCAATTTCTCTGCCAACAGATGTCACTTATATCTTGCTTCTGGGCACTGCATAAGAATTAAGGCGAATGATGCTAGACTGCACAGGCCCTTAGAAGCAAGTCATAGAAATCAGGGGCTGGAAGGGACCTTGAAAGATCTTCAAGTCCAACTCCCCTGCTCTGGGCAGGAATACTGCTGAGATCAAACTATCTCAGCAAGGTGTCTGTCCCTTCTCCTCTTGAAGACTTCCAAGGTTGGGGACTGCACCACCTCCTTGGGAAGTCTATTCTAGATTCTGGTCACCCTTACCATAAAGAAGTTCTTCCTTGCTTCCAACCTGAAACCATCCTCTAACAGTTTAAGGCCATTGTTCCTTGTCTTCCCCTGGGCATCTTGGTGAACAGTTTTTCCTCCCAGCTCCTGATATTCACCCCTTTCATACTTATAGACAGCCACCAAGTCCCCCCATAGTCTTGTTTTCCCCAGGCTGAACAGTCCCAGATCCTTTAGTCTTTCCCCATAAGGTTTATCCTCCAGGCCCTTAATCATTTTTGTGGTCCTTCTCTGGACCCTTTCAAGATTCTCCAAATCTTTTTTGAAGTGTGGCACCCAGAACTGAACACAGAACTCCAGCTGGGGTCTCAGCCGAATAGAGAGAAAGTATCACTTCCTTAGCCCTGCTCACGATGCATCAGCTAACGCATCCCAGTATGCTATCAGCAACGTTGACTACAGCATTGCACTGGCAGCTCACATTCATCCTGTGATCAGCTATAACCCAGAGGTCCCTCTCAGCCATCATGCTGGCCAGGACATCTCCTCCTAACCTATATTCATGTTGCTGGTTACTTCTCCCCAGATGAAGCACTCTGCATTTATCCTTACTGAACTGCATCCAGTTCCACTCCGCCCACCTTTCCAGCTTGTTCAGGTCTGCTTGGATCTGCATCCTATCCCCTAGTGTGACCACTTTTCCCCATCACTTAGTATCATTCGCAAACTTGGCCAGCGTGCTTTCCACATCCTCATTTAAGTCACTGATAAAGATGTTGAATAGCACGGAGCCAAGAACTGAACCCTGTGGGACACCACTGGCCACCTCCTGCAACAATGATACAGACCCATTCACTAACACTCTAACCATCATTCAAAACATTACCTGCTATCCACTCACCAGTTCCTCTTCTCATTCTCTAATACTTCCCCACTATAGTTCATCTCTTTACCTTCTTCCCAATTATCAACTGGCATCCCTAAAGGTAAGCCATGTTAACTGTCACTTCCATGTTTCCCATGACTGACATGGCTTTTTTCCTCCTCTGTTACCCTCTGCATAGGATTTTGTAATTAGGGTGTGTAATGTAAGTGAAGTCTGACAGCAATCAAAAAACTAGCATTAAAAGAAAGTTAGTTGATGTTCTTTGACTGACCAAAAGGTCAGGAGAGCTGGGCAGGCAACTCCATCTGCCTTGCTGGAAACAATCCAGTTATGACAAATTAGGATTTAACTCCCTGGATGTGCGATTTATGGAATGGGTCTAAGTGCAGATCTGAAGAAAACCCTAACTACAGGGCTGTGACTGATGCCTCCAAACCTGCCACTCCACTTCACAGATGGTGCACATTCAACCCTCCACCGCGATGAAGAGAAAGAGTAAGTTAGTGCTCTAATTAGGTATGTAGCAGCAGCCACCATCTGGCAAAGAGGTGTAGATAAGGACCAAACACCTGCCTGTCTCTTAATGAGAATTCTCACTGTCCACTGCTGCAAAGCATGAGTGGGGATGGGCACTTAGAAGGGCATTTAAGGACAGGGTCTTTGTGATACTACCAATACCCTACTCTGAAAGAGCTTTTATAGTGAAAGAACACAAAGGTACACACTGAAGGCAGCAGTAACTAATGAAACCAAGTCTACAGACAAGAACAAGGTAGTAAAAATAAGCCTTTTAAAATCACTGATTTGCCCCAAACAAGAAAAGGAGAATTCATTATGGGATACGGGATTCTGTAGGTGCAGGGAGTTCTTCACAGAAACAGCCTGATGCAAAGCCAGAACACAGTGTTAACTGTTTCCTGCCTGTGAGAGCAGCAAACCGCTTCAAAGAGATGTTGCCAAGTCTACAATCTTATGAGCCTGAGTGCAATTCACTGCTCGTACATAGGTTTTCCAAGCAGCTATTTTCTTCTTTCCAGGAAAAAAAAACTGAGGAGGAATATTTCACGCTAATGTAACGTACTTTTAGGATGCATCTGCAACTTACAGATATAATCTTTTACAGCCCGCTCGAACAAATCATACACCTTCTCTCGATCGGCGTTTTCTGAAGCCATTCTGATCTCATCCTTTAACCAATCCAGCCAGATTTCTGTAAAAGAGCAGGCATTTTAGACCCCATCAACCAAGAACATTCCAGAGCCTGGGAAACAAGTAGGATCATTACAATGTCAGTGAAAAAAGAATCTAAGCAGAGAATTACTTTTAAAAGAAAACAGGCCTAGGAACCTGACAGTTACCTACAGTGAATTGCACTAATCTTTGGCCAGCTTTTACCCATTTGGACACCATACCTATGGGCAAATTTGTATTTAAAAGGAGGAGAACAGCTGGTCCCTTGTGCTGTGAACCATAATTCCCTGTGCCCTGAACTGAAACCATCCCACAACTGGTACAACTGGTACCCCACTGTGTACTCCAACAGGTACCTGGCCAGAATGATTGCATTTGTCCCTAAAAAGGGGTCCCCCTATTACTACAAAACTGGCAAGGCAAAGCAGGGAAACACACAGCTGCTGTGAGTACCAAAAATACAACAAAAAAGTCAGTCTTTTGGCTGTCTGCGACTTAAACCAGTAAATTCAGAAAGAAAAAGACAAATTTTAAGGTTTTAGCCACTGCATGCCCAGCCCTCAATTTTACTGCTCAAAATATTCTCATAAGAGCAGTCAAATGTGTCTACCTAATTTGGTCTTGTGAACTCTTCATGAAATTTAACCCCAATATTTTACTCAACACTCACAGTTTATTTTCTGAAGAGGGATGAGGGTTCATATCAAGACAGAAGGGACGGCATTTGCTACAAGAACTCCCGTACCTTCAGTGAGTGGGAAGAGTTCACTCATCTTCTGGCGAGCTCTTCGAAGCTTGACCAGCTCTCCCTCCTGACGGAGGAGCTTTATCAAGTCCAGGTGACAATTGTAGTCGAATGCATTGATCGAAAGCTTTTTAAAAGGAAATGAAAAAGGTGTCAGATAGGAAGCATTACAAGCTGGAGCATAAAACTGGGAGAGAAATGGCTAGATTACAAACATGTTGGCGGGCCCAGGCTCTTTGTGTCAGACAACTACTGTACTTTTCCTGTCGTGAAGCAATACAAGGTGCTTCGAGGACATAAACCCAATGACTTATTCACAACACTTCTACACTTAACCTGCCATGGTTTCAACCGGGGTCTCCGATTGAGCAGTTCTGCTTATGAATCAGATATCTCTGGTTCACCGGGTGCTCACGAGCCTCCTCGAACTGCCGGGAGCACCGACCGTGGCTGTCGTTTCAACTGTAAACGTGAGGCCGTGTCTCCCCGTTTTTAACAACCTCTACCTACAAAGCTGAAAACCTGTAAGCTAGAAACACTAGAGGGCTTCAATTCCTCCTACAAAATACAGCCAAAATGAGCAATTTTACCAAAAAGAGATCATTTCTGATCCGTCAGATCATAAATGTTCTTTATTTACTGCATCTGCCAAGCTCAGAAAAATGCCTGTGTTTGGAGCTTAACGCTGGGGTGCGTTTTACAGTCTGGCGAAGTCACCGACAACGACGCCTAAACCAGAAGGGCCAAAGACGACGTTTTACAGCTCACTGAAGCCACCAACACCTAAACCAGGAAGATGAAAGATGACGTCGAAGCCACCAACGGCAACAACTAAACCAGGAGGATTAAAGAGTTTACAGTCTGTTGAAGTCACCAACAGCAACACCTAAACCCAGAGGATCAAAGACAATTTACGGTTTAGCGAAGCCACCGACAGCGACACCCAAACCAGGAGAGCTAAAAAGACGACGTTTTTACAGTTCATTGGACACAGTGACACCCAAACCAGGAGGATTAAAGGTGACGTCAAAGCCACCAGTGGCAACACCTAAGCCGGGAGGACCGAAGACGCGGCCCGCGGCGCCGTTCCCCCTGGGGGCTCCTCGCGGCCCCGATCTGGCTCTGGGGCCGCCATTGCTTTGGGTCCCCTCGCCCGAACAAAACGAACTCGACTGACTACCACCCTCCAGCGATCGTGAACGCCCCCCTCGACCGTGTCTCCCCAGGTGTGGGGTGGGAGGGTTACCGCGTGGAAATGCCCCGTGCGTCCCCGCCACCACCACGTGAGGCCCTGGGCGACCGTTACGGCGCGTTGCCATGGAGACCGCGTGCCGTGGGGGGGAGGGGACACCCGCCGCCCCCCGGCCCGACCCGGCCCCACCTGCTCCTCTAGCCGCTGGATCTCGGCCTCGTTCTCCTTCTCCTCGTCCTCGCCATCCCCCGACGACTCTGAGTCGCCGCCGCCGCCGGCTTCCTCATCTTCATCCTCCTCCTCCTCCTCCTCAGAGCCGGCCCGCCGCTCCTGCTGTTCCTCGGCCGCGGCCGCCGCGGGCTCCTCAGCTGCCGCCGCCATCTTGTGCCGCCGCCTGCCGCCTGCCCCGCGTTGGGCTGCCCTAGGCGCGCCTGACGGCTCCAGGCTCCCCGCTACTGCAGGCGACCGCGGGGACGGGGAGGATCCGCCGCTGCGAGAGTCGTCTACGTCCTCCTGTAAAAACAAGAGCCTCCCAAAAGGGACCGGCGGCCTCCTCTTGCGCTTCATTCTAGCAGGCAACTTGTTAAGCACCTCTAGCCCCTGAGGGCGCTGGGGCCTTCGAGAAGGTCAGCGCCGGGATTGGCTGGAGCTGGGGAAGGGAGGGGCGGGGCTTACCTGCCATGTTGAGTGTGGCAGGTTGTGCAATGCAGGCAGCTGGGCTGGTGCTGTAGTGGGCTTCCGGTTGCTTCAGCGCGACCCGCTCGGTTTTCGGGGCAGAGGCAATTCCTTGCAAGGATCCGCACTGTATGTGCACCCTCCGGCCCTCCACTGCTGCAGCACCTTGTTGGGGAATGACACACCAGGACACTTCCCCCATCCCCGACCCTGGAGACGCTGCAGAGATGCTCGTAATGGCTGTCAAAATGGGCCCAACCCACGCTTGAAGTGGGGTAGCGGCCAGTTTCTCCTGGAGAGTCTCCCCCCAACCCCGTGGCGAAGATTTGGGAGCGACCCAAAAAGGATTTTGCCCCAAAATCCCTGCCCAAACTCATGGCCACGACCTTAGTGCAAGGCCTGGTGTTTGGCAGGCTGGTGGGTCGACCTGTACTTTGGGTCGGGCAGCGCCTGGTCTTCTTCCCCGTGGCAGAGGTGTGCATTTTGGGTGCCCCCCATGCAGCTTTTGTCCAGGCATCCCAGCCTAATCTCCACTCTTTACCCAGAGCAACGGACTTGCTCAGTGCTATGACCTGCCGGTTGCATTGGCAAACAATCTTTTCTCCCATGCCTGATGAAGGATGTTGGTGCCCGGAAGCTTGCAGTGAAAGAATTTTTTTGCAAAAATCTAGTTGGCCCAGCAGCCCAGCTGCCATCTCACCCTCTCCTACGCACAGCTGGGCATCGCCACTACTGCCCATGAGCCCTGATAGTTTCTCTTAGCAAACATACATTTCTGATGACCTTCTGCCCCTCTAGCAGTTGATTGCCAGCCACCTTCAACTGAATAAAGATTAGCTTGGGAAAAAGGCAGCAAGAACCGGGACTAGGGCCTGGGGCAAAAGGAACCAACTTCAGCCACATCTGCATAAAGCCACCTGCAGCGCAGGGGGCCAAATGCAGCTTCCCTCCCAGCCCCCCCATGCCCCTTGCACGTGGGAAACACCAAAAACCCTGCGCAGGGGGTCGGAGCCAGGATACAACCCTGCCCCCGGGCTGGGGGCCACGCCCAGCTCCCTTTCCTCAGGGGTAGAGGTCAGGGGTCAACAGCCCCCCCCCATCATCAGCTACCGGGCTCAACCCTCGTTTCCCACCGCCCAACAAAGGGTTAACCAGGGGCACGTGGCAACGCCATGACGCACGAGGAGGGGGCGGGGCTAGCCGGCGCGGGGACGTAGCGGGGGGCGGGGCTAGCCGGCGCGGGGACGTAGCGTGAGACGCCGGCGCCACTTCTTTCAGGGTCACGTGACGGAGGGGGAGTGGCAGCAAGATGGCGGCGCTGCGGGCGGGCGGGCGTCTGGCGCAGCTGTCCCGCGGCTACCACCGCAAGGTGGTGGATCACTACGAGAACCCGCGCAACGTGGGCTCGCTCGACAAGCGCAACAAGAACGTGGGCACGGGGCTGGTGGGCGCGCCCGCCTGCGGCGACGTCATGAAGTTGCAGGTGCGCGGGGCGGAAAACAGCGCCCCTGGATCGGGCAGGGAGCGGCCGGGGGGGTGCGGCTGGGAGCAGAAATCCTCGCCCTTCTCCACAGGGTGCTGCGGCCCCCGAGTCTTCCTTGTTCCTTTGTGCGGGGATGAGCGTGTAGCAGTCCCGGGCCCGGGGAAGCTGGCGAGCGGGCGCCAGGCCTGGAGCGTAGCGGGTTAGGAGGCCACGTGCTGGCGGAGTTACCCGTCTCGAGCCTCGTGCGGGCGGCTGCGCCCAGTGCCAGGCTGCATCTTTAAACCCGGCCTCGTCGCCACTCTTGCAGGTGGAAGTGGACAACAGCGGGAAAATCGTGGATGCACGATTCAAAACCTTTGGCTGCGGATCGGCGATTGCCTCGAGCTCCCTGGCCACCGAGTGGGTGAAAGGGAAGACGGTAAGACCCCCGTCGTGCCCTGAGAAAACTCAGAGGGGTGGAGGGTGGACTAAGAATATCCCATCCTTGCGGGCAGTTATTCGTAGGCGTCTGTTTCTCTGTCTGGAAATGCAGAGCTCGATGGTTTTGCAGATGTGGCCATGGCTGATGCAGCAGGGGAAAAAAAGTGTCGTCGTCAACCGACACCTTAAAGCGCTACGTGAACAAGGAGAACTTGTAATCGCTCCTGTAGCCTTCCTCTCCCATCCCACCATCCCCAGGATCACAACTTACACTGTTCATATATGCACTCTGATATAGGAGGTTGAGATGTATTTAGATCAGGATATATTGTTGCAGAAAAAATGCATTCTGACCTACAGTTGTAGGTCTGACTGTACAGGTTTTCTATAGTAATATCCAACCCAGTGGTCCCCAGTCTTTTTGGTCCTACGACCCTATTACGGTGCCAGCCCAACTCATCCAGTCCAGTTTCTCTACGTTTTGGCACAAAGTGAGGCTACGAACCCTCGTGTGGACATCAGTAATTTGGTTGTAATGCTGCCATGCCTTCAGTTGCCACCCAGCGTTCACATGAAGACCTTTTTGCCTAGAGCCCTATTGTGCTGCTAGATTTCAGAAAGAGATGCCAAGTGGCTCAGTGCGACAATATGAACTCCAGTTAACATGATCATCAACAAGGAGTTCATAACAAAAGGCTTCTTCTCCCCATGTTCCTTGGTACCCAATCCTGACGGTTCAGCCAAAGAGCATCCCTTTAACAAATACCTGTACATGACATCAGGAGGTTAGGAACAAGTGTCACAGCCAGAATGTAATCTTCCGTTTCTCTTTCAGGTGGATGAAGCCTTGGAGATAAGAAATACAGATATTGCTAAAGAGCTCTGCCTTCCTCCAGTTAAACTGCACTGCTCTAGTAAGTTGTCAGTACACACTTAAGTTTTAAGACGCAAGTTTTAAGATCAGGAAGACATTTCCTTCTGCTGTGTTGTGCTTCTCAAGATCCTTTGAATTTAGACCAGTTGCTGAGGTGCTTTAAAATGCATCTGTGTGTCAAATATGCTGTTATTCTGATCAGTTTTGGGTGACCTGCAAAAGAAAATCAGAAGCAGGTGTGCTTGGGTGCATAAGCCTTGTTTACAAAAAAAGCTTGAGAACTCTTCATCTTTCTCTTTCAGTGCTGGCTGAAGATGCCATCAGGGCAGCCCTGGCCGATTACAAGTTAAAACAAGATCCTAACAAGGAAGAGCCTGAGAAGAAAACCAGTACCTAGAACTGTGATGAAAGCTTATTCTCATTAATATTGCAGTGCAATTAGTTTAGGTGTTTAGAGAAGGGAGCCAGTGCACTACCGATCTGAAGCCATCAGGTACACCCAATATACGCACAATGTTTCACTGTTCACCTGTATTAAACCACCTTTGTAGTGCACAAATCATTGGTATCCTTGAGCTTATTTCTGCACCAGTTACTGTCCTGTCTGTTTCTCCTGGAAGTGTCTGGGTGAGGAGGGGAAGCACTTAACTCAAGTCGCAAGTCATTTCCAGCAGTGAAAATCCTAGTATTTGGAAGGGCTGCATTTCATTCAGTAAATGTATAGTTTTTTCTGAGAATGTTATAGAAGAGGATTATTTGAAAGTGTGTTGCCTTGTCTTAATGTTTATGCAAAAAAAATGCAGATCAGTTTTATTTTGTGTACAACATATGCAATATATTAAACAACCTGTGGCAGTTCATCTGCCTAGTACAACTGGTTTGGAAATCTTTCATTTCATGTCTTTTGTCCTCCCTACAAGCACATGCCTCACCCCCATTTTATCTCGTTTCCTGGCACTTCGGGATATGTCTAGAGCAGTGGTTTGCAACCTTTTTAAACTAAGCATCCATCTGAAAACGCCACCTCTTTTTTCCACTTGTTTTTTGGCTACAAAAAAACACTACAGCAATTTTTCTCTTGCAAAGAACTCAGAAAGACCACAACAGGTCAGGATGTCTTTAGCAATGAATTTCTTTTTGAAATCTCTAGGTTTATCTTATAAAACATGTTTGCCCACGTAACAGTGCTGACACTGTGTGGCACTCTGCAGGTTGAGAATCACTGGTTTAGAGGCTTGCCAGTTTCTCTTATTAGCCCAACTATATGGATGGGAGACATGTTAAAGAAGCTATTAGAGCACAGCTCTCATCCTTTTTGTGAAGTTTGAGAACCCTAAACTAGCTTGTAACCACAATAACGACCGCTAGAGGTCAGTGAAAAACAGATAAATAGGGAAAGACTAGCTGTTATCGGCTTGCCAATTCGAGTGTTAACTTTTGGCTGAAACAAGCAGGTTATCAGATGCAGGGAAATGGAGTTCTGCTAAAACAAGGTGCAGGGCAAGCCTGTGGTGGACCCTATTATTCACCGAGTCTAATTGAGTTGCAATGTTTCTGTTCAGGCCAGAACCAATAATCCCCAAACATTCCTTATCTAAATATAGGATGTAAACCAAGCATTATTCTTGTTCCCTACACTTAACATTCTTGCAGACTGTAACAACGAGTTGAAAACATACAAGGTTTTATAATAAATCCACACAAAACTATCTGGAAGGATTTTTTTTTTACTGCTTTTCTCCTCAAATAGCAATGTGCTTATCCTTACATTTGCTATTTGGATGCTAATATAGGGTGTGTCCAAGTGAGTGCAGCTCTGTGGTATGTCTGGCACCACACACTGCACATTCAGGTGTTCTGTATGCTGCAGAGTAGCAGTGCCAGAGGTTTTTTTGATCCTGGGATCAAAATAAACTGCAGGAAAAGAAAGCCAGGCAGTGTGTGCTGCCCAAAATGAGTGGCTCCGGCTGAGCTCTGAGCAACGGGATCACCACAACTGCAGCTCCCCAAGGACCCCCAGGTAAGGGTGCTGGGGCCAGCACAGTTGCTGGCCCCAGCCTCCCCTACCCCACTTAGGTAATGTGCCACATGCCAGAGGACACATGGCAGGGGCGTTCCTAGGGACAAATAGCAGTGGCGCAAGGTGTGCTGCGGCTTGTCCCTGGGGAAACAAATGCCCATGCTCATCTGGACACGACCATAATGAGCAAAAATGCACTGTAAAAGCTTGGCCGTACAAATACTATAACCAGATGCTGCTCATACACAGAGGCCTCCAGAAGCTTAGCTTTAAATTGCCCTTCCTGCTTTAACAGATGTAGACAGCTGGATACAGAAAGACTAAACTACTTAAGTTACCAAGGAGCTCAAGTTATGAGACAGGATCCTGCTCCACCAAGCACTCTGCAAACACAGATAAACTTCCTGGCCCAAGTTGCTCACAGTCCAGCGATCAGAAGAGTCAAAATTGAAGCAAAAATATTAATGTCCCATTCTTTTCCCTGTTCACTTTTTTGTACCCATGGCAGCAAATGAGTCCTACGAGGAAGACTGCAGGGGGTCTGGACTGATGATCTGTAAGTCCCTTCCAGCCCCTGACAACAATGAAACTAAAATAGCAGTACCCCTCGCTGCACATGGATGTTTGGAGATAACTATAAGACAAGCAGAGTGCTTGTGCAATAGAAAAAAAAACCATAATAAAGTTAATTGTCTCCAGAAAAGGGACTGCTTGTGGAAAATACAGCCTAGGGGCCAGGCTTTGAACCAGGATCAAACAAAGTGCTGAAGAGCTGCTTGTATAAGAGCATGGTCTGTCTTAGGCACGGTAAGACGGGATCGTTGTAAAGAGATACAATGAGGTAGAAGTCTAGCCTGAAGCTTAAACTCAGAGGCCAGTGGCTCGGTGGCTTTCTGGCATCCTGTCAAAGCCCAGGCTGCTGGGACTTCACCAGTCAGCAGGGACCCCCAGCTGCCTCCCTAGCCAAGAGCTTGGAGACTCGAGCTTCCAGGGATCTGGCCCTTCCCAGCAGCCGGCCAAGGGGACTGCCAGTCTGAGTTCCCAAGCAAACTACTGGGCCCTCACCTCTAGACTCCAGCAGCTCACCCAATGCCCAGCTTGGCAAACCAAGGGGCCAGTGGCTCCGAGATCCCTTGCAGGGAGCTCAGGAGCTAGGGCTTGCTGGGCTCCCAGGTGCCTTCCCCTCCGGTGGCAAGTTGGTTTCTGCCCTGGGCTATCCAGATTCCTTGGGGGTTGGAGTGGCCATCCAGGAGCAAAGCATCTCCCCCAAGTAGGTAGCTGCTCCCCACCAGGCTTTGCAAATACCCTGCTCCCAATGGGCAGCAAGTCCCTACAACAGCAAAGCCAGGGTCTGTGCCAGGGTGGATTTGAGGTCTCTTTCCACCACCCAGGAGTCTAAGGAAATGAGCTCAGCAATTCCACCACAGACCCAAGTCAGGATAGGGGCCTTTGGAGACAGTGCCTAGCCTGAGCCCCAGCACCCACGGTGTGTTTCCCACTGCCCCAGGCTGCGAGGCAGCTAAACCCACCACTGCTCCGCTAGCAGAGTCCTCGCCTCCAACCTGCGTGGTCAGGGCGGGGATCAGGGTCAGGAACCTGCCAGCTAGGGCTAAACCCAGCAGCCCAGGTGCCATCTCCCCCTCTCCCCTACGCACGGCTGGGCATCGCCGCTACTCCCAGCAACTCAGGCTCAACCAGGGTCTGTCAAAGCCAGTCCTAGCGGCCCCCTCGAAGTGACCATGGCTCTTCTGTTTCTTCAGAGCCAGCTGATGCTGAGACACGCAGTGGTCCTGCGGGGCCAGAAGCAATTCGCTGCTGGGTCCAGCTTCTCACAGACAGGACCATCCAGCTGCACAGTGTCGCCATGTCTAGCGACAGCTGCACACCATAACCCTGCAAGTCATAAAGCCGTTCCCATCACCAGCAGACCCGGGACTGTCAACTCGCAGCATGTTACCTCAAGCCCCATGATAATGTGGTTTTCTTAAAGCTCAATTTGCTGGGATCAGACAAACCTCAGGGTGTGGGTGGGGTCTCTTAAAGCTTTTGAGCTTTCTTACTTGCAAAGAAAACGTTATAAACCCAAAGCAAGCACACGCTTCAAGTCCAGGAAGCAGATGAGGTCCTCTGGGAATAGCAATTGCAGCCCTGTACCCTTCAGGAGACTGGTGAAACAATCCACCGGCTAGGAGGAAAGGCAGCTCCAGAAAGAGCAGCACCTACCCTGCCTTTTTCCTCAAGCTCTGGCAGACATTGAAAGCCATTATCCAGCTGTGCCAAGGACATCCCTTTGCACTGTCCATTCTGGAGGCACCTGAGAGCAAACTCAGAGCGAGAGTCGCACTCTGACATCAGCTCAGCCCGGGGTGCAGAGTCCTGTTCCCCTCCATAAGCAAGGGGACACGTTAGTTTTCTTTCCTTTTTTGTCATCAAGAGAAGGTTTCTGAAACCAAGTCCCAGCCACAATTTCTCCTAGGGAAAGCCCTGTTTGTCACTGCTGGTTGTTACACACCAACCCCCCACCCCGCCCCACCACCGCACATGCACCACCTGTTTCTACAACGCCTGTCCGAGAAGTAGCTCCAGCACACATCGAGCGGAACAAATAAGATTTTCTTAACCATGAAGTTTCTGACCTGTGTGTTTTTTTCAGACCTTTCCAACTTGCCATGCAGTTTCCTGCTTGGTTTCTGCTTCATGGATTCATAGATTTCATAGACATCAGGGCTGGAAGGGACCTCGGGAGATCATGGAGTCCAGCCCCCCGCCCGAAGGGCAGGAAGTCAGCTGGGGTCATAGGATCCCAGCAAGATAAATATCCAAATGTCTCTTGAAGGTGTTCAGTGTAGGTGCTTGAACCACCTCCGCTGGCAGGCTG
>NW_017728921.1:4434501-4477891 GCF_001723895.1 Crocodylus porosus
CTTGCATTTTTCAGAGTTAAACACCATCAGGTTCTCGTCTGCCCATTTGCTGAGCTTGTCCAGGTCAGCCTGGATCACCCGCCTGTCCTCTGGCGTGGATGCTTTGCCCCAAAGTTTGCTGTCGTCGGCAAATGACCAGTCCGCTCCTGACACCAGTGGTCTACATCATCAGCGAAGATGTTAGATAGCATGGGTCCTGGGACAGAGCCTTGAGGGACCCCAAGGGAGCCTCTGAAAGCTTCATAAGCTTCCAACAACGTAGCCCTGACGGAAAGGTCCCCTCGGCCGCCTTGTTGCTCATTGCCCACTGCCTCTCCAAAGCACACAGGCCTGGAGCAGGTTTGTTTTACCAAAACCCTCCCGGCTCCCATTTCGAGGTGGGGGAACGCATCAATAAACACGGCGCAAAGACAGTTCAGCCCGTTCCAGCGCACATAAAACTTACCCAGAAAACAACACCGCCGGTCCGTAGCCTCTTGCCAAATCTTGTTTATGTGCCGGATCCATCAGAGCTTTAACTTCCGCTGCAGGTAATCCAGGCACTAAGTACTGCCCCACGTCCTTAGGGTACTGGCTCTGCATTTGGGGAGAGCTGCTGCCTTTATCTGGTTTTCTTGGGCTTCTCAGCCGCTTTCGCCTACCACATCGAGCCGTCTGATGCAGTGGTGCCCTCCCCCTCTCTCAGGTGTTACCTGTGGGACGCTAGGATTTGTTTTACCTGGTTTAAAAATCCCCTTTCCCCTCCCTCCTCTTAAAGTCACAGCACAAACACCTCTGCAGTTCTAGATCATTAAGCCCTAAACTGTCATCCCCTTGGGAGGGTTGCAACCCTAAATCCCGCCGTGACTACTGGTCAACAACCCCTGTGGGAGTTGAAGCCAAGGAGACCTCAGGTCTAGCCCCAGCCCTTCACCAGCATCCCCTAAGATCCAGCTCCTGCTCCACCATCACCGGTGGGGAAGTAACCGGGTGCAAAGGGGTTAGTGCAAGGGTCCACGCTCTGCGGGGAAATCTGCGTGCGATGATAATAGAGGCCTACGGCAGGACGGGAATCTGAAGAGGGACACAGCAAGAAATCCTGAAATGAAGAGAAGATACGGAGGAAAGCGGGCCGGGGGTGGCGTTTACATAAGCGGTCCCGTTCCCTTCGCTTCGGCACGACGCAGGGGAGGTGTATTGAGAGCATCTTGATTGCTCACCCTTCGATCCCGCTGCCTCGGTCACGGAGCCACGCTCACCGTTCGCTCCAGATGTTCTCCGTTTAAGCCCGGATGAGAGAGCGAGCGTGTTTCACACCGGGGATCTGGCTTGCTGAAGCCCTCTGCCAGCTCACCGTGCGGGGAGAGCTCACGATGTGGTATTTCAACCAACCGGGGAGGAAAAATAGAAAGCGCTGGGTCTGGGCCCCTGCAAGCTCGTCTACGCAAGTCACATGCCCCCCACGCAGGGGCACACGTGTGTATGTGGCACACAAAAGCCGACACGCACCGTACACTCTCCCTGCACCCTCTGCCCCACCCTGGAGGCTCCTACGAGGCCACTTCGGTGCGAGGCTGATGAGGTTTCCATACTCTGGTTTATCCCAACCCTGGATGCCCCGAGTGAGAGCGAGCTTCGCCCCATCCGCCCCTTCTGCCCTATTTCTAGCATTCAGCTCAAATCCTGGTGACGTCCCTTTTGAAAAGCTCCCCATTATTTCTCCCTTATTTCAAGCATTGCCTCTTCCCTGCTGCTTTTCCGCCTTTCCGTTAGCGCTTGCCCTGCAGAGGCTCCGACTGGAGCCGATTCCCAGTTTGCACAGCAGCGGTGGAGCAAAGGGACGGAGCATGTCTTTGCAAACTTGACTGGCGTTCATTTGCCCTCCACAGCCGACAGCCGCAGCCATCGGAGATGCCCAAGTAGACTACTTGGAGAAAGGTTGGCCAGCAGAAATATCCCAGGCGACAAAGCGCCCCTTCTCCTTCCCTCCGAGGATGAGCCCATAACCTAGCTGAGTTCACCTCCATGGCACTGACCCCAATTTGTCCCTTCTCATTGTCATCACCATCATCCCTCTGCTAGCCAAACCTTCAGCTGACCCCTCAAAAACCCTAAACATTTCCCACTTCCTTTTATTGCCACCAGACTTCCGAAACTTGGAATCCACCTTAGCCCATCAGCCTGAGCTCCTAATTCAGCCCTCCCCGGGAACCACTTGCGGTTATTTGGAAACAGAGACGAAGGAACTTGCCAGGACATTGCCACCTGCCCTTGGGGTGGCACCAACCTTGCAATACATGAGACCATGGTCCATCTTCCCAGGGGCGGCCGCAGCAGACCCGCAGGTGGAGCTGGTGGCAACGCGGCCGTTCAAGAGCACAGGCCGCTCATGCCTAGAGCCAGTTTCTGTTCTCAGTAATGCCTCTCGTGTACCACCCACACAGCCAGGGGATTCGCAGAACTGAAAGAGAGAGCAGGACGCGGCCTTGCATCGGCATCTGCATCTGCACCCCAGAGGCAGCGCTGATGGGCTCGTACCGCTCACCGCAGCTGTGTCGACTCGCCCTTTAATTGGACAGCTGCTGCGGCAATAGTAGGAAAGGGGGAGGGCGTGCAGGAATCCACCTTCAGATCCTTCTCCCTAGCATGGACCCCGTCTGGCTGCACTCACTACTCGCGGTGCGCAGGGGCTCCCAGGTTGCTCGCCTCCACTTGGCCCCTGGCACGCTTAGCCTGCGGAGAACCGAGCGTATCTGCCTAAACACATGGGACGCCAGCACTGAGGCCCTTCAGCTCTGCTCATTCGGCTCTTCCCTATGGCCAAAGCTATGCCAGCTATTTCCTGTTTTAATCCCAGGGGAGAAATGCATTTAAGGCAGCTTTTTCCAGACACGGCACTGAGACGTTCTGTGGTTTAGGCAGAAAATCCCACTGAAATCTTTTGCTGCTATTTAGAAAGTGGAGGGCTGCCGGGCAGATACCGTGGGTCGATGGGTGGGTTGACGGTTACTAGGCAGGTTGCACAGGCACGAGGTGCAAAGGACTCAGCCGCCCAATGAATCTCCTTAGCAAGCTGCACTCCTGCAGCCTGTGCTACTTGGAGGCACGGGCGAGGTGAGCGGGACCCCCCAGGCCGTGCTTCAGGACTCCACGAACCATGGGAGTTTCTGAAGCATTAAGCGCTGGTCTGATGGAGCATCCTAGAGAAGCCCTTCCTAGGCCAGAAGGGACCTCAGGAGGTCCCGAGTCCAATGCCCAGACCCCCCTTCCTCCACTGCTACAAAATGGTGGCTGTTTCTGGAGCTGGGTGGGCAAGCCCAAGCTGCGGTGAAAAGCCTCTGCCCATTGTCTGTGATGCACAAGACCCCCATTTCTTTCTTGCCCCCTCCTCTTGCAATGTGTGGGTACAACACTCCCTCTGCGCTTCACCATTAAAATGCACCACCTTTAAAAAGAAGCCTGATCCTTCCTGCGCACTTCTGAACGACTGCAAGAGAGCAGCTTGCTCTGGATTTTCATTGGGGGCCGAGCGCTTGGTGCTTCGTGTCTGCACAACCTGCCTCCTTGCGTTTGCCTCCGAACGGATGGCAGGGTGGGCTTGATCCCAACAGGCGCCAACAATGGACATGTATTGCCCCAAAGAGTTCAGGTGCGGTGGGAAAGACGCAGAGGAAATGCCCTCGACCAGCCAGGAGGAGTCACGTAGCTCTTGTAAGAAGGGACGAGGAGGATAAAGATGCACCAAACTTCTCCCCCGAGCAGAGCAGGCCCCTTCAGGCCTTTCAGAAACATGAATCCTCATCAGGATTTTGGGCTGTGGCATGGGAAGACTGAGTACACTAGAGAGAGACCTGGTGGCAAAGCTCAGAAAACTCCAGGGAGAGGTGCTCTGCCACGTGCGCACCCGTTCTCTGTCTGATCCCCCTCCCCTTGTCCCTTCCCGATCCCCCTCCCACTTACTGACACAAGCTGACCTTGCTCGAGACTGCACCTTGCAAGCCTCACTCGCATGAGAAAGGGCAGAGCCCCCCCAGGCACACCGCACAGCCCCAGGTAGTAGAGTGGGGCATCCGGGGGGCTTGGAGGAGGCTGGTGGCTGTGGCTGGGAGAGCAGAGACATCAGCCCCTTGGCCCGCTGCCCGTTGGGGACATCTGCAAGTCCCCGGCAGGCTGTGAGTCCCACCACAGCGGGACTGTGAAGGGCACGAGACCGACAACGGCCATCTCCACCCCATGTTACCTTGGTGAAGATCAAGCTCATCCTACCCACCCTCCCGAATTCAGCATCACACCAGCCAGCCTGATTCATCAAGAACTGCTCTCCTTTTGGGGTGATTTTGGATAGCTTTAAAGAACAACTTAGCTGTTCTTCATGCAGAAAAAAAAATATATGTGGTTTATAAGTGATCAGATGATGGGTTTTGCTTCAACAGGTACCCAGGAGGGGATGGGGTCTCGTTGTAACTGCTGGAGCGATCAGCATTTGAAGCTAAACATCGTGCAGCCCCAAGATGCTCGTTACAGCGTTTCTACAGGAATCGTTGCTTCCAGGCGCCTTGCCTTAATTATTGCCCTCGCAGGGAAAATGTCTTGGGGCTGTGTCGAAACAAAGTGGAAACATATTTGAAAACTAAACCCTGCCGTTGACGGCACGGAGGTGATTTAAAGTCGAACTGCAGCCTGACAAAAAGGAATGCATTTTTCATAGGCATCTTTAAACCAGAAGGGAAGCCATACGTTTCAAATACGTTATTCATCCTCTTTATCTACTTTCCCAGGCTTGGTTTTTTGTTTGTGTTTTTTTAAAGAAGCCTCCTAGAACGTGATGTAGGATGCGTCTCTTAATTATCATAGTTTCACGGCATCACGAGATGGACTTGGAAAGAGCAAAACGCTGTTGCACGCTCACAGGATTTAAAGTGCCTTTGCACGTGGCCTCTTGCTGTGTGCCCAGGAACAGGGGTTTGATGTTAGAGCTTATCACTTCCTTGCACCCCTCTTCCCCCTGCTCCCCAGCAAGAAATGATCTCAGAGGAGCTTTATTTCTAGTGTATGGAGATCAGGTGAGAATCTGCTTCTGTCACAAAGGGAAGGGCCGCAGTTTTGCAGCAAGACGACGAGGAGAAACTGCTATTTTTAGAAGAACGGTTTCCCTGATCGCCACGAGAGATCTTTCCAATCCTTCCCGAATTGCAAAGGGATGCTTTCAGCTCCTTTCACAAAACAAGGAGGCAAGAGACAGAGAAACCGATACAAGATAGTTTCCTAGATAAATGACTGGCCGCAGGCCCAAGAGAAATGGGTTCGCTCCCAGACCCTGCAATACCTGGCAAGAGAGGAGAAAGAACAACAGCAGGGCTGTGCTTGTTCTCCAAGGCCCCTGCTGCTTCCTCTTTTGCAAGAGAAAAGAGGATCCATCCTCACCTCCACCACTCAAATTGGGGTGCAAAATTATGGGTCAGGGTAGGGCCCTCCATTTATAACAGCCAAACTAGCATGTATTTAAATCAACGTCTCTTTCTCTCAAGGTCTTTAAGCTACGACTGTATTTTATGGAGATTATCTGAGAAAAGAATGGTGTATTGATATGCCAGCTGTTAGCAGCTTAGATTCTGCTTTTCAGTTCCGTTAATCATTTAAAACAAAACAAAAAAACCCTCTTTGATGTTTGCCTTTTACTTTTCAAATCCCTGGTTTAAAGCATGAACAAGCCTATAGCACCACTGGCATTTCAGAGCCTTTAGGATCATTTAATGAGCATTACCTGCATATTATATTTAGGGGTTCAAGTGCGTGACAGGTGAGCAGGAGCCCTTGGATAACAACATCTCCCCAGCAGGATAATCTGAGTTGTGGTGACATTTTCACTTTTGATCACAAGGCATTTTTGCAAAAAAAGGGAAGCAAGGCAACTTGTTTTCCCCACCAGACACCACTCTTCCTTGTGCTAAATAGAAATGTTACCCTTTCCACAGGATGTGAAGCACTTCAGCACCTGATCGTGATTCAGACAAACAGCGTAAGTAGCTGGAAGAGCCCCAGGAAGTTGTTAATGCCTTCAGCTTCTCAGCTTTTCATTATCATGGGACTTTTAATAGTCATAGGACACAAGCATCTCATTACTTCTGACTACTGTTTGTCTCACCTGGTCATGGCACCTGATCAGAGGTGGGCAAAATACAGCCTGGGGCCAGATCCAGCCTTCCAGGCCATTTTATTCGGCCCGTGGGGCACCTAAAAAAATTAGAAAATGAATATTTAGTTATTCCTGGCTGCCTGTCAAAGATGACAGGAGACAGGGGCAGTAGGACCCAGCAGCAAGGCCCGCCCAGCCCCACCCCTACTCCCAAAGAGAAGCCCCTGCCTAGCAGACACTTCTGGCCTGGGACCGTGGGGCTGTTCCTGCTTCCCTGTGCCAGAGAGGAAAGCGTAAGCTGTTGTAAGTGGCCCTCCACCCAAAATAATTGCTCGCTGCTGCATTAGATGATGGCAGTGGGTATAAAGCAGGGGTGGGGAAAATGCAGCCCGTGGGCCAGATGCAGCCCACCAGGCCATTCTATCTGGCCCACAGGGCCCCTAAAATATTTAGAAAATTAATATTTATCTGCCCCTGGCTGCCTGTCATGTGGCCCCCGATGGCTTGCCAAAACTCAGTAAGTGGCCCTCCACCTGAAATAACTGCCCACCCCGGTATAGAGGTACATACTAGAGGCCAAAGCCCAGTAAATCATAGCTTCTGAATTCCTGATCTGTCTCTGGGGCCTCGGCAACAAAAGGAGCGAGCCTACATAAGTCACCTCAAATCACCATGGTCTGAAAATCACATCAGGCATCTTATAAGAAGCAACAGTCTTGCTTGCAACCAGGACATTTTTTGAGTCAGAAACTACAACTCCAGTTTCAGTGGGTTTCACAGCAGCTCCCAAGATCCTGCTATGAAAGAGAAGAGGGGCTCATTTGATTTCAAATCCTATATCACATAACCTTTATGGGAAATGATCTGGTGCGGCCAGTCACTTTTCTTGCCAGGTTGGAAATTAACCTTCTATTCCCATACCCTATCTCATGAAGCATGTCACAGGCCAGTGCTGGGCAGTGTTATACCAATGAGAGGTCACCTCTTTGTCCGCCTGGCTAAGTGAAATCAATACTATTGAGACTGCCTTGTATGGGGTTGATGTTACGGTTCTGCCCCGATGGGCCCCCAGTCCCAGCTGGGGGCTCAAAGCACACCCAAAGCCAAATTGGGAATGTCAAAAATCAGTGAGGTTCCCTTGTTGTATAGGGAAAGACATAACAGATTATCTTTGCATAAAGAGACATAACAAACTATATTTGCATAGAAAAAAATCTTTATTTATAACTGAGGGATAAGAAGAAAATAACACTGCAATTTTAGGGGCGTTTTGTTTGTCTTAAGACATCACTGGAATTTTGGCATAAAAACGCGAAGGATAACTCTTTTTTCCCCTCTCCATTGAATCCCTTTCCTTCCTCCCTTCTTGAGCTAGTACCTCTAGGCAAGGGGGGTTTCTTTAGCTTTACTTTATCGACAGAGACCCTGAGTAAAATATATTTCTGCGAGTCATCTTCATGGAACAGGTAAACAGTGGATATAATGCAGAACGCTCTTTCTAATCTATAATTATCATTACTATACACTGCAACAAAGTATAGAGGCCAAAGAAAATGGTTATAACAAGAGTGTCAATTGTATATATCTGCAAGGAGTTGCATGTTCCCTCTTATAGTACTTTGATGACCAGAATGTATGAAAAAAAAAAATCAAAGAAGGTCATAAATACTGATCAAGCCTTTACAATGACAGACAAAAAGTCTGAGGTTACGTTTTAAAACAAGACTCTTCACCATCTGATGGCATTACATGGTCCAGCTGCCCAGCATAGAATAAAACATCCCTTGCTTTCCAGGTTTGCCTGGAAAGTTGTGTTGCAAATACCCATCGAGCACCACTATGCACAGAGGAGCTCTTTCCCAGTCAGAAGTCCTCCATCTAATAACAACAACTTAAATGCTTGCAAGAGTGCGAATCACATCTTACTTTAAACAGACCCAATCTTCCCAGAAAATGCCTGGATATTCTTTGGGAAATGGTGGCAACCATTGATCCTCCTGGATCATGGTGTATGCATGAGGGCCCCCCAGACCTTCAATGCATATGCCTGGGCAGGACATTTTGGAGGAGTGGGGGTGTCTTTGGGAAATATAATTAAGCCTAATAAATAAAAGCTGCAAAATTCCACCACAGAGTTTCAAATTCTCCAATGCTTGCACAGCTTGTAGTGTTGGGCTTTCTTGGCTAGATGGGCAAGGACACCCTCCAGCTGCAATGCAAGCACACACTAGGACGTAACATGCAAATGGCAGGTCTTGCTAAACATCGCTGAAGGCCACTATTAGAAATATTCCATTCTGCATTTGAAATAAGGAGTTTGGACCCCAGAGTTCAGTCAAACCCCTTCCCCCACCACCGCCAAGGGACTTGCTGTAAGTGTGCGCTAGTAAGTTTTTACGCAGGAGTTGAAGAGCCTGTCAAGGTAAGACACAGTGTACTAAATCTACTAGGTTTTGATATTACCGTTGGGCAGAACACCCCGTGGCCCAAGAGCCCCACCTATTTTGCCTGCTTAATACAAAACAACAGTCTGTCGTCCGTGAAAGAGATCTCCGATTCAACGCTATCAAACAGTGCCCGTTCATTCCTGCAGCGAGTCTCAGGAACAAAGGTCTGCTGCCCTAGGGCTCAAGTTCGTCCATTAGACACCCGAGGCGCAGGTGTCGGGGGCTGCCGGGTCTTGCTGCTCCCGCTCAGCGGTCTGCGCCACGGACTCGGCAGCCGCCCCAGGGCAGTCATCTCTGGGCTGCTCGGGCGAGGACGTGGCAGGCTCCTGAGCAGGCTGGCCTTCCTCAGCAGATGGCGGCTCTTCTTCCCTGGCCTTGGTTTCTGCCGGGCAGCTGGGGACTGGCGTCTCCTTCCCACTTTCGGTTTTCTCCAGAGCGGCTTCCGGTTCTTTGGAAATGCACTCGGCATCCTCTGTGCCGTCCTCCACTTTGGCTCCTTCCTCCTTGTCTTCGGGCGGCTTGTCCTCCATTTTCATCCCGTCTCCGTTGGCCAGAGAGGCTTTGGCTGGGGACTTGAGGTTCTGGGCAGCCGCTAAAATGTCAGCCTGCAGCTGCTTGGAGGAATCCACCGGCTCCTCGGACTGGGCATCGGAGGCCTTCTCGGGGACTTCGCTGAAGGCTTTGGCGCCGCCCGCTTTGTCGTTCTGATCCACGTACTTCTTCTTTGGAAAAGAAGAGGGGTAGTACGCCGAGGCCTTGTGTTTCTGCCTGACTATGGCAGCTGCACATAAAATGAAGAGCAGCACGAAAACCAAGGACCCCACCACGATAAGCAGCAGCATGTTTTC
The DNA here is from genome assembly GCF_001723895.1 of Crocodylus porosus. Classification (NCBI taxonomy): domain Eukaryota; kingdom Metazoa; phylum Chordata; order Crocodylia; family Crocodylidae; genus Crocodylus; species Crocodylus porosus. The sequence continues at coordinate 4,443,912 of NW_017728921.1, forward strand.
TTTCACAAAGTCCATGATCCCCTTGACGATGTCATTCGACTGCAAGGTGCCATTGACGGAGGTCACCGTGATCCCGTTGGCCGTGGGGCTCATGCCTGAAGTCACACTGGACGAGGAGGACATGGCAAAGGCCTCCTCGCTGTCCCCGCTCCCTCCGTTGTCATTCATCACTGTCGTCTGCAAGTGCGTCGACCGCGTGGCGCAAAGGGGCGCCAGTAGGAGCAGGAGCCCGCAGAGGGTCACTGGGTTGATCATCTCCTTACAGGGTGTGCCTGGGACTCTGGAAAGGAAACAAGACAAGTTAGTGTCCTGCCCGGGACAAGGCTTGGGTGCAGATGGGAGCTGGCTGTGGAAAGGATGAGGCACACATGGAGGCCAAAGTTTGTCCTCATGGGTGACTTAGCCACCCGTTTCCTCGAGGGTGGAGGGTCAGGTCAGGGAGGCTGTCTGTTATAGCAGGTCTCACCCCAGCTCGCACTGACACCCTGAATAAGAGCCGAAAATGACCCCAAATCTGTTTAAGAGGCCTGTCTTACAGGTGCTCAGGCTCGCCTGCCTAAGCTGTGTGTAAACCAGCGTTTCTAGCAGTTTGGGGGCTTAGTGATAAAGGTCAATAACTGTTGACCTTTATCACTTTGCATGAACAAAATCCACAGTTGGAGTGGTGCAACAGGAAAGCGATGCAAATTAAAACATCTCTGAGTAGTGTTACTTTAAGGCACTAAATGGACTTTAAAGCAGCGAGAAATCCCAGGTCATGCAAACACAAACGCAGGTGTCTCCACATAAACAGGAAATTTTGTTTAGGCTATACTCACCCGTTACAATGCTAAGCGGGCCTCCCAAAAAGAAACTGTGGCTCTAGCCTAATTTCAGAGACTTCCTGTGGTGATTTTTTGAAGAAAAACCACACCCAAACCCTCCAAAAAACCAAAGGGGCACAGAAACGAGTCCTGTGCGACCGACCCCATGACGTGGCTGCTTGCTTGTAGAGAGGCACAGGGCTCACGCCCCATGCCGGGCTGCGTGGGTGTGACCCTCGCCCTGAAGTTGGTCTCGGGTGCTCTCAGCGGAAGTGGCTGGGTAAAGGAGCTCACGAGTGGTAAGTGCTTCACACGTCTGCCAGAGTTCGTGGAAAATGTCTGGGCAGCAGCTGCGCCCTCTGGACCCAACTTTCCTCCTACCTGGTCAGATGCCAGCTCTTTCAGCTTTCCTTCCCCAGCCCGCAGCTCCCGCCTGCCCATCTTTTGGAGGCCACTGCTGATGGTCCCAGAGGTCTTCCTCTGGCCCTAGGTCCCAGCATGGCTAGCTGCATATCAAACCTCTACGTATTCATGCTGAATAGCTGTTCCCCACCACTTGCCCAGCCCCTGGGAAGTCTCGTGTGCTGGGAGCAAACGACCAGCATAATAGAAACTCAGCAGCGCGTCGGGCGCAGGACACCTGCCGCCCGCGAGAACCGATTCTGTGCAGGGGAGCAGCAGGGTGGGCGCAGTCTCCTGAATGACTCCCTCTTGCCAAAACTTGCGTGTCCTCAGCAGGAGGGTGGCCGTGTCCCAGGCGCCGGTGAGAAACCCGAGGGACGAGGAATGTCAAGACCACACACACAGATGGACCCACACAGCCACATCCACAGGCTGCAAACCCAAGCATTTTTCACCCCCATCTCGCTTCCTTCTCTAACGCATGGAAACTTGGCGGGATGCCTCCGTCTCTCCCTGGGCTTGCAAAGAGAAGCGCACGCTGGCCTTTCAGGCCGCACGCCCTGTTACTCTGCATTTCCCCAGCAAGTGTCACCTTTCCCCACTGCATGCCCTAGGGACACCAGGAAGCCCGTGGGGCACTTTGGATGGAGATTTTCCCAGGCTTTCCAACACCGTCCCTTAGGTCCCGTAACCACACGGACCTCTGCTAGAAGACCAAGCCCCCAGCCGCCAGGGAGGTCGAACAGCTTGAGCAATGGCGGGCGGCAGCCGTACCGGACGCATCGTGTCAGGCTGCCTTGACAAGGCTGGGAGCAAAGAGTTTGCACTCCGAGCTTCTTTTACTTAGTGAATTACTGTCTGGGTATTTAACGAGGGATCCGCCAGCGATGGGAGCGGCTTTACGACTTGCAGGGTAATGTTGTGCAGCTGTCCCTCGCGACCATGTCACATGTTGTAGCAGCTGGAAAGCCATTTCTGCTGGAAACCTGACTTGGCAGGGAATCACTTCAAGCACCAATGGCCCCTGTGTCTTACAACAGCAGTGGGCACTGGCAAACTATAGCGCACACACGTGCACGTGCACATGCACATGCACAGACAAGTAATTCCCTCTTCTAGGTATATTCCCTCACTGGCAAACCCTGCTCAAGAGTGTCAAGAGACCTTCAGGCCCCCTGGGCTAATACATGGTGTTCGACTTACTGCTCTGGCCCTGTAGCCTACGTCCTCTGCTGCTCCTCAACCCCGAGTCAGCTGCTCACTTGGGATATTTGCAATGAAATGCATCTTGAGCTATCTGCTACAGCCCTGCACAAACTCTATGTCCCACTGAAAACCAGAAAAATAGGGTTCACTTGGTGCTTGCACGCCCCACAGACTTGGAGCATGGATGAATGCTGTCATAGCGTCCGATTCCCCTGCCATTTACTTTCCAGGAGTAACCCGCCCTACCACATAAGAAAGCCCACAGCTCCCAGAGCAAAGGGCTGTTCAGTGCGACTCAGGGTAGCAAAAGCAGAAAGGAATCTCACAAAGGAAGGCCGGACCATTTTCAGTTAATGAATGTGCAGACTATTATTCAGCTAATGAATATGAGGACTATTACAGTCTATTAACTATTGCATGGGTTATGGGGATTCAGAACCGATTTCTCCAAAGAAATTCATCAGCTGTTTCCACTAAAGAGACATTTTGAAACAGTAAAAACACTAGTGGTCCAATAAACACAGTGGGAGAGATAAGTTAGGGGTAGTGAAATGCAGACAGGACGTCAGGCAGAATCAAGGTTATTCATGCAGGTTTGCTGGCGGGCCTCTGAGAGGAAGGAGGCCCGTGTCACGTAGTCCAAACAGGCACAGCAGTGACCCGACCACTCCGTTTAAAAACTGGAAGGATGCCACTTTGGACGTGAGCTTTCCGAACGCGCCGCGGTGGTCAGACTCTTTTAGGCACCGAATGATTTGCTGCGTTTCGCTCCTTCAACACCGTGCAAAACAAACCCGGACTTTGCTTGAGGTTTTATGATCATAAAGCAGTGCCGTAAAGTGCATATTTCCATTTGTGTTGTACTGACAGACTTTAAAAATAGATGGAAAACAGATGAAGGGCTTTTTCTTTCTTTTTTTCACGCTGCAATGCTGGGTTGGACGTGCTGAGCACTGAGATTCTGGCACGAGTAAAATTAGTTTGGCTGATTAATAAATTCCTGAAAATTGAGGTTTACGATGGAAACTTTGACACAGACTGAACTCCAGAAGGGCAAGCTGCCAGCTCTGGGGACGCATCACATCATTTGCTAGCACTTAGAGCCACGTGCCTAACCACACCGACGGTTTAAACTTTCTCTCCTTTAAGCCTTGTTAAGAGCCGATGCCCCTAACTATTTCACCCGGCTCCCCTCCGGATGCTATTGCTTCTGATCAGCTCCAGACCGGCCCCTTCCTGCCCGCATTTATATTATCTGCAGCAACTGCCTTAATGGCTTGGTTGAGTCCTGGCTTCTCCCGTGAGTGTCATTAATGCCAATTGTCACAGCGGTTTGTGTTACTTGGAGACCTCTCTCCTTGGTCTTGCTTCAAAACTGCCCACATGCTGCCTGCCCACACCTACCGGGCCTACCTTGAAGCAAGTGTGCTGATCTCAATAATAGGAGTGGTTCCCTGAACTGAGACCACTGAGCAAATGAAGTGAGCCTATTCCATCATTCACAGCCTCCCGCAGAGGTCTGGGATGAAGAACACGCTTCGGCTCCATGTCTGCCAGAAGCAGGGATGCGAGTGCAAAGAAGCTTCATCTTTTGAAGGACTTGCTAAGAAGCTGCTGGAGGGGCATCGTGCCTGCAATGAGAGCCTGGGGCTGTCCAGGTTTTGCAGTGCGACTCACACCAGGCTCAGGAAGAGAGAGAAGAGCAACAAAAGGAAACACGATGTGAAAACACAGCCATCATATTAAGCGGCACGTGAAGGCTCTTCGTTGCAAGATGCAAGATGGACAAACAGATGCCATCAGCTTCAGGCAACTTGGTGATATAAGAGGAGTCACGGATGGGTACACCTCCTGGGCCAAAACCCCAGGCCACAAGAAACAGAACAACCGAGAGTATAACTGGAGAGTGGAGGAACGAAAGGAAAATAGGAGTCGCCTCCCAGTTGAAAATCTGCTCCTGGTACAACAGTTTGGGATTCCCTGTTAGATGGCAATGTAAGTCTGGGGTGTCGTTTTACCGGTCTGCACACCAGAGTAGCTCAGACTGCAGCTATGCCGGGCTGGAGACACTGGCAATGAGTAAGCTGATTCAACATGAGGATGCACACAGGTTCCTCTCGCTACTCCCACCTGTGCCTTGGCCGCTTCTCAACTTGCAGGATTTGCAGGGCACAACAGCAGGACCTTCGGACCCTGTTAGGCTGTCCAGCGCTCCAGGACACTGCGGTCACCCACACTGGTGCCTGAGAGCGATGGAGAGAGATCTGCAGACCCATCACCACCAATGCAGTGACCCAGAGCTTCACAGTGACCAGCACTTCAGAGGGCTCAGACTGGCACCCACTGGGACACAGGGAAAGACAACCTCTTAGCTCCCATGACCTTCACAATGAACAAGACATCTGGGGGCAGGCAGCACTGAAAACAACTTGTCATCATGACTGCTTACGTACGTAGGCCCAGCCGCGGCCATGGGACGAGCTGCCTATGGCCTGCTGTCTTGGCCCTGGGTGGTTCAACAAGGGGAGCTACCAGACCACCTGGTACCTACAGGGAAAAGGTGTGAACCCCAAACCAAATGCCATTCTAGACAACTTTTGGCTGCTCCCGGTACAGTTTATGGCCCCCATTGGGTGCCAGGGTAGAGTAAAGCAATGATCAAATCTGTTCTGTGCTTTATGGCTGACTCACTGCACTGTAGGATGTCTGCACTATACCAGCAGGATGGGCTGGATGGGCTCAGGGTATTCATAAGGAGGAATGATTCAGTTCTGGCCTGGCTGGATACCAGGTGTCATGACTGTCTGCTGGCCATTGGGAAAAGTTGCGTGGGGAGGAGAGGAAGGGCAACAAGCTTGTGTCTGTGTTTTGCAGCCTGGTGCTGTTGCATTGTATCATTACCATTTGCTGGTTCCCTGTTCCCTCCTCACGTGCCCAGCAAGTATGCATGGAAATATCCAGCGCGGCAGACTGCACCTTGGCTCCTTTTTTTGTTTTTTGCAGTCTTCATGTACCCCAGGCAACAGGCTTTAATCTTCAGCAGGAAAAAGACCCAGGGCACCACATGTATGTTCTCACATGCCCGGCAGCACGGGCTCCAGGACACTAGAGATAAGAGGGGCATGGGTTGGACTGGCATGGACATCTCAAGCTGCCTTTAGGGAAACCACAGTGAAGAGGGTGGTTTCTCACAGGGTGAGGACACTTCAGCCTTGATCTCCCTTCTCCTCTCATCTGAAGGGTGCCCAAGGCACCTTCAAGTGTGAGTCTTTTCCCAGTCAGCCCAGCACCCCCATGGTCCAGTCATCCCTACTCTCCTTGAGCGATTTCTCCAGTGCCTTTCCTCAGGTGTCAGTGACCCTGAGGGTGGGGGATGTGAGGAGAAGAAAGCAACTCAGCCCCTGAGGTCACCTTTCTGGCCTAGATTAAGGAGGGTCTAAGGGTTAGAGGGCTTGGTCTGGGTGATATTCCCCTGTCCTGACTCAGATGCTTCACGTGACCCTGAGCAAGCTGCTCCATCTCTATGCCATCATCATCAATCCCTCAGTTTGAGGCTGATTTCTACCATAGTTTAGATTATGGTTGTATGGGATGGTTTGGATAGGGCTAATCCTGCCATAGGCAGGGGGCTGGACTAGATGTACACACCACGATTTTTGCCCTTTCACAAACTGCAATTGTGTGTCTGTTTGCACAGGTGGGATTTCTCAACACTTCAAAAGTCTTTCTTGCATTAAACTAAAACTTCTTGGATGTAGTTTAGTTTGACTCTGGAGGGCCCTTCCAGCCCTGCTTCTCTATGATGTGGCTCACTGATGAACTTTGGGGTGACTTAAGAGTCCAATCCTTGAGCCACAGACCTGTCAGCAGAAGTTGCTGGTCTCCTTCTCTGCATAGGCCAGCCCCTGAGCTCCAAAATGGAAAGATCAGCACCTCCTCACATGTCAGATGTGGGGGCTGGGGGAGGGATTCACAAAGAGAAGGGCATGACAGATGACGTTGGAAGGTGCCATGTCACTTGCTGTGGGCTAGTTCCTTCCCTACCAAGACCCTGAGCAGGATGTGACACAGGGAAAGCTCACCCCTAGGGGCTTATCCAGATGCACATCTGGGTGGCAAACGCACCCTCAGCTTTGCATTCCTCCCCTGGCCTATGAGAGGCCCTCATAACCCAGCTGCAGCTGCATTTCAGTCGCATCTCCTTTCCCTCTCCCCAGAGAGTCATTTTAACCAAATTTTGCTGATTTTAAAGGAGGAAATTACAATTAAAACAAATGAAGCTACCCAGAAGTAAAGCCATCATTTTCCTAACTCTGTCGCCACTGGAAATCTGGTTTCCATTATAACACAGGAAAAAAAAAAAGTCTCCAGCCTCCCCCGTGCGGGGAGTTCACTTCTTGACAAAGAGGCTTTGCAGGGAGAAGACAGGGAAGGCAGGGCAGGCTGGCGCGGTTACCCTCCTAGGTATTTGATGTAAAGCTCAAGCTGCACAGTTTGGATTGAGGTCCAAATTTTCCAGGCATGCCCAGAGGCTAAGAGCCAGGGTTTCAGTGTGGGGCTCAGAGTTTGTGTCAGCTCCCAGAGTAACTCACTGCTCTCATGGGCTCATGACTCCATATTACTTAGATTGCAATGATTTATTTTGCAAATCCTTTCTTTTGCAACTCAAAGCTGGTGGGGCTTGGTCAACCCATCCCATCCTCTTCTCTCTCCACTTCCTCCACCCCTGCTTTACAAGGGATCCATGCACCCCTGGAGTGCATAGGACGTGGGAGAAGCAGGAGACTGGAGGGGATGGGGGAGATCATAAATAATGCAGCATTGTAAGAGGCTGGGCAAAATGTACCTCGTTAAAGACCGAGCAGCCAGCCCGTGTTGGAACGATAAAACCAGACATCCCTCGGACTCTGGAGGGCCTCGCATCCACCGCTTTTCTCCCTGGTTGGCCCCGTTTCCACGGGCCAGGGATATTCTGCTCTGTAAATCCTAGGGCAGATTTCTGCAAGACCTCGTTCAGGCAAAGCTCCTGCCAGCCTCACCAGGCGCTTGGAGGCCAAGAGCCCCTCTCTGCTGAAGCCCCTGGAAGCCTGGTGCCATGGCCAGACGAGTGCACAAGGACAGTGGGGTGTCAGCCCTTCTGGGCAGCCAGGCTTGAAGGCAAACTCGAGCTACAAAGGCAGCTGTGGTCTGTTGCAGCCACTGAAGCACCGTGCAAAGAGAATGCCCCTCGTCTCCTCCCACCGCCTTTAAACCAGCGTCAGAGTCCAACCGGTTAACACGGCACAGCAGGAGGACATGGGGAAGCTGTCAATATTCCCCCTTTTCCTCCCGTGCAGAAACCGGCCTGCGCCCAAAGCACCCTGTTGCCCCTTCCATCGTGCCCCTCCGCACCTGTGCCACTCTCCAGCCACCGCAGGGGGCCCAGGGCAGGCAGGCTGCACTCCCCAGACCCGGGGGCATTTCCCCGCAGCTTTCCTCCTCCAGTACCAGCACAAGGTACCACCATTTCTCTCTAATCACTCAGGACAACCATGAACACCTCCCCCGCAAACCTCCCCATACCCCAAAACACCTCCCCTAGCACATCACGCAAAAGCATCCTTAGCTCCCTCTCCCTTGCACCCCCCCACACAGCCCTTGCCCTGGAGAAGTGCAATCAGTTCATCCCAACAGGACGCCCCTGAACTTCTCCTCCTACGGGCTGAGACCTCCACTGCCGGGATCCGTCCCTTTTTGGCTCTCGCCGTTATTCCTCAAGCCAAAATCTTTCTGTGGGTGCAAGGGACCTGACCCCAAAGAGAAGTCGGCCACGCTACCCGCGCGCTACTGTAGGAGCACGCTGCACAGTGCTCAAACGCTCGCCTGGAGGCAAAGCCCTGGGGGGAAGAGACATGCGTGTCGGAGTGGGGGGGTGGGGGGGTCCCAATAAATGAAATCCAGAGGGACACAAAGAAGGGGGCCGTGCTGGAGGTAAAGGAGCAGCAAGGAGTTTTAAAAAGAAGCCAGGAGGTATTTGGGGAAGGAAGGGAGGGGAGCTGAACTGCAATTCTGATTTCAAAGAAATATAAAAGACATGAAGCATTCATTCCTGGGCTGGGGGGAGGCATGGACTTACCAGCTGGGGGCTAGGCAGACGTGCGCGTCTCCCAGCACCCTCCCGTCGGAGGGACCCGGGCGCAGGGCGTGCAGGACCGTAAGAAGTGATGGGGGGCGGGGGGGAGTTTAAAAGTTAGCGTGTCCTGTGCTCCTTGGTCCTTGCCCAGTTTCTTCTGTCTCCTTGGGACTGTGTCTGTGCGAGCCCAGCCTCCTCCTCCGCCTCCCGCTCCGCAGCCTTGAGCTCACTGGCTATGATTGCTGCTGACCGACTTGTTTTCATTAGGGCTGGTTTCATGTGGGACCGGCGGAGGGAGGGGAGTGGGGGCCGGGAGACCCCCAGTGCCCCCCCCTTCCTGCAAGCAGCTCCCTCCAAGCTCGGGCTTTCAGTCCGACATCTGCAGAAGGGGAGGGTGGGAGCCGTTGTGGGGGGACCCGCAAGGAGCTTTGCTTTATTGCAGATCTGTCAAAGGCAAAAGCCCATCAAAGCGGCAGCCACAGACAAAAGCAAGGGGGGGAAACTTTTTTGTCTTTAATTCCTTCCAGCAAATATATCTCTCCCTTAGTTCCCCTTCATTAACCACAACAATATCACAGGACTCGAATGCCTCTTAAAGGCACCACTTATCGAGCGGCTCTGAGAGCCCCCGGGAGTGGCGGTGGGGGCTGGTTACAAGGCTCTGCTACCTGCAGCGATGGGATAAAATAAAACCGGGGGCTCCGCGCCCCTGGCTCTCAGCGTGGCCTGGCAGAGCAGCAGCAGGAGGACGCAGAGCCTCCGAGGGAGGCTGAGCACGTTGTCTCCCACCCCGGAGCCCAGCGTCACCATCGTGGGTGCCCTACGCCTATGCAGAAGGGCAAAACGGGGGAGGTACCTGTGGGGGGGAGACTCCCCCGCCAAGCCTCCAGGAGGTCAAGGCCATTGCACCCTCTGCTCCCTGCGGGGCTGAGACCGATGGCCTGGCCCAGCTGACACCTCTGGAGACCCTCCCAGAAACCTCGACCACCTGCCGACGCACCCCCCCGGCACGGTAAAACGTGGGCAAAACATGCCCCTGCTCCATGGACTTGGCCCCTTCCAGCCTCAGTGACGCAACCATGTCTCTGCATCTCTCAGGCAGCTCCTTCCATCCCACCCCCTCGCACCCCAAGGGTTTCCCACCCTTTGCTGGCCCTCTGGTAAGCAGGCCGACCCTACGCGGTTGTCCCCCCAGCCCAGGCAATGACAGGGTAGGTGCTGAGAGGTCCCAGCCCTCCCACGGCGCTCGGGGAAGTCCGTGGAAGTTAGCTGGCGTAGGCAGCTCCGGAGCCGAGCCCGGGTCCATGCGGGGTCCTTTCGGCTGCTGCAGCTGCAGAGAGCAAAGCGGAGCCAGGCACCTGGCTTGAGGACGCCCGAGCGAGGCCGACTCTGACCTGAGCTGCCAAGAAGGACGGTCGGCATTTGCCGTGCTGAGCCCTGTGCCACGTCCAACAACCAGCTTGCGTCGTGTACGATTTCAGCACCGCGGGGCTTGCTGGCTGCCCCTAACAGGGCACAGCACAGAGCGCCTCCGGAGCGAGCTGGGAAACGTCACGAGAGCCGCAAGGCGGCACACGAGCCCAGGCCTTGACCCTCGTTGCTCCCGAAGTGCCCTCAGCAGAGTTGGGTTGGAGGAGACTGACTCTCAGGGCGGCCTGAGAGATGCAGAGACATGGTTGCTTCACTGAGGCTGGAAGGGGCCAAGTCCATGGAGCAGGGGCGTGTTTTGCCCATGTTTTACCGTGCCGGGGGGGTGCGTCGGCAGGTGGTCGAGGTTTCTGGGAGGGTCTCCAGAGGTGTCCGCTGGGCCAGGCCATCGGTCTCATGGCAAGGGGGGAGCCTCCTCAAGCACCCGGCTTGCAACCAGCACCAACGATCAGCCCAACTCAATGGGACGTGCACTAAAAAAGGAAAGGGGCCTTGACTTCTTCCATCCCCGCTCCTAGGAGAACTCCCTCTGATCCCAGTGCAACAGGGCTCCCAACACCTTTATTCCCAGAGGAAGTTTCCCCAAAGCCCCCGAGGAATGCACATTACTCACCGCTCCCTGCTCCAGCTAAAGGCACAGACTGGAAAGGGGGGGTGCCGAAATGGGGACTTGTGGGGCTTGTCCTCTTCCCACCCAGTCAGTGGCAGGGTCCCATATTCTGCTCCGTTTCCACTTACTGAGCCCACCCATGGCATCCTCCGGGGCGAGCTCATTCAAGCTCATTGCTACCAAGGTCATTGCTGGGCTTCTTGGACTAACGACCCAACAGGCCGCTATGAGGGTTGCAAGCTCATGCACTTGCCCCACATGCGTGTTGGTTTGGCCCCTGGCAAAGTGACATGTTTGCAGATGAAGAAAGCCCTTGATCCACTATAAATCGGGCTTTTCTTGCTTTGATACATGAGCTTATTAGGGGAAACTGCCCATTAGGTTTTAACAGGCTGTTTTGTCCTCGGGAGTCCTTCGGACATAAGTCACTCAGCGCAGAAACGCATGTTCAGAAAGGCCAAAATACTAATGAGCCCATGAGCATACGAAGACCGCATGGCCTATGTATGTCGCTTAGCCCGAGTCGCCTTAAACCCAGCATCAAAGGGACAATTCCAGCGTGGGGCTGCGAAGCAGGACTGCTTGCTTTGGGTTTTAACGCGGGGGGAATTTCCTTCCCAACAACACCACATGTCTTTGCTATAAACAAGGCAGTAATATAACAACACGCCACATTTTTCTCCTCTGTCCCAGGCAATAAGTGCAACTCCTTGAGACATGTTCTCTCCCTCCCAGGGTGACCTCATCCACTTAGCATTTTCGTTTTGAGCTTTTTCCCAGTGCTTTTGCAACAAAGCCCCTAAAACACTGTTGATAAAACACAGAAACCTTCACCAACCCTGCGTGCATAACACTGGCTCGATTCCCCCTCGTTTCCGCTTCCCCCCCAAGAAACCGAGTCCCGGTGCTTTCTCGAGGGCGGCCGGGCTGTGAGAACGCCTCGCGACGTGACGCACATGGCACGGCGAGGGCAACCGGGGATGGAAACACGAGCACTTTCACCCTCGACCTTCCCGCCGTTCCCCCGCTCGCTTGGAATTCGTGCAGCTCCGTCTCGGGATCCCGGGGGAAGGCAAAGGAAAACCGTCGGGTCTCGGATTTCACCCACATTGCCAAACAGCATCCAAGCCATTGTTTTCAGCAATAATTCGTCAATCGTGGGGCCATCCCGTTAGCGTGTCCAGCAAACAATTTGCCATGGCTTGTGAGAACGTCCCTCTAGGTGCGACATGGCACCGTACAGCAGGAGGAAGAAAGAAATGCGAAAGCAAGCTGGAGAGGAGGAAGGTTGCCGCGGAGGGGTTTCTGAGCGGGCTTGGCAGGACACCAAAAATCACAAGGCCTCTGCTTCCAAAAATTTATTGTTAGGAATTTGCTCCTAGAGCCCCGTGGGACACAAGGGGGGAAACGGGCCGGCTTGGCTTCGTGGCAGCAGCCAAAAAGAGTACAGCGAAGATGCCAGAGCTTTGCAAGAGCGTTAGGCGCATCTAGGCGGCATTGGGACGATTTTGGTCCATCCTTCATGGGCAGCACGACTCACAGCTACCACTCCTGAAAGGCCCCGATCTATCCCTTGGAGGTGTTTTAACTGGGGAGCCTCCAAGGATTAGCCCATAAAAACCAACCCCGTGGCGCGGGTCAGTCTGGCCTATGACGCGTCCCGAGACGCTGCTCTGGGCGAGGAGGACCCGTCAAGTTTCTTAAAGAAACCCAGGACTAGGAAACCCCAGAATTGAAGTAGCCTGGAGCGAGGCCATCTCCGCAGGTGGCCCGTCTCCCCGCTAAGCGCCAGGGGCTGTGCTGCCTGCCACAGCAACCCGCAGCCACGCGCCCGGGAATGCCACCGTTGCCATGGAAAACGCCAGCTGCCATCCCAGCCCTGCGATCCGGGACGACAGCGACTCTGCCCCGCGGTGTCCGAGCGCCGCGCGCCGCGGCTGGGAGCACGAAGGAAGGAAAGGGCGGTCTCCGTGTCGGGCCGGACACCCGGGCCCCGCTCCCGACTGCATCGCTTTTCCCCTCCGCTTCCCGGCTGATGAAACTGGGATAAAAATTAATTACTGTTCTCACTTAGAGGACTCAGTGGGCATCCCCGTTAGTGCCGAGAGGGATGCTAGGCACCATCGAGGCGCCATTGGGTCTGCTGATCTCCCTCTCTCCATCCAGGTCCCTCTGTAAACCTCACATCGTGCCTGCGGCGGGCGACTCCGCAGCACCAGGTATAGGCAGATCAGCAGGACGCCGCGAAACTGTGCCGAGCGCCTGCCCAGTCGCACTCTTGAAGCCCGCGGCCCCAGCACACGAGCGGATCGCTGCCTGGGCTCGTCGCTGCCGGCCTGTCTGCAGGGTCAGGGGAGGCGGAGGAAGTGTATGAAATGCGGCAGTGTCTTCTTCTCCGCTAGTCTCTGAGACGGTTTATGGCCCACGGAGGGCACAAATTTCACTGCATGCAGCAGGGGAAGCCAAACGGCGTCCTGGCAAAGGCAGAACCGTAGAAAATGAGGGCTGGAAGGGACCCCAGGAGGTCGCATCTCATCCATCCCTCTGCTCAAAATAGGGTCATCCCCAACTAGATCATCCCAGCCAAAGCTTTGTCTTGCCAGGTTTTGAAACCCTCCATGGGTGGGGAGTCCACCACCTCTCTGGCTCACCTGTTCCAGTGCTCCCCCTACCCTCCTAGTGAGAAAATCCTTCCTAATATCCAGCCTCAACTTCCCTTGCTGCACCTGGAGAGCGTTGCTCCTTGTTCTGTCAAGACCTCCCGCAGCACTGCAGACTGGGCAGCAACTGCACCCGGGGACCTTAATTCGGGCAAAATCTGATCACAACTTCTCGTTGCAAAATGCCAACGACTCGGGGTCTTCATATTCTCTGCCCCATTCTGCTCTCCTTGCGGGTTAATTCCACGGCCACTTTCTCCCAGCATAAACCCTAGCATTACGCCAGGGTAAAATTAGGACTTACCCAACACTCGCTGCCTAAAAAAAAGGCTCAGAGCAAAGGGTTGGGAAGTTGTGACGTTTGCTTAACTTGCAAGGAACAGGTGAGACAATTGCAAAACCTCTTGGGTTCCCGGGGCTTTGATCAAATTAGCCAGGCACTAAATGAAATGGCCAGCTCTGGTGTTTTGAACTACATATCCAAAGGCTGTTTAGGAAGGGCTGTCACTCGAAGCTTGTAAAGCAAGCAAGAGGGCAGGCCTCTGTAGAAGGGGACGCTGGAGCCAAGCATTAGCCAGCAAGGGGAATTTTCTCTTTCCCTTGGCACATCCATCATTTGCCTCTCTTCCCCCTTTCATCCCCTGAATGAAAAGCCTTTGCTTTCCTGCCTACTGCTCCGAGGCTGGGAACGCAAAGCCAAGTTTCAGCATTCAGAGGCGGGACGCAGGGGATCGTCCTGGCAGATCTAAGGCCAAACTGTGGCATATCCAGTGACAAGATGGGAAACTGTTGCAGAGCTGGAACCAAACATATAGGCACCATGGACTTGCAGTCACAGGCCGATCACCTCTGCATGGAGGAACTGGGATATTTCTGCCCCAAAAAGTGAGTTGCAGTAGCCAAATTTGAAGCTTTCATTACCCAAGCCACATGTTGTGCTGCAGGAACGACACAGCATCGCAACCGCTTCAATGTCTTCGTGTTGATTAACTTGAGCAGCATACTACACTCCAGCTCAAGGCGTACGCTCAAGAGGGGGGCAGAGAAAGCGTTTCAAGGACGTCCTCAAGGCCAACGTGAAAAAAAATGCAACATGGACATCAGCTCGTGGGAGACTATCGCCTAGGACTGCCCCAGATTAGACAGCGGCAAGGATCTCAGCGCTTCAAAACATCATGATGGCAACAGGAGAGGGAAAAGTAGACGCGGCAGAAGTGCCACACCATGAATCTGGAGCCACCCACCCCGCACGGAAACACGTGCTCGAGTTGCAGCCGAGTCTGTCGATCCTGGATCAGCCTCATCAGCCATCCTCAGATAAGACGATCGTGGAAGAAGAAGAAACGTTCCCCCAGCCAAATTTTCAAAGGCTCATGACTGAGCCGTGTTCACCAGTCAACTCAACGCCTGCCTTGAGCAGGGGCTTGGATTTGATGCGACCTCCCGAGGTCCTTTCCTGCCCTGCTTTTCTGTGATCCTCTGAACTGATCTGTGCTCTGGCATAGCCAGTTAAGCTGCAAGATTCACCTGGTGACCTGCCCTCGTAACTGGTCTCCCTCCCACACCAGGGTGCTTTCAGAGTCAAGCTACCCACATGCACGAATGCGGTGAGGTTTGCTCGGGGTGCCACACGTACAAAGCACGCCTCTCCCTTGCTCTCGTAGGAGATGGAGCTCGTTTTTCCTTCCTCTGTGAAGGAGGAGCAGGTTTCATATGGACAGGCCCCACGGCATGAATCTTAATTTGGTTTTTCCGCTTCCTGGGTTCTGATGTTGACGGGGAAGAAGGGGAACCGGGACCAGGCCCCGGCTTCTTCCTTCCATGTTTGACCACCTGAAGCCGCATGTGTTACAAGTTAAGTTGCAGCTCCCATAATTGGAGGGGCATATGCAGCCCTTCTGCCAAGTGTTTTTAAAAGCAGAAAAGCCTGGGTTTAATTATCTAGGGAAAACCTAAATAACTATGGTTTCAGTGCCTACCCAGAAGGCTAGATGACTACTTTCTAACTCTGGGTACTGTAGTGGGCAATGCTTCCCAACATGCAGGCATTGAGCCCAGGGGATTGGAACAGGCAGGGGAAAGGGGCACATCAAATCAGCTTGGAAAGGCCAGCAATTAATCAGCCAATACCCCCTAGGAGGAAAGACCCCACCCTGAGAGGGTCTAGGCAGTGGCCTCACCCCCTTTACCCTTCTCCCTCGGTCTTGAGGAACTTGCGAGGGAAATACATGGTAGCAAAAGCTACCACCCTTCTCCGCTGTATCAGCTCCGCTTGCCATCCAGGCTTAATGGAGACCATTAAAGGCCATCTCTCACCACTGCAGGGCATCCTGCTCCAAGGGTTTTAATCCCTGTCCTGCTTGCTGAAGCAATCACAGCTCTGGAGCTGGGTAGGGAGTCTCCCTCTAGCAAGGATACCTGTCTCTGCAGCTTCAGCCCAGGTTTGGCTCCCCTCTCCACCCTGAAACCACCTCCAAACCATGACAGAAATGAAAAAAGGCCTGGACCAGTCAGTCTTTTCAGGTGGCTTAGCAACAGGTCCCAATGGAGGACACCTTCCCTCGGGGTCCCTCCATCCATCTGGAGATGGAGTTGAGTAAGAACAATACCACCAGGTTGCAAATATCCCATTGCCTGCAGTTCTGTCTGTTTTATACAATGGGTGCATGGACATGCCACGGTTTTCGCCCTTTCATGCGCTGCAACTTCATGTCTGTTTGCACAAGCAGGATTTCCCAACACTTTAAAAGTCTTTGCCTCTGGAGGGGGGGGCAGCGAAACCATTGGACAGTATCAAAACTACCATGAAGCACACTGTGCAGGCAATGAAGATTAATAAGCTGTATACAATTTCAGCCACTCAGTCATCATCCCTAGCTAGCAGACCACTGTGTGTTTTTTAATGGGTGGGCTGTAAATTAGCGATAAACTCATCTACCCAAGCAGCCAGCTGGATCATCATATCGTGCGTCCGGGGCAGCTGAACCTACGAGTGAGCTGCCAGCGCACAGCAGCAAGGGCAGAGCGTACACGGCTCGTGGTACTGGACAGGTGCGGGAGCCAGAGCACAACCGAGGGAGCCAAAGATCAGCTGCACCTGGAATTGCAACGGCCAGCCCTCCCAAGACAATGTCACTCACCTCTGTCGCCGTAAGGGAAAGGGACATCATCGCCTGGCCTCAGTCTGCTCCCACGGCTCAGTTACAGCCATCTTCACTCTCCACGGTGGCATTCCCATGCTAGAGCTTGGCAGCTCCAGGACAAGGCTGGCAGACCTCACGCCATGCCTCATGCCATCATAGCAAAGGCTGCTAAGGACTAGCCCAGGTGTCCAGGGCTCGTGTCATGGGCCACTAAAATACACCAGACTTTTGCTAGCTTTTCATTGCCCTTCCACAGGGACCCAGACCTTCAACAGCAAGGGGGGAGTGCAGGCAAGCAAGAGCTGTTCCAGCCCCGAAAACATGAACAGAGGAAAGCAAAATAGACCAAAGTCATTTGCTTTTGCCGGAGGAGGAGGACCTGAATTTTAACGCCCCCCACAAGCTGAGCCCCACAAACCGCAGAGGGCTCAGGATCAGCCGTGGCATCTGGACGCGAATGGTGCAGATGGGATCCCTCCCTATTAGCACATCTTGGCTCATGCTCAGAGGCAGAGGGGTTTAAAGGGGCACAGGGACAACGGCCCCAAGGTGGCCTCTCCGCTACCGGAAGCAAAGGCATGTTATGAGGCAGGGGAGAGAGAGTTTTTGGGCCTCAGTCCATACTCAGGAGTCCAAGCTCCAGCCCACCTTTCCCTAGCACTAAATTCACTTAGAAAAATGCTTTTTTGGCCTCCTGCTCCCAGTCAGATGAATATCTAAAAAAAAAAGCTTTGACTGTTTGCAGCCAGCAGCTGCAAGGCAAAGGGTGCTGAAGGGGCCATATCCCTCCTGGCAACATTTGCAACCCAACCTCCTCACTGGCCTCGAAGCCAGGCTGGCAATTTGATGCCAGGCACCAACCAGTCAAACCGCAAAACCAAGGAATGCCGGGAAGCCCGGCAGCAACAGGAAACGTCTGGCTCTGCCTGCTACTGTCAGCAAGATGTCTAAAGGTTTCGCGGCTGCCTCCGTCCCACTTGCACAGCTGTTCCTGGGCCAGACACAACTCCTCCTTGCTTCTCCCATGCGGGGTAGGGACTGAATCACCCGGCCCTGGCTTTCTGGCGACCATGCTTGCTTGCCCAAGCGACGCCGAATGGCATAGGCGTCCTTGAAGCAACGGGGACAGTCTCAGGGGGCGCTTGTACACGGTGCGTACAATTCACCTCTTCCGGGTTGCTCGCAGGACACAAACCAGGGCCGGCGACCCCGTCCCCTGCAGTTCTGCGGGGAACCAGGCAAGCCGTCACGAGCCACTGGGTGGACAGACGCAGTCCAGACCAGGCATTATGATGCCGTTTTAGCTTGCGGCATGGGATGGCTCAGCTTTCTGACTCTGGGCAGGGCCTGACTGCTCTGGGGCTGCTTTGTAATTTAGCCCAGATGAAACGCGGGCGCCTCAGGTCCCTGGGCTCAGCAGGGCACTCGGAAAGCCACACACGGCTCCAGTATGCAATTTGACAAACGGCAGCCCCGCTCCTCTTGTAATTTGCTTCTCTGGAAGCAGCTTTGCTGTGCCAGCAAATATCCAGCAAGGCCGCTTGCTGCAGAGCTGCGTGCAGCCGGTAGCAGCAGTGCCTGGCTGGGCTGCTGCCCTGCGCGTGCATACACGTACAGCCTGGACGCGGGGTAAATTTGCTCCCCTCCTCTCTTCATTTCCAATCCATCCCCTCCGTTCCCTTTCACAGCTGCTTTCTTGCACTGGCTGCTTCTGAAATGTCCCAAGTTCCCTTCCCTCTCCCCCCACGCAGGATTAAACCCACATAACAGAAACCCAGGCTCATCCTCCAGCTGTGGATCAATGGTACTACACCACCCTGCATTGCTACGGAAATCACAAACTTTGCACTTCGCAGCAACGCAACCGCATTTTACGTGTCCGCCTGCCCCAACCTGGAAAGAGCTGGTAGGCTCCAAGGGTACGGTGCTTTTGCTGCATAGCACAAGGCACAAAATCCCTGCATTTGTGGAAAGACTCAGTGTTTCCAAGGCTGCACGTGCAGTTTGCTACAGCTCCATCCTTGGCCTTCCTACAGAGGCTGCCGGGCCAAAAGGTTCTAGTTATTAGCATAACATAGCCCAGGCAGTGCTAAAACACGCAGCTTGGCCGGGCAGGAGGACCAACCAGTCCAGCAGGACTATTTCAGATTCAGATTTCAATACTACTTTCTTCTGCCACAAGCTCGAGACAGCAGCAACCAGAGAAGAATTCAACATGGCAAAAAAGGGCGAGTCCAGGCTTTCAACCTCATCCGGAGGGTAGCGGAAAGTTTACTCCTTGGAGATGCGCAGAAAAGGGCATCTCTACTCCTGCTTTTTCCTTGGCCCTGCCTCCTCTGAAGTGCAAGTCAGAGGCAACAGGCCCGGCAGGACAGTTCTCAGGGCAGGAGGCTGAAGATGCCATCGGTTGTAAAACCCGACTTTGCATCGCTGGAGTTTTGCACGTCTCAGAGGTTGTCGCAGTGCCAGGAAGCGACAGGAGGTTTCTGTGAGAGGGGGAAAAACCTGGGACCGTCAAGAGCAATGAAACCTACCTCGCACGATGCTTTCTTTAACAGTTCTCTGGAGGGCGAAAGCTTGCATTTCAGTACCAGGAACACCTGAGTTATATCACCACGGCCCCCGGACAGGTGTTACTGGGAGACCCCGGAGTCTCAATACTCCTTCCAGTAAAATGGGCATAAGATTACAGTCAAGGACTGCCCTCCAATTTGAGCAATTCTGCTCCTGCACAGGGGACTATCTTGCTAATAGGAATTCAGCAGAGCTCCCTTAGCAAGGCAGGAAATACCTTGCAAAATAGAGGTGAGCAGAGGACATTTTTTTCAGGCCCTGGGCTAATTCTCCCGGGAGAGTTGTAAGACTTATTGGCTACAATCTGGGAAACGCTCAGAGAGATCCTTGGACAAAAGAGCATGCATGCAAAGCATTCGGGGCTGTACTGGAGCCGTCCTGGAAGATGCTTACTGTTGTCATCCAGCTGTTTACAAGACAAGCTCGATCAGCATGATTTTTCCTTCCTTCCCATAGCCGCCCCGGCCTGCTTTACCTTCTTTGCCATAGTCTAGTAGAAATGGAAATGCCTCTGCCCCTACACCCCCTGCATATGGGGTGGAGGGAGGGCTGCCTCCCACCTGAAAGAGTTGGTGCTGGTCTGCCGCAGTCCGCCTGCCACGATACCCCGCAAGGGTGGACACGGCTCTTTCGCCAGCGCAGGGGATGAACTGACCGGCTGTAGCAGACATCGCCGGTCAACACGCGGAGACAAGGCGTGCCGAGAAATGCTGCTCCCAACTAAAAGGCTGGTCTTGACATGAGTGTAGTGGTAGCCGTGTTGGTCTGAGACAAGAAAACGCACAAAAACCTAGAACTCTTGGTTCCAAAACGACACCTTTTATTAAACCCGCTAGGAAAGCGCCATATATCGTCCTTTTCTGCAAGCTTTCGGGATCAAAGTCCCTTTGTCAGGCTCTGGGAAAAGTACACATGGTCCAAGATGGTAAAAAGTCCCCGTAGGTAGGAAATAAACTTCATTTTTGCACAGAGGGGATTGTTGTACATGAGGATTTCACTCCACCCCCAGAAAACTGAAGGGGAGAATGGAAGCAGGGAGGGATATCTGATTTCCTGCCACTAGGCATGAGGCTGAGGGGCCTTTAATCTTGTTGATCAGCCTTCTCCTCTCCCCCGCACGTGGAAACAATCCCAGTTTACTTGGACACATGCACAGTGCTCAGTTCCCACCAGAAAAACCAGCCCGAGCTCCCACGTGCCACTCTGCAGCAGATCCCACCGACGGAGCCAAGACCCCAGCTCTCTCCCCAAGTCTGCTCCGAGGATGAAGGCCAGGATGACGGCTCTTCGTGATTAATTCAAGAGGGCAACAGACGGACAGACCAAGCTCTTGGCTTTGGCGGCGCGGTGGGAAGGAGCGGGGTCTGGAGAGGCTCCGAGCATGACAGGATGAACGTTTAACAGCCATCCAACAAGCATCACCATATATAAGAACAGGATGGCAAGGCCAGGAGCAGCTCTTCACGTGGTGGGGGTGGAGGAAGGCAACTCCGAGCAGCGAGCGTCGAGTGTCCCTTAAGGGTGAGTGGGAAGAGGGGGAGAAAGCGATGAAGAGTCTGTGCAGGAAACAGAGATGCTGAAAGTGCCAAGGAAAAAAATACTGGTAAAATAGCACCACTGGGATCCCCCATGGGCACAAACCAGTCCAGCCCCTCCAAAGCCATGCCAGATTACACCAGCAGACGTCTGGCCCCGTGATTTTTAAGACTGTTTCTCTTCTAGTTTCTCACAGGGCCAGCCCATCGCGACTCCCTAAACACCAGCTCGGGCTCCCCTGCCCTGCTCCGGGGGCTCGGGCAGCTCCCTTGATGCAGGATCAGACACTTTAAAACGAGTCCCCCTCCGCTCACCGCATAAGGGATCCATCTGCAGGAGCACGCCTGCCAGGAAGCATACCCTTATCAGCAGGAAATCAGGGAGACGGGGCCCAGCTGGGAAAGCCAGCTGCGTTAGCATGGGTCCGCCGGCGGGGGCTAAGCATCCAGAAGGAATTAGGCCTGAATAAGCAGCTCAGGATTTGGCCCTTTGCTTTTAGATGCAGTGAAACCAACCCTGAAGCATTAACATGGCTGAACTCAGACCGAGAGGGCAGCGACTGGCTGTCAGAGTGACCCGTAAGGGAGAGGGTGCTTGTGGCCGAGCGACGCCTGGCCCGCTCCCGTTGGGGCAGGGACTATCCCGACCTTCAGAGGCAGATCGAGATGCCCACAGGAAGTGGGGAAAGTCCCTGGCCTGGAGCAGGAGGATGTGAACAGGCCAGGGGGGCAGAAAGTGAAACAGAGCCCAGTGTTTCTGGACTGGCGCTCCAGCTGTGTTTTGCAAGAGGTGCTTATAATCTTGTGGGGGGTCTAGGGATGTGATGGAGACACGCAGCCCAGCCCTGAAGACAAGGCATGGGGCAGGGATACGTCCCTGCAGAGGGGAAGTCCAGGAGATGGGCTCCAGCCTGAGCTTCGGTCCCTCCAACCAATGGACAGGAACCCACCTAAGGTTTTGAAAAGGGCAGGGGGAGATGGAGTGAAACCCTTCTAGTCCCCTACGTACTTCTGCTGGAGAGAAAAGATGTAAAAGTTATACTGATGTTCACGTGCTGCCCACCCTCCAACTGGTAGATCTGAGAGCCCTCAGGTGCTGCGAGGTCATGGGAGCTCCCTTGCATGACCTGCCTCCGTCTGTACCACCCATGCAGCTGGCCCAATAACAGACATCAGCCTCTCGCTTCTCCCCGGGATCTCTGCAGCATCACCTCAACACCGCTCTTCCATTGTATCATTTAAGGGGCTGTTTAGATGGTGCTCACATTTGTCAAGGCAAATATAATTATGCCTTTGAATTCACAATACACCGGCTGAGAATTTAAAGCATCCCCAGAGAAGGACTCACTGCACTGGATATAGGAAACCCCAAATACCAGTAGCCACAGCCATAGAAATCAACAACAGCGAATAAATGCCCCCAAGATGAAGGTTGGATCCGGCTAAGAGCTAAGTGAAGCCCCAGGCTGGGGAGAGGGTGGTCTAGGTCAGGGCCATTCCCAAGGGAAGGGGCGGTCTGTGCAAAGGGCTACAACATGCCAACAAGGGGCATTAAGGGTCTCTCAGCAGAAAAGTTCATAAAATACAAGTGGCCTGATGACACCAAATGATGTGGCCAGGCAGGACTAGGCAGGGGGATAGTCAAGCACAGCAAAAAGTCGCTTGGAAGAACTTTTCCCATCACACTCCAGCAACCTCTGAACACAGAGCACTGGGACACCCTCCATACAGCCCAAGGGCCTCCCAATTAGCCTCCAACGCACTACTCAGCAGAAGTGAGGACGTGGCAGGCGAGCCAACAAAAGAGTCCATCCGGCCTGTACCAACAGAGGCTATTTAACAATCCCTTTTACAACAGAGGCTGGAGCCATGTTGGTCTAAGGACATGGGCAGACATGGTTCTTTGTATTTTCATGTTGTGTAATTTCCATGTCAAATGTCTGCCTATACGTCCTTAGGCCATCACGGCACAACCTATAGTCCGGAAACATGAAAGATATCAAGTTTTGCCATTTGAAATGGAAATTGCACAACATGAAAATACCCAAAGAACCTTTTACAAAAGAGCAAATATTCTTTGGAAACATTCCTTTCCCCCATGCATCATTGGGGACTTAAATAAAAAGAAAAACACAAACCTTCAGACACTGCAGCTTCAATAAAAGACTAGGCACAAATTTCTCAGCTATCTTTGGAAACAGGGCTCTTGTTGACTTGTGTTAAGTTTCAGGACTTCAGGGCTTAGCAAATTATAGTACATGCCATTTAAACTGATTCTAAAACAAGAAACCCTAAGACACATTCCTGGATCTCCAGCAACTGGCCTCCCTCTGATGTGCGTCTCCGCTGGAAACACTTTAGGACAAACCATCATCCAGAAGCGCATGCACCAAGGTGGATGCCTGTCATACAAAATAACGACAGCTCTCAGGGCTTTCATTACAAAGCCACGAGTGTTTCATGTGGGCAGAACAGGCCACATTTAAAAGTCTAGTGCAGATGAGGAACAGGGGTTTTAAAAGAGCCAAGAAATTCTGCAAAGGTGGAGGCAAGCTCACTTGTAACTGAGGTGGTGATGGGACATAGAGGAGTTTTTTTAGGAGATAGCTGAGCTGAGATGAGGGCCCATATCAAGAATGAAAGATCCAGATTCAGCAGCCATGGATGGCCCAGAACCAGAACCGCTCTTGTGAAATCTCTGCCCCACATGGTAGAAACCTCATGAAACAACCTAGGCTTTCAGCCCAAATGGCTTTTAAGAGGCAGTGGCTGGCTTTGGAGTGGCCCAGCAATGGTAATGCAAAACTCTAGCACTCTTGGTTTGGAGATGATGCCTTTTATTAGACCAACTAAGAAACCGCGAATAAAATGATCTTTTCCTTCAAGCTTTCAAGGAATCCATGTCTCCACCCAAGACAGGGACACCAGAGCTGGCATCTATAGCACAGGCTGGTACAGGACTGCAACTCACAGCCCGTCTTTCCCAAATCACAAACCTCTGCCAGTCAAGCTGCAAGAGGAGAAAAGGTCTCGACTCTGCATGGCAGTAGCAGAGTTTCTAGCCACTGTCCAAAAATGCCACCTGAGACAGGATAGACACCTCAAAAGGTCTTTCCTATTGCCTTGAATAGTAGCAAAGACATATAGCCTCCCACCCTAGCTACCGAGAAAGCTGGCTGTACCACAACAGGCAGAGGTGGAAGAGCTCAAAAGGGCGTCCAAAGAAGTTAGACCCCAGCTTGTCCCAGGAATAAACATAGAAGGATTCACAACCGACCAGGAGAGCAAGTCCCCGAGACCAGCACCTGGCCCTGCTCTGGTTTTATTCCAGTTTGCGAAGTCCGAGTGTGGCACAGGAACCAATTCTTGCAATGGGGGGAAAAAAAATCTCAGTCTGCAGATTCCTCCTGACCCGGGGCTTCGACTAACGAGAGAAAAGTTCTCATTTCCTCTGGCCACAGGCTAACCAGCTGCTGACTCATTTGTAAACATTTACATTCAACCAGGATAAAGCAAGAGGAGAGCGAGGTTTATTAGCCTCAGATGGAAAATATTTGAAGCGCAGCATGAATGTAAACACCCAGATCCTCAAATGTGATGTTCGACTCACAAGGCTGCCTTGCCAGCAACCTTTTCTAATGCCTCTGTCCTCTAGTCTGAAAACATCAGAAGTGGCCCTGCTAGATCCTAATGGACAGGCCACAGGCACTGGGTACTGCAAATATCTCCCTTAAAAAAAAAAAGATACTGATTTTTCCTCTTCTCTTTTGTTCAATGGGCTGGACCCTTGACGGGAGCCCGGCCCTCACCACAATTAAAGGACTTGCAGCCCCAAAAGCAGACAGCCCTGCCCTAAGGTTACCCACAGCCCAAACACTCCAGAGATGGCTGTGGTCTCTGATAGCTCATGTTGCTCTCAAGAGCCTGCTGCGGTCTCGACGAGCGCCACCCTCTGCTGTCTGCCTCCGCGGCGGCTCAGCTCCACGCATCCGAGCAAAGCCAAATGCAGCCGAGTTCCCAGCAGCGGGATGGGGTCTCAGGTGCTCTGATCTGCAAAGCATCTGTATAAGACTAGAGACCTGAAGAAGAATGCCTTGCATTCGACAGTTTGTCCAACTCTATCCCAGCTCTGCGGTTGGTCCAGTAAAAGAGGTCACCCAAGGAAACCTTTGCCTCATATACCAAATGAAGAATTTCCTCTCCAACAGACCCGCTAGCAATAGGCAGTTACAACAACTGAGTTTTGCTAGATGGGGCACTAGCTAAAAACCATCAACCCTCAACCTCCCACCTGTCCACAGGTAAACCAAGGACCACTGAGGTCTGCAGTCCAAGGGCCTTTGTACACGCCACGTTTTTTGCCCTTTGTTGTGCTGCAACTGCATGACTGTTTGCACGAGCAGGATTTCCAGACACTTTAGAAGTCTTTCTGGTGCATTAAACCTAAGCACAAAGCCTCATGTTTGGTTTTGTATTATACTTATTTAATGTATAGTACTATTATAAGATATCTCTCAGAACAGAACAGCACTTGGAGAAAAACTCACATCACTTCTATAAGCTATACGAACAGTAGCCCTCGGGTCTGCTGTGTGTCCCTCTGAGAAATAAAACCATCACATACTACTTTGCTTGCCCAACTGCTGTTCGGTCCCTGTTTTTAATGTATATGGGCTTTCCAGATGACGTGGATTTAAATAAAACTGTAGCAAACTTGCTAATGGATCTCTCTACCTCATGTATCTGATGGTTTCCTATGAGGCCACAGGCCTCAGAGATGCAGCTTGTAAAGCAGACAGATTTATCTTCTTGGCAGCCAGCATCTTAAAGGCAAAGCATGACATATAAAATTTCACTGCATTTTAAAAAAATTACGTGGTAAAGTTAACAGGGCTTTGGCTCCAGCTAAACAGCTGCAGCTGGTTCGGTTTGTGCCTTGGAATAAATCAACAAAAAATGCAGCGGGATTTAAGCTCCCAAACTCAGTCTAAATGGACACACAACTTACGTGTCGAGGTCCAGGGTCTCTTCTCCCACAACTCCAATGCCCACCCCTCCTTGCAGACACGGTGATCCCTCTGCCAGGCCCAGAGCCAAGAGGAGAACTGCATTGCCGCATGTTCGAAGGCACGACACACTTCGTAGTCCTGGCACCTCTCGTAACATGCGTGAGCATCCTTGCAGACTGCTTCACCATTGGATGTTTCTGGGATGCAGGGTCTTTTGCCTGTGCCGAATCCTTTACGCTGAGTAGCTGCCCCAAGGGTTAAGTTCTTTGGACCACACCTGGAGCAAGGAAAGATAAAGATGCTGTCCAGCGAAAAAGTGCCCAAGATTAAGTGGGAGAACATGGACCCGCTCATAACAGACCAGGAACCTTTCCCGCAAAGAGAAGGCGTTTCCTGCCCGGCGGGGTGAGGACACCTGGAAAGGTGCAGACAACCGCTGTGTTGTTACCAGGTGAGGTTGAGGCACCGCCATGGATTCAAGCCCTGAACACCCACCGTATTTCACAGACGGCTCCTTCCTGGCCCAGCAAACACCCCCCCGGCACTGCTCCTGTATTGACACCAAGGTGTGATTGGGAGCTGAGTTTCCATTCTCTCCCCGCATGGACCCACACCCTTTGGCAGCTCTCTCCCCTAATGGAAACCCACAACTGATTATGCCTCAAGGCCCAGCTGGGCTTTCCTTCCGCCCGCAAAACTCCCAGCGACGTCCGTGGACGCTCAGGCCACAAAAGTCATCATCTCCAGCACAAGTTTGGCCTGCGTGTGTGAAAGGAGCCATGATGACACGCACACACAAGCGCCAGGGACTTTCAGAGGGGTTCGACCTTGGGAACTTCTGCACCAAAATAACGCTGGCTCCCGGACAGAGCCTTTCCTTCGGAGATCTCACAGCACTCTGCAAAAGAGCAAGCCTTATTGCTGTTGAAACATAGGAAAATAAGGGCTTGTCCAACCCCCTGCTCAATGTAGGAGGTGTCTCCATCTCACCCATCCCAAGCATTTGTCCAGTTTGCACTTCAACACTTCCCCCCCCCCCATTTTACAGAAGGGAAAATGGAGGCAGCAGAGACAGGAATGCCCCCCAGGGCTCCCAGTTCAGTGCTGCAACGTACAGTTTCCCAAAAGCAAAAGCTCCCAGTACTTGAGCAGCGGGAGTAAGGCCCACGTCCTCAAAGGTATGTCAGTGCCTCCCACCGGCTCCACCTCCGTGTGCTCCCAGGGGCTACAGGCCCATAGGCCCCGACTGACATACCAGTAAGAGGATAAGACCACACTCGGTTAGCCTTGCTGTAGCTCTTCTCCTTCTCCATCCCCTCCCCCTGCAGGGACTGCCGTGGCGTCTTGCTGACAGCAGACCTGGACAACCAGAAACATGTACACTCAGCCGCTCCATCCGTCACCGAGCAGCCCCCCACGTGGCACTTCCAGCCCTCCAGCTGTAAGTCCAGGACTCCAGGGCCAGGTTTTCTAAAGATCCCTCTTTTTTTTTTCTACATACCAGGGTTTACTCATTGGGACATTGAGAGCATGCGTGTGCTGTGCACTGGGACGCAGACACCTATATCTATCTATTTGGGTAGTGGGTGCAAAACAGAGCCAGGAAGAAGGATATACCCAGTTTGGGGTTCCCGGCTGGAAGCCAAAAATATTCCTAAATCTCCTTCCTATTTTTGCTCAGGGCTGCAGCTGTTCCACAGACAGACATCTCCGATTTGTATCACAGGCACAGACAGCCCCCCCACACACACACACACGGCAATTTCAGCTATGCACATGAAATCCAAATGTCTCCCCTCTTCATTCTTGACTAACCCTCGAGCGGTCTCTCTGCCGGGCGCTCAGAGCCGGGTGGCCCGAGACTCGGAGGCAAGTATCATTACAAACACTCGTCCTGGGGACAGGGGCTTCTTCCCTAGTGAGCCCTTTGGATCAAAAGCTTCCGTATTCTTTTCCACGACCTGGAAAACAAAGCACAAGCCCTGATTAGTTAACACTAAAATGGAGACATGTTGCTTAAATCTCAGGAATGAAAATAATCCAAGGAGCATAAGACTGTACACGAGGTGCATCTTGAGACGAAGACCTTATCTGCAGGAGCAGAATGACTTACGTCACAGCGCAGCTAACAATTATCCGCTGATTGGGCCCCATCTCCAGGATCTGAGTTTATCTAGGTGAATTTTTCTCCCAGCAAAAGGTGCCAGAGGTTGAAGGTCCTGCTGGATGACGATAAAACACGGAAGGCTGCTTTCATACAGAATATGGAACCAGGAGACCTGGACTCTGTCCCTGGATCTGCCAGAGGCTTTGGAAAACAAGTCAGGATCTGCGCTCCCCATCCTGAAGAAGAGCTGGGAGGAGATGGAAGGTGGAAGCTGATGAAGATGTGCCAAAGGTTTCTTTGAACAGCCTCAGTACAGAGCCAGCGCTGGCAATGCACACACTGTCCCACCACCATTCATTTCGGGCCCAGGCTGCACTGCAGGCCCCGCTTGCTAAAGGCGGAAGGAAAAGTCAATCTCCGGCTGTGCTGCTTAGAGCTCCCTCAAAGTGATAGCTCATGCTGATTGGGGTGGTTTTGGAGACACATGCCATTAGGAAATGAGAAGACATCTCTCCCTAACTTTTCATTTCACACTGGCCTCCACAACCCTGAGGTGGCACTGGTTTACTGTTTTAAACCAGTTTACCAATTTAAATTGGAGACTATTCGTTTAACACACCAAAAAGATTTTTAAGGCAGTGGGAAATCCCGATCGTGCAAACACAAACACAGTTGTGGCAGCATAAACAGGAAATCTCGTGGCGTGTACAAATGCCCAAAGGTTACGAGAAGCTCCAAACTGCATCCCGTCACCAACCCCCCCGCCAAAAAAAGTCACCTCTGCCGTCTTTGACCAGAGGACTCAGAAGCGGCAAAAACATCTATAAAAAAAGAGAGAATCTGTGAAGGAACCTGATGGCATGGTGGGTTTGTTTTTGGTTTTTTATTACTAGAGGGGCAATTCACAGTGGAGCTTCCACTCCTTGTTTCTGCACTTTGTACTTTTCATTGTCTACATGGACTCCAAGTCCATCTTAAACACCAAGGGTCTACTGCAGGAGACAACCACGGTGAGAGACACAAACAGGTTCCACACGGCTGGAGTTCCCACTTGGCCTCTTTTGTTCACCCTGTGCCACCCCCTGAAGCTCTATACAAAAGGAGGAGTCATGCCTGAATAACATACTACAGATAAGTAATATTGTTCAACTTACCAACATAGGCAAGCTTCCTCTCCCTGCATAAAACTGACCCACAGTAAACTTGGTATTTGTCCAAGGCAGCCAGTGACCTGGCCTAGTCTGGGAAATGCAACCAAGATGTGGCTTCTTCCATATCCAAGCATAAACTCTGCCCGGATAATAGCTGACCAAGGACATGCTGCAAACAGACTTATGTGTGACTTATATTATTGGCATTCATGTATCAGGCATCCAGAGCTCTCTGCTCTCCTCATTAGCCTTACTGGGGAATATTTTTTTAACACCCCACCCACTGCCTGGAGTTTCTCAACCATCAGAAAGCCGGAGATGTGGCACTGCTGGGACTGTGGGAAAGGCAACGTGTTATTTTTCCCCCTCCAGGCTGGCTAACGCATAGTTTCTCAGCCTGTGGTAGGCATACCCCTGGGGGTACACGAGACGCAGGCAGGGGGTATGCAGGTACCCCATCACTCTCCCTCTCTCACCCTCTTTTCCTCTCAAAACTATGGCAAAAATGTTGGTGCGCTGCGCCTTGCGTGGCACTTTACATTCCCCAGTAATAATTTGGCATGCCACACTTTGCGTGGCACTGACTGAGTTCAGCTCTCCTAGCTTTGGGCAACATCACCTCAAGCCCAGATACTTACTTGAGTTGTGCCCCCCGGTGTAAAAGGTGGCACCCCTGCCCACCCCGGATCAGACATCTGTCATATCACGGCCTTATAGACACAGCCCTCCTTCCAACATACGGCACGCACTAGTCTGTAAATAGAAAATCCCCTGGAAAATTGAGTATTGGGGTACTTAATACATTTTTCAGAAGTTAGGGGGTACTTGCTACTTAAAAGGTTGAGAAGCACTGGGCTAAAGGAAAGGAAACCACATCTGAGTCTCTCAGATCCTCCCATTGCTGCTCACAAGCAGTGGTCGCAGGGTGAGTGGTCGTGGGGGAGTGGATATGGAAGAATCCCTTCTGGACCAGATTTAGGACTGTTCCCATCTCCTGTGGTCTTTCCTTTGTGCAGTCAGTCTCACTGCCAGGACCATTTCTCTTGGCACTTTTCTGTCTCGAGTCCTTTCGTACCACCCCAACTATCCCCTTGCCACTGGCTTGCGGGTGTGCAGCAGAAGACCCCTGCAGTCAGCCGGCACGGTGCTGGTCCAGTGTGGAGAAGGGCTTTGGGTCATGCTGAGAGCGATGCAGGGGAAGTTTGGGAAGGACCTACTACCACTAAGCCCTGGTACTTCATTATGTTCCCACTGAAATCGCAGGGAGGAGGAGCAGGCCTTATGCACAGAAAGCCAAAGGGTTTGCATTCACACCCCCCTCCTTCAAGCACCCAAAGCTTGAAGCCATAAGCTACTTTCTGCCCAAGCAGGCCAAAGTTAAAGCGTGGGGTGAGATCCCACCAGGAACGCAGAACCAAAGCACTGCACCATGTTGCAGAAATATTTACTGTTTAGCTAAGCAAGGAAGCAAAGCCAGCCTTTGCCTTGCAAAAACCGAGCCCGGGGAGCCCAGCTAAGCAGCCGGGAAGACAGGTGGGAGGACGGTGCCGATGTCGATGCGGAGCCCGGGGGAGGAAAGCCAGGTTGACTTGACACGAGGAGGTATTTTTTGGATGGGACTACCCATGCGCAGCCCAGGGAACGCCTTAATCCCTGCCACACCACTGCGGGGAGTTTCAAAGCTCTTTAAAAACGCATAGGTAGGAAACGTAGGTATTAATAATGCTGCCATTCCCGTATGGGCAGTATAGCCTAGGGAGCGCCGTCGTGCAGAGCTGCTCTGTTACGGAAATCAGTAGCCTGTTCTGTAGACTCACCTGCAGCTCAGCCCAGGAGTCGGTACAAAACCATAGTAGATGATCTATTTTAAAAAACAGATGGTGCAAGAGCACACCTACTCACATCCGCTAGTCGCCCCCCTGCTCGGCACAACAGACACGCGTTCGCGAGATGCTTTGTGGCGTGTGGATGCGTTAGGGACTCGGGGGCAAGTCGTTAGACACAGTGCACAGTGCTGGCCTTGTGTGAGATATGTCAGTGCTTTAAGAAATCACGCGACCCTGCACAAATTCATTTTTTCATGAAGTCAATAGGGGCCCTTGTTTCGACATCCTCCTGCTGGTTTCTCCGGCACCGCAGAAGACTCTCTCTATACGTATAAGGGGTCTTCTGCCGGCTTGGCCTGGTGGCAGGAGCTTGATGCGAGCACAGGTTAAACATTTTGCAGCGGGCACATCTGGACTGGCTCATAACCTTGCCTAGCTACACGTGCTCCCTGTACCCTGAGAAAGCTGGGGGTTGTGCCCGCCAGCGGTTATGCTTTCTGCAAGCTCGGGGTGCCCAGGGAAGTGCCGTTCGTTAGCGGGCGTGCAGACCGGTCGGCAGACGGCTGCCGACGGCGGGAGAGCCTGGCTTCTGGCTCCGAGGAAGGGGCCCTGGGGCAGGAAGGCCGTGCCCACGCGCAGTCCCGAAGGGCGCGCAGCCGTGCCGCGAGGGGGAAGGAGGTCTGGCGCAAGCTTGCGGGCTGGGTGAGTCGCAGCCCAGGCTCGGGGCTGTCCGTCTCGACAAGGAACCGAGCGCCGGCCTGCTCCCGGGACGCGGCTCCGTCCCCCGGAGAACCGCCCCGTCTGCGTGCCAGCATCCCCGGGCCTGCATCCCTCTGCAAGGGGTGCTGCGCTGGGTCCCCGGGACACGGCCACCGAGGAGGGATGATTTGTGGGGCCGTGCCTTGGTGGTGCACGCCCCCTCGCGGCCACGGCGGGTTGTGTGCCACAAGCTCTCCGGGCCGGCTCCGTCCTGGCACGGGCCTGGACCACCACTGAGTGAGGTGGGACTAAAAGCTTGGGACTAGAGAGGGGGGAACTCCTCGATTTGCCTTTTGGAGGGGCCAAGGGGCATCATCACCCGGCAGCTGGTACCCCAGCACCGTCATCTCCCAGTTCTACCGGGAGGGGATGAGGGGGAGATTAAGTGACTTGGCCAAGGTCTCAGAGAGAATCAGTGGCAGAGCCGGCATCAACCCTGGCGCTGCGGAGCCGCAGGTCAACGCCTCCCTCGCCAGCCTGTCCTTCAAGGTGCTTCGGAGAGGACAGAACCGGCTCCCCCCTCGCAACCCGGGGGCGCCTCGGCTGCAGCAGAAGCGGGCCCTTTGCAGACGAAGCTGGCGACGGTGTGGTTAGGTGCAACAGGCCGCTCCGGATGGGTGAACCGCAGAGAAGGCCGCACGAGGCTCAGCTCCTGCAGCTGGCACTTCAGCGTGGGCCAGGCCAGCAGGATCAGGCCCACGCCAGCTACCACGCCCGCGCGCAGAAGAGCCGTTTCCTTTGCTGTTACTGCACCGGGGCGCAGTGAGTCAGCGCCCCAGCGAG
Organism: Crocodylus porosus; assembly: GCF_001723895.1. NCBI lineage: Eukaryota > Metazoa > Chordata > Crocodylia > Crocodylidae > Crocodylus > Crocodylus porosus. Next base: position 4,476,020 of record NW_017728921.1, read on the forward strand.
CTGGGAGGCCAACGGCTGCCGAGTCTGCACGAGGAGAACGGGGAGCGGGTGGAAGAAACACCGCCGGCTCGAGTGCAAAGCCCTTATCTCAGAGGAAGCATCATGCCGCAGGCTGCAGAGCAAGGCCGCGCCACGGCGGAGGGTGCCGCGTGGAGGGGTGGCCCCCGGGCCCGTCGGTGCTAGCCGAGCCGGGAGCCTAGAGCGGGGACACGTCCCACAAATGGGAACCAGGAGCTGTGTGGTGGGAAGTGGGGGCCAGAGAAATGGCACTTGCAGGGGGCAAGATGCCAGGGAAAGGTCCAGGCCCCGGCCTGCCAGTCATTGCCCTGGGCGCCCGGCTGCAAAGCGGCACCGGGATTGCAGAGCCCGGTGCAATAATTGCTGGTGCAACTATCTGTGCGAGGCTGCCAGGAGGGAGCTACGCCTGGCGTGTCTGCCGGAGGAGGGAAGAGAGCTGGGGCCACTGAGGACCATCTCCCGTGGGCTGGGACAGAGGTCCCCGAGGCCCAGTGCCTGGTCTTCAAGGAGGCCTGGTGTCAGCCAGCCAGCCAGCATCCCTGCGGAGGGGCAAGCAGCCTCAACCCCCCCGGGACACGTGCAGGCTCCCAGCCCCATCCTGCAGAGCAGCTCTGCTTTCGTTTCTGCTGCTCCATCCCAAGGCTTCCTCGCAGCCCCGGGCTCTCTTCCGCTCCCGCTCTGTGGCAAGAGCAGGATAGAGAACTGAAATTTCAAAATGAAGATGCGAGCCGGCTCCGTGCAGCTCCCTCCCGACCCCCGGCCGCACTTCGCCTGGATGCACGACTACCCACCCCGGCCTCGCGGAAGAGACGTGGCTGCAAACACACACGGCTTGAGAGAGTGGAGTTTAATGGCATTCATTTCAGGAAAGGAGCAAAAACAGTCCCCTCTCCTCTGTCCACTAGTGTAAATTAAAGCAGTGCCCAGAGTCCGAGCCAGATCGCCGGCTGGTGGAGACGCGTGCGACGGGCCGTGCTAGTGGAGACCGGCGCAGGGTCACCTCTTTGCAAAGAGGCACCCGCAGGGCAAGAGGCTCTGGACCCCCCAGCCCGGCATTAGGCCAAGGCCAGAGGGCGACCCCCTGTCCCCAAACGCCGTTGGTCCCTAGCACATGCTTATTGCTGAAGGCTTCGATCTTGCAGGCTGCCAAGCAGAGCACGCTCGGTTCTTCGCCAGACTGGGTCCTATCCTGGCTAGAGACGGCGCCCTCCGCACTCACAGATGCACGGGGCGGCCGTACGGCACGGGGGCTGGCGAGCGGGCGGCCAGCCAGGACACTGCTTCAAAGAGAGCATTGCCAGGGACTCGGAGTATCCGGGACTCCTCGAGCCAGCGGCCACGTCCCTAATGGTCCGGCAAGAAGCTGCTCAGCGTCAGGTTGTCTCCCTCCGCCTCCGAGCAGTTGTCTGGGAACCTCCTCATCCTCCGCGCGGGGACGGGTCTCCCTCCGTTGGCCCCCTGCTCGCCGTCGGGCAGCAGGGACGAGATGCACACCATCTCGGTGTTGCTGTGCCGCAGCCTCTGGTAGGCGTGCTTCTGGCGCCACAGCATGGTGGCCAGGACGAGCGCGCAGACGATGAAGGTGGCGGCGACGAAGGCTAGGATGAGGATGCCCAGCAGGCATTTCCCCATCAGCTCCTCCGTCGGGCTGTGTGACATCTCCACGGCGGCCTGTGTCGTGCCGAAGCCCCCTGCCCTGAAGGTGGGGTGGGAAGAGCCGGGCTCCCCCTCCGCCACGAGGTCCGACGGCTCAGTCGTGTCCGTGTCGTCCACGGGAGCCTCCGTGGAGACGCTTGCCCGAGCGCCGGGCAGCAAAGTGGAGGTCTCCTTCTTGCTCTTCTTTCCCCCCAGCAC